>NW_026947491.1:8054700-9254700 GCF_034190915.1 Cavia porcellus | reverse complement strand
CTCTTCACCCCATCATAAATCAACAAAAAGAAGAGTCAAGTTTTAATTTCCTCCTCCATGGCCAATATGGCAGATTGTGGAGGGATGTGACGTGTCAGGGTGGGTTAGCATTGCTTATGCATCTGTCACCCAATGTCCATTCACTGGTTGCCTAGTCTATGTGGGAGGTTGGTTGGTCGTGATATAAAAATGATTATGACAGATGTGAAATCTAATACCTAAACACAAACTGAGTGGAGTGAGGACCACAAATAAAACAAGCCCGTGGCTGAGAGTCACAGGGGACAGGCAGCTGTCACAGAGAGGCCTCAAACTAAAGTGTGAGAGGAGCTGGCTGTGTGAGGAGTTGACACTGGACAAGTCCCAGGGCTCTGAGCAGAAGAGAGCCAGGCAAACTGCAGGGGAAAAGGAAAGACCAGGATCACAGGCACAAGAAAGGTAGAGGGTTGGGGGCAGGTCCGGTCCCCATGGCTGGGAATTCAGACCTGTGACAGAGAAGAAAGTCCAAGGGCAGAAACAGGAGGCAGAGACACGATGTTGGGGAGCTCACCCTGCTGGTTCTTGTGGTGGAGACAAGTGTGACCACCAAATTCACAGCTACTGATTTTATGATAGAGACTTGGACTCTTTCCACATCTCCACATCGATGGGTAAGTAATCTACAGATAGAGACTTTGCATTTTTCCTCTTTGTGTGCCTACTTTAAGAAGCTTATTGTAATGTTTAGGTCATTAAGCAGCATTTTAATCACAGTGGTGAGAGTAGGCATCTTTCTTCCGCTGTTATCAGTGATGGTGAACATTTTAGAGATCGAGTGCCTAACTGCAACCCAAAGCACACTTATTTATTGCAAAGATTTCATACTGCACTTAAACCTGAATACTAAGATTTTAGTTTAGAAAAAGCAGCTCATACATTAACATCTTTTGTCTTAAAAGAAAAACACAATAACATTCATGCCACGGGTTCACCACTACTGCTATAGATCTTACAACAGGAAGTATTCGAAAGTTCATTATTAAATATGATGTTATGAAAAGGCTTTCCTAATATGCTTTTTAGCATGTTAATGAAGAGGTGGGGAAGATTTTATAAAATAATTGTTCTTTATATCTTTGAGTAGATGATATATTTTGTCATGTTTTTTTCTGAATTATTGATGCTTTTGTTTTTTTCTAGTATTTTATCAACTTAACATTCTCAGGATAAGTTCTACCTGATTGTGGTGCATTTATTATACATCACTGCATTAGATTTCGAATTTTTTCTAAGATTTTTTTTGCATAAATATTTATAAATAATGTTGTTTCATAATTTTATAAGGACTTTGATAAGATTTAGTGTTATGGTTATGTTATTCTTATACAATGAGTCAAAAAGTGTTTCTTCTATTTTCCTTTTTCCCCCACTTTCTGAGTTTGCATGGGATTGGTGTGGATTTGTTAACAAGTCTTGTTTGAATTTACCAGTCAATCTATAACTGGGCCTAGAGTTGTCTTTATAGGAAGACTTTTGATAAATAGTTTAATTTCTCTAGCTGATTCTGAATTTGAATGCTTCACCACTTCATCTTTTGTTGGTCTTGGTAAATTATCCTTTTCAGGGAGTTCATCCTCATATAATTTGTTAATTGTGCATTTTATAAATAAAATTTTCATTGTGTTCTATTACATAACTGTAGTGATGATCATTTTTCATTTGTGGTACTGAAGCTTTGTGCTTGCTATTTTTTGTCCCTTGGTTTTGAGGGTCTATCTTTTTTTCATCTTTGCAAAGAAAATTGTTTTGATTTCATTTACTTTATTTTGATTGTTTTCATTTTTACCTCTTACTGCACTCAAATGACTTTGTGTTTATATTGTCATTCTTTTTCTACCTCTTTACTCTTATGTCACTGGTTTTAAAGCTTTCTTCTTTTCTAATGCAAGCATTTAAAATCACAAATTTTCTTCTATCACTATGTCATATGCTTCCTCCTAATTCTGCTATATCATACTTATCATTCAGTTCAAAATAATTTTATTCTGCCTTGTCATGTCTTCTTTAATCCATGGATTACCTGAAAATGTGCTGTTTAATTTCCAAGTATTTAGGAACATTCCATAGTGTTCTCTGTTATGGATTCCAGTCTAATTCCATTTGTCAGAGAATACAGTGTTTATTATTTCAGTTGTTTAAAAGTGTTATGAATTGTTAGCATAGGACATGATTTGGTGACTGTATCAAGCACAACTCTTCTTACTAGAGTTATATCTGTCATTTCTGTTCATATTGCATTGATTAGAATTCAATCATGACCAACTTCAATTGAGGGAAGCTGGGAAATCCATGATATGAGATTAAAAAGCATCTTAATGTTTATTGTTAAAAAGGTATATTGGTATGAATCCTCTCCACCTTGAATACACTCATCCCATCGTCCTTGCCACTTTCTGCATCAGCTCTGGAGTCCTCTTTCCTGAGGGTCTTTAGCTGTGCTGTCCTGGCTGCTTCAATGTCCTGAGTAGTTCCATGCTCATTTTGATTTTAGAAAGAGCCAGAAGTTGCTCTGCCATCCTGCTATGCACCTCCATTTATAAGGAACACGATGCGAGGAAACAGGAAACTATCAGCTGGCATCAAGGATTACACATCAGTACCGCAGCTGGCCTTATTTGCATTGCTGAGAGCAGTTGGAGGGAGAAGAAATAGCCAGCTCTCTACCTATCAGTGCATGGAGACAGTGCTCTTAACTACGGTGGAAGGGATGGTTCTGCCTTTAAGGAGAGCCTTGTAGGTCATCTTCTACAGTTACTTTCTTTATAACAATCACACAAGGTGAGGGTCATCATTATCTATGTCACAGATGAGAATCAGATCTGAAGAAGTGTTTGATTTTTCTTCTGTCATTACCCTGGGGTTTGTTCACAGTTCAACTTGATTTTTGCCTTTCCTTGTGGAGTTTTAGCTGAGCCTCTAAAATACAACCTTGCTTACCAAGTTCTTGAACATGCACAATCCCTACGACTGCTCTGTGTGTTTAAAGGACTCACAAAGATTTCAAAATTTGCAGTGACTTGTTAATCGGAAATGTAAGACTGAGCGTCCACTGCCTCTGCTTCTTTCTAAAATTTAAACATGTTTATGGTGTCTTTTTTTGACTTGAGTCCTTCGGTGAGAGGCTGCCTATCATCTGGTAGAAACCTTATGTATATTTCTTGAAAAGCTTCCTCTGATCTCATTTTTATTTTTGTTGTTGTTGTTGATTTTTCCTTTTTCTTTTTATTAGTCTGTGTTTACAGTACATAATGTTTGCATTCCTCGTATGGAGTTGGTACTTGTGCGTAAGGAACTTTAATTGATTTTTCATTCCCTGTCCCTCCCTCCAGCTCTTGAGCCCCTTCCCATTTGAGAAAGATCTATTTCTCTACTTCCCATTCTTTACCTTTTACCTTGTTCTTTATTTATATTTTGTTCACTTAACTGTAAGTGACAGTTATGCTTGTGTGTCTTTGATTTCTTTCACTTAGTGTTGTGGTCTTGTGGTGCATCCCTTTCCTACACATGACTCAAGTTTGTCTGTCTTTATGGCAGAGTACTACTACGTTGTGTGTAAAGTTCACGTTTTCTTTATCCAGCCATCTGTTGATGGATCTTTAAGCCCCTTTCAAGATTTATCTATGATGAATTGTGCTGCTATAAACATGGCTATGCATATATCACTGCAGTGCGATGTTGTTACCTCTTAACTAGAGGGGAAATAGCTTAGTCAAATGGAATTCCTGGTTTTAGACTTCTGAGGATTCTCAATATTGATTTCCACAGTGGTTGTACCAGTTTACCTTCTCATCTTCAATGAATATGATTCCCCCATCCTACATCCTCATGAGAATTTCTTACCATTTGATTTCCTAATGCTGGTCATGCTAAGGTGGAATTTTGGTGTTACTTTAATTTGTATTTCTCTAATGGCCAGTAATATTGAACATTTCTTTATATATTTATTGTTCACTTGTACCTTTTCTTTCATGAAGTATCTATTCATTTTACTTTCTCAGTTTTTGACTCGGCTCTTTATTTTAGGGGTCTAATTTTTTCTGAGTTCTTTGAATATTCTAGACAGATGTCTCCTGTCTAAGGAATAGCTGGTAACATTTTTTTTTCACATTCTGAAGCCTCTCTCTTCACTCTGTTGGTTGTTTTCTTTGCTGTGCAGAAGCCTTTTAAGTTTGATGTGATCCCATCTATTGATTGTTTGTACTATTTCCTGTGCAACTCGGGTTCTACTTAGAAAGCCCCTGCCTATGACTTCAAGAGTTTCACCTGCCCTACTCATCTTTGCCTGTTGTTTCAGCCTCACCTTGGATTGTTCTGCCTTATCCAGCTAAACCAACAGCTGTGATTTACGCAGTGCACCATCCTTTTGTTCCTGCTGCTTATCTGCCTATTAGGCACTGTGTGTCATTCTTTATTCCAAAATGAATTCTTCAGATGGAGATCTACATCTCTACAGAGCAGAAGCATTATCCAAGAGCTGCTCCACAACATCCCACTCTATCCCATTGAGACTTTGTCATCATATCCAGGAAATTTTATAGCACTCAGTTTGCATATTTGTTTCCTGCCCCGCTTTATACGTGGAGGGAATCTGAGTACTTTCTCTTCTGTAGTGCTAAAGAGTAGCAGTGTAGTTTAAAAATATTTTAATTAAGTAGTCTGTGTTATGTTTTAAATTTAAAATGCTCCCCCTCAACATCTTATGTACTTGGAGATGTAGCTTTCGAAAGGTAGCTGGACTTTGGGGCTGGTATGCTCGTCAGTGGGTTCATTCATGGCTGAGTTCAAAGCTGAATATGCTACTAGGAGGTTGGAGGAGGTAGGTCAGCCAGGGCTTGACCCAGAAGGTTGCCTCTCCTTTTTAGACTCCTCCCTTCTCCCTTGGAGTCCTGGCTGCCATGAGATGAGCAGCTCTCCATTGTGCCACTTTGGTCCGGAAGCCAGCCAACCAGAGACTGCACGCTCTGAAACCCTGAGCCAAAATAAACCACTCTCCTTTAGTTTGTGCATTTCAGATACTTAATCCCAGCCATGAGCAGGGACTGTCACAGTCAGTTGTAATGAATGAATGGCTCTGTTTCTGCCGTGTCCACTCTGTCTGCCCATAGCCTGGACACTCTACCATGTGTCCTTTCTGACACCCAAACAACTCCTCAGGACTGTCTGGCCCCAGACCACTCTGATCATTCATGTGTGTGGATTCTTTGTGTGCTGAGTTCACTGTCTTTTTTTCATTTGTCACCCTCCACAGGGAGAAGAAGCCCTGCCTCCTGCCCAGCACAACAGTGCATCCTCCCACCTTTTCGTGTCAGTTCCATGGGTCTCCTCCCAGGCTGGCCACGTCGCCACACATTCTAGGACCTCCACTCAGGTGGAAAGCTTATCTCTCCAACACCTTCTCCCATCTCACTTTCCACCTCTTAAGATCTCTTGCATGCAGCTATCTGTTTCTAAAGGACCGCTAACATTTGCACAACACTTTATGATTTATAAAGCTGGTTTTGTCTAATCCCAAAGCAGTCCTGTGAATGATTATTATTATCGTCCTGATTATGGAGACGGATACCTTCCTCATGGTACTAAACAATGTACCATGGACAGCAGGGCACTCGGAAGAGGAGCTGGAAATGAATTTAAAGAATGTTTATTGCATATTCAAATATGAAAATCCCTGAGCCTTGTTGATAGAGCATAGAAAGATGATTAAGCTGTGGTCGCTGTGCTCAGAGAGCTATTATAGAAGTGGGAGGTGATGAAAATACTGTAGTGATAGTAATAGTGCTAATAATAGTAATAATAATAATAATAATAATAATAATAAAAAATAACCAGTGGTTTCTGAGTACCTGTGATGTGCCCTGATTTTAGTATGCATATTGCATTTATTTACTTGTGATGCTCACAACAACCCTGAGGCTGGCACTGTGGTGCTACCCTAATGTTGAGCAGACTGAGATTCAGAGAAGCTTGGTGACTCACTGGAGCTTTCAGCCAGTGCATGGTGGACTGAGTCACAACTTCCTGCACCCAGGGGAAGCTCCTCCCACTGTGTCACCTTGCCCGTTGGATGCAGATAATCGGGGTGCCCTTGAGGCACATGATAAAGGGCCACAAATAACAGAGAGTTTAATCCTGTGTGGGGTAAGGCAGAATTTGGTATTTACATTGACGCTTGATGCATAGATCTTAAGCACTGGGATGGGTTGGGAAGGAAAACACCCAGGAAAAGAAAACAACCTGAGCTGAGTCTGGGTAGTCACAGACGAACAAAGGAGATGTGAGTGGAGTCTGCAAAGGTGAGCAGACCCAACGGGGAGTGAACAGATGTGGGCACCACTGGGAAGGCGAATTGACCAGAATCAAGGACTGCAGGAGCTGTAGGGAGTGATGGAAAGAAACACACACACACACACACACACACAAGCACATGCACACATGCATACATGCACACATATACACACACATGAACACATGCACACATGCATACAAAAGTATCTGGGAAAGAAAAGGCAATGAGTTTTCCCAGGGCATGAGTATTGATTAATTGAGCATTGATTGTGCATGGAACTCATCCAGGCTAGGTATTCATGGAGGTCAATTCTTCAGCAGCTTACAATGCACAGTTAGATGTGCGGAACAGCCTCCTGCAGGTGACCCCATCTGGTCTGTGTCCCTCTTTCACTCTGACTAGAATAAGGAGGAAATTTTAGTGCTGTAATGTCAGGACAAGGTTGAAATCTGACTCGCCTTCCTCCTCCTCTTCCAGTGTTTTAATAAAAAGACCCTGGCTCTTCAGAGATTGGAATCATGCTTACCAGACCTGCGGGTGCTCCTGACTCTGCAGAAGTAATTGAGATTTATGAACTCCTTATTAGCTCCTAACACAAAGTGAGGAACCTGAAATTCCCATCTTTCAAGATGAAGAAGGGAAGAATTTATATTTTGCTCTTAAAATCTGTAATGATTCCTTTTCACCTCTCCCCTTTTATATCACTTGGGAACAATATCTCCATGAAGATTGAAGATGTGTTTGTGATAGAAAAAATGGACAGCCTGAATTTTTATTTTCAACTCCGCAAGTCCACTGAGTGTATAGTATGTTCCAGCAATATAGCCAGGCACTCAGAACACAAAGATGAGTGAAACGAGGTGCTGGGCTTAGGTTCTAAGCAAAGTTCTGCAGACTTAAATCATTATTCATACCCACTGTGTGTCAAGAAATTCACATTTGCCTGCATCGTCTGCACAGTTGTTCTTCAAGGTCATTGTAAAAAAGATTAAGTCGCTCACAGCTGAACAGTAATATTCGGGAATCGACCTCTGAACTTGTACCAAACGTTTGAGGAAACTTGATTTTACCTTTGTCCTGCACATATTCCTAGATGGCTTCTGAGGACCTTTCAGTCTCAGGCTTCATGACAATGACTGGCACTGGCTGTCTACCAAGAGGAAGCCAGTGCCAGTGGCTCGACTGGGACAAAGGTGCCCAATCAGACCTGACAAGCCTGTGTGTTGTATCTGCACACCCGTGTGTCTGTGTGTCTGTGAATTTGCAAGTGTGGAAGATTTCCCCCCACACTTATCCTGCAGTGGGCTCTGGTCTTGCTTGTGCAACTTTTCCCTGGAGTCTATTTTGTGAAATATAATTGAAATCGAAACACCAGTGATTTTTAATCATATTCCCAATTTATATCTCATGTAACCATATGCCAGTGTTCTCAGAGTGTTACAGGAATGTGAATTATGTTGAAATTGGATTAGGCAAATACACATTTTCCTTAAAAACTAGATACCCAGAGCAGTAATTTAATTCCACCAATTCTAAAGATTCTCTCAGAAATACCCCGTGTGTCTTATCAGCAACCCATTGTGGATTCTTACTCTGTGCTGCTTTCTCTGCCTTTTCATTTTCTTCTAGAATTCACTGTATCTAACAAACATTAGCCACTGTAGGAAGTCAATTTATATCAAAACTATTTCTAAATGTAAGGAAACTGGATTTTCAAAGGAAATCATTAAGACCTTTCATCCAATTCTTCAATTTGGGGGAAGCAAAATAGAATGAAATTAGAGATCATTTCTCTTTCAAATAGATACAGTAGGCTTTATCGCAACCTGAGCATTTAAACAGCAATCAGACCAGAGCTTCAGATCCTGAGGGGCAGGGAGGCAGGCATTATCTTATTGTTCTAAAATGGCATTATGGTTTGCTGAAGACACAAAGGTAAGCAAATGCCTTGTTCTGTTGGAATAATTTCCCAATGCCAATAAAGATAAAAGCTTAAACATACAACAGGAAGAGCAGTGAGACAGCAACAGAGACTGTCCCTTAAACACTTCACCATAGAAGTTCTACATCCCTTCGGAAGTGACAAATGGGGTGATACAGCTGTGACTTTGGTACCAGCTGGCACTATGCGGATCCTTCTCCTAGTCCTTCCGAGATGCATGGACTTCACCCAGTTACTCACCTTCTCTGTGTCTCAGATACCCTAAAAGGTTGTTCTGAGGATTATGTGAGGTACTTAGAATAGCACCTTACGTAACATACGTATTCAACAGGTTTTTGCTGTTAAAGGTTATTTTGCTTTGGTTTAATTGGCTATAGTTCGATGTGGTTGGAGACCTAATGGTCCCCCAAATTCCTTCACACCCTAATTCTTGGAACCTGAGAGTGTAGTCTTATATACGATAAAGAGATCTCACAGACAGAGTTAAGAATGTTGAGATGAGGGATGACCCAATTATCTGAGTGGCCCAATGTCATAACGAGTTTAAGGGAAAGAGGGAGGAAAGGGGGTGATTGAAGGAAGGGTGAGGAAGGAAACAGAGAGAAGAGTGCCGTGATTTCTGGCTTTAGGGTCCATGAGCAAAGGGAAATATTTAGCTCTAGAAGGTGAACTAGAAAAGGGAATGGGTTCTTTCTTAGAGCTCTCAGAAGGGGCTCAGCCCTGAAATGAGACTTCTGACCTTCAGCACCGTGAACTAGTAAATCATTACAGAGCCACGGGAAACATGACTTTGAACCACTTTTAGGCATTCAACAGTTCCTTATTTCCTCCATCTGAAAAGCAAGCTATGTAGCCAGAGTTCAGTTCCCTCCCGGTGTGACCTCTGGACGACTTTTCTGTTGCCAGATAAAAGAGCTTTTTTCTGTAGTAGACAGATTAATTTCCTATTGTCAGTGTGCTGCTTCCTCTACCATGTCTTGGCAACCACATATATATTTTGGCCATGTCTGGAAAGTTCCTTTTTCCTCTCCCTATATGAAAATTATTCCCATCTTTTGAAGACCAGGCTCAAAGGCCTGCACGGCCTTTATTGTTCTTTCAGGTCCTTTATTCTGGTGCAGAGCCCTGCCTTGAGAAGCCTAGGGACATGCAAATCAGGTGAACTTACACAGCAGGAAACACCATATGCCCAGGTCATCGGCATCAGTATCCCTCACCTGTCAGTGCCAGCCTGCTGGGTGCCTGGAACCCCATGCCTGACCTCCAGGTCCTGGGGCATTCTTTCTTTCCTTCACAGGGGCCACAGAGTGAGCTTGAGGTCTGGAGCAAGTGGCTTATGTGGTGCATAAATTGTGCAGCTCTGCCCAGCCTGGGTGGCTGTGGGGCTCCTGCTACCGTCCCAGGGATGCTTATCTTTCTCCTGTCCACACCTGGGCTCCTCCACTTCAAAAGCCCCATGCGTTGAGGATCAGATTGATTAACAGTAAGCGGGCTTTCTCTCTGACCTGAGCCCTGCCTCCTTCCCAGCTCTTCCTCTGCTCTTTCCAGGTACCCAGATGCCTAGGAGCTCTGTGAGCGCTTGCATCTGTTTATTCCCACATTAAAACCACTGCTTTGTGTTGACAGAGGGGGTGATGACACTAGAAAAATAATATTGATTAATTCGTGACTACACCTTTTTAGGGGGGCGGAGGTGAGGAATAGAGCCAGGCTAGATAAAAACTAGTGGCTCTCAACACTGTGTCAAGCTGTGATGTCAGTTTCAGCGGGAATGCGGGATCAAAATAGCTCAGCTGAGGCAGCAAAAGTGAAGAAACAGACGAAAGATGAAAGAATTTATCCACGTCACACAACAAATAACCAGCTATTTTCTTGACTTGGCCCTTTGGCCGCGTCTGCCTTCCGGAAGTACATAATGATGAAGTTATTTTCTTCACTTCCGTCTGACTCTACCAATTTTTTTCACTGTAGAAAGGAAATGTCTAGTGACACTAGACTTCAAATTCTGCGTTTTGAACTTGGAAGAGAAAAAGAAGTTCTATATATTCAATAGAATCAGATTGCTGTTCAAAATCATACACTGTGATAACTGGAGGAGACACATATAGACAAAATGCTCTCAAGTTATCATACGTATCACAGTCAGATATGTGTTGTGTTTGCTTAAAGAAGTAGAAAATTAAGTTTTCCAATTTTCCTACATATATTCAAAGTAGGTACACACACACACACACACACACACACACACACACAATCTACATACTAACTCATGTTAGGGTTGGTGCAGAGACCAGTAATGCTGTTCCCTCTACACAGACTTCTGTTTGTGTAACTATAAGGCAAATGAACATACTTGGAGAGAAAAAATATCTGTTGAGGTATTTCTAAAATTGGCTTGGCCTGTTGAGGTCCAGTGTCAATGAATATAATGGATATAGTGTTTCTAAATCTTCATCCTCTTTTCCAAGGCCCACCCTTTTTCCTTGAAACACAAATTAATTGCACAAAGAAAAGTTGACTGAAGAGTATGAATGTTTTTCTTCACAAATATGGGTGAAAAGTGGATGATAATTTACCAATACCACCCTGAATCTTCTAGTAAAATATCACAGAGAAGTGCTAAATTTATGCTTTACACAAGAAAAATACTATATTCACCATTCTACTTCCTTAGTTAAGGACATATTTTAGGTTTAGCCCCTAAACAGATTTCTACTCCTAAATTACCTGACTACAGATCCAATGGAAGCCCTTTTACCTAAGAGCAAATAGAGTTGGCATAAGAATTCAACTCAGCAAATATTTACTGAATATCTAGCAGGAGGCAGGCATGTAGCAAGCGCTGAAGCAACTGCGATGAATAAAATATCGTGTCTGCTCTCAAGGAATTCACAGGGCAAGCCTAGCACTGCAGGTGTTTGATAAATGTTTGCAAAATGAATGAGGGAGATTTAATTGAGGAGCAAGACCTATAAAAAGTATATATAGGAAATGGTATTTGCTGAGACCATTGACCGAGAGATGCACAGGGTACAAATAGAACACAAATGACCGTGATAGAGTTGGGGCTAGGGAGGGGGAGAAGGACAGCAGAGAAGACTTCTAGGAGAGGTCACTCATGAGCTATGTTTTAACAGATGAGTAGAGGCCTCTTATGTGAAAAGGTGAGGCAGAGTCTAGAAAATCTTGGACTTCAGCAGCCTTGAACTGACCTAGTGCTACTGCTGTTCCAAAGACTTTTTTCATGTCTGTTGAGAGCATCATGGGGTTTTGTCCTGGCTTTTGTTTACACAAAACAAAATGTATTATGCTTATGGTTTTGTGTATGTTGAACCATTCTTGGGTGCTTAGAAGGAAGTGTGCATGATCATGATATGTGATTTGGTGCATTCTGACTGCCAGTAACTTATTGAGGACTTTTGCATCTATGATCATTAAAGAAACTGGCCAGTAGTTTTGTTTTTAAGTGGGGTCCTTCTCTAGTTTTTGAGTCAAGATAGTGATAACTTCTAGGGTTCAGTTTGACAGTACTGTTTTGCTTTTAATTTCATTAAAGAATTTGAAGGCTCAATTGACATTAGACCTCCGTTGAAGTTCTTGTAAAATTTAACGGTGAAACTATTGGGTCCTGAGCTTTTGTTTGTTATGCTTTATTATTGTCTAATTTCATTTCCTTTTCTTGGGCTGTTCAGGGTTTTTGTATCTTCTTGCTTCAGTATTGACAATTCACATGCATCTAGGAATCTGTTCACTTTTAGATTCTTCAATTTGTTAATATGCAGGTTTTTGAAGTGGTTGCTAATAATCTCTTGGATTTTGTGCTTTTCTCAGACTCAGTAAAGGCAGTCTCAAGAGGAAAGTTTATAGTTGTGAATGTCCATGTTGGAAAAACAAAACACCAAATAAATAATCTAATCATGCCTGTCAAGTCTTACAAAAACAGTAAATTTTGTACAAGAGAGGAAATTATAAGGATCAAAGTAGAAATTAGAAAGTTGAGGCTAAAAAAATACAAGAATCAATGAATTGAAGAGCTGTTTCTTTGAAAAAATAAAAAATTGACACAGCCAAGAGAAGAAGAAAATAAGACTCATATTAATGCAATCATAAATTTAAAAAAGTAAAATCAAAGAGGAGAACTCAAATTCCTTAATCCTCCACTTCTTTGGAAAGTTTTAATGTGAGTTTATCAGTGAGTTTCATTTTAATCCTTGTACTGATTGCTGTGCACTAAGGGATTCTTTTTCATCTATAGAAATCTACCAGAAATATTGAAACTTATACATTATCTCATTTAAATTTCAATCTTTCATTAATTACACAGAAAGCAGATCGCTGGTATGTGTAATAATGACAGTATGATACTAAAGATGAGATCCAAGATAAGGTATTTCCTTCAAGAAACACAATTCTTGCTTTATAGTAAAATTTATTTGAGCACTTTTCAAATTAAATGAAAATGCAGTACTAAGCTACTTTTGTCTTTTTAAAAAATGTTTTAGTCTTTTTTTGAAACAGGGTCTTGCTATGCAGTTCAGGTGGGCCTCGAGTTTATTTTATAACCAAGGCTAGCCTCCAATTTGCAAAGATCCTCCTGCCTCATTCTCCTGAGTGGTAGGATTACAGGCATGTGCCACCAAGCCTGGCCTACTCTTACATTTTTTGGAAGTGGTTTTAAGCTTGGTATTTGAGATTGTTTTATCTGGATATTATTAACAGGAAATGTAGGAACTTCACACAAAGTCTTTTTAACACAGGGAATTAATGACAGAGGGAAGCTGATTTTTAAATAAAAGGATTTTTTTGATGGATACTTTCCATCCTGAATGTGGACTCATCTTAAGGAGATGTTCTCAGTTGGCCAGTGCTTGCTAAAATTTGTCTTTTTTGATTAATATTTATTATTCTTTGCTAGAAGTAAAACTTTATTCTCCTGGATATTTTATCTTATCCCTGCTTTTTAAGAGATGTGAATGCATATACATATATGAAATCTGAATATAGGAATGGGACATCCTGAATTTTTAATTATAAACTAGAACTTCAGCATAAAGTTTATTCAGGTATTTTAGTTTCTCTTACATTAATGAAGTACCATTTTTCTGTTGTTAGGTGGTTACCCTAATCAACAGTCATACATCTCATTAAACTACTATCTATCATTGTGAACTAATTCAAACTGATTATATAGGCAATAAGTTCCTTTTATCTTCCAAATTTATTTTTTTTTACTTCTATACAGTTCCCAGAATATTTTTTCTAGTGGTTGCAAGATGATCAGTAACATTTGACCTCAGACCCCACATCATGGCTTTGACATCGCCAATTCTGAGCTGACAATGACTTCAAAGCTCACATGTATACCCTGTTACTTACAAAAAGGTGAAATAGTATTTTTAATTTTAATTATTTTAGAAACACAGATAGATATATAGATAGGCATTATTTACTCTTGTAAGGTCTTGGACATTTTGGTCAAAACCAAGATGTGTGAGGTAGCTTGGGCCAGAGAATTCTTGTTATGATTGAGGTTCAATAAAACTTTTCTAAAAGTCTGAAGGGATTAGGGAAGTGAGTCATCTCCCTGGGTGAATAGAAGTGAAAGTTTGTTTTTCTTTTTAAATGTAAATGGGCTTTTTTAAAATGAGGAATTGAAATGCACAGGGCATATTTTTGAATCTTCTATTGCAAGCTGAACGCTCTGGAAATCTATTTCCATGTTTGTTGTAAATGTTGCTCATGGAATTGGGTCCTCATTCTGTTGCATGGTTAGAAGTATCATCGTGGTCACATCCAACTCAGAGGCGATGACGATGCCTCCAGGCAAAGACAGGGGACAGGCGAGGAGGTGGGTGAGAAGATGTACAGAGGAGAGTGGGAGAGTGATTAGAGATCCAATTTGTGAGAACTCTGAAGAGATTTGACAGTGAAGCAGTGTGTGTGCCTTAGATTTTGAATTTTAAAATGGACTCTGTTCTTTCTCTCTCAGATCATTTTTAAATTTGCTACCAAGATCTCCTAAATACTTTGATGGTTGCATTTCAAAGTCCATGCCCTTTCTCAAGGGAAATATTGATTTACAATCTCACTGGGTTTCTTCAGGTCTGGAGTAGTGTTCAACTATGTGGCTGAATTTGGGAAACTCAGATTCTCGAATGATGGAATGTTTGGAGAGTGACCAAAAGCAGACTTTAATTTTTTCTTCTTACGTGGGACAAAATATCTCCATATATTTTAAATGAATCTAGTACTCGGTCAACACATTGCTTACGTACCCTGAAGATTTATTTGCTTACTCCTTCTTGCACTTAATCATCATATTCAAACTGTGAAAGACTTCAAGAAATCCAGCCATCTAACTTGCTTTCCAAATCAGGACACTTCTGTGAATGGAAACATAATGAGATATTTCTGTGTTTAATAGACTTATCATTTGGTCTTTAGTCTTAGAGATTTTTGACAGGTAAGGGAAAGTTTTAAGCCTTCTCTTCTGAAAAAAATTACATTTAGATTCATATACATAGTTTTAAGGAACTCATAGACCTTTGAACCTAGTCATGGATCGAGAAAAATTTCCCTGAGGTCCAGCTGAAAGATTTCTTATATCCAAATCCCCTTCAAAGTGTTCAACCAATGGCTTTTTTCCTGAGTAAAAAATGGACTGTGGCATTCTTTTGCCCTGGTTTTGCTTTATTCTAACATTCTAAATCATTTTCTGTTGTGTTGAATGTGTTTCCCCTCTGTATCCCCTGAAGTCCTTTATTTTATTTTTGAAATCCTGTAGAATAATTAAGTCCTCTTTCCTAGATGACTAGTCCTGAGACTGGTTTTCAATTTACTCTGAATTTTGTCAGGCCTTATTTTACCTAATTTCCAACTCTTCTGGTTAATCTTAACACTCTGCATAGAAAAAGTATGCAGACTCAATATATGAGCTTGACTGGCTGATGGGAGGCAAACCATAGGGATGGTAGTTTTATGCAAAGAAAAAGCTTTAAAGGTCTTGCAGTGTCAGATAAGTAGTGATCTGATTTCTACTGAAAATGTTTTAGGATTCCCTGCTAGGGAAACTAATATGAATTGTGAGTTGGCACAGTTAAAAATTGTAAACTAGAATTTCTGGGAGATGGAGACAGAACTCTGGTGACAGGCATGTTGAAGGCAAAATGCTGAATAAATGACAGTTTATTTGTAGGTGTTCTCACAGAGATGCAGCTCACATCCAGTGGCAGCCATGGCAGCTGGTCCATGAAAGACTGAAAAAGACATCCTTCAGAGGCCAAGGAAGGGAAATACTTGTGTCCAGGAAAGATATAATTTAAAACTGGGTATGATACCAGGTTCAGATCCCAGCAAATTACTTCACCTTTATCATCCTCTTCTGGTAAAAAAGTCATCAAAAATCAAAACCAACAAAAAGCAAACAAAACAGTGGGGATGAAATTAGGAATTTCAAACATCGCTGTGTGGTCTGCATTACACAGAGCATGCTAATTGCTTGAGAGTTGGTGATTCCTGGTGACGACTAAGTGATGGCTGCAACCTCTCCTACTCCAAAATCTGATGGGCATCTGTTCCTTCCTTTGATCTATACCTAAGAGATGGTGAGATAGGAATTATTATCCACATTCTCCTACAGGGAGCCTGTGACAGAGCTCTGATGTTCCTAAGATTATCAGGCAAGTAAGTAGTAAAGACAAATTTAATTCCAGATGTATTAAGTCAATGGATGTCATTTTCCACACATAACTGTACTTAGTTTATGGTAGATATGCTCTATTTGTGAACTTGATTGGCTTTGGGAATCACTCAGGGGATTAATAAAGCACACTTTAATGTGTGCTTGGGTAAGTCACGGAGGAGGCATGACCTTGAGTAATTACCTGGTCCCTCGCCTTCTTCTCTTGCAGTCTCAGCCTGCTGTGCTTCCTAGTCACCATGAACTAGGCATCTTTGCTCGCCATGCCCTGCCACCATGATGTAGACCCAACTAAACATGAACTGAATCCCCTGAAATCATGAGCCAAATTAAATTGCACCTTCTTTAAGTTACATTGTTTTGTATGGGTCCCATGAAGGGAAAGCTAGTGCAGAACTTTATGAGAGGGTCCTGCAGCTAACATTTTCTGAAAAAGAGTAAGATAAAATAAAATCCAAAATTTCAAAGCTGCCATATGTACAGTTTATAAAATAGATGGTGGAGAACTGGTTCATGGACTCTTGGACTGACCAATTAACTTAGATATAGAGCAGAGAATTCAGAATGGCTCTCATAGCCATCCCATAGAAGTTTAAACTATAGAAAATGCTTAGTCAGGTGTGGTGGCTCACGGCTGTAATCCCAGTACTCAGGAGGCTGACGCAGGAGGATCATTGTGAGTTCGAGACCACCCTGGGTTACAAAGTGAGCTCAAGGCCAGCCTAAACTGCATAGTGAGACCCTGTCTCAAATTAACAGTTAGCACTGTAAACAACTGAAAAATGGTCAAAATATATCAAATAATTGCTTTATGATACTGTACAACCAGGTTGTGCAAGACTACATGATGTTTACAAGAAGGAAAACAAAAGTCATTTGATCTCCGCAGTTACCCCAGCTTTCTCTCTGCGGCAGTGTGCAGACCCTGAGAAACAGGCTGTAGTTTTCCTAAAGTGAAAAGATAAAAATTGAAGACCTAGACAGCTAGCTTTGGAGACAGAATATTGGAGAGAAGAGAACTAAAAAGATCTGCAGAGGAGGACCGCAGATTTAGCTCAGTGGCGTAAGCCTCTGCCTGGCAAACATGAGGTCATAAGTTTGATCCCCAGCAACAAAAATTATAAAAAAATATCTGCAGAGGGATCCCTTAGAACATCTGTCTGATTATTGACGTGCATATGTACAGCAACAATCTCTACAAGGCTGAAAAATTCTGATGTTCAACCTCTCTCCAGGGCCGGGGATCGTTTGCATTCCAATTAACTAGCTTACAGGGGAAATTGAATGATTTCGTGTTACTAAACAAATTGTTTTCAGATGGTGATTAGCAAAGCAAATTTGTTAATTTTGGAGGTGGCAGTTTGAGAAACAAATCCCAAGTTCAGAGGAGAAATCCGGCTGAAGATCTCAAAATGGGAGGTGTCAACATACGGGAAAATGGCATTTGAAAGCATGATCCTGTGGGAGGGCCCCTAAGGAATTCTGAGTAGGCTGGAAATAGAAAAGCAAGAAGAATAAGTAATGGAACATCCCAATGTTTAGCGATCAGGGGACAAAGGTGTCCATAAACATGGGACTAGGACATGAACAGGAGACTAGGAAAATCCTATGTTTTCTCCAGAAATTCAGTGAAGTGTTTCAGGCAGGAAGAGTGATCAATTGTGTCCAATGCTGCTAAGATTTTGAGTGAGAAGAAGAGTGAGAATTGGCCAGTGAGTTTAGCAGTAAGGAGATACTGACAGCAGCTATGTCAGTGGAGTGATGGGTATGACAGCCTAAAAAGAAGAGTTTCAAGGAAAATGGAGAAAAATGCTGAAAATAGTCCAAATGGACAGCTGTTGCAAAGGGGGCAGAAAATCAACAGGCAGACGTGGTGGAATCAAAACATTATTAGTGGTAAGAGATTTTACTGTGTGTCCTTGTATATTGATAAGGACAAATCAACAGACATGGGAAAATGTGATAGTGTAGAGGCACAGCTGAGAACTGCAGAAATAATTACATTACAGGAAGTACCGTCCTTGGATAGGTAAGAAGGACTATTATCTACTGCCCAAGACTGATGCTGACTCAAGCTGGAAGGACAGACAAGTGTCCTCTTTCAATCGGAGTGAAGGGGTATCCATGGAGACAGACTGAGCTGATATTTCAGGGCTGCATTGTTAGGAGAGTCCTGGTTTAAAGCTGCTGTCTACTGCTCAGCCTTAGGGAAATCATACATAGGAACAGATATCAATTAGGTTTAAGGCTTGGAGGTTGGGGAGAGCAGGCATTCTTACAGAGAATGGTTCTAGTCTGTGCCTGAGATAGGAGTGAACATCAGCACCCAAGAGAAGAAAGAGCCCAGCATGCTAAGGCGCAGCTAACATGCTTTAAGAAGGATGGGGTGAAGACAGACAAATAGTTGGATCATTTTACAAGATTTATGAGAGAGGAACTGGGGACTTGAGGATTTAGGCAACAAAGTCAATTGTAGTGATGGAACAAAACCCAACACTCTATGTGAGAACATCAGGAACAAGAGCGTAAGGACAATGACAAGTTTAGGATGAACCCTATGGCCTTACAGTTTAGCCGCGGCTCAGAACTTCTGGCATCAGGCCCCCGAAAGAAGTCGGGAAGGAGGGTATGTGGACAGGGATCCAGTGACTTCAAGCAGAAATTATGGAACAAGCATTTTAGCAACTATGACGAGGATGAAAACAGGTGAGTGATGAATAGAACAGAAACAGATCTTGAGAGGAAAGACATCAGCAGCCCGGTGTGTTGATCATCTACTTGGAATTTGCAACACTCGTGAATGGGAACAGGTCTACAGAGGGACCAGTAACTAGTTAGGATCACAAGTCTAAAATTCTCTCTTTGTTCTGTAAACTGCAGAGAATGTGCATTGTGAGTCTGAGCAGGTTGAAATCGCTGTAACTATGTTCAGACTTCTTCCCTTCTCCTCCACAGGTGTGGACAGCTTATTGAGGAATCTAACGCACATCTGCCCTGTCACCTTCACCATAGACGGAGGTCAGGTCAGAAAATTCCTGGTACATTTCTCAGCCAGCATTGAAGTCCTTGGCCAAGCTGAGGCATCTCGCAGCAGAGCCCACTCACCTGCCTGGCCAGCCACAGTCTCTGCATGCCCATTTCTCCCCTTTTGATGTCTGTGTTATCAATGCCTTTAATCATATATTCAAATAATTTTTGGTCTGTTTTATGCAGCGGCTTGTGGAGAAGAATAAAGTATTAGACTTCAAAGTCCTCCATGTTATGAATCTGATGTGGATAGGTGCATTTATAAAACATATTCACCTCTATTACTTTGGGGAGTCCCTATGTCAAAGCTTTGGAGGGAGGGAGTTTGGAAAATCTGCATTTTCCATAATGACACACCATGAATCGGTGACTTATTGACAGGGTCCTGACTCCCCAGGGACTGTGCTGGCCTCTAATAATCTGGTCACTTATGTGTGCTTACCAATGCAGAGTTTGCGATGAACTCAATCAGTGCAGGAAGAGATGTGGTCGTAGAAAGTCGCTGGAGATAAGTAGGAGAAAAATGTTCCCCAATCAGGTAAAGTTGGTGAGATTTTGCATGAGCGGAAATGTACTCTAGGAATGGAAGAGGGTCTTTTTCTATGAAAGGGATGGTGTAGTTAGAAAAACCCAAACCAGCTCCACCATATGACTTGTAACCATAATGGGACCCTCTCTTCACTTCTATTTTCTTATGCAATTAATAGTATACTCTTTACTGGATTGTGAACTCCAAATGATATAATAAACAAAAATATTACATATATATATATATATATAGAGAGAGGGAATTGAACCCAGAGTCTTGTAATGAGTGACATCTACAGTCCTTTTGATGTTTGATCTTGAGACAGGGTCTACTGTCTTAGACACTACCCTAGTCTGGGACACAGTACTGATAGCACAAATTATATGAGGAGAACTTTATTTTGGGTCACTGTTTTTAGAGGGCTCAGTCCATAGTCAGCTGGTGCTGAGGCAGGAAGGGGATGGTAAAATGCTCTGGCGGAGGAGAGCTGCTCATGTCATGGTGGCCAGGAAACAGAAGAAAGAGAAGTCAGAGAGAGAGAGAGAGAGAGAGAGAGAGAGAGAGAGAGAGAGAGAGAGAGAGACTTCTAGGCCATGCCCCTTAGTGACCCAACTCTTCTGAGCCAGATCTCATCTGCCAATGGAATCCACCGATAGGAGTAGCACCCCATGATTCAATCATCTTCCAAAAGCCCCATCTCTGAACACAACACCCTTTGGGGGACATTTGAGATCTAAACCATAATAGGGTTTCACTGACTCACTAAGTTGCCCAGGCTGGACTCAAATTTGTGATCCTCCTTCGTCAGCCTCCCTAAAATATTGTTTTAAAATTGGAACTTAACTTATCAGAGACCTCGGTGTCATTGTACTTTAGGGGACGCAGCCTCCTGGGAGTGCAGAGGAGCCGGTGGTGGGGAGCACAGGTGGATTGTCAAGCGAGGGCCACGTGTGGGGACACTGTGTGTGACAGTGTTGGTTACCACCCAGAGGAGGATTCTTCCCAAATACGGTCACCGCGGAGGCAAGCTTGGCCTCCAGGGAGCGCACTGCAGCCTCCAGAATAAGTGGTACTGTGTGTAGAACCTTTCTTCTCTCGCTGAGTGTGGAAACCAGTGTGGATCTCCATTGCTCTGAAAGTAGACTTGAGATGAGGGCAACGAGGCTGGAGGAGGTGCTTCGGAGAAAGCTTGGGAGAGGAAGAGACGCCCAGGATCTGAAACCGTGCTGTCTTTGCCGCTGCCAGCTCTGTCCTCTGAACCTAGTGTTGGGAGGAGCGTGATAGGCTGAGTGAGGGTGTGGGGTCCCCTGATGTGAACCAAATCAAGCCCCTGCTTCCGGTTCCGTGAGAAGCCGCTTGGTAGAAATCAGGATGTGACTCAAATTCTCATCCAGATAGCACATTTTCTGGCTCATTTCCTTTTGTTTTATTTGTGAATATTTTAACTGTCTTTTATTAATTTCTAGTGCCTATTTTATTCTGGAGTCTTTTGCATTTCTTATCCTTCTTTCCCTTCCTCCCCTTTTCCTTTTGTCTGCCGCCTTCATGACAAAGCACAGACCACCCAAGACATTGCTGCAGGATGCTGGGGAGCAAGTTTTGTTTTTCTGCATTTCCTGACTGGGAGGATAAATTTAACTTTCTCTTCCCAATACTGTGCTGTACACAGTTGAGCTTGGCGCTTTCACTGTGATGAGTCATTTTTCATAAACAGGGACTGTGGAAAGTGCTTGATTCACATTATAACAACAACAATATGGAAAAAGACCAACACTGAATGAGCTCCAAATTTTCAGATGTTTTGCAAAGAGAGGGGGTGGGGGATTACAGTCTTTAGAGAAGTCTCTTGGCTTTTGAATTATGAGCATTTCTTTTCTTGATTAAAAAAAAAGGAGAATAATGGGAGGATCATAGCTACACAGCCAGTCTCACAGAAATCAACCCATGGTTATTTGGCAATATTATTTGTGCAAGTTGTATTGTTTCCCACAATTTCATATATATATATGAATGTATATATATATCTGACTACAGTCCATTTTATAAGTTATTTAAATCATTATACTTCATGATGCATTATTCACTGGAAAATAACATCAACTACACAGTGGTAAAATCAGAATGTTTTAAGTAATGGTAGACTCAGGTCCTATAAGACAGACAATTTAATAAAGCAGCCATACAAGACCCATCTCAGAATGTGTGGGTGATTCTGATTGTGTTAGAAAAGCATTATTTTGAGGTAGAGGGAATCTGAGTTTAATAGATTTCCATCCATGGAGTGTATTACACATTGTATGATAAGTACTTAGATCAAATAAAAAGTTATGTATTAGGCGAGTACTGTAAACTTACATAGCTCTGTATCACCAAGGTGAACCACAAGGGAATATGTGTCATTTACTGATGTATACTTGAACATAGATCACAAAGAATTCTACCAATCAAAGGTCAGCTGATTCTATGATTAGATGTGGTAAGAGTATAAAGATGCTGTCATGTTTTAAAGGCAACAGAGACAGGTACCAGGGCAGATTTACATGAAACTATTTAAAATAGGAAGAATCAAACAGATCTCTGACTTCACACAGATACTTACACAGGCACAAAAGTGCTCACAGAACTCTAACGAGGCCATCTATTCATGCTTAAGTCAAGAGGATTGACTTACGTTATGGGAAGTAACTGATTTACAAATTTATTAGTTTATATTAAGGTTTCTTATCCAATATATATTCTGGCTTCTTGGTTAACAATGGATCCTAGAATTGTACAAAAACATGAATGTACCTATCTTAAACATCTTCCATCTGAACCAAACCCGGTACAGAAATCTCCAAAGGCCCAACTCCCATGTCCACTCATGTGAGGATATCTTCCAGCTAAAAAAAAGCCAGAAAATAGTTTTCAGCCCACATGTTGTGAAATGGAAGAGGACATAGAAGTCATACGATTTAATTTTCATTTTACAAACTGAGAAATCAAGATCCAGAAAAAAAGCTACATTCCCTCCAGTTTCTAGTAGCAGCATACAGGCAATGTACATACCTGGTGATCAGGAGTTGACCCTTGGTGCTGGACTATTCATTTCTTGAATTTTAGCTATGATGTGATAGCTGGACCTCCAGCAGCTACATCTGAGCCAGTAGTATCCTCAAGGACTGACACTGTGCTTCAAAGATAGGCATCCTAGAAAGACAAAAGGATCTAGAGTCTCTGAGAAGGGTGGACAGTCTTGCTAGCCATGGGCTGCCTGTGTCCTGAAACACTTAAGAATATTTTATTAAATGTAGCTGAGTTACCTGGGCTGATAGATAGCCTTGCATACAGGAAATGAGATAAAAGATAATAAGGTAGACATTTCAAATACATTTATGATAAAAAGAAAAGAATTGAGAGATCTTAGAAGAAAGCTTTGCTCCATTTCTCGGGGAGAAAGACAAGAACCCAGCAGGAGCTCTCCATGGTACCGATGGAGGAGTTTGTTTAGATGGCCTACTTCAATACACTGCTGCTTGTTTGCCATTTATTATTTTTAGTTTTCAGTGAGAACATCTTGTAAAGATGGCCAGGCAAAGGCAGAGACACAGAACTGAGTTTCTAACCTAACATCGTCTTGATCTAGATTACAGTGATAGCTGCAATATTGGATAGAGCTTTTGTCACAGCTGAAATAAACTTACAAAGAGAGAAGGCTGAACTTTTTATCAAAGGAAATCTGAGTTCTAGAAAATTTAAGTACATTACTTTTGGTTGTAATGTTAATAAGTAATAGAGCTGGATATGTAGGCTCTGAAACCTTGGAAAGAGTTGTTTCAACCGGTCACTGATAAACAGACCTCTTGATTATGTCATAACCACACTGCAGCCCAGGAATGTATCACAGACACAGGGTTTTAAAAATTGGGTAATTTGATCAAAATCAAATGGCTGGTTTGTAGGAGACTTGCTATTTGAATTCAGCTTTTGCTCATTCCAAAACACACTCCGTTTTCATGACAAAATATGGGTCTTCACATGGGACTCTAGACAGCATATACCTTGAGAGTTGTGGAGTGGGTAGTGGGGATGAAGCCCCATTGTGGTCTGGTAACTGTGTCACAGACTTTAGGGAAGATAAGTAAGACGTACCACTGGCCTGGAATCCATCATGCAAAAGTGGAACTATTTACATGTGCCCCTCTGGGAATAGAGGCATGGAAGCGGGTAAACGTGTCAGTTTGGGAGGAAGGGAGGAGCTGGGTTCCTTTGGGTTCCTGACAGGTTACAGAGGCTCTGCACGGAGTTGGTCTCCTGGGCCCAAGAGACTAGAGTTCCGAGTACAGTTACACTTTTTTGGCCTCAGTACACTACTTTTAGAAAAAGTACCAGTACCAGTACTTCCATTCTGCAGTGCATTTTTTAGACTGGTCAAGTAGTTCAAGCTAAATTTGAAAGCCTGCTTGAATAATGTGAATAAAGAGACACTTACTGATGGATCAAAATCTGAACGATGCTGCAGCACAAGCACTAGACAGGGAGGCAAGAAACCTCCTCCTGCTCCTGGCCTGACTTTTAGTTCAGTGCTGACCTTGCCCAACTCATCTTTTACTGGATCTCCTTTTTCTCCCTTTGTGGAAGAAGACATGGTGAGGCAGGATGCACGGATACTCCCAGTTTTTGCATGACTGTTCCAGTTTTAAAAATGAAGGTTCTCCTAATCTGCACCCTCAGAGTTGGGCAGTTCAGGATAGTCCCCCTTGCATTAAGCATTAAGGCTATTGTGAAGGTAATGTCCATTTCTGGTTCAGATCTGTGACTCTATGTACTGCCCTCTGTAGCCGTGGGTTTCCCATGTGAAGATTCTAGATTTGGATTCATTTGGGAAAGGGGTGACCAAAGCCTTGTCTGAACAGCCATCCTGGTTTCCCCAGACCACTCCAGGGTTAGTGCTGCAAATCCTATGTCCTGGGAAATTCCTGAGACCCAGCCAACTGGGACACTGAGGATCCATGAGCAGAGTTTCCTCCAGCTCTAATTTCATGGCCCAGACTTAGTTAGTGCTGCTGTACGCTTGACTGGACCTATCAATCCTTGGCTCTCAGAACACTGTTAGCAGGAGCCTGATCTGATAGTGTTAAGAAGCTTTGGTAAGGTCTTCATGGGCTCCTCTTCGCAGGCAAATCTTTATAAAACTGTGTATTACAACACCAGAAGTCAAAGCAATGCCGATTGCACACAGACATTTACATGGGATGGGGCTTACATGGTATTCTAATGAGGGTCTTTAAGCATGTTCAAAAGAAAGAGGACTGACTTATAATGTGAGCTGAATTATTTTTATTAACTTTTGGGAGATATTGCAGTTGGAGTATCAAGGGAATAGATTTAATACAGGACATACAATTTAGAAGATTTTTTAATAACATTTACCCAAAAAGTCAAATGTGGAAGAGTCCAGGGGATCTGCCTAAACACTGGAGACTCAAAGAATACATCTGAGGGCCTGGATTCCACAGAAATGTCTTGTATGAGTCCATCTGAAGACCTAGAGCCTATGACAATGCCCCCCATCAGTTCAACTGGAGGCCTAGAGCCCACGACACTGTCTATACCAAGGATCTGAATTGAGAAGGCCCAAAAGTCAGTAGTGGAAGCCATAAAGTCTGTGTGAGTGGGGTGAAAGAGGGCGGGGGGATTTGCACTGGATCCAGGAAGCAAAGCTCAAGGTAAAGACCACAGCTCCCCTGAAAAGAACCGCAGCCACCCTCAGTGACAACAAAGGCCTGAACTCCTCTGGTGATGAGAATATCTGAGTTCATGTCAGGAAAACCAGCATGGAAAGCTTCTCCAGGAGAATCAGTAGCTCATCATCTTTCACTCCGTTCTCCTTTTATGCTGTTGGCAATAACTCTCAGGTGCAAGCTTTCCACATCCAGCACCACACTGACTCAGTTCCGCTGGATGTTACAAGCTGATCATTAGTTAATCCATCACACAAGACTACTTCATGGACCTTAACCAAGAGGCTCAAAGAGGGGAGACTCATTAGCTCTTTCAGCATAGGGATCAGTATACGCCAGCAGGTGTGGGTACTCTTAGAATTCCTAGGAGGAGCCTAGGCTTGGGAGCTGGAAACGGGATCACATGCTCATTAGTTACTCAGCTTGGGTGACTCAGTTGCTGTCTTTGGGCCTCCATGCCAGGAACCCAGTACCCAACTATCTGTAGTAATGATGGCACTGTGGCAGACTGTATTACTGTTCAGAATATCTTTTGTTTCTTCTTGGGACATCCTTGCCTATGAAGACACTTTCAGTGTGGGGAAGACCTTTTCCATACATCAGCATCAAGCTGAGCTGTGTCCTGTGCTTTGGTCAGGGCAGTCTGAGTAGAAACTGGACCAGGCACTATACCCTCCGGCATCACTGGTTTTCTCCCTGCGGTAAAACTAGTGTGCAAGTCCGCTGAGGTTATCTCAAGGAGGGACCAACACTGCCTCAGAGTTTCATTGCTTTACAGTTCTTGAGCCAGGAAGGGCAGATTGCAATGTTCTCTGCAAGGTTCTCCACTGAGGGGTGGAGGGAGAATGTGTTACAGGGCTCCCCTAATGCCCAGTGGTTTGCAGGTGGTCTTTGGCTTTCCCTGGCATACAGTAGCATTACCTCAAACTCTGCATTCATCTACTCCTTGCAGCCTTCCTGCATGGGCATCTGCCAGACAAACTGCACACTGATGAGTTCATTTTTACCTGACCAACTGCAGGATCCCGTTTCCAAACACGATCTCACCCACAGGTCCTGGAGGTGCAGGTTAGTACTGCAGCATCTTTTTGAGGGGATCAAATTGTCTCACCTATAAACAACCACGGTCCAAAGAAAAGACTCCATCAGTTTGGATCCTGGGATAAAAGTCCTGTAGAATAGAGTTACAGCCCACACATCCTGGACACAAATGCAGGAAGGAAGTTTTTGTGGTTGTGTCATTCTGTTTTAGGTATTGTTTATTGTTTCAGATAGGAAGGAGAGAGGGAGGAGGGAGACAGAGGAAGGAAGAGGAGAAGGAAGGAGATGGAGGAGCAGAAGAGGAAAGGGGAGAAGGAGGAGAGAAGGAAAAAGAGAAAGAGAAAAAGGAAAGAAGGACAAAAGTAAAGTAGCAAGGAAGGCAACACAACATATATATTCCATGAAATTGAATTAAATGAGGTAAATGAAAGAGCACTGTAACTTTCATATCCTCTTGAAGTAAGGAATAGGGCTGGGTTTTTTCAAGTTTCCCACCAACATCATAGTGGAATCACTTTGTGCGGTTAAGGATCCAATGACTGCACAGATAAAACACTTAATTAGAAGCCAAAGGTCTTTTGGACCCTGTCTCAGTGGTTGCCTGTCTTGGGTCTGTCCCTTCTTGACTTTGAAGTTCATTTGCTCCAGTGGGAAGGCAAGGGATTTGTGCTCCTGTGGCCCCAGAGACCCCTTCATGGCTGTGTGCTGGGTGTTGCACTCACACTGGCCTCTGCTAGCTGGATGGGCTCCATCTTTCTGCTCCCACCCACGCTCACTTGGCTTCTGGATGCGTGGCTGTCGGAGCTGCGTTGCTCTCTGAAGGGCAGCTGCGTCTGAATAGCTGATGGATGTAATCAAGAGGCTGCAAATGCTGCCTCAGGAAGATAGGCCTGTGTCAAAAGAAAAGGAGTTATTTCAGAAAGCTGTATCCCAGGAACGAGTGGAATTGTCTGCCCGTGTCAAGTCACTGAGGAACGCCTGCCCCAGCAATCGGGTTCCTCCTCCGAGCAGTGGCGACAGTGGTCAAGCTTGGCCAGCCTCTGAGAAAACTGAAGCCCTAGGACACACAGAAGCCCTGATTCCAGTCACCTTCGTGACCTCATGACCACGGGCAAGTCAGCTTCTGGGAGCCAAGGTTTGCTTACCTGAGAAGTGAGGGTCAAACAGATGGTTACAAGGACTACAGAATTTGGGTCTATGTCACGGATTTGGACATTTAACATCATTTCTAAATGCCCTTTTTGAAAGTGTGTGTGCTGAAAGAGAAGGTAAACTCTATGGGCTTTAATCCAGGCCTGAAGCTCACCCTGGGCAAATCACTTCATGCCTCAGGGCTCCATTTTTACTTCTCTGGGAAATAGGGACAATCGGCTTACCAGAGATGGTTGGTGGAATTTTGAAGAAGCAGAATTCTCTATACAACTTTTACGTTTTATTGACTTTTGATAGACTTGATTATAACAAAATTAAAGCAAGGAAGGAGATTTTGGCATTGTTGGGTCCCTGAGTTTACACATGAGGTAACTGAAATGGAAAAGGAAATTCAGTGTCTTGGCCAGGGTCACACAGCTAGGGATATGAGCGAGATTACAACACAGGTTTCCTGATCTTTCCACCACACTCACTCTTTCAGTGAACTTATTTAGTCCCTAAAATATAGAAACCAAGAGACAGATCACATAAAAAAACCCAGACTTGAAAAACCTCCTCCATCCCTTCCCCAAGTCAAAGCAATAGCTGACAGAAAGGATTAGGTAATGTAATCAAGTCAGCACTTCCTCAGGGTCTGGTTTACCTTGGATCTAATTTTTATTCTTGATGGATAATGTCTATTTTATCATACAAAAGTATTTTATAATTTATGATTCTTCTTCATGGTTTTTTTTTTTGCCGCTGTAACTTGGAAATGTTGGTAAGATACTTTGTAGGTGGGTGGAGAGGTTAGGACTCAGGGCAGGATAGTACAGAGAATTTTTGTGAAAAGCCTTCATGATTATTTATAATTTCTTCTTTCTTTACCACTAGCACTCCAGCCCGATGCATTACACCCTGAAGAATCTTATGAATTCCCATGTGCCTCTATGGAACACTCTAGAAATAGCTAACACAGTCTCTAATCTGGGAGAGGGGATGAAGAGATGAATGGTGAGAATTATGATTACTCTTTCTCTCCTGATGTACCCTACTGGCTCTTGCCCATTTTTATAAGTCTGGGCGAGAGAATAGCTATCATTTTCCATACTTCACTTTCATCTTAAGAGACAGAGATTGTTATGGTTTAGATCTAAGATATTTTGCTAAAGTCTCTTGTATTTTTAAGTTGACTGGATCACAGGGCATTGTGATCATCAGAGGATCCATCATGGGTGGGTCCCTGGCTGAATGTGCTGTAGGGGGCAGGGCTTGGTTGGAGGTGATCACTGGGGTGTGACTCAGAAGAATACATTCTTGTCCCCAGTTACTACCATGTATTTCTGCTTCTTTCCTGCCACGAGGTGATGAACTTTCCTCCCTTTCGCCCTTCCACTATGCCTTTCATGGCCTGGATCAGCCAACCATGGACTAAACCCATTGCAAACTGTGACCAAATCTTTCCTCAAGTCTTGTCTTATGGTAAAATAACTAATCACAGACACCTACCCGGCTAATGTAACCTGAGGAAAAGTCCTTGCATATGCAAAAGCCCGTCCTTCTGTCTCTTGCTTACATGTCATATCCTCTTGAAGTAAGGAGTAGGGCTGGGTTTTTTCCAGCTTCTCTTCCATGTGATAAGTCATGAAGAAAAGCTCTGCCCTGACGTGGGGGGCACACAATGCTACCAAAACTTTGTATGGAACGGAATGTATAAATTCAGCTGCCAGGTAGGATGGGGAAACAGACTACAAAACACATTGTGGTCTATGTTAAACCCAGCTTTGATGATCCATTTACCTGGGATCAAGCTTCTGTTTTTCCCCCAACTCCTATTTGTGTACCTCAGGTCATTCCGATGAGCTGCGGTGGAGATAGTCCCCATGCAGGACAACTCACTAGCCCTTAGCCTGTATAGAAACCCAAGTGAAGGGAGAAAGCTGTCCAAGACTGTTATGCTTTCAACAATAGTGATTCCCCATACACCAACCCATCCATTTTCAGCTGTTGTGACATCCTGTAATCTGAGAAGTAGCGAGATAAGAGCAACTGCCTCAGTAGCTTAGGTATGTGTCTTTCAGCTCCTCCCATGCCTTCTCAGGACAACTTCTCTGGTTCCCTGAACACAGCAACCCTCCTGCTCTGAATTCACAGTGCCTCATCCATCCTCCTCTGCATTCGCCAATACGACAAAGGTTGGTGTGAATTTATTCCAGTGACCTTTTGTGATCTTGGGTTGTATTCAGCACATGATATATTTCCCTCTAAATCTAATCAATATGCAATGAAATACCGTGGCCATTTGAATTAATTAATATAGATCTGAAGAGAATAGAATTCACAAAAGAGACAATTAAGGCAGGTAATTTATCTAATTATGAAAGCCGTAATAGGCTGCCATTGACTGAACTGTCTAATTGTGGTCCAGTCAGGAGCCTAAGTTGCTGTTTTATTTCTGTTCAACAATATTAGATATTTTTCTGACTTGAGATATGCTTGTTTTAATGTAAAGTTTTTATTATTTCTGAAAAACCCACCTGAATTACTTCTGTCTATTTCCTCCATCCAATGATCTGTTCAGTTATGAATAGCATAAACAATTGTTAGAGGTCAAGATGTTAGTGAAGGAATCACAGAATTCAGCGCTATAACTCTCTCGTGAAATACAGGGGAAAAATAGGAAACAGAAAAAAATATAACACCCAAAGGCAGAAGGTAATTAGTTGGCATTAGACTAAAACTAGAACCCTACTCAATATAAAACAGATCTAATTTTTTTAGTAGGAATATTTGGACTCAGTAATTGAAACAAAGTCAGAAAAACCTCTCTCTCCAAAAGACTTGTATGTTTCTCTTTCTACATTTTTCCTCAGCCTCTTTTAACCCCATCAGTTCATTTTGAAACCCTGTCTAATCGTTCTCTCATTTAGCCAATATCTGTTTGACTGTTCCTTGCCTGTCAAGTGTGGTGAACCAAGAGGATGAAGAGGAAATTAAGACGTGGCTATTGGTGTCATGTACCCAAAAAGCCACAGTGTTGTGTACACAGATAATTACAGTAGGGGGTTCAAGAGCTTTTAAAAAATGCTGAAGGTACATATAGAGATGGAAGATGGAGAGCCATTTTAAAAGCTAGGGAAGGTTTGCTTTACGAGATCTTGTGGAAGGCAGAGTACAGCACACAGAGGGAACAGAGGATGTCCTGGGGGAGACTGCCGTGGGTGAGAAGGCATCAAGGTTAGGCAGCACCTTCCGTTTGTGATACTGCAACTGACTCAGCATTGCTAAGCTAACAGAAGATGAGGCTAGATTGTCTTCACTGGCTTCTATATGCAGCTTAATGCCTGTTATTTATATAAAATTATGACTCATTTTCTCTTTTTCCCAAGCATCTTTCTGTATGCTTCACTTTGGCTCATTTCATTGTATCTCATTAGGGTTAAGTTTATTATTTTATGTATTACATATCTGGGTGATGTACATATAACCAGATTCTTCATATTTTCTGTATAAGCCCTAAGATTCCTCTGGTTCCTTTAGGCTCACTTAAGACTATGTATTTCCCTTGGACTTCAGGCTTGACCACGTGATTGGCTTTCACAAATGTTAGTGAAGCAGAGACCTGAAACATGCTTAAGTAACTGCCTGTTTGTCTCTCTAATGCCCTCTTTTGGCAGGCCATGGATGGGCACTCAGAGTGAAGACCAGTGTGTCTAGGAAAGGCTACATGAGGTCAAGCCCAGCTGATCTGCAGGCAAAATGTGAATCAGGTAGGGACACTCAGGGCTGCTCATGTCAGATTCACAGCGAAAAATAAAGGCTGACTTTCAAAGGCCATCAATTTAGAGATTGTTTTTATCACAGAAATGGCTAGAGTCCCCTTCATATATCTTTGGCCATCAAGTAATACTTAAGAATAGTTGTATAAACATTTGGATAAATACCCCAAACAGTTGGGCACTCACCAGTCTGCCTACTTGCTGTTTCTGTTTGTCTCCTTGAGTCATTCTGTCCATCCATGCAGGTCATCCTTCTGAGGGTGCCTTAATCTACCCATGCAGGGAGAACACACAGGGCCAGTGAAGCACACGCTTTAGCTGAGGTGATCGAAACCTCAGTGAGCACAGGAAATGGCATGGGAGTGTTGTCAGACATAGAGTGTGGGCCATCTAGGGCTGGTCTGGACAGTGGCGCATGGGCTGACCAGCCAGCATGGATCGAGGATGCGAGCAGGGCCTGTCTCCTCAGAGGGATGACTCCATGCACTCGAGGTCAATCTTCTGTTCTTTCACCTGCTCTCTTATCTTTATAAAACCAAGCAGAGAACTTCTTTCAGCCCTTGATTTTTCAGCTATTATCTGAGGCTTAACATCTTTTCTGTTACATAATTCAGATCTTTACAGAAAACAGTAGATGAACAGTGTGCTGTCTCCCTAGTATAAAAAGCTGAAGGAGTTAGTGGATCTAAAATGTACAACAGACATTGTGAAAGTGAAGAGGGAGGAAAGGTTTAAAAGGGAAGGTGGTAGCCCTTGTTAATTCCCCATCCCCTTGTTTTGAAGTCCTGTGTTGTTTTCATTGTTTTGTTTGGTTGGGTTTTATTCTGCTTTTTTCTTTTGTTTGATTCTACTGTGTCTGGTGGTGTGGGCAGCTATTTTGAATAGGCATTATAGTACCCATTGTTGACTTTTATTATCTTGTTTTGAAGTCCTGTATTGCTTTGATTGTTTTGTTATGATTGCCTTTATTTTGTTTCATTTTGTTTGGTTTTGTTCTCTTTAAAATAAAATGTAAAAATACTTCCTTTTAATAATAGGATTAAAGAGCATTTGAAAGAATGTGTATCATAAAGAAATCAAATAATAACAAATCTGGAGAGGATTTTTTGGGGAAGGAGCCCTCCTACATTGTTGGTGAAGGTGTAGACTCATACAATCACTGTAGAAGTCAGTATGGAGAATCCTCAAAAAATTAAAACCAAAAATTTCACTTGAACCAGGTATACCCATTTAAAGTAACTTCCAGGAAAAGTTAAATAATCAGATTAAAGTGATCCATGCACATCCTTATTTATAGAAGCACAACTCATAATAACTACATGTAGCAAGCAGCACATGTGTGCATCGGTAGATGAATGGATACAGAAAATGGGGTATTTATTTATACACACTGAAGTACTATGTACTATAAAGAAAGATAAACTTGAATAATTTGTAGGAAAGTGGATCATAATGTTGAATGAAATAAAACAGACCCACAGTTTAAATATCGCATGGCTTGTAAGAAAAACCCTAACTATAAATAAAGAGCAAATAAAAGATAACAGCAAATAGGGAGATAGAGCTTTCTCAAATGGGGGAAGATCAAGAGGTGGAGGGAGAGGGAGGGAGAGGAGTGACAGGGGATGAAACTGAATACAGACCTGCTGTGCACAGGTTCCCACGAGGGGACGAGCACCAGCTCCCCATGAGGAAGGTGAGTATTATGGACTGCTGAAAACAAAAACTGGGAAATCATATTTGAGAAAACACAGGAATTTTAATGAAGTTGAGTATCATCATTTGGTTATAATTTGCCAAATTCAGTTTTAAATAGCTTTTCCCATTTTCTTTGTCCAACTCAATTTCATTGGACTGACGTGTGAAAGAGCTTAACTCATCTGGCCAGAGCAGGAGCAGAAAATCTCTCCTCATTCTCTTAGGGATGAGCAGAAGTCTCTCTGGAGAAGAGTGAAAACTTGTTCACTAACACATCCAACATCATTCTCTGATAATCTCAGCTTCACTGCCCCCCTCCAACCAGCTGCTAATAAAAGTACTGTGGGAAGAGGTGGGATTTGTGGGGTTAAAAAAAACAATTTGATTTGAGGTTTTGTCTCCCTTTAATTGTGTGGAGAGGAAAAGTACATGTCTTAGTTTTCCTCCCCAAGATGTGAAAGACCTGACCTCAAGATTTATGGGTAGTAGCATTTACAACAATCTACCATGTCATAAATAAATTTCTATTAAAATTTACCAAGAGAAAACTATACAGGTATTGTCTCTAGACACCAATAAAAATAGTTGAAAAGTACAATAAAAACACAAAAATATATTAACTGAAAATTATTTAAAAGTGACAATTCTTATGCTTCAAGGAAATAAGAACAAAATTAAGAAAACCACTAGGAGGGGTAGAGAATAGGACCAAATATGTACTTAGGGTAAAATGAATACTACTGCAAACATTCTTTATTCAAAAGACCAAATGAATTAATTAATCATGCAATCAGAAGATTTTAGTAGGAGTAGGAACAGTGGCAAAAATCAAGAAACTGTTAGAGTAAGACAGCAGACAAAATTAATCAGAAGCTAACAAATTTATGCATAGAAGAATAGAATTGATAAGCTCAAAATACAGTTTAATTTTTTAAATTAGGAATAGAGTGCTAGGTACCTTACAGTTGAGTGTATTAAACCAAGAAACTAGTTTTTTTCTGCTGAAATATAAAAGAGTGAATGTATTTCAAGAAGAATGAAAAACTTGAATAAAACATGAATTTGAAAAACAGAGAAATTATGATTCTAAGTGACTCAGGCTCATAGAGTTTTGCATATTTTATGCTTTCATGCAGTAAGTCCCATGCTGCTGAAAATCTTCCAAGGCAGAGAAAAGCCTGAAACATGAATTTATTTCATCGAAGCCCAAAAGTTATGCCACAAAAAGAAACCACAATTTTACCTGTAATTTTGAAAATAGATTGGAAATAAAGCTTCTGTAATGCCAAGAAATTTAGATTCCAATTTATACTTAAAAATTACTATTCCATGACCATAGAAGTTTTATTCTTGCAATAAAAAGCTGTTTAGATAAAATTAGTTGTATTACATCAGTAGAGCTTATTCATGAATTAGAAAAGGAACATTTTTAATTCTTTCAAAAAGTGCTGAGAAGTTATTTGATAAAATATACCATCCATTTCAGATCAGTGATGAAAATAAACACATCCAACAGTGTGTAGTAAGCTGGAAATATAAATTACTTCCTCAGTATTAAAGATACGCATGCTTAAGAGCCAACTGCATATTGACTGTTGAATCATTAGAGGCATGCATATCAAAATTAGGAGCAAATAACAAAGCCCATTATCATAGCATTTCAAGAAACTGAGCACACGAATAAAGAAAAGGAATCTTCAGACTCCTTCCAGGCCAGGGGTCAAGGACTGTAGGACAGTGGCCATGTCTTCCTGGACTCCAAAGACTCATTGTCCAGTAATTGAACCTTTAATCCAGATTACATCTGATACACAAAAAGGAATCAGTTATTCAGGAATGTACAAAGAATCAGTAACCTATTTGCATTAAACATGTGATTTTAGTAACACAGCTAGACTTAAAAAAACACAAGGTTGAACTGCCTTTGGGAGATACCAGAGACAACTAAGAAAAAATTTCAGTAAAATTACATAGGCAAAAATTGCTGAACCTCTGAAATACCCAGAAATAACAAGAAACAGGTAGATCTATATGAAAAGACTAAATATTTGCAGCAGAATGTGAAAGGGACATAGAAAATAGTATTTCATGTCCTAGATTGTGAAAATAAAACATTTTAATTAAATGTTATATTTCTAATTATATATTATATTTCAACTAGATTTTTATTTCCAAAGTTCAGTGCATGATGTTTTAGACTCCAACATGGCTCTAATCTGGAAAAGTAAGTAGCAGACAGAAGTTGCAGTTCGAAAAGTCTGTTAAGTTCTCCTACTTAATGGTAAAATGACAGTGACTGAAGCAATGTAGTCACAAATGCACATATGAACCATGTAACAGGGAAAAATCTTGCTGAAGGGCCTCTCTACAGGTGTGTACATGCCATTACTACAGGTGTGTCATTATTAAGGAATAATCTTCAAACTTTAGAGCAAAGATAGTGGGTCATATGATGTCCTTAGGCTTGAAGGGGCAGGGAGAGCAATTTTAAAGGCAGGGTTGGAAGAGTACTGGGAAGAGAGGGGCGCCCCCACCTCCAGGAGCTAAGCTTTTCCTGAGGGATAAGTTAACCCAGGGCTCCATGGTGAGGAGACTAAGGGCGCCTCTCTCCTTAGTATCTGGGGCTGCCTTTTGCTGGTTGAAGCCAACCAAAAACCAGGGAACAAAGGAGTCCACTGACACAGATAAGAGATCAGATTAGACTTGGGGGTCTAGATTCAGAGAATACTTACTGGTAGGAGGTGTTATCTTGCAAAATGACAGAATTAATAATCTAGAATAGATAGTTGCAAAGTACTGTCCACCGTGTTCACTGACATAGTCACCGACTGCGTGCTCAATGCACAGAGATATTTCATAAATCAATTAGAAAAGCCAGATTATTCAATAAGCGACCTTAGACAATTGGGAAGCACTTTGGAAGAATACAGTTAATGCTTGTGCAAGGTTTTAGAAATGGATTCACTCAGTGCCCTTGTCTACTTCTTTCTAACTTGGTTTCTTATACCACAGAGGCAGGGAAGTCTAAAACCACAGCAGGTAAAAGCATAGATTCTGTAGTCAAAGAGTCTAGGTAAAAATTCTAGTTCTGTCATCCATTTGCTATGTGATATCGGACAATTAAATCTGTGCAAAATTTCTTCATATTTAAAGTGGGTGATATAGTAACACCTATCCTTTAGGATTTTGTGAAAATTAAATCAGTTATCTATAAAAATACCTCAAGCAACACCTGACATGATAAATTTACCATAGTTTTGATTATTGTATTCCTCAGACATTGGTTTGGTCTGTGGTATATAATTATATATCAGTGGAAATCAGGCTTGGTATATGAATCACTTCCCTGTCCTTGGAGACATATACCAAACCTACAACTTGAGAAGAAGTTTATTTTGGCTCATGGTTTCAAAGGGTTCAGTCCATGGTTGGCTGACTCCAAGGCAGTAACATCATAGCAGAAGGGTGTGGCAGAGGCAAGTTGCTTAACCCTTGGCAGCCAGAAAGCAAAGAAAGAAGGGGGGGAGCCAGGGACAAGAACGCACCCTTCCAGGTCACCTGTGACCACCTCTAATCAGGGCCAACCTCCTACAGCACATTCAGCTATGAACTCATGAATGGATAAGTTCACTGATGAATTTAGTCTATCACCTTCCAAAAAGCCTCAACTCTGAACACATGAGATTTTGGAGGAACATTTTAGACTTGAACCGTCATACAGGGGGACCATGAAGTGATGGTCATGCTTGAGAGAGGGGATCTCATGTCTGGGGCTGCTGGTGCATGGTGTACCACTCAGACCTCAGCATAGAGCAGTGGTAGGTTGCCCCACAGAGCGATGTCATTCAAGATCCTTGTTCTTGCCTTTGTATCATCCGTGTTGGGTGCCTGGGTCTTTCCAGTCACTTGGTAACATAGCTGAGACTCTGTAATGAAGTCTTTTTAGCTTCAACCAACTAAAACAGGCCTTTTCTTTGACTAGTAAAGATCTATGTCTCTTGCTAAAATAAAACCCAGATAATTACATACTTGGTAGACAAAAACAAAGCCATTTAAAATGCAATAGGATGTACATTTGAGTTCTTTAATTGCTAGCTTGGAAAAAAAGTCTTTATTAATATAAGACACTAGAAGAAAATTTTGCAATGGGTCCAGATTGTTTATATGTTAAAGATTATACATAAAATGAAAATGCATACAGAATATAGGAAAGACAATCTCAATAAATACAATAGTGATAATAACCATGCTAGAGTTATATAAATTATTATAAAATATGAATCCAAAACGCACTGCCAAATAATTTACATCAAATAAAAATAAAGAAGTATGTGCTTGCTGCTTGTTTAAAATTGCAAGTTAAAATAATAATATCATTTTTTTCTTCTTTGCCCAGTTGGCAAAAATGAAAATAAAAAAGATTAAAGGATTTGCCTTTATGCTGGTGAAGGAGGTAATGGAAAAGCATGCTCATTCTCTGTTGGTGGGAATATAGATTGGAGAAATCGTTCTGGAGGGCAATTTGGTACTGTTTACCAGTGCTTTATGCATCCTACTCCTGGCTCTAAAAGCCTTGCGTCAAGCTGTGGCTGGTACATAGGAAACAGCTTGAAAACAAATTCTATTTCAGGCACTTCCCCAGAGTGGCTCCCTGACCAGGCTTCACTGCTACACTGCTACACTGCTAACCTCACCAGCCACCACGTCCCAGCTTCAAACTCCACTTTTAAATTTTTAGGCTTTTGGATCTTTGGTTCTGGCACACTGTTCAGACCACTCTAGTTTGCTGTTTGGATTTGACATCTCACCCAAACTTCAGCTCCAAACAGTCTGGTTCTCCTTAGTCTTGGAACCAGATCTCCCATTCTCCTGACCCATTATCTGTTGGCTGGTTTCAGCTGGGCCGAGTGCTTGATGCACACCTCTCCTTATCCTCTGCACAGAACAGACAAGGAGTATTTCCTTCCAACGAGGTCCAAAGTTGATTTGTCTTTACTCAGTGCATTTCTGCATATTTACCAACCTGGAGAACAAGCATAACTACAAAGGCCCTTTATGTGACAAATCGCTTCTCCTTTCCTTGACATCATTGCACGTGACTGCATCAGTCAGTCATGTGCTACTTCTAGCTGACTACTTACAAAAATGTAATTCCTTCAACTCTATGTTCTGTAGCTTTGGTTTAGGCTTTTAAAAGTGATTTCTATTCTCATCCAACATTTCTGGATTCCTCCTCCTCTGGGGAAGTAAAATTCTTCCTTTCTCATTTAAGAATCAGTGCATTTTGTGAGTCATGGCTTTAGCAATTTCAAAACTTCCTATGTTCCCTTTCTCTAAATTTTGAGCACAATATGAGTTGTCATTAAATGGAGAAAAATGGAGAAGGTGCTTTTTATATCCCTTCTCTATTCTTTGCTGTAACTCTACTGAAGGCAGGTCATTTTGTAATGGTTAATTCTTGGTAGAAATCAGGATGAATTTCAAAGAGACAGTGAACAGGTTAGACTAACTGGCAAACGTAGTGCTTCAGACAGGGCTCTTTACTCTCTCATCTCAGCATCTGTAATGATCTTTCTGAAGTACTATATTGACCATCCTGGGCAGAGGCGACAGTTGGATATTTATCTGACGACTGCTCACTGTCAAAGTTCAAATAGAATAACAATTGCTTAGAAGTGACTTTCTTTTAAAGCAAAAAACAGTAAAAGGATGATGATATAGAATTTAAAAACAAAATAATATCAGATTAACAATGGTTAATATACTATGTATTGTTATCTTCAAAGTAGTTGTTCAGATTACAGGAAATAAGCATGAAAAATGATCAATGAAAGCACAAACCATTCTTTTTGAGGAACTGACAGAGATTAGTCGTATAATTATCTATCATATATGTGTTTTTCTTCCTTTTCTCCTTTCTCCCACCCCAGTTGTTCTTTCCTTGTGAGCAGTTTCTTCTCCTTTCACTTTCAAAATTTCTATTGTACATTTTGGATCTTATTTACTCTTTCAATATTTTACATGAGGGGGACAGTATAATGCTTACACCTATCAGTCTGATTTATTTCACTTATGAGTATGGTCTCAAGCTGTATCCATTTACCTACAAAACCTTGAATTTATTCTTCTTTATAGCTGAGTAATATTCCATTGTACAAACTTACCACATCTTTTTACCCATTCCATGGTTGACAGGCATTTGGGTTGTTGCCAAGATTTAGTTATTACAAATTGGGCTGATGTAAACATGGGTGTCTTTTAAGTGCTACAAACACATACACACACATACTCCTACTTCCCTGGTTCAAATCATCCTTTTCCTTTAATTAATTTTCTCATCTATCACAATGGCTAGACCAGATATGTGCTCACCTTATTTTTTTCTGGATAAGCTCAAATGGAAGAAAAACAAAGGAAAATTTTAGATAAATGAACAAAAATATAGGTAATTGGGTAATAAAAGTTGCTACATCAGGGAGTCAAAACAAGTTTTTTTTCATTAATAATATCTTAGTATGATTTGATAACATGTTTTTCTAAACAATCACTGTAGTTCAATTCCAGTGTAGTGCAGCAGTTTGAGTTTTTTAGACTTGCAGTTTGAGTCTAACCTTCTTCTTCATGATACAATCCATAAATTGCAAGGTGACCTGGCTGAAATGTAGATTTGAGATCTGAGAATCTAAACTTTTAATGAAAATATATTGTAAAAGTTATTATGTTTGTCTGACAGAGAGCACTGTGTTCTGCTTCTTTGGCTAAGGACTTTTCAAGACAAATTTTCAGTCTTAATCTACTGGCTTAAATGCCTTATTTGGGCTGTTTAGATGAGAGCAAGGGTCCTGAGCTATTGTTTGCCTATAGATTGGCTCTAGCACCAATCACTTTGTGAGGTTCCCTACGCACATCTGACCCTACATACCCCAGACTCTAAAAAGTACAAGGGCAAATAGTTATGGAAAGCTGCAAGAGCAGAAAAGAATATCATAAACAAGAACCTAGTGAAAAGGCGGTACACGCCTGTCATCCTGAGGCTGAAGGCTGAGGCAGGAGGATTGCTGTGAGTTAAAGGCCATCTAGGGCTACAAAGTGAGTTCAAGGCCAGTATGAACTGCATCATGAACGCTTGTCTCAAAAAGACAAAAATGGAAAACAAAACCAAATTATAACTTTCAACTAAAAGTTTAATTAAAAATAGAAAATATAGGATGGCAAATGTTCAAAAAACAAATAGTATTAATACCAAATTTTAGCAACAGAATTGACACTGAAGATAGAGGAGTAAAGATAATCTTAGCTGAAAAGGATAAAAACAAATTTAAAAATATACACAGAACCCTAATGAACTGTGAGACAGAATCAAGTAGACTAATATGCATACCTTCAAAGTACAAGAAAGAAAACAGAATGAGAAGTTAATATTTGAGGAATGTTGGCCAAAAAGTTTCAATTATCAAAAAGGAAACTAAAAAGAAAGTCTTCAAAACCACACAGGATAAGTACGAATGAAGCCTTTTCCATGCACACTGTGCTCAAGTTGCAAAAAATCACTATTAAAATAAAACATTTTAAAAGGACTGGGTTGGGGGGGGCAGGGAAAAAGGCAGTTAAAAATGACCACTGACTACAAATTTCAAAGTAATAACTGCATGAAGGAAATGGAATGATGTCACACACTGCTAAGATTTTTTTTAAACAATTCCATCCCGCAAAAAGATATCTTTCAGAAATGAAGGTGAAATAATCAACGCTGGTAGAATTTGTGATGACAGTGCCCACACTCCAGCAGGCGCTGAGGGACATTCTTCACTCAGTGAAAGTGATGCCAGGTGGAAACTGCTGTCTATGAGAAGGAATAGAGTAGTACATAATAAGCATGGGGTTCATACAAAGTATTTTTTGTCTCAAATTCTTTAAAATAATTGATCATTTAAAGGAAAACAATAAAATGTGGGCTTTATAGAAAATTCACAAGTATAAATGTGTGGCAATAAGGATGTAAAGAATGAAAGTGGTATATATTAGTTATAGAAGTGTTGTAACATTGATTCATTGTAAAAAAAAAAGCCCTCAAATAGTCCCTAGAGCAAACTACAGAAAGTGATATGCAGAGGTACAACTAAACTCTGAATAGAAGGAATAAACAGAATACTAAAGAGATTCCATTAACTTAAAAACAGACAAGGAAGGAACAGGGGATGTGAACAGAAGAGACAAATAAAAAGGGGCAAGATGACAGACTTAAAACACAGTGATATCAATCAGACATAAAATAGAAACAAACTGACACCACCGGTTGAAAGGAAAGGCAGTGTTTTCAGAGTGGATTTAAAACAGACAATCATATACTGTGTGTAAGAGGCATGCGTTAGGTATAAACACAAAATTGAAAGTAGCAAGACAAATACTGAGCCTAAGAAAGTTAGTGCAACTAATATGTACACTAGACAGTTTGACCAGAAGCTCAAGTTGAGATCAAAGATATCTCATAATGTTGAAGGCTCTCTCGGTAATTTATAGGACAGGAACACTAATAAGGACAAACTTGACCCTAACTTGCAGTTACAGTTGATATACAGATATATAATAATATACTAAGCAAATGAAGAAAAAACATTCTTTTGGCATACATATATGATATATTCACCAAGATATACTTTGTGGGCAATAAATAATGCCCAATACAGTTCAAAGGTTTGAAATCCTATAGAATATATTATCTTTTCACATTGAGATTTGGCAAGAAATGAAAAATAAGAAGTTATCTGTATGATACTAGAAACTTAAGGAAATTCCTTTGTCAGTACTGGGAATTGAACCCAAGGTCTTCACACTGAGCTCCACTGCAACCCTTTTTACTTTTAAAGTCTCCCTAAGTCATGAAGTTCCCAGGCTGAGCTCGAACTTGTGATTCTCCTCCCTCAGCCTCCCAGAAAGGAATGTACTGTTAAATAGCTCTCATTAGACCAGAGAAAAAGATTAATGAACTCAATAGTTTCTAGCTAGATGTATCACAGTGAAAAAAGATAACAAAGAAATTATCAGGAATGAAAAATAGCACCTTCATTATTGCAGATTCTAAAGACATTCAAAGGCGGAAAGTGCATTTGTGCTAATTGAATGGCACTCTTGGAAATGAACAGGCTCCTTGAACATCTTCAAAGGTGACTGTGAAGACAGGCATGTGGGCTAAGGAGTGCCCAGATCAGTGCTCATGGCAAGTAGGGCTGTGCACCCCCCAACCCTCCCCACTGACCTCCATCCTGACTTAGCAGTCTTCTGGCATCATCTTTTGCCTGCAGGATAATGTTTTGGTTTGTTCATTTGCACTTCATGACTTTGTTTTGCTGTCTCATTGTTATGGCTGGAGGCTGAATGTCCCCCCAAAGCCTCATGCAGTCATGGAGTCAGGCTTCTAGAGTCTGTGAATGACTCATGGTCCAATGCTGGGATTACGGGTGTGAGTGCTATACTCAAGTGGGTGTGGCCCACATAAAATATAAGGGACAGAGCCTTTTCTCCTTGCTTCTCAACTTTTGTTCTTGTTACTTTTGCTGTTTTCTGCCACCATGAACTATTGCCATCTGCCATGTGCCACTCTGCCTTGGAGCCAGCTGATTATGGAGTGAAACCTCTATAAACTGTGAGCTAAATAAACCTTTTCTTCCTTAATTTTAGATGTTGGGTATTTTGTCTCAGCAATGAGAGAAAAGTAACCAAGACACTCATTTTGCCTCTCATCATTTCTATTCTCATCTTTGGCTCCTGTCCCAGCTATAAAACCCAAACTTTAAGTTCTCATTTTTCTGGTTGTGTCCCATATACTTTCCACATTCCTATGTCTCTGACACTGTGAAGCATCATACAGCTCATCTGCATGTTGTTTTTGTCTTATTATCTAGAAATAATAATATGACTCCCTTTCTTTCTTTCATATTTCTTTATTTAAACACATAGAATTCTGTCAGGTTCCTGTCCCTGGTTTTGTGCACCTGTGTTCACAAGTATCACCTATGTGTCAAGATTTCCTTATCAGAAACTACTATTTAGCATCTAATAATTTGTGTGCCTGTAGGTCTACTCTAGGTCATATGCTTTTCTGGCTTAATGAAGTTAACCCAGTGGCACAATACTCATGCAGCTAGTTAGTGAATAACACAATAGGACATGTATTTGTTCCTTGAAGCCGTGTTCCTCCCCACTTTACCAGATATCTTTTCCTAGCAATTCCCCATTACCACCGGATCTGTCAAATTAAGCATGCTCCTCTAGGAGTTCCTGGGCATCTTTTTCACTGTGTTGTAATGATTTTTCTTCCATATCATTCTGATATGTGACATGAGGACGTAACTTATTCCTATCCTTTGAAGACCATCTGATGCACAGCCCATTGCATAGTGAATAGTGTAGTACATGCATGAATGAAGTATTCCTAAGGATGTAACTTTCCTAGGCTCTATGATTCTTCCAAAAATACTACAGAGGCAGTGTTAGAGACAATCAAGAAATTCAAGGGATCAAACAACTTCCCATAGGTCTATGAGTTGGAACCAAAAACCTAAACTGCAGAACAGCATCATGAGCAGCTCTCAGCTGGTGCTGACTCTTGAACTGCTAAGGGGTTCTGAAGTTTTCTTACCTGTGTGGGAAACGCAGGGATTAATACCTGTGCCATCTTTCCTGGTACAGAAGTGGAGAGTGGCAGCACTGCTGTGATGGATTTGCCACTTTCATTGAAAGAATCTAATTTCCTGTATCCCCAGGGACTGGCAATTTCCAAAATTTTATTTAAATTCTGTTATTAAATATCAGTTCCTTAGAGAGGCAGACCCTGCCATTCATTCTAATGTAGCAGAATTCACAGTCCCCTTATTTTACCTTAACATTACTTACTGAACTTATGGGCACTATACATGCTCATGTCTCATGTCTTTATAGTGCACAGTTTCGCCTATTCACTTGTTTTTCTATGTTGTGTAATTTCCATGAAGGTAGAGATTTCTTCCTGTTCATTCAGCCATTTAAAGAATGCCTAGCATAGAGTAAGTGTTGAATCAATAACAAATTAAAGAGCACAGTGTCCTCTCTGGGCTTTTTTCTCAGTGGCAATAACATCAGAGAAAGCAAAGGAAAAGACACCCGTGTCTCGCAGAATTTATTATGCTTAATATGGATCGATTTAGTAAACTCCACAGCATTAATGTCAATTAGATTCTGCATCAGTAACCATTTATAATTCTTGGGTTCTTTTCGAAGTCTTACAAACGCCACTTCTGTTTTGCCTGATCTTCACCATTGGAGGCATTTTGTTTCTTTTTGATGAGAGAATTTTAAAACACTTCTAACTATCCAATCCAAAGAAATATGCACTTTATTTCCTTAATGATTGATTTTATTGATTTCAGATAATTAATTATTACATTTTTTAATTGCTGCCTTTCCCAAGCTTTTCTTGTCACTTCTCTGAAAACAATCTTCCAGCCACCCCAGATTATGGTAAATCAGCTCATCTGTCAATATAACAAGGTCACTTTGACTAACAGTCTAGTGATTTCCTTCTTTCAGTGTTACACCTTTTGCAAAATACAGGTCAAATTAGAAAGAGGGAGAAATCATTTTGTTCTGAATATTAACATTAAAACTAAAATTCTAGGAAGGAGGATGGTCCATCATCTAACCCAATATCAGAGTCATAAAAGTCCTTTAACCATAGTAATGCTTCCAGTGTTAGGGCTTGAATCTAGGGATACCAACCAAGGCTCATGTACTCAGAAGGGGGCTCTTCAAAGCAGGCTGGATCGTGAGTGTGTCCTACTAGATTAAGGGTGCATGGTACTAAATTAGACAACAGATTGGGATTGTCATAGATCTGGGTGTGGGTCATACTGAGGCTCACTCTGGATATGGGTGGCACCAGTAAATAGATTTATAGCTTGGATGAGATAAAAGAGAAAGGAAGACTCATTGATGCTCCTTCCTGCCTGCACTGCCGTGGACTGTTTCTCCTTTACAATACCCCTTTGTCCTACTGCTCTGCCTTGGAGCCAGTGAGTAGTGGACTGAAGTCTCTACAAACTGTGAGTTGAAATAAACCTTTCCTCTTTTAACCTATGGATACCAGGTATTTTGTCTCAGCAACAGAAAAGTAACTAAGACATCTAGTATCACAATTTGGAAGGATATTAGTTAAGATATAGTTTCATAATCTTGTGAGACAAATCAGTGGTTCACCTAAGATAGAAGTTATTTCAGTTTTCCTAAACTATGGCAGGTGGATCACTCCAGAATTCTGAGTCCTCACAGTTGGTGGCCCCAACAGCTCCAAGATTTTCTTGTCTATAAGAATTTTCATTGCACAGTGCTCCATCTTCATTTCAGACAGAAGGATGGGGTTGTGGAGACTGGGAGGACACACTTCATCCCCTGGAACACAGGCAGGGAGATGGATATCACTTCTACTTGGGTGGGATTCATCAGAGCATAGGTACAGGAGCATCCTTGGGTACAGGAAAGGCTCAGACACATTGTTCATTCTTGGAAGTCACGTAGACAGCTCAGTATGTGATTTGGCCTTACTATAGTCAGTTGGTGAATAATGAAGAGCTTCTGTCTCAGTGTCATGTAGAAACTCAAGAAGAATCGATGGAAGACTTGCAGTTTTTACTGATTTGCCATGTGGTCTACAATGTAGTTTCCTGAGACCAGTAGGTGGCCATTTAGATGGCTAGGTACTGCTTCTCAGTTACTTCTTTAAAAATTATTTTAAAAATAAAACAAAAAAGAGAAAAATGGTACAGAATTTCAAAGAATATGAAAAATTAAAAATAAAAATATAAAAACTAAATTTAAAAATTAAAAGTAAAAAAAAAAGATTCAAAAAGGACATGTGCATGCTCCAAGCAAAGTATCTGCTCAGTCTGAATGTTTATCCCTGTTCTCATACATTGCTCCTAGTAGTGGAGTTATGTGGAGACTTTGGGAGAGGTTTAGCCTTCTAAAGCAGTAGGGGGACTTGTGCCTTTATAACAGAAGATCCCAAGAGAGCCTGCATTGTTTCTGCCAGTCAGAAGATGGTAGGTTATGGGATGCACCCTCATCAGACAGCACGTCTGTTGGCACACTGATTTTGTATTTCACAACTTCTGTCTTGTGAGAAAAAATTCTGTTTCTTTATAATCTATCCAGGGTATTTCGTTATAGCACACTGGATAGACTATGACCCTCTGAAAAGACTGATGTGTAATCCAGAGGAAGATCCTAACTTCGAATCAGAAAAAGGACTATTGATGGTCACTGGAAGTTTGTATCCACAGGATCATGTTAAGAAGCCACCAGAAAAGTCAAAAGATAATTGGAAAATTACTGCATGAGTAACAGTAACAACTAAAGAACCAGACTATCCTAACATTCAGTGTGTTTGTCAAAAAGAAAAACCTAAGTGTTTTCTGAAATTGTTCTTATAATGCAGATTTACAGAACTCAGTAAAGATTATTTTATTCAGGATCTATTTATGAGAAATTCAAATCAGGGAAGAAAAAAATTCTCATAATTCATTAGAGGCAGAACCAGTGGGAAAATGAAACACAACAGAACAAACAGGTCATCTTTTGCAGTACAAGAAAGAGCCTTTTTCATTTTAATTTACACTGGGATTCATCCAATGTTACATTTATTTTATCATTTGTTCAACAAGGTTACTTTATATGTAGGTATATGTCAATAGAGTAGTTTAACGTATATATTTTAATAGAAAATCACAAGCTGTTTTCACATTCAGTAGCAGATTAGAGATCTCTGAATGTCCCTTACACTCAGCATTTAAACTCGCTGAAGTTAAAGTCACATCTTTTATGCACCTATCCAAAGTTAGGGACTATCTTTAACTATATAAATAGAGTAACCTGTATTCTTTTGTTCAACACTGTTAATGAGATTCCTCTGTATTTCTGTATGTAACAGTAATTCATTGGTTCTCATTGCAATGAGTATTTCACTACATGAGAACAAATGATTTATCTGTTCTATTGTTGCGGCTTACAGTTATTCCAAGATTTCTGCTATGAACAATAATACTACTGTTGACATTTTCATATGTATCTTTTGTTACATCTATGCACATATTTCTAGGGGCCTACAGATGAATGAAATTGCTTGGTCATAATGTATGAATATTTCCAAAATTAGTAGAAATGATCCGAAATGATTGTATTAATTTAAATGACCATGAGTAGCGTGTTAGAATTCTAAGGGAAAAAAAAAAGAATTCTAGGTGCTCCCCATCTTCAACAGCACTTGATAGTGTCAGTCTTTTTAACTTTACTTTGTCGTTGGTGTGTGGTATAAAGTAGAAACTAAAAGAATTTCCTTAGCTTAATAAAGAGCTTTAACTAAAAGCCTACAGCAAACAGTATACCCAATGTTAAAATTTTAGAAACTAGTCTTCAATATTACAAACAATGTGGAAGTACTTGGCACTATTGTTTCTACTTTTGTCCTAGCCAGGGTTGTGAAATGAATAAAATGAAATAAAATAAGGAAGCCTATTTAAGGCTGTTTATTGCAGTACTCTTTGCCGCAGTTCAGGGTTAGAAGCCGTCTAGTGAAATCCTTTTGTTAGAGCACAGAGAAGTATAATATGATGAAAGCATAGAATAGAACTGTATGCTGTCCTAATAATTTTAGACTAGATTTATGTAGACTAGTACACATAGATGTTACCCACTTCGTGCTGTGTGAATAAAAGTAAGAAAAGGCATTCAGTCTGTGGCATAATATGATTTATGTGCATTTAAAATATGTGTATATGAAACAATAATGCATTCTAAAGAATGAGATTCGTGTCAAGCATGTGAGACAATGTTTTATGGTGATGATAAAGATCAGGAGAATGAAGATTGGAATAAGAAGAAATCAATCAATCAATCAATAATGAAAAGTATGTGTAAATCAATGATAATGATGAGCCATGACAATATTTATTTGCCTTTTGCAAAATTGTGTCTCTGTGTGCATTTTGAAAATTTTCATATCCAATTACTCTATAAATCCACAGCCAGAAATAACTCAAAATAAAGAAAAAATATTTCTAAGGAAATAACTCAAAATAAAGAAAAAATATTTATGCAAAGGTACTCATTGCAGTGTAATTTTCAATATTAAACTGCAAAAAATGCAAATATTTAATAATAATGATAATTATAAGGGAAATTGTGGTGTATCTGTTAGTGTAATACATTGGCACCACTAAATTCATGTTTAAGTGGAGTTTTTATTGGTATCAGTGATACTAATAGCATATTAATAAGTAAAATATATGAAATTGTATTTGTATGAGTACAATTGAAATTGAGGCATGCTTTGAAACATTATTAGAGAAAAATACACATATATATGAATAATGGTTTTATAATTGTGGTGGAACTATAGACATCGTTTTCTTTTTTCTTGCATTTTCAAATATAACTTAATGAATAGTTATTACTTTCAAAAAATGTAGGACAAATTATACTGAGTAAAGAAAGCATTACTTCCAGTTTAAATGTGAATATCCTGGGAAGTATGACGAATTATGAGCTGTCAATCCTTTTTCTTAAGTGGAACGAGACAAAAGAAATTACAAAACCACCGAGGTCCTGAGCTAGCCAATGATGCTCATCTTTGTAAATAACAGAGACAAGATAGAGACGGGACAGCTTACTGTTTAGATCTAGAATGCCCCCCTCCAAAGCCTCATGTGTTCAGAGTGGGAGTTTGGGAGATGCTTGGACCACGGGGTCCATCCACTCATTCGGTGGGCCATTCACTGATGCTTTCATAGTTGAGCATGTTGTTAAGGAAGTGGTGCTCATGGGAACCTAATGAGGACTTGCCTTTGGAGGGTGTATCTCCCTCCTCCCCTCCTCCTTCACTTTTCTGCTCTGAGCATCTTTTCTCTGTTGGATCCTTCCTCCAAGCTGTTTCTGCCTTGGAGCCAGCCAATCACAAACTGAAGACCAAAATAAACCTATCCTCTTCAAAATAGCTGTGAATATTGAATATTGTGTCAAAGCAACCAGGAAGTGACTATCGATATAGTGATGCATACTATATCGATAAGTAGGAAGATGCACCGTAGGATAGTAGAGAACTTGCTTAGGTAATCCCCAAGCTGTTATCATAGTCTATCTGAGCTGCTACAAAAATACTAAAAGCTAAGAAGTTTGTGAATATAAATTTATTCCTCATAGTTTTGGAGGCTGGGCAGGCCAAGGTCACAATGCCAACATTTGGCATCTGGCTTTCTTGCTCTCATGGTGGAAGAGGCAAAGCAGCCTCCAGGAACTTTTACAAGTGTCAACCCTTTTCACACAGGTACTGCTGCCAGGTCCCAGTGACCTCTAGAAGGCCTACCATCATGCATGAGGTTAGCATTTCAATATGTGGATTTTTAAACATCAGCAAACAAGGAGAAAGATTTTGTGCAGGGATGCTTGAGATGACACCACCCAGTCTCAGAACCGCCCAGGCTCTCTGCAGATCTAGCACAAAGGACTTCAGGGAATCATTGGATGCGCCTGCCTTGGCTTTTCCTCCAGAAAATGCAGGAGTCTGCAGCCTTTGTAACCAAGTTCTGCTCTGAGAAAGGGCACCACAATCTCGTAATCCCCTGGAGGCAGGTTGCACACAGAGAAAGCTGGACTGGGCGCATGGAGGTTCCATCCAGCAAAGCTTCCTAGCAGGATTGCTTCTCCTCGCCTGGAAATGAGGAATGCCTATGTGGCTTCTGAATGGTGAATTCACTCAGCAGAAGGGTTTTTCTGCTGCAATACTAGAGGTGGGTGGATCTGAAAAAGGTTCACCTCTAGCCATCTTCCAGGCTCAAGAAGAAGCTCCAGGACTTTTTACTAAAGTACTTGTCAAGTCATACATTCCCAGTCTTCCTCCACCATCTCTTCCTCATCTGTCACTCCCATCATCCTAGCACACATACAACCCTAAATAAGCAGGAGCTCCAGGTACAAGCCTGGTACAGAAAAAGCTGCACTCATTTGGGAGAGAGGCCAGTTCCATAATTTTTAATAAAGTTGTGCATGGTCTATTTGAAGAGTCTGAGCTCTCCAAATACCTAGTCTTTGCTTTTGCAACTAAATGTGTAATAATACTTATTGCACTATAGAGAAGTTGAAAAGCTAAGTAAGCAGCCTGACTTCATTCAGTGATGGGAAGGCAGTCTCTTCCTACATGAATGGCAGATGTTTGTGAAAAGATGCTTGTGATTCTACTGCTTGACTTCAGTTACTTGAATTTTTCACTGACTTGAGAGTCTGGCAGGTGGCTATCCTCAGGGTGATCACTGAACACAGTTGGTGGAAATTTACTGAGCTGACCAGGTAGAGTTCAACGTCAGTGGTTATCAGCATGTGATCCAGGAGCTGTGAAGTCCCCGAGTTTCTTATACTGGGTGCACAAGATCAAAGCTATTTTCGTGATTTTAAGATTTGACTTTTCCATACTAATTCTTTGGCTAGTGTGTAGAGGACTTCTACAAAAGTCACATGATGCATTCTATGGGAACAGATTAGTTGCAAGAGTGTGTAAAAAATCCCATTGCCCTTCATTAAGGCCGACATTAAAGAAATATGCAAAAAAGGAAAAAACTATGAGACATTGCTATACTTCTCTTGTGTTTTGGAAATTATAGTTACTGGTACTGAAAGTGTCACTTACTTTTAAATAAATAAATATTTTAAATTAATAAAAGGATGAATATTTCAAAATGTATCAATGTTTCTTCTATCTCAGCAAATATCAGAAGGAATAACTTGTGTAGCAAAAGCTGTTTGACTTCTCCAGTCATTTAAAGGGACCCCAATGAGGAAGGTTTTTATACTGCTGGGCTAGTGAAATAATGAGAGATTTCCCAAAGAGAACAGTAAATCTGTGGGAGACCTGTACTTCCACAGATCAAGTACTACCACATGTGTAAAATTTTCCTCTTACTTTTTAAAGTGTGAGTAAATAGAAAAGCATACATTTTATAGTACATCATTTATGTGAGATTTTCCTCCAGTGTGCACAAGAGATAAACCATACAGCAGAGTTTTCAGTTCGAAGCTCAGAGAAGTTAAACGCAAAATGAGCAAACCATTAGAAGCAGTGAACAGAGATAAGTGTGAGACGGTTCTCTATTGGACATGGGAGAATTATGCCTGGAGACTCCCCTGATCATGATCACAGTCCTGGGTGTTTTCACTTTTTGGGTTCCACTGCAGTCATTGAATGGAGTACGAGGAGGAGGCACTGGCTTTTCCCGTAACAGAATATAGATGTCCTGCATTCTGTCTGGGCTGCTAGACTAAACATAAAGTGGGTGGTTTATTCACATCAGAAATTGATCTCTCCTAGTTGTCGACTGAAGAAGTGTGAGGTTGGGTCCAGCATGATGTATGATGAGGTCCCTCTTCCAGGATTCACTCTTGTTGTCTGCTCTGTGGAGCAGAGCAGGGAAAATAAGAAATTACTCTTTTTCTGTGCCTTTCAGAGGGCACCAATCCCTGAAATAATTATTGGCTTTACCTTATGGCCTGCTTATCTCTCAAGGCTGCCATCTACCAATACACTGAAGGTCAGGGTGTCAACAGATGAGTCTGGGGAAAGATTCAAACATAAATTCCACATCGAGCAGTTTATTTTAAGAAATATCCATTTTCATCATCATCGTCATGTTTCATATTTGAAAATCTGCTAAAGAAGATAAACTATGAGTCAGGCAAATTCCATTCTCTCCAAAGATTTACTACCTAAGTAGAGACAAAGCAACACATTCAAGAATTAGTGAAACCTGCAACCTCAGTGGTAAAGGAAAATTACTTAGTAGTTTGATTTAATTCAGCTAATGTCTGCTGATTGCCTTTTATATACACAGCACCATAGGTGAACAATTATATAAGACATTTAATTTAACTTCATCCTAACCCTGGGAGTGAGGATTTATGGTTTCTTGTTCAAAAATTAAGGGGAAGAGGCCAAATGCAGTGATTTGCCCCAGATCACACACACAAAGAAAGCAATGAGTGAGCTTTGTAACTGTGGGTGCATTTTGCACCCAATGTTATTCCCATCAGTGCATACTTCCCCCTATTTACTGGCTTTTATTTATTTGAGACTACTTTGATCTCTAGTCACTTTATGGTTTGTGAAGAATAACTTATCTCATTCAGAAATGGGAATGCCATGTGGTGAGTCATAAGACATCCTTTCCTGAGGCACTGGCTCTGCATAAACACTGATTCACTGTGCTATCTCATGGGACTGCTCCCTTAGCTGAGGTAGAAGGGTCCTTTATGCATGGAAGGTTTCTCTTTAAGTCAGACCTGCCCCAGCCCTGACGCAGGTCCCTACCCTGCTCCTAGGGCTGACTGATCACTACACAGGTGTTATTTTGTACAACCATTCGATGTTGTTGCTAGAAAAATTGAACTGAAATTATATATTTTTTAATTCAGAATTTTTGACTGTAAGAAATCAAAGTCATAGTACACATTGATTTTTTTTCCTATTCTGCTTGGTGATCAAAAGACATTTTCCTGGCACATTATGAACTTTATTGAGCAAGAAATGCAAAGTTCCCTGAGAATGGCTTTGGACCCTGGTTAGAGACATGGTCTTCCTGAATATCCTTTAACAGATGCAGCTTTGCTTTCAAAGCTCCGGAGAGAAAAACAAAAAGAATTTCAAGACTGAAGCTTGATTCCACTTTAACTTTTAGACATGGACTTGAGAACTTCATTCCCAAAGTTGGAAACAGAATCCAGGTGATTAGTGTATGTGTCATATATGGTCAGTCCAGACCTGGCAGAGTTTGTGCATTTTAGCTTTTGTTTTGATCTCTGTTTTGATATTTGATCATTGTTTTGATCCTTAGGATGGAACTCAAAGCCTTTTGCGCCAAATTACATCCCCCGAGTCCTTTTTATTTTTTATTTTCGAGGCAGAATCTTACTCAGTTGCTAAGTTTTCCAGGGAAGACAGCTCTTGCTTTGGTAATAAACTGCTTCTAGAGGTTTGGTACAAATCTTCTCATACATTAGGTACAAAAGTAAGTGGATTTTATCGGGAGAAAAAGAAATATTTGATCATTTCAGGAATGTCTTATGAAAGACAGCAATGTAATGGCCCTACATCAGAATCCCTTTAACTTCAGGGCTGGCTTCACTAACTGCAAGACATGATCTCAAGCTGTGTGTTTTCCCTGCCAGCTCTCACTATCCTCCTAGCTACTTGGGGAGCAGAGGACCAGACTGACACAAGACCCACTGTAAGGATGTCAACTGATTCTGCAAATAAGCACCTTAGAGCAAACACCAATAGTTAGATTCCCTGAGGATGTGAACTTCGTTGCCTTCTTAAACTATTTCATCAGTATAAACAAACATATTATTCAAGACATCATTGTAGGGAATCTGAGAGTTTTCAGAGACAGCAAATTCACCCCAGCCCTGTAAGTTTGAGACTTAAAATATGATGCTAGAATTTGTTATTTAAAATTAGCCTGATGGATGGATTCTTCCTCTAAGCAGCTCGTATTAAATTCTAAATGTAATCCTATTGGAAAAATAGAACCACAACATCAGCAATACTCCTGGAGGGCACTTGTCAATTTGACAGACTTGACAGGCAGACAAATTTAATTTATTAAAATATTCTGCCTAGTGTTTTTAAAAGACAAGGGGTTTTTACACTGGAAATGGACTGTTTTCACAGCCTGATCAAAATAAATGCATAAAGTCAGCTGATTTCCTTGGGAAATCATTAACAGGAGATGTAATATATGAAGAGTTGCTGCCCAGGTATTGATGCTTATATATCTGAAAATTTTGGCAAATGCCTCTATCTTTGCATTTAATCTGGAATTTCCCCTTAATAAGGGAAATGGGAATTCTATATCAGAAGGGACGCTTTGCTTGTAGGATATGCTGGATATTATAGACTTACATACTGCAGCCAGTAGATGCATTTGAGTAGTCAGTGTCCAGTAAGAACACTATCAACACCAGTTCAGTTTCTTTAGAAAATAGGCTGAGGTTCATTTTCTTCCAAGAGATTTGATTACTTGTGTTGAAGGAATGCTTTCAGAGCTGACAGATTTTTTGTTTTCTTTCTTTTTTTCAAAACATCATTTTCAAATTAAACAATATCCTTTAAAACTGAAATCTTTGTATAGGCTATGGCCATATTGTTTCATAGAACTATCAATTTTCTCTTAGAAATTTCATCTCAGCTCTGAATTCTACTCCGGTTTTAGATGATCCTTGAAATATTTTGCACGATATTTTGCACTCATCTGACCAGTTCCTCATGGAGTCTGATATTTTTTATGGTTGTCTCCTTTAGAGGTTCCATCATAAAAAAGAACTTGATTGATGAATCAAAAATATGTCTCCAGAAATGGCCTTACAGGTAACCTGATTAGTCCATTAAATGCTAATCTTAATCTTTTTGCAACAGTGAGTAAAAACACGAAACAAAACCCAGGATTTGGAGGCAGTTTTATTTACATCATGGGCACTGATCAGGATCACTCTCAGAATATCAGGCCCTGATCTCTAGCTATCTAGAGCTTTTATATATATGATACACAAGCAGGAGGTACAAAGGAAAGACAAAACAGCCTGATGCTTCTTCCGATCAGCTAGCAGGGTGAGATTATCAGTTCCAGGGATAGATTAATGATCATAACAATCAGGCATTCTGTATGTTTGGTTAAACTCTTGTGGTTACAGCAGTTAAGCAAGTAATTACAAAGCCATGAAGCAGTGTGGTGTATTAATAACTGGTGGTCAACTTAAAACACCAGCTGAACTGAATCAGTGCGGTGCTGAGAGTGGACGGCCCACCTGAAGGTTGTTGCCAAGATAAAAGCGAGAATGGGAGAGGAAGAGTTGAGTATTGTTAATTCTCCATGGTGCTGTTGGCTCTCCTGGTGGAGCTTGTCAAGCTTCTTTACTGATATGAACTGGGCTGTTCTCATCATCAGAGGAATTTGGGACCTTGTTGTTGCTGAGTATGGCTGCAGTTCACTGTGGGGGAGCTCTGGTACTTACAGAGAGCATCACTTCCTGGCTCTGGAGTGGAAGATGTGTGCTGCTCAGTCTCCAGGAGGAGCTTGTCAAGCTGGCTTCCTGATAAGAACTCAGCTGTTCTCATCATTGGAGGAGCACGGGAACTCATTGTCATTGAAGATACCTGTGACACTTTTCGGGGAAGCTCTGGGTCTTACTTTAAGTGTTGCTTCCTGGCTCCAATGCAGATCCCTCAATCTACTGGTACAGATCCTTCATCTCGCTGGAACAGACTTACTAGATTCCACAGTTGATTATGGGGTTTTCCCAGTGCAGATCTATGAAGCAGACTTCGACTCATGGGAGGCACTGTCACGGACTCTAGGTCTTCATCTGAACTCATGCAGGACAATCCAAGCCCTTGCTGGATTCTCTAGGTCTTTAGTATGTTCAGATTTCCTGTACTTTCTTTGTATTTGGCTCCTTGGGTGACCATTATAAATAATACTATAAATGTGTCATGTATTGTCTTGTTCTTCTTGCAACCCTGACTACAACAAGCAGTTACAGAGCTAGGCAGTTTCAAAAGAGCAAAGACTTAGAAAGAACAATTTCTCTGGTATAGTTTTTCTCTTTCATAGGTAGTTCAACCAGAAAAGGGCTTTGCTTCCATACAGCTAAGTCTTAATTTTATAGCTCTTTAAGATTAAACTTACTCTAAAAATAACACTTTATTTAATGACAAATCTATCTTATTTAAATAATAAGAGCAAGTGTTTATTTATATTCATCACAGTTAATGACAATGAAACAAAAACTGTAACTGGTTTAGAATATTATTACAATTGCCATACCAGTTTGACTTCTTCAAATTGTTGTATACTTTTCAATGTTCCTTCTTCTCAAATAATCATAATTATTTTAAAAGTTATAGCTTGGCCAGGCTTAATGGCACAAGCTCATAATTCCAGCACTCTGGGAGGCTGAAGTGGGAGGATCACAAGTTTGAGTCCAGTCTGGGAACTTCACTCAGCAAACTCTGTCTTAGAATAAATAACACAAAAATGCTGGAGATGTCGTTTGACACGAAAGCCCTGAGTTCCATCCCCTGTAACACACACACACACACACACACACACACACACACACACACACAAGCATACACAATTACAGTCTACAGTGGATTCGAGATAATACTGCACCCTGCTTTTTCATTAGATCTTGACCAGTAAACTGTGCTTTCTGTCCACAGGGCCCAAAACAAAGGCTTGCCTTCAACAAGGACGCAATAAATATTTAAGGAGTTGATCTCTGAAGAGAATGTTAATTTAAACGTAGCACTCACTCTTATTGTGGTAGGATTGTTGCTGTTGAATTGAATTAGCTGAACTAAATCATATCAGCTCTGGTTCAACATCAAATATGGACCTGAGACTGGCTACTAATGAATCAAAGATCAAAATGCCAAGATCTATGACTCCAGATTAAAGCCTATTTCAGAAGGCAATCAGGCTCCCATTAACTTAAATAAATTGTGTTTGATATAGTCTAGGGGCTGAAAATCAGAATATTAAATGGAGGAGCGAATGTCAAGTGTGTGGGTAAACTGCTTCAGGAGAAGTGTGAGGATGAATCCATCTGGGTTCTTGTTGCTATTGAGGTGGGTCCTGCAGCCTCACTCACAGCTCAGGATCAGGAGGATTTTGACTTGTGGCCCAGGAAGCAAGAAGGAGGTTCCAACAGAATGAGACAGTGTGAGCAAAGGGCACAGTAGCAAGACTCTGGTAGAGGGTAAGGTCCAGGCCAGACGGTGTCCTCTGGAATCAATCCAGTGGATCTGGAGGTGAAAGTTCAGAGGTCTGGAATGGGGGCTGTCGGGAAAGGGAGTAGTCCAGACCAGAGCAGAGTGTGCAGCCTGCCAAGGAGCCCAGATGTTATCTAGTAAGTTATGGAAAACTTTACAGAAGTAACAGAAGCAGAACATATTTGGTTTAGAGTGCTTATTTTGTTGGCCTACAGAGGATGGAGTAAGTCGCACTGCTCCTGTTTTCATGGGTAGATCGTGTCTCTTAAAATTTTACACACATAAAGCATATGCACCCCAGGGGCCCTGATTTCTAAAGTCAGAACGGTAAGGCTGTGCATAAAAAAATCCTGCCCCCAAATCTCTCTAGAAATTGCTCTCTGGGTAAAAGCAATGTTTCACCACAATTCTTATCTACCTAGATTTTGAATCCCAAAGTAGTAATCGTAGTTCATTCGAAATGACTTTTCTTGAGTTTTGATATTTCTTTTTCCTCGTTGGATATTATGGTAGAAAATTCTAAGTTAAATTGACTCTGCTTAGTTGCCAACAACCATAATCAGGACCAAAGCGCGATCAAACTGCGCAACCGGCCCAGAGATGCCCGGAGAATGATACCTGCCTAGGAAAACGTAGGGTGTGCTTCTTGAACTCTAGGGTCAGTGCTAAGCCGAAAAGCATGTATATGTTTTATAAAACATGAATCTCGTTATATTTTTACTATTCAGTTACATTTCTCGTTATTTCAAATTATTCTAGCTGCCATCAAACCTAGAAGTCCCAGTGCCACAAGAGCAAAGAGGTCGCTTTTCCTCAGCGCCCCCTGCTGGAATTCCAGGCAAGATGAATTTTGCTTTTTCACCGTGGCTATCTAGATGTACTGCGTTCCAGTTAAGATTGGAAGACATTTAATTTTCCATGAGTTGAATAAGACTTTTCGCTGACCGAACATCTCTGGCAGTATTGGGCCCATTGACTTTCTTGACTTCTTGCAAGCCGATCCTTGGTTGCCTTCTAAATTTGCAACTCTTAGAATTATCTCATCGAGGTGGAAATTAAATTACTAAGAGGAGAAAAATTTGTATTTCCATCTGTAATGAAACTCAGGAAGTTCATTCATGAAGAAATACATAGTCACTCAGAGCAATCATTTAAACTATGTGTGGCCAAGCTCCCAAAGTTTATAGTACAATTCTGCATCATTCCAATTGATTTTATTCATGTATTTTTAGGAGGTAATGGGAATCAAACTCAGGATTGTGCTTGCCAGGCCGGTGCTATACCACTGAGCTATATCCCTGGCCCCATTCCAGATTTATTGTTTTAGTCAGAAACTATTTTCTACTGTATGCGTCTTAGGGAGAATCACAGACAAACACTGAGGCCATTTCAACCACCCAGAGTTCAATGGAGAATCAGTTCTTTCTTTCTCATTTCTTGTCCCATCCATTACACAGCTGAGCACCACCTACCACGAGTAAGTCCTACAGTCTTCCTAGGACAGATTGGCAGAGGCATACAGGCCGAATGGTCACATAGGGATGCAGACTTGGCCGGGGTGTGTGTGTGCTGCCAATAACATGCAATGGCAACACCAGGAAAGAAATGCCTACAATCGTCCCGGGGGTAGCACGGAGCTTGGCATAAAGGATGGGTGAATAAGGACTTGGCACCCTGAAGCCAGAAGTGGCAAGTGAGTAAAGGGACAAGGCAGAAAGTCGTGGAAGCACAGATTAAAGCCACTTGTTCTACAGGACAGTCTTGTGAGGCCTGCACATAAGCTGAGAGTTGAGGAAACTGCAGAGTGTCGATCCATTTGGGTGATCACTATGGCTGTAAGTGTCCAGAGGGAGGACTTTGAGGACAGAAGTGCCTGAAGAAATCCCGATGACAGCCGGGTTTAAAGTGGGGATCTCTACTGGGGTAAGTAGCAGGGGACTGAAAACTGGTGGTGTGGCGTATTTCTGATTGTGTCTAGGAGAGGAGGCATTTTACTCCAGATGAGGGAAGGCAATAGCTCATGAAATACAGTCAAGAGAGCATGAGATTCAAGACCTGTGGGTCACGTGCCGATTCCCATTCACCTGTCCCCATCTATGCACCCACACATAGCCAGCTTGCTCTCTCGCTGATGCTCGGCCTGTGAACATGGGTTTCTCCTAAGATCTGTGCTTGTTACTGCTTCTCAATGAGATTTTGGCCCTTTAAAGGTGTGAGAAGGACCCGACAGAAGCTCAGAGCTGTGGGTGCGTGGGTGGGTGGGTGTCCCTCATTTGTCGGCTCCAGGGGACACTAGGGTTCCTAGAGACCACCGGGTCGCTTTTGGAAGGACACACCAGATGTGCAGTTCCAGATGAATTTCAGCTAAACATCATTTTTAGCATAAATGTGTTTTCTGTATTGTGTAGGACATACCCTAAAACAACGTCATCTATCTGAATTTGTAATGGAACTGAGAATCCTATATTTTTATTTGCTACACTGGCAACCCCATTCCTGAGTTTTGCTTGCCTTGGCTCTAGACCCTCCTTCCCTGAAGCATACAGTTCCAGGGGAATCAGAGAGCGGGATGCAGACTCTATGCTATTTGGGAGCTCAGAGTTTGTATAAAGTTGTCATCAATCTGTTCCCCATACCTGTACATCGTCTAGGAGAATTTGAAATCTGAAAATAGTGCACTTGGCTCTGAGCACAGAGCTATAGTGGTGCATGACTCTGAAATGGTGGGGTTTAGAATAATGGATTGGCTAAACCAAGCCAATACTTACAATAAAAATACCTCTCTGGTTTCCCACTGCACAAATGGGACATTAATACCTGTATCACAGATTGATGACAAGAGGTTCCTCAGAAAGTACAAAAGGAGAAGCCTTCTATGATCATTCTTGGTTTTTCTGTATATAGCATAAAGCCCAAATTAACTTCAGAAATATTTATTTTGTGCTAGAAATTTAAAGCACCAGCTCTATTCACACCTTATATTTCATCAGCATCTATTCTTTGGACAAAATTAAGTTCAGAACTCATGTTCACATTAAGTAATAATTGGGCTATAAAAGCCCTCAGGCATGGCAATTATTTTAATATTTATTATAAAATGCGTCATGTTTATTTAGAATAACACCCATGATCAAATTGCAGCAAATCTCATTTTTCCCAGAAAGTTAAGTGCATATCTAATAAGTCTTCCCCTACACACCGAAGAAAATTTTTCTCAAGAGCTATAATAATAAGCTTCCTTCTGAAATCTTGTGATTTCATGCTTGGAAAAAAAATCTCTCCTGGAGGTGAATAAGAGATGAAGCTGTGAAAAATTATAGTCTGAATTATTAGTTTTCTTCCCCCCTTTCCAACCAAATAATAAGAGAACATTGCCGGGATTCTTTGATAGTTTTTTTTTTTTTCCTTAGGAACAAACTGAACATTCAAATACAAGTGAAATCAATCAGCTTTAAGTCATAAAATGGATTGTCGTGAGTCGACTTTCTGCCATTTCAGTTAAACTTCACCTCATCCTTGTAAACCAACTAGTGAGCTTTCTGGGTTTCCTGATAATCAAGAATCAGTGAGAGTTGCGTTTACTGGAGAGATGCCACCTTTGGGTATTTATGGATAATGGTGTATTTACTACAGCGAGACTGGGAGAAGCCCAAAGCATGGGAAAGCATTTACTGGGATTTCTACTGTCAAGAGCAAGAATCGTTCACATCACCTCCAGGAACAAGATATTTTCCCAGGGTATTCAAATACTTAAACCTTTTACAATGCAAGCTCAAATGAGCCCAATATACAACCTCAAAGGTAAACTTTGAGCTATGAAATCAGAGGATCTTAGAAGTTCTTCAAGGGTTCAAAAACTGGGTTTTAGCTTTTTATTTTTCCCTCCTGTCTTCAGTTAGAATGGAGAGCAGGGATCTCTTTTCAGAAAACTTTAATAAGCTCCTTGTATCATCGCATAAACTGCCTGCTTCATCTTATTTTTCAGTTACTCTGTAATCTTTCCAGCTTTCCTCTGAATTTTTTAGAGAAACTAGGAACTTTCTAAGTGAGACGAAAGCCAACCGTGTCGCTTTCTTTTTGTTTATGCTTCCAACCAACAGCTTCTTGCTGTCTTGCTCCCTGTTACTATTCTGAGTCCTAGATCTTCTCTCTTGCTTTATAAATCTCAAGGTCACTCCCCGTTTTGTCTTTTTGGAAGTCTACATGTTTGTGTGTGAGTAAAATAAAAATTAATAGCTGTTGGCAGAAATTTCCATGTGTGTGTGAGGCCATGGATGTATTTATGTGTATCCTGATAACAGCTAATAATTTTTGAGAGAAATAGACATGGACCTTATCTAAACATTTTCTAAATGCAACTCATCCTACTGCAAGAATCCTGGAAGCCTGTGTTTTGTAATCTGCAGACTTTGGTGTATATGGTAAGTATCTCTGAGAAGCTAACATGAACTAGATAACTAACATTATCTTCATTTATTTAAAAGTAGTTTTTTTTTTCATTTACATGGCCCTGGTTCAAGTTGGGGCAGCACAGGAAAGAAAACAGAATTATTCATGGGGACAAAGAGAATTAGATGACTGTTCTGATTGTGCAATTTATGATTAATTTCACTGAAAACTGACCCTGTTTCATCCCCTGATTAGATGACTAAGACTCTTAGCTCTCAGGGATGGTAAAAATACAACCAAGTGAAATTCAAAGACTGTTAGGGTATACTTGTGACTCAGGTAATTCATGACTTTGATAATATCAATAGGATGCCTTTCTGAAAAAAAAATGGTATTCAAATAAAATCATTCAACAAAGAAACATGGCAAAAGGGTAAGAAAAATCTGAAAAGTGCCAAAAAAATTTCTAGTGAGATCATGTAATATCACAGAACTTACAAATTTGCTGTGTTTGATGTTGTACCTGTCACAAACACATATATTATTCTCTATATATACATTACTCATAATAAAATGCTGTCATGATAGGGATTTAACATTTTAAATATTGAAGAAATTTTATGCATATCAGTTTGGATCACTACTATATTACTTTTTGGTCTTTTTTTTTTTGTTTTTTACAAAAATAAATGCAACATGTGTAGTTCTGCAGAATTCCTTTAAGGGGAGAAGGACTACATTTTGGGAATACTGGCATTTTAGGACAGTATGGTTTAAAGCGTACCAGCAGCTGCTTCACCCTTCTCTTCCTCCTTCTTCTTTCTCTTCCCCTTCACTCAGAAATATCTACCTTGTTGCACTTTCTTTTCATAATGGTTTGATTTTCACAATCACCCCCAAAAGTTGAGAAGGGACAGGAGATGATGAGAGCTTTCTTCTTGGCAGGACAGGGTGGACAGAACTGTCTCCAGCTTGGCCTACCAAAGACAGTCAGCACCGAGGTGACATTCCTGGACCTTACTATAATGCTAAAAGGCCTGCATCTTAATTTCTGTAGCTCTGGTGCAATCTATAGATGTGATAGTCACCCACATTGGAATAAAATCAAATGAACCTACAGAGAGCCTACAAATAACATCTTAATAATACCCTATGGACATGCCTTTTTCAGAATACAGCTTTTAGATAGTATCCTGATGTTCTCCATGATGTACTATTATTATATTCTGCCAGTGATTTTTATTAACACTGATCAAGAGACAATAATTATTTCAATAGGAATGACGAGAAAAATCTTAAATTTATTAATGTTCCTTACGTGACCAATGTCTTACTACTGTGAATTTAAAGAATCACTGCCTCCAACCAAAGGCTTAAAAGACTAACCTAATAATTAATGCTATGTTAACTGCCCAACTCTTACTTCTAATTCTCATTTAGTTTCAGCAAGCTGAAAGCTGAATGCCATTCCTCCATGAGAGTGACCCTCTTAGGAAAGGAGAAATCGGATTATGTGATAGCAGAGGAAGTGCACCTCAGTGTTAGGTACGATAGAGACTGATTCCTTTGTGTTGCTGAAGTCCCACTTTTAGAGACAGGTGGAAGACAAAAACGTCAAGAAGGAGTCCTGGGGGAACAGGTGCTTAGGATGATGTTTAATACAGCAGGGAGCCGAGATACATCAGGAGACACAATGAAGAGCATGGTGTGTGTGGATACAGTAAAGAATTTCATTTTATGATTTGCCATCTGTTATTGGAGAGAAGAATAAGTTAAGGAAATAAATGATTTTCAGTTCTGCATACATGCAAAGGTAAATCAGTTATTACAAAAGTTTGCTTTATGTGCTCAAAGAAAAACATATGCATTTAAACATTTTTAAAAAATAAATCACTCAGTAGGCTTAAGAAAAATACTCTACCTCATATTTAATTGATCTGACCCTTTGATTCAAGATCAGGGAATCCAGGATGAAAACTAAAAGGAAATAAAAATAAAAAGCAGATGAAAAATGAATCATTTATCATGGAGAAGGCATTTCCAGTCTTAGCTAACCTTGACTAGTTTTTATTGCATTAGTTTTGAAATGCCAATACATTAGCTTTGGCCACAAAATTTGCTGTCCAGCTAATCATAGCTGTCAATATACAACTGTTTGCAACAATTAGCTAAACACCACTGTTTGACAAGTTCCCTGGAAAGAGACACAGATGCTATCAGGTATGTAACATGTGGAGTCCCACAGCCTCAGTCAGGCTGGGCTGCGTGCCAGAAGTCTGTCCTCCTTCCCATGGAAAGGGTTCCACACAACCTGAAGTCTTTTGAAAAACATGTATCTGTCCTGATCCTGTAAGTTTTTTCCCAGTCTTAGGGAATGAATTTGAGGACTGGCTAAAGAAGAGTGGATAAAGCCAGGAAGTGTGGATCCTTTCTTAAGGAGATGGGGGGCGGGGGGATAGAAATGCAAATGTGAAATGGTAATCATGTACCACATGGAGAAAAATCCACATCAAACCTGCCAGCAACTTCCACCAAATCAATAAACCCTTTACCTGACAGAAATCCAGTACAATGTACGCACCAATAACTCCACCATTACTTGGGCTACTATTTAAAGCAAAAAAAAAAAAAAAAAAAAAAAAAAAAAAAAAAAAAAAAAAAAAAAGAAAAAAAGAAAGAGAAAAAAATTACGATATTCAAAAAAACAGAATTCTCACAAGATTTTAGAAAAACAGAGTGAAAAAGGCAATGTTAGCTAAGCTCTTAGCTACATCCACTCTTAATGGCCCCCAGTATTTAAACTATCATGGAGTAAAGCCATGAAAATAAAAATTTCAATTTGAAATTTTATTAGCATGTTGCTAAAATGGTCAATAAAAACATCAACACGATAGGCTTTGTTGACATAGCTGGAAATCTCCGCTCTCATGTTTGAAACTGAATTGCCACGTCCGTGTGCTAAGGTTTCTACCTCAGGAAAAGCCAAACTAAGCAGACTGGCTCGTGCTGCTGGGCTGCTGCTGCTGCCCTGACGCTGGTGCCTGGAACGTCACCGCACCTCCCCTCCCCCTCCTCAGCCCAGTTGGAAGTATGACTATTTTTGAAATGTGGCTCCAGGAAGGGCAATCAAGGAAGGGTTCAGCACAAGGAGCCCTGGGTTCTGCTCTTAGACACTGGGTGAAGCCGGGCTTCCAGGGCAGAGCTGCCCTCTTCTCCCAGCAGTTGAGCATTTTCCTCGCGCAACCCAGACAGCGACCACGACCTCTGCCACTGGGAGTCGCAAGGGCAAGCGCGGGTGGGGGTGATGTGAGCTTCCTGGTCGCAAACACAGGAAGCAAAATCTACCTAGCTTCGCCCAGAGACTGGAGTACAAGTTAGGGGACCTGGGGCTGGAAGAGCGGAGCCCAGGAGTCCCAGACAGCCACGGGGCACTCAGGGTGCTTCCGTGAGGCCTCGTGGAACTATTGACAAGGGCACCAAGGACAGGCAGGCCGGATATCTTGGAAATCTTGCTACCCGGGGATATATCTACCCCAGAGCCGAGGTGCGCCCTGCAGAGACAATTCTCACCATCCCCAGGCCTGGCTTGTGTGCGCACACTTCGGGGCGATGACGGGCCCCTTGTTAGGAAAGGGGGTTTTCCCAGGGCATGAAGGTCGCTGACCATTGGCTCGCGGGGAAAGTCTCGCCCTGACCCCCTCCTCGCTCCCCTTTGCCCTTGCGCTCTTACATCACCAGCCCGAGCGCGCAGCTGCGCCCCCGTCCCAGGCTCAGTCTGCTGTCCTCCTGCCTCAAGAAGTCAGGTGCTAGGCTGCAGCCCCAGCGTTGACCTCTGGCGGCTCAGGGCGCGCGTGAGGTGGGGCGCAGACGCCGCGGCCACGAGATGGAGAGGTCCCGGGCGCGGGGTGGGCGGCCCCGGCCGCTACTCCTTGTCGCGCACGAAGTCGGCGAACTCCTGCAGCACGCGCAGGCGGCCGCTGGCATCTATGCGGCGCTTCTCGCGGATGAGGTCTTCTAGGCTGTGGAAGCGAGCAGTGTGCACCTTGTTCTCGCCCAGGTGCACTTTGAGATAGTACTGCTGCTGCGGAGGCTGCGTGCCTGCCTGCACCTCCCCGCCGGCCTTGAACTCACGCTTGCCAAAGCGGCACCAGGCGGCGAAGCTCTCCGAGTTCGTCCAGCAGATCTCCTCGCGCTTGAGACCCAAGTGGCCGCACGCGTTCTGCACCACCAGCTCGGCCACCAGCGGGCGGTAGCGGTACCAGCTATTCACCACGCGGCCCACGTTGGCCGCGCCCGCCTCGTACAAGCTGTCCTGGCGGATCTCGCCCTGGTGCAGGTGGATAATGTGGCCGCCGCCCACGTAGACGGCCCAGTGCGGGGCGGGCGCCGCCGGCTCCGGCGCTGGCTGCAGCCAGAGCAGCTCCAGGAGGTCGCCGGGCGCACAGAGCGCGGGCAGCGCGGAGACCGCGTAGACGCTCAGGTCTGCGCCCTGCGGGCCGCCGCTCACTTTGGAGAAGATGCATTCCTGGCCCCGGAAGGCGGAGAACTGAGTCTCGTTGAGCACCAGCTGGTGCAGCAAATGGTGGTGGTGGTGGTGGTGGTGGTCCGGGCTCTCTGGACAGGGGCTGCAGCCGGCGGTGGCCTTCACGCCGAACTTGTCGGGCTGCCCGCGTTCGTCCAGGTCCTCCTCCTCATCCGAGAAGAAGTAGGCGACCCCGACCCTCAGCTCGTCCTTCTCGATCCCTGACGGGTCCCCTGTGGGCAGCTCACTGTAGTTGAGGTGGGTGATGCGGTCCAGTTGGTTGCCCATCAATGACGCGGCGAGGCGAGGGCCAGGAACGGGGATCTGGCAAAGGAGAAGCGGACCCATTAGAGTCAGGGTGACCCTCTTAGAGTGACCCCTCCCCAAGACGCACAGGGCCCCCAGGACTGGCACGCCCGCCGGTCCATGCGCCCCCTGGAGTCGCCGGTGTCAGCCAGGATCCCAGCGCCTTCTCTAGAATCAGGAAGGAGGCGCAGAGCCGGCCACCGATGTGGTGCCAGAGAGGACGCCCCACACAGCCTTCCACCCTGTCCGAGAATCCCGTGCAACTCCCAGCAGAGGACACGCGGGCGGGGAAGCCCGCGCGGAGTCCCTGTGGGCAGTGGCAGCACGCAGGGTTAGGCTGGCAGGGACAAACGACACCTAAGGCCCGATAGCTGGAGCAAGCTGCGCTCACATTCCTGAGTCCCACCCTCTGCAGCCCACCGCCCGGCTTGGCACAGGTCGCACCCCACCCGTGATAGCGGCTGGATCTCACAGTGACAATCAGACACACCGGCGACAACCTTTCTGCACACTTGGGATACAAACATGGACAGGCTGGCACAGACACCCACAATGACAAACCTTCGCGAGAATGCACTGCCACACGTACCCCTCACAAACACACCCTCAGGCACAATCCCACGCACACTCGCCGATGCACGTACACGCAAGCGCCCAGGCACACCCGCCCACGCAGACAGGTGCTCTCTGCCCCTCACTTTGCCAACCCTGTCCCCCGCAGAGCCAATGGGACTGCGCCAGGGCGAGGCTGCTGGGTCTAGAATAACTGAACAAAGAGACCGAGAGCGGCGTGGAAGCGAGGCCGGGCCGTGCCGGGGCTCCGAGAGAGCTCCGCTTCTAGCCACGAGCCTCCGCCCTCCTCTCCAGCGCGCGATTCACGTTCGTGAGGCCAAAAAGCCGGTCCTCCGTACCCGTGACTTCCCCGCTCCCGAACCCCAAACTCCTTTAAAGTCTCCGGGTCCCCATGCGAGCTGCAGACGCGGCGGCGCACGTGGTCCCGGGGCGCGAGGGGTTGCAGTCGATTCTACCCGCGGCGATGCCGAGCGCTGCAGTCCACCGGGCCGGGGTGCAGCTTCACCTGGCCAGTCCCGCTTGGCTCTGCTCGGCTCCCAGCCCAGCGCGGACGACTCTAAGTAGCAGGAGCAGTTGGCCCCAGGCCCCGCCCCAGCGCGCGCTCATTGGTTGGGGCGGTGCCTGCACCCCATCAATCTCCGCCGCCAGGGGACGATCAGGGGGCGTGGTCTATCGAGTCCGGCTCTACCCCACCTCGCCACCAAGCTCCCTAGCACGCCCCGGGGTGGAGGATTGGACACCTAAGGAGCGCGCAAAGGGCGCCGTGCCCGGGGCCGGCTTGCATGGGAGATTCCGACTGTGGGCTGAGTCTAGGAGTGCAGAAACCCCCAGGCCCGAGTCCTGGTGCGAGTCCCAGGCCGATGCTGCCGCGCCGAGCCTCGTCCAGCCTGGCACAGATGCCCTGAAACCGCGGCAGGAGCTTTCCGCGTCTCCCCGCCAGCCTGGCCAAGCTGCTGACTGATGCAGGGCGCGATGGGATCCCAGATTCTCAACCTTGGCCGGACCCTACCCCCTAGTTGTGCCTGTGTTTTTTTTTTTTTTTTTTTTTTGCGGGGGTGGGAGGTGTCTTTAATTTTTTACAAAACAGGTGCATCACCTGCAGAGAAAATAGGGTATAAAAATGTTTTCACCGTCCCAGAATTGCCATTACTAAGGGATTTGGGGTTTGGTTTTGTGAGGGAAGGGTGTTTGCTTTTGCAGATACAAACTTGGTGGATGCACTCTGCATTATGGATGATAGCAGATGACTTCCATAGTGTCAGGTTCTAGACCTCAGACTCCAGAAGAGATTTCCAGATCTGACCCGGTCTCAGTGCTGCCATTGTTAAGGGAGGGCTCCAGCAGAATTTTAAAGAAACTTCTTTGTCTCCCGTGAGAATCTTGTGCCTTTCTCTGGGTGCCCCTGAGCAGCCTGATAGCATTAGAGCTCCTCCTCCCTGCATTGTGAAACTAAGAGGGATCCTGGGAGGAGAAGGGCGATGTGGGGGAAATGACTCGAGTATGTTCTATGCCTGTGAGAATCTGCCTAAGTGAAACCGTAGATCAGTATAATCAATATAAACTTAATAAATATGTGGGGAAAATCAACTATAACAAAAGAAAAAGAGACTAAGGAAATGTTACAGGTGCCTGGACAGGATCCTAAGACTATAAAAGATTAAAAAAAGTGAAGTCCAAATAAAGTCCATAATTTAGTTACAAAACAAAAAACATAAAATAAAACAAAACAAAAATAAGCTAGGGAAGGACATAGCTCAGATCATATGACTCATCTCAAAGGAAAGGTAAACCTTGTGAGCTTAAAATAGTTTTTGGTGGTGGTGGTGGTGTATCTTAGCTACTTTCATGTTGCTGGGACAAAATGTCAGACACAAGTTAAAGGAAGAAAGGTTTATTTTAGTTCACAGTTTATAGTCGGCTGGCTCCGAGGCAGGGCAACACATTGGAAGGAGAAACAGTCCATGGCAGGGTAGGCAGGAAGCAGCACAGCATCCTAGTCCTTTCCTTTTTTATTCTGTCCAGGCTATAAGCCTGCTGATTGGTGCCACTCACATAGTGGGTGTTCCCTCTTTAGGAAACACACCATCCAATATGCAGAATTATGCTGAACCAATCCTTGAACACTAATCCAGGATCACACACCCTTGAGCCAGTCACTCACAGAAGCCTCACCTCTGAGCACATGAGTCTTTGGAGGGCCACGTAGGTACAAGCCATAACATGGTGTTTTGAAGTGAGGGGTGGAATTTTTACGTCATGTTACCATTCTATGCCATAAGAGTTTCTCTGGCTTGGTGTTCAAAGAAAATCTTGTTGTGCTTGCTTTTCCACCTTTTGCATTTATTACTTACACCTAAAATAAAATTAACTAAAGTTAAACATGAAATAAATGGAAAACAGCTCGTAGTGATGATATATATTGCACTGAGGGGTTTAATGGGTGAGTGGATCCCCCTTTCTCCTCAGGGTAATTTTCTGATGTCCAAATGGTAACAAAGGAGGGCCCTGCAGCCTGACACCAGCACCCACAATGTTAGCTAGATGTTAACAGGGCTATCATAGTTTTTTGACTAATAAAAATCTGGCATTATAATGTGAGAAAGGTTTACAGAAAAACAGGATGCCTTCTCAGCCTTCGTTTTCTTTGGTTGGCTGTTTGGCTTGAATATTTTCAAACTGCCAAGGCTCCAGTTTGAATTTGCTTTCTGAAGCTTCCGTTAGCCCCCACAGCACCCACAGGCAGTGATTTATCAAAATAGATGTTCAGTAAGCACTGAGAAAAACCGGTTTCTAAATGGGCATCTACGTGCATTTGATTTACTTCCATCTTTCCAGAAGTCTGGCTGTCATCCACATGCGAGTGGCAGTCCTTGAGCTGGCCACAGAGTGTGATGGTCCTTTTGTTCTTTATGTTTGCCATAAATAATGAACAACTCATTTTGGTGCTGAAGTCCAGAGAATTGAACAAGTAGCTTCTGAGATGAAGAAGTGAGTTATTGGTCTTGTTACAAACTGGCCATGAGGGACGTCTGGGAGGAGGGTGTGTGAGGAGAACATTCCTGATGTCAGGGCGGAGCTCACTGAAAGCAGTTCCATGCTTAATCTTGAATAACCCCCCCTTTTTTTCAAACTCCTCCCCATCCCTGAAATCAGATCTTTCACATAAACATCCATATCCTGCTGCCATAGTCGTCCCTGCCTGCCCTGTGCAGAACACTGAGCAACCGGTCTGCTTTCCTTTGCTTTTTGCCCCACCAGTCTTGAAGATAAGCAACGTGAAGTGCTATCAGTGCCGGGAGAGAGACAGTGCCTGAAGTTCAGAGTACCAGTTTACAACAGTCCCCAGTGTTCCTCCTTCCCGTCTCCTCTATCAGATATTTTCCCTCGTATTAATCAGAGTGAAAATAAATACCCCCAGGAAATGCAAGCACTAAGGATAAGCTGAGGAAAATTCATCCTTACAGCTATGGAGCAGTTACAAAATTAATAAAGTATAAATGCCAATATTAGCAAGCAGATGTTTATTGGACCACACATGACTGTTTGCACACTGTTCTGTTACTTTTCACCTGTCTTGCTTTCTTTTACACTGCAGATATACAGTGTCATCAGGAGCAGGACAGAATCCTTGGAAGCCAACTGTGTCAGCACCCATGAGCCGGGTAACCCGAGGCAAGCTCACCTTCCCTGCTGGGTATCAGGTTCATCACCTGTAAAATACGGATAACGGTACTGTTTTACACTGTGGATTATTTCAAATGTATGCATATAGGCCTAGTTCCCAGCAGGTATTGAGCTTCCAGTAAATGTTTTTTAATATTATTGTTATTATCATCATTATTATTACCATTATTATATTTTTGTACCAGGAATTGAACTCAGGACCTTGTGCTTACCAGACAGGCACTGTGCCACTAAGCTATCCTTGGCCCTATTATTATTAATATTATTATTATTTTGCAATACTAGGAAATGAACCCAGGGTTTTTTCATGGAGCCATGTCCCTAGCTTTTTTTTTGAATTAGCTTTTTTTTTAAAGTTTTGTGACAGAATCTTACTGAGTCACTAAATTGTTCAGGCTGGGCTCAAATCGGCAATCCTCCTGCCTCAGCCTCTCAAAGTGCTGGGAATCACAGGCAAGCACCATCACACTCAGCTCATGTTGTTCTCTTTTCTTCTTCCCCTTGTTATATTATGCTTGCAATATGTAATAAATACACTCAGCATGAGGACTGGGCATATATGAAATCACCCCATAATCCCCGTTTTATTTTTGTCTTTCCTGCTCTCTCTCCTCTCCCTGGTTCACATCATCTATCTTTTATTTTGCTCCAAAATTATTTATACTTTGGTTTTCTTATATAAAAGAACCATGCAAGTTTTCACCTTCTGTATCTGATTTATTTCACTTAGGCTTATGGTCTCAAAGTACATCCATTTTCCCACAAATGACTCAACTTTATTTTTACCAGACGAGTAGTACTCCATGGTGTGAATGTACCATGTTTTCCTTATCCACTCATCTTCTGATGAACATCCAGGCTGCTTCCAGGCTGCAGCTGTGATGAGCGGCACTGCCAGGCACATGTTATGCGTGGGCCACTGTGAGCCATGTCTTTAACCCACAGGAGCCATCCCAGGGGTCAGTGAGTCTCTATTTTTAATTTTCTTCTTACATTCTTGATGCTGGAGAGGAGGAGGGCTCTTACTCTGTTTATTTATGACAACCCTGGTGTCACAGGGTGTCCCATCTGCGGTGTCTGGGCTGCTCCTACCTTAAGGTGATGTCCTACGACATCATCTATCTCAAGAGCACTTCCAGCCTAAGGGCCTCTCGCTTTGCCATGGAACCTCTGGGGCCGATGCTGTCAGATCCTGGACATAGGATCATCTCTCCCTGGTGCTTCCTGGTGTAACAGCTGTGGGCAAAGCTGCAGGAGGAACCAGCAGGAGTGGCTGGGCTGCATGTGACCTGTCATAGAGGATGCTGTCCTCTGGCTTCCTCTCCTGGTCCTTCTTCAACACTAGCTGAGAGGCCTCTCCTCACACTTGATTGACCACGTCATTGGCACAAATGCTGGTCCTTTACAATGGAGTCAGGAGGGGAGGTTTTGAAGGAACATGTCTGTTCCATCAGGACTACAGCGATCATTGTTTTCCCAAAAATGATTTGCTTGTATTAAATGCTCTTCATTGGTGTTTATCTTTAATGCAACCAAGTGTCCTGTTGCTTACTCTTGCTGCTTGGCCTGTAGCAAGCTCCCGGATCTGCGCTTAAGAATCCCCTGGAACCACCTGGGGCCAACACAAGGGTCTGGCTGCGGCCCTGCTCACTGGCTCAGGTACACAGCCCAAACCTGCAGCTGGAGAGATGTCCTGTCGTGAGTTCTGGCCCAGGACACGCGGGGTGGGGGGCGTCAGTCCTGAACCTGACACCATGGTCTCCATCAACTCTCTTCCCATTTGGCCACACAGAGAGCAGATCAGGGTAGAACTTCTGGAATCAAAGGGACGAAGGAGTCTCTAGACCAAGGGAAGCCAGTGTTCCGGAGTGAGACTGGAGCAGCCTGCCACAGGGCCCTGGGGCAGGGGGGGGAGTGAAACTTACTAGAAAACCTGAGGTTGTTTGTTAACACCAGATTAGTTCTATTGATATGCTTGCCTTAGTTTCAGATGTATCTTAACTGGCCTCTCCCCTTCTGGTCAAGGTCAGCCTGCCTGGAGCCAGGGACACCTCAGGGCTTCTCACCCTCCAGGGTCTCTCCCTCCCCTCCTCCCCCTCCCCTCCCCTGCACACCTGCTGCCCCTTCTTCCCTGTCCTCCCCAGCTGCTTCTCTTCCTCCACCTCCTCCTCCTCCTCCTCTTTCCCCTCTTCCTCCTGCTCTTCCCCCTCTTCCTCTTTTACTTCCTTCTGCTCTTTCACCTCTTTTTCCTCCCTTTGTATTGTTTTGGGGTCTGGTGTGTGCATACAGCGTTCGCGCCCAGCTGTCACTGAGAATTTAAGGGGACCTCCAGTGGGCCCCTCTCTCTTCTCTGGGCATCGTCCTCACCTCCCTACTATCTGTCCTCTGAATTCCCATGGCCTCTCCAAGCTTACACTGCTCACTAAATAGCTTACCTGCTTTCTCCTTTTTCTAGGTCACAAAAGTCCCGGATAAACTCTTTGCAGCTACCATAAAGAGAGAACCCTGCCGTCCATCTTCCTCGTGCTCATCTGCACCCACTAACAGCCTACCTTTGCATTTTTGCCGGTGTCCTCCTGAGTGGACTGTTTGTGTTTCCTTGTTTACTGAGCTTTTTTGCTAACTGCATCTTCTCATCAGAGTCTCTAACCACTTGCTTATCATTCAGCAATTAAAGAGCCCTGAGCTTGCTGAGGGTGGACTCTCAGCGGCTGTGGGTTCCTCCTTTCCTGCTGTGGACTGCACAGAGGTGTCCCTGCCCCATGAACCTTCCGGAGCGGGCTCCCCGCACACAGGCTGGGCTGGTCCACTCTCACCTGGGAGGGGACGGAGGGCTTTTCTGGTGGGGCCTGGGTGGCTGTTGCACACTCCGCTTGCTCTTCTTCTGTTGGAAGTGCTGTTCCCTGCCTTCTTCTGGCTTCCACTCAGTGTAGAGACTTCTGGGGTGTCAGGCTTTGAGCTACCCGTGCCCTCCACCTGTGCTAACGGAGACCCTAGCACCATGTCACTGGCCAGAGACGTGTCAGGCATGTGTGAAAATGGGGCCTCCCTCCTTCCTTCCCCCTCCTGCCTTCCTCTTGCCTTTCTTTCCTTTCCTTTCCTCTCCTCTTCTTCTTTCTTTCTTTCTTTCTTTCTTTCTTTCTTTCTTTCTTTCTCTCTTTCTCTTTCTTCCATTCCTTTCCTTTTTTCTTTCTTTCTTTCTTTCTTTCTTTCTTTCTTTCTTTCTCTCTCTTTCTTTCCTTTTCTCTCTCTCTCTTTCTTTCTTTCTTTCTCTCTCTTTCTTCCTTTCTTTCCTGCCTTCCTTCCACCCTCTCTCTTTTTTCTTCTCTCCCTTCCTCTTTTTTCTTACCTTCCTTCCTTATTTCTTTCTTTCCTTCCTTCCTTGCCTCCTTCCACTCTTTCTTTCTCTTCCTCCTTTTTTCCTTCCTTCCACTCTTTCTTTCTCTCTCCTTTTTATTCCTCTCTCCCTCCCTCCCTTCCTTCTTTCTGTCCTCCCTTTTCCCATCCTTAGCAGACTGAGCCCTTGAGGAGGATGCTCCATCTGGTGACAGCTCCAGGTTCCCTGGATGCCGGGCCCTCAGTAGACGCAGTGGGCCTGTGCTGGTGGCTGGGTGGACAGTGATCGCTGTGTTACTCCGCAGGCTGCCAGTGTTTGTTTTACTTCAGTTCCCGCTGCACTGAGCACGGTAAGCCCTGGCACACGTACAGAATTAGATACGGTGGGAGAAGTTTGGCTGCGTGATTTATGGCACTGGGTTCCAAGTGAGCCTCTAGCGCCACGTGGAAACCTAATAAAAGCCCAGAGTCTCAGCTGGGCACAGTGGCATGTATCTGCGAGTCCCGCATTCTGGGAGCCTGAGGCGGGAGGACTGCAAGTCTGAGCCCAATTTAGAGAATTTAGAGAAACTTGGACAATTTAGAGAAACTTTGCTTCAAAATAAAAATAAAAAAGGGGTGGGATGTAGCTCAGTGCAGAGGCCCTGGGTTCCATCCCCAGTACCGCAGAAACCAAGCAAAATCAACCCTGTATCCCAGTGTGGATTCTCAGCTGTATCATTGGTTTAAACTTAGTCTCAGAAGTGGCTCTAGGAATCTGCATTTTCACCTTTCCCCAGGTGCTCTGGTGACAGTGTAACAACCCCGAGGCAAGCACCACTCAAACCTAACAAATTATTCTTCATATCTTGAGTACAGTGACAACCCTTAAGCAGACAGCACTTAATAAATACTTGAAATTCTATTCTCTGGGCATTTTCTGGTCTATTTCACAAAAGCAGGACTTATTTCAGACATGCATATACTGAATTGGTCAGGAAGGGATGGGTTTGCATTCCAAGCATGCGACCTCAAGTGGCTTCTGCAAAAGTCACAATGCAGGAGGATGGTGGACCTGATCCCCTGCATTTGTCCTCCAGCTCCTGGGCCAGGACAGCTGTGCTGCTGTTAGCCCAGCACATCCCCAGGACACCAGCAAACTCTCAGGATTTCCATGCTGAATTTGCCTTGTGCCTACTGACTGACCCTGCAGCTCCTGGGTTTGTCTTTCCAAGGGTACCTCCTCTGGTCCTCCTGCTGCTGATACTTGCTTCCTTAACAGTGCTTCTCCTGGACCTCCCTGGGCACACACTTGGGCCTTTGGGCCCCTTACACCCCCCTGCAACTCCTCAGGGAGCTGCCTTCTGACGACCTCTTCTGTTCATTTCATCTCTGAGCTACGGGTTCTCCTGGCTCCTTCCCAGCTGGGCATAAGTCTCATCACCTTTTCATAGTTCTGAATTCAGGACCTCAGTGAGCTACATCATACTCTGGAAAATGCTTGCCCTGAGGCCCTCCCTGAACATGTTCCTCAGTCCAGTGCAGTGACTTAACCTCTGGCACTCCTCTCTCTCTTTCATTCTGTCACTTCCTGGGACTGGACATAGATGTTTTGCCCTGAGCTATACTTCCAGACCTTTTAAATTTATATTTGAGATAGGTTTAACTAAATTGCTTGGTCTGGTCTGGATCTTACAATCCTCCTGCTCCAGCCTCCCAGAGTGCTGGAGTCACAACCCTGTGCCTCTGCACCCAGCAGTGTGTTCTGATTTGTTGATGGTCACCGGTTCCCCTCTGCAGTTTCAAGAAGACACCTGACTCTTACCTGTCATGTTCCCTCATCCTGGCCCACATTCGGTTGTCCCTTGTGAATATCTTTCCTCCCCTTCCCACTTTACGAATCCCTTCTGCTGCCACCTTGGTCCAAACCTCCAGGGTTCCCATCCATGAGGCTGCAGCTGGGGTTAGTGGTTGCTTGGACTGTGGTTCTGCTGCTCATCCAGAAACAGAGCATGTCCTAGGAAGCCGGAGGATTTTGAAAGCACTTCCTGCACCTCGCTAAGGGTCAGGAACTTCATATTTATAATCCCGTGGGAAAATTCTTGGACGCCTAACTAGGTAATCCCCGTCTAGCACTACCAGTGCAACATGGCGTGCATAAAGACAGATATGTAGCTGTGGGGAGCCAGCGGGATGCTAAGTCCAGCTAGTGTCATGGGCAACTGGAACAAAGGCCTCCAACCAGGGCCGAACCCGGGTTTTATGAATTTGTGAAGAGGGCAGGTGCTCAGGGATGAGTGAAGGTGGCGGGAAGTATGTGAGTGCTGTGAGCTGGGACAGGTGGGAGGACCAAAAGCACCTCTCCAATATGCAAGGGGCGGGAGGAAGGGAGTGGGGAGAGAGATGGGAAGAGAGGCAGAAAGAATAATCTGAGTAACAATTTGGGGCAGTATCTAAAGTTTGGGGCAGCTGCAGCTCTAATGTGGACTCTTTTCTGCCCTCTTGTCTCCAGGCGCTCAGCCACCTCTGTACATTATCAGTGCGTGGAGACAGAGCCAGGTTTAGCCAGCATAGCGGTAATTGCTCTTTTTTCCCCAAGTGGTCTTCTACAAGAGGACGTCTCTGTCCTGCCCCAAAGTCTCAGGTCCTCCCGTTGCCCTCAGAAGTTCCAAGTGCATGCAGCAGACTCCAGGCAGCACGCTGGTCCCTCCTCCTCTGGCTCCTTGCTCTCAGGCTTCTTCCTCCAGCCTTCCCTGTGGAGTTCATTTGTCAAGCCACTGCTTGGCCTCCTCGGCAGGGCAGCCCGGGGGCCCTTTCCACATTGCTTGCTGGTTGTTACTGTTAGGGCTCATTCCTCATTCTCCTGATGCCAAAGTTCCCTCTGTAGGTTTTAGTGTTGGTGACAGCTCCTCTCGGCTACCCTTGGGGTCTCCGACCCATGTTTCCAGGACCTGCAAGCCATCCCTGCTCTAACCAAGGCCTTCTCTGTTGTGTCCACTCTTCATGGTCACTTGGCTGCTGATTGACAGGCTGTGGGAGGCGAGCTCTGTGCTTGAGGTCTCGCCCCAGTGCTGCTAGGAGGATCCCTCACATCACGGGGCCATCCACACTGCCGGCTTGGCTTAGCACTCATCATGCAGCAGAGCTGCAATTGACAGGAAGCTGAAGCCCATGGTCCAGGAGACAGAACTCTTCCCCCTCCACTCCTGCTCCTCATCTTCCTAACAAATTCTTTGACAAGCCAGGGGTGCAGTCGAGGGTAGGATGTACTTCCTTTCCAGGTGGCCAGAGTTTACGTCTAGCCACAGATGCAGCATATCGCTAATGAGTGAGGGTTTCATTTTGAAGACATGCACTTCATTCATCGCTCCTACCAGCACACCCACAGCCCTTTCTGCATTGCCCAGGGTGAGGACCGTAATTCATGCCGTCTTCCTGTTTCCGTTCCATCATCCTTGTGACCTCAATGCCTTCTTAATTGCTCTCTATGCCTTTGCTATTCATCCTGACACTGGAGTGTGTTCTCCTTCTATGGGACAGCGTCAGTGGAGGGTTCTATTTATGGGTGTTTAGATTCAAATCCTGGCTCCACTACTTAGCAGCTGGCTGGCCTGGAATGAGTCACTTCATCCCTATGTGCCTGCTTGTTCACCTTAGGATGTGAATAGTAATATCCTTCCTGAAAGGATGTCGGTGACTATTAAATGAGATAATATATTAACACACTCAGCACATTAGCTGGCCAAGGACAAGGTCTTGTTAACTACTGATGATATTATTAAAGAATTTCAGCCCATAGAGAAAATAGTGATTTGCGCCTCTGATTTTTCTCCTATATAGTATTTGGCATTATTTGATTTTCATTATTAATAATACTAATTTCAGGGGAGGGAGAGTTCTCTCAGGCATCCTATGACCTTGTCCTGTAAGTGTTACCCTCATGGCCTAGTTGTCTCCCAAATGCTCACATCTGAACCCCAAAAACCATCACCCTGGGAATTGATGCTTCAATATAGAAATTTTGCAAGGCAGCCCCGTGTGATGGGACATATGTGTAATCTTGGCAATCTGGGCAGGGAAATCTCACATTCCTACCCAGGCCCGGACAGCTAGCAATTTAGAAAGACTCTGTCCCAAATATATAACCCCTCCCCCTAAAACAAGAAAAGGGCTGAGGATATAGATGACTGTGAAGGACTTGAATTCAATCCTCCCACGTGCGCATGCACACACACACACACACACACACACACACACACACACACATATACACTCACACTTTGCAAGGACAGAAGCCTTTAGTCCATAGGGCTGGTAAGTCTATTCTAGAGACCCGGAGCCAGCCCAGGTGATGGACACACGAACGGGTGGGTTTGAGATCTATATTGAAAGTACAACCAGTAAGGATCAACAGCCCTCAGCATCACTAGGACGAGGCAATGATTTCAGTTGCAGTTTTCTGGGTGGGATGCCTGGGTCTATTACAGCACTGCTCTGCAAAAAAGCATACATTTACTCCTCTCTTAGGAATCAAAACGTGACACATCTCCAGCTGCTCATGAGCACTTGTCTTCATTATTCACCAGCAGCTATGCAGCAGGCTTGTTGTCTTATGATCACCTAAAACTCCAGAAATTGTGATGACAACATTTAATGAATGTTTGAATAAAAGAAATACTGCAGTAAAGGACACCATGTCATGAATCTTCTCAAAATCCTCCCCTCACTTTGAACATACACGTCCCATCGTCCTTGCTGCTTCCTGCAGGATCTCTGGAGACATTTTTCCTGAGGGTCTTTAGCTGCGCTGTCCTGGCTGCCTCGATATCCTGAATGAATTAAAAGTATTTCTCTTTCCTGGTCACTTTGACTCTGAGGAAGAGCTGAGTCACACCATCCCATATCCAGTGACTAAGATGGATGAAGACACAGTATTATGTTTTTATGAGCTGCTTTTCTGTGGGATGGCCCTTGGCAGCATCAGTCACTGTATTTCTGATCACACCTGGTAAAGACCCTCAGGAAAGAGGATTCCAGAGCTGCTGCAGAAAGTGGCAAGGACCATGGGATGAGTGTGCCTCAAGAAAGAGGGAGTGTTCCGAGGGGGAATTCCAGGTAGTATGTCTTTCACGGTATTCGTCCGAAAATCTGAGCACTCAGCGTATTTGAGTTACTCCTCCCATTTCTCCCTGAGGTACTTTGATCACAGTGGTCCTCACTTTGGTGCAGGCTGTGTGTTTTCTACCTGATCTCCTCCCGAAACCAACTCACATCTCACCTCCCAGTGAAAACTTTCGCTGCTACTCAGAGGGACACCAGGAGATTTGTGGATACCTCTTAGCTCTTCCTGGTTAGAATTTTAACTCCATGGGCCTGTGTCCTTTTTCCCTAGAACACGAGCAGGCAGGATGGCTCACGTTCGGGTGGAGCATGTAGGAGTTCTGGGAAGCTCCCCTTGTCTTTGCTTTCTTTCCATGCATTGTATGACTTTGCTGGTGCTCGGGATTTGAACCTAGCAGGCAAGCTCTGGACAGCTGAGGTCCCCTAGCCCCTCTTTGCATCTGGAAGGAGGAACCCTCCTATGATAGAACTGAAATCTCCAATGACCAGGTATAACTGACCTTGAATTAGATTTCTTCTCAATGAACAAAACCAAACCAAAATAGAATGCAAAACCACTGAGGTCTTGAATTAATTTGCTGCCACAACAAGGTTTTTTTGGTCATTCCTAAATAATGATATCACTAATACTTGGCATCCTCTTACAGGAAAGAAACCAAATCATGAATGCTCTTTTTAAATTTCTATTTATTTTGATTCTTTAATAAATACCCTTTGATTGGAACAGAGTAATGTGATGAGTAAATGAAAATGAAACTTCTCCAATGGGAAATATAATCAAATATCAGTCTCATCCCCTCTTGCTTTTTTTTTCTCTACACTTAAAATATTTGCTAACCAGACATGGTGGCACATATCTTGCAATCCCAGCCCTGTGGGAGACTGAGACAGAAGGATCAAAAATTAAAGCCTAGCCTGGGTCATTTAGCAAAAGCTTGACTCAAAATTAAAAGTAAACAAACAAAAAAAACCAGTTTACAAAAACCAGTGCACATGTAGCTCTGTGTGATGGTCTTCAGGTTAACATCTAGTGGTACAAAAATTAATTACCCCCGTTCAATGATTTCACCATCTTCTCTGCCTGACTCAGTTTCCTCGGGTTGGAAAACGGACAGTGCTACTTGGCCAGATGTTGGAATCTCCCTTAGTCATGGTCCACTGACTTATAGCCTGCATCTACAAATGGAAGAGAGGTAAAAAGGATGCAGCAGGCACCTGCAGTTTCTGAGGAATTCAGGAAGGTTGAATGCAGCCAAAGTTACTAAGCGTTGCTATGCTACCAATGAGACTTGGGCAACTTCTCCCACTTGTAGCTTACACAATCTTTCATTGCAAGTTTCCTCAATATCTCTGTTTTGGTGCAATGCCACCAATTTGAAATATGTATGTATTATCTCCTGACCCTGCGGACCTGCATCAAAATGAGATGTCTTAACTAAAATGAAACACTAACAATTTCCTTCTGTCCTGCTGTTTGTTTTACAGTAAAACCCCATGCATCCTGAGACTTTGATTTTTCAAGTTTATCATCTCAAAAGTGATTGTAGAAATATTACAAATAATAATACATGATTGAAAGAGCAAGAGGAAATTCCATCCGATGACAGCCACTATTCATAAAATCCCTAGTTGCCTTCTTCCAGGCTGGGGTGGTGACAGAATCCCTCACCTGATTCGCAGCGGGGCTTTTAATAGAAAATTGGAACCCTTGCGCTTGTTTTGTCACATCCAGAAGCAAGGCACCTGTTCCATCCAAATTCTCTCGTCTGATTATGGTAAGTCTGTGTTTTAAGGCTTTGAAGAATGATTCTATTCTGCCTCAGTGCAAAGTGCGAGGGAGATGAGTAGAGAGGAATTCCTTTCACTTCCCTTTGTCAGCTTCGTTGTACTAATGAGGCAAGGGAGCCAGAGGTTTGAACCTTTCTTAGCTCATGACATCTCTAGGGGACTCTGAATTAACAGATGCCATTGTATTAGGTTTTGCCATGCTGGGGACCGAATCCAGGGCTCACTTGTACTAGGAATGTACTCTGCCATGGAGCTACAGCTTAGGTCTTGGAGTTCACAGGTGCCTGTGGCTGGACCCCTGCTCACCACTGAATTAGACTGAAGTCTGTCTCAATATGGGTTAAGGTAAGGAGTATAAAGCACTGAATATTTTAAAACCTCATATTCCTGGGCTCTGCTCCAGACCAGGATCAGAAGGTCCAGGAAAGGAGCCTAAGGTATTCCCTACTTTTAAAGGTTGGCAGGGACTTCTGGGAGAACATGGCAGACAGATAGCAGCAGCCACAGAGGCTCTCTGAGATTACCAGTTTAGAATCCAGGAGCGGTGCCGTGTGAGGAGTCCTACGCGAGGGGAGATGTACACTGCCAACCCAGGAATGAACTAAGCTGAGAGAAACCAACTGGAAATGCAATCCTCATGCTATAACAGGAACAGATAAAATCTCAGTGCAGAAGCTGCCTCCTGCGCCATTGGAAGCTGCGATTTGAATTTCCTGCTGCCGATACTGTGTCCCAATCTGCACGGCAGGGAGAGAGACACGTGAAAGCTCTGAAAGCTGGAATCGGCGAACCAAATGGCTTTGAGAGCGGGACTGGCAGGGAGCTCTGCATCGACCTGTGGTGAGTGAGAGAAATGGGGACCCTTTCATAGACTAGGAGGCTCCAACAGAAGACATTCTGGGAACAAGCAGACTAGCCGGAACAGGGCCCTGCAGTGACTTTAGTCACATATTCCCCTCTCAAGCAGGAGTGGTGGGGAGTGCTTGGCCTGGTGACGTCGCGGACTAAGATCCAGTAGGCTAGCCCAAATCAGGTCCCTGCGCCTGGCGGTGCATCCTAGCAATGAAGCATTCAGTAGGTTGACCTGGAGGGGTGGGCCCAGCAGAGGCTGCCCAGGTCTATGTCTCCCTAGTACACTGCAGTGGGCAGGAACACCTAGCTGGCAGATTCAAACAAACTGTAACAGACAAAGAAAAGAAAAAAAAAAAAAACTGGGCCTCCTACATATGTTTGTATAGAAGGAACAAAAAGTATGGGAAAAGGGAGCAACAAGAAAGGGTCCTCAGTCCCCAATCCTGAGAACACTGATGCAGGAAAGGTAAATGAAAAAGAGAATGAAGACAGAAAACATGCAATATCAAACACAGCACCTATAGACATAAAGCAGTATCTCCGGAGCCTCACAGATGAGTTCAAAAATGAAGTATTTAGTGAAATAAATCAAGAAATAAGTAGAATAGTTAGAGAAATGCTAAGCAGCGCCTAAGAAAAAACAGATGGTGGAATGGAAGAATAGAAAAAAAGGGGAGAATTTTTTGATGGAGAAAATAGAGAAAACATAGAATATGTGAAGCAGATTCAGAGATTACCAGGAAACTAAAAACTCTATTGAAAGCTGGCATAACAGCTTGAAAGAAACTAAGGATAGATTATCAGAACTGGAGGGCAGATTTGTAAGGTGGGAGCATGAAATGAAAAACTTCTTAAAAATAACAAGAAAACAAACTGCAATAATACAAAGACTAGAAGATGATAAGAGGATCTATAACTTAAGAATTAAGAATATAAAAGAAGAAGTAGGGACTCAAACAAATGAACTACAAAACTATTCACAGAAATAATCCAGGAGAATTTCTCTAATTTAGCAAATGGTAAAGATACTCAGATGTATGAGGCATACAGGACCCCAGCCAACTACAACCCAAACAGAGCTACACCCAGGCATATAATAATCAAAATTCCAGAAATCCAATATAAGAACAGAATATTAAAAGCCGTCATAGACAAGAAACAGATCACTTACTAGGGAACACCCATCAGAATTACAGCAGACTTCTCAGCACAAACCATCAAATCATGAAGAGCGTGGGGGGAAATAATTCAAGCTTTGAAAGATAATAATCTCCAGCCAAGATTGATATATCCTGCACAACTGTCCCTAGAAATTGATGGAAAAACAAGGTGCTTCCAGGATAAAGAGGAACTAGGGGAATTTGCAACCACCAATTCAACTCTACAGAGATTACTGCAGGATATTCTAAAAATGAAAAATACCAAGATTCCAGAAATAGTGGCAGAGCGGCCACAATGAATGGAGCAGAAAGTGAAATGAAGAGGACAAACTGACAATTAATGACAGAAAAAGAGCTCAACAGAAATGAGGCAGAGAAGGTTGGATGGTAGGAACAGCCGTTTTGGAGAAAACAAGACATCATAATAGATAGTGCTGATTTAATATCCTCTTGTTTTGAAGTCCCATCAAGCTTTTGTTCTTCTGTCTCCATTGGTTTTAACGCGTTGTATCTTATTGGATTTTATTATATGTGATAATATAAACAAAAACTTTTATAGACAAGGAGATTATACAGAAACCATTGTTCATTTTCTGTTAGTTGATTCTAAATACCCTGTAATACTGTCATTCTCTTGAATGGTTTTACGTTGTCTTGATATATTTGATGCTACAATATATGAAGTTATACCCAAAGATTTTAAGGGAAGAGACACTATGGTAACTACTATTATGTCAACATTATCTTGTGTTGAAACACTATTTTGCTTAAATGGCTATGTTTTGACCTGCACTGTTTTGTTGTTATAGCCTCTTTTTTTTTTAATCTCAATCTCCTTTTCATTATCTACTTTTTCATTTTTATCCTTTTAATTAAGGGAAAAATAAATAAAAAATAACAGGATATATTATAGTAACCCACTTTGATTTCCTATTAACTTGATTTGAAACTCTGTATTGCTCTAACTATCTTCTTTTGACTGATTTTCCTCTATTCTGTTATGCTAGATAGTACCAAGTTTGAAAGTATAGGCAACAACTATGAAGACAATAAGATTCATTGTGATGCCCATTCTGGTTGACTATTATCTTCTTTTGAAATCCTCTAATGTCTCTAATGTTTTGGTTTTATTGGTCTTATTCTTTCCTATTTTGTTCAGTTTTATTATAACTGATGATATAGGCAATTGTTTTTAAGATAGCAAGAGGCATTATGGTAACCATTGTTGATCACCTTGTATTTTGTTTTTACATTATGTATTATGTCCTTCCTTTTGATTTGACTGACTCTGTCCTGGTATGTCACATTTGGTTTTACTTTCTTAAAAAAAAAAGTAATAAGAACTGTGGGAGTAATAAAACCCAAAATGTGTAATTGTCATTGTACAAAAGAAAGGAAAAGAAAGTTCTCTAAAAGATATAACTGCATATATATTTAAGTGTTTAAGATAGATAACCATATTACTGAGTTTTGTTGGATCATTGAAGAAAACTGTTTGCAGTCTCACTGTTTGAAAGTCCCCTCTATATGCTTTAATTTTGTAACTTCAACTATTTCTAAGATGACAATATGTAATTAATGAATGATTTCCTTTTTTTCTGAAATTCTGTATAACTTGTGCCCTTTTTCTGTTTTTTTTTTTTCCTTTTTTCTCCTTAAATAAAATTAAAAAAAAAGGTTGGCAGGGATCAGGAGTTAGCATCCAGTTGCAGGCACTGTAAAGACAAAGGCAGGTGGGACACAGTATAGGACAGTGGGACAGACCTGAGGCAGGGACCAGGGCCCGGGAGGTATTCCAAGAGGCTGGATGGCTGTGGAAAGGGAGTGCACACAGATGCACACAAGGCAGGTAAGGGGAGACAAAGCTAAGCCACGCCTCGTTGGCCATCTTGAGCTGGGGCTGTAGATTTTAAATTTCTTTTGCTGGTTTTACTGTGCGTATGTGTGTACTTGTGCTTGTAGTATAACAGCTGCTGTGAATGTACAGTCCTGCAGCCTTCTATCCAGTCTCCTGGCCGCTCTGTGTTTATGGTAAAACCTTCTCCAAGCCCTACCCCATTATGTGACCTGGCTTACATCGATCCAAACAGGAGAATTATAGGGACTTGTCATACAGAAAGAGGACCAGGCTGAGAAAATTGGTGCCCTTGAGCTTCGATGGACAGTCGGTTTTATTCAATTGAGTCCACATCTGTAAACGTTTCTGGGTGCTCTTGCATGCAGTTAAAGTATTAAGAGAAGGAAATAAGGGAGGGAGAGGGGAATGACAGAATGGGTGTTTTTTTTACTCAGAGGGGCAGCAATGAACTCACAAACAGCCATAAGATGAGGAGGCTTAGAGCAGGTGCCAAAACAAAAAGTCTGCACAGCCCAGTGGGATGCGGAGAAGCCATGGAGGTCCATGGGTCAAGCAGGGGCGGCTTCCTAGGAAGCCTACTGGGTTACAGCTCCCACACGCTGACTTCCCCAGGAGCGCAGTCTGATGGTAATCAGGATTGTCACTTTCATTCAGTCCTGTCTCGCAGTAGTGGCAAATCCTTCCTTCTAATGGACTAAAGCCAAGAGCAAGATTTTACTTTTCTGCCGTCCCCGAATTTCTCCTGTGCAGCCCTTCAGGGTCACCCTGGCTCTTCTCTTCATCAACTATCTGCCTCTTGAAGGTGGAGACTGTGCCCTCTGCTTGAATGCCTCTTCGTAGTGCTAAAGTAACGCTAGGCAAGTAAAATGAAATGGGCAGAAGAGTAGTGAGCAGTCGACGAGGACATGGACCAGTGAGATGTGTTCATAGTAAACATTATGACACCGACCGCTCTATCGTGTAGCTCACTGCCCTGTGAGCAGGAGATGCAGGGATTCTTTGCACCTCACAGAGAGACCTCAGGCTTGGGGCGATAACGCTGAGGCAACAGAGTGACTCACAGGTACCATGGGTCCTTGTCCAGGTGTCCTGCATGACCTGCTTCTATGCCTTTCAGATTGTGGTGCTCAGGGGAAGGACAAAGAGTTGTGGTGGGTCAGTCAGGGCATGGAGCAGACTGGACAGAACAGGGGCTCATGACTTGTTGGAATTTGTCCTCCCACAGTTTCCAAAGTACTTCCATAGTGCTTATCACATGATTGCATATATATATACTATGTCTTGCTAAGTTACCAGACAACACTGGAATCCTCCTGCATCAGCCTCCGTGCATTGCATGCTGGGATTACAGGCATGTACCACCATACCTGAATCCCATGCATTTATTTATATCAACTGGGGAAAGTTACTTCCTTTCGCCTGACCTCAGTTTCTTTACTCTCTACCCCCCAATGAGAGATGAACCATGATGCAGTGTAAAGTTCCTTGTAGCTCTATCCTGCTGACTTAAATGTGCTGTGTTACAGAACAGTGACAAGTGCCATCCTGTTAGAGGCATCCTTTGCATACTGACTGATATTTATGACTCTAAATTCTTATACATACAACTGTGTCTAAATCAAATGATCACAATCGTAAGTCGTGTTTAAATCAAATTACCCCCTGGAGACCCTCCACTACTGGAGGAATGTGAAAGAGAGATGATTGAGACACAGAGTTGACAATTAGAGTGCTTGATAGTATTTTCTGGTGCCATCTCATCCTGCAGTGAAGGATGGAGCACGTGATGGTTATCTCCCAATGACTCTATTGGTGACCTTCCTTCCTCAGCCACCAGCAGTGTCACCAGGGCTCTTTTACTTCATGATCTCGCATAAAGATCCAGTTTCTCCCAGTAAAAAGTGGAACAAAGTGACCAGCGTTGTCTCTTCCTAGAGGACTCCCTTGGCAATCATGTAATAAGTGCAGGAAAGCACTCTGCAAATTGTAGAGTGCTGTGTCCACTGCAGAGAGCTGGCCACCCTCAGTGGTGAGGGTGCATCGCTAAGAAATGGTGAGCTATTCTTGCATGGATTAGTAAAGTCCAGGTGCTTAGATGGGTTTAGGGAAAAGAGTAAACCTGTGTCTGTTGCTTTGTCTACTCTGAGTGACTGGGCTGGTCACCCAGAGCATCCCAGAAGGAGCTGTGGAGCCACTGGGTTGATGAGCTGGGATGGAGAAGGAAACCTATGCTGACCTCACTGTGCCGGGTGCTTGACAGGGTAGAGGATTTGCTTCTCTGACTCAGGGATCATCACATTTGTGTGCATTTCCCTCTATTGGCCAGAGTTTCTTGCTCTTTCCAATTTGGGATGACTTTTGAGATTTCGTCCATCTCTGAATACACTGCTTATTCAGGCAGAAATACAGAGCAATGTGCAGGAAGCCAGTGTCTCTCTGCACAGTCCTCTGAGTGACTCTACTGGTGACCTTCCTTTTCCTTTTTCTCTTTTTCTGGCTGAGTCTAATAGGCCTCATCGGAAACACAGCTCTGGCTCATATGTAAACAAGAGCCCCGAGGTGCTCTCCCAGAGCTGGTGCTGGCTCAGAAAGCTGGTGTGCGAACTCCTCTGCAGCCTTGGGCAAAGACAAGCTGTGGAGGGAAAAGCTGGAGCTCAGGGTTTTTCCCGCTGGAGGAAGTCATGGTGCACTGGGCTCCTTGAGCCTAGTCCCTGAGACACATTGAGTTCTAGATGCCTATCCCTTAGGGAACTTTGATAATTAGGCAGGAAAATGAAAACCTTAAAAATGAGCATAGTGATAGCTGCATATAGGAGATAAAAGCGTTAGCTTAATGACTGGACAGTGGTTTTATAGGTAGCAGGGAAGGAAGGGCACTTCCGGCTCCCATAACTTGGGTGGCCGGCACTCGGAGGATTACTTTGTGCTTACTCATGGGAATGTACACTACAGACTTCCTGTGTCCATTCTTATGGCACCATTTTTGAAAGAATTAGTGTGTGAAAAGCATGTAATTCGCCAGGGGAAAATCAGGCATTCAGTGGATCCTGCTTACTGGGGGCACTTGCTATAAGGTGATGGAAGGAATTCAAGAATGAGATGTCACACTGGTGCAGTGGCCCATGTCTGTAATCCCAGCACTCAGGAAGCTGAGGGAGGGGGATCCCTGTAAATTCCATGCTAGCCTGGGTTATGTAACAAAACCCTTTTCTAAAAAAACAAAAACAAAATGAGATGTCTCAACTTTTCATTGCTCTTTCTGCCCTCTTGGGCTTTACTGTCAGTCCAGGAAATTTGTTCCTACCTGAGCCCCTTCTTTACCTCCTCCCTCCCTCCCTCCTGTGCCTCCAAGGGCAGACAGTTCTGGGATTTGTCTCCTCAATGTTGCTGCTGTCTCTCATCCCCTTGTTATGTTTCCTGGCCCTCCCCCTGGACCTCTCAGTCACCAAGGCACTGTTGTTGGCCACTGTTGTGGCCCACTGACCCCAATCCTATCACCTAAGGGCTAAACCTCTGCATGCGGTCTCTAGCAGGACTCCTGTTCCCTCCCATCAGTTTTTCGTAAGTTCCTTCCTCACCAGTTTTGTCCACTTGGCCCTGCCAGGTACTCAGCAGAGGCTCTGGAGAATGCAAAGTTTAATAAACCAGCCTTAAACTCTCAAGGGGTCCAGAGATGGGAAGAGAAGCAGAGAATCTGCTGAAAACTATACAGACACTGGAGAGGAAAGATTCCATACATCCTTAGAAAATCTTTGTAACCTTAAATCTTGGCATGAAAGCTACAAAGCTTGTAAGAGCTGATGGCAGGAAAAAGTCAGATCTGGGATGCAGAGAAGGGAATTAGGAGCAAGGAAGGAGTGGAGGGTAAAGGTACTGAAAATCATCAAGATGAACTATGTCCATGTACCGACGTCCAATCCACTCAAGCAAAAGTCTAATATATTGCATTCATGTAAGGGCGTAGTCATTTTTCTCATTGCTGGGACAAAATACCCAATGCAACTTAAGGAGAAGAGGTTCTTTTGGTCTCAGGTTGCAGTCCATGATTAGCTACTTTAAGGCAGGACAGCATGGCAGAGGGGCCTGGCAAAGAAGAGGTGCTCTAGCAGGGTGGCCAGGAAGTGGAGCCAGAAGAGAGGAGGTGGGCAGATTTGAAGTCTTCCCTTTGAGGTCAAGAGGTTACTTGGGGGAAATCTAGATCCAGACCATGACATATACCAAGTCTTTAAATATTGGGAAAAAAAGGAAAACATTTAGGAAAAACAAATGAAAATCTATGCTCAAATTCTCATAACACATGTCTGAATTTTGTTTAACATAAAGAACGGACATAGAAGAAAATCATGTGTGGTAAAGGTGAGCACTGGCCCCACTAGATTCCTGTAAACTCAGAATTTAATGGGGTTATTATGAGTTACAGGATAGAAAATAATACACATGAGACGGCAGAATTAAATGAGATAAGACAATGGGAAATTATCTATCAGCTAGCATTTATCATAGCAGAATATTGCCTTCAATTACCAATAAGTAGTTGAAGTCAAGCGAAGTGGCATAGGTCTTAGATATGGATATCCGTAGCCTCTTTCCTCTGGATGCATGACTGTCTGTGCATCTTAGCATCCTTGCGGTCTAGGAGGACTCTGTGGTCAGTCTCGAAAGTGACATCTATCACCCCAGGCCAAGATGGAAAAGCCCACTGTGACTCTCAAGCCCTCACTCTCTCCCCATCTACAGGGAGGCTTGAATGAGGATTTGGGGTTCCACACAGGCGAAGCAGACTGTATTGCTGAGAAACCACAGTGTGGCACCCAGACCCAGCATGGGCTTTGCCTCTGTGAGGCACAAACCTTGATGCTGTGCCAGCAGGGTTTCGGAGTTTATTCCTGCGGTATAATCTGGTTTTCTGTGAGTAATGCAGTCCCCAAGGGAACACAAGAAAGACCTCTGACTTGTGCATTCGTGTTTCTGAGCAGTTGGTTCTTCCTTGTGTACACCTCGTCTTGTCCTCTGTTAGTCACAGAGCAGAAGAGATACCTCATCTATGTGTCAAGATAAAAATAGCCACACTTGACCTCTGTTGTCTGGAACACTGGTGACCCCAATTTTAAAGGAATCATGGAGTATGGCGTGCCTTAGAGCCATTGATAGAAATGTTGCTTTTGTTCTTTCTTCAGGAAATCGCATGAATGCTCTGCAGGAGCGAAGAGGGTCAACACGTGACTGCTAATGTGATTAATGAAAGGGCTTAGTCTAAATGGCCGGTAGTATTTAGTGGTACCTTGGAGGGATTAGCGCTGGTTAAATGTAAGAGTGGAGGGTGCGGATTAATGAATGATTCAGTGCTTGTGAAAGGGACTGGATCTCACTGCCAGTGAAGAAGCAGTTAATAAAGTCCTACCTCCACATAGCATGTGAGGGATCTCAGTTTAATCCTTTAAATGCTTTCACCATCTATAATTAGGTAATTAATTTGGAAAGAATCATGGCACACACACAAGGAAAGAAACAAGTGCACAAGAATAAACAAGAGCTGTTTATTTTTACATCGACTTGTTGTTTCTGTTTTTTGTCTTAGGAAAGGATAACAAGCCTTCTAGGGGCTCTATTGCCTTTCCACAAGGAAGGGGGCCCCTTTCCTCCCTGGGGAGCACAGATATGAGAGCCCCTGGTGCTGTATTAGGTGCCTTTGCATTAATTTCTAAGTAGGCATCAGAGGACAGTTCAAGGCTGGCAAAAGACTGAAAAGCCTTTTGCAAGCAGACACACCAGATCAGAAATGAAGCGTTGGCCAATTTCCTTTGATTATTAAAGAATGCCTGTCTGTATCCTTGAATCACTTCGCGTCTGATTTGTATTCTTCTTCTCTACCTTTATAATTCCTCTCCCTCTTCATTCTGACCTTGTTGTGTGGCCTTTTCTTGTCTTCACAGCAAGGAGAGGTGTTATGGGATACTTAAGACCTTGATATTGAGAAGTTTACACTGTATTTGAGGTTGGAGAAATAAGACATAGACCAATAAAAGCTTAGCCAGTTAGTTGTAAAGCAGTCAGAGCTTCACCAAGTTAGAGAGGTGAGGAGGATGTCTGTGTGCTGGGGCACTGGTCTGGGATCTGATTTCTCCTCACTGATTCCTCTGGTCTTCTCTAGCATGCATTTTCCTGGCCCATGGCCAGCCCATGCCTGTCACAGCATAGCTCTGACTTATGGATGAGATGAGGCCAAAGGTCATATTAAAAATATATTATCTGGTCCATGTGATAAATAACACAAGGACGGCACCTGGAGGCCTGGAAAGGGCAATCTTCAAACAGACTTTTAATGGGAAAATGGTGGCTTGCTCTTTGTTCTTTGAGTTTCAAGGTCTGGGACATCCTTTTTGGGAGAAGAATGGAGAGATGAAGGAAAACCCGCAAATATAAAGATGCGAATATCCAGAAAAGCAAAGACTGTGCACTTCCAGTTCACCAACTCATACCCAATATTTGGCAGTAGATGCTAAAGGACTCCTTAAATAAACGAATAGGCAACCAGATTTGGTGGGGTTGGAGACAAGAAATAAAAAGACTACAAGCATGGGCTTCCAAGAGGACTTCGGCAGTGGAGAAGTGAGGGAGTTTTGCAAATGAATTGTCACCATTGGAAAGGCTGTTTTAAAGGTTATTGATGGTAAAGGAGAAAGTGTAAGATGGACTTATTTTGCCTTAAGAAGGTGTTTTCTCAAGAAACCATAGAGATTTTAAATGTAAGAACTCCTTATCGTGCAAGTGGGATACGTCCCTAGAAACTCACTCTAAGTGGTTACTCCTGTCCTTCTGGACATGGCAGCTTAGCAAACCCAGGGTTACTGCAGGTTTCCTCTCCTGATTCTGAAGTTCACTGGGAGTTGTGGCTTCCTGTTGCTTCCAGATAGCATTTCAGGTCTCTGGGGAGAGGTCGGAATTTAAAGCATGTCTTCTATGGAACTCATAGCACATTTGTGCCATCATGGAGTGAAAAACGTTAAACTGTGTATGTCTGGAATCTCAGCACTCTGGGAGGCTAAACCAAGTGTTTCTGTCACTCAGTGGGACAACCTCTTGTACTGAGCCATCATCAAGCCAAGGGTCAACTGAATTGTGCTTCCTGTATGGAGTTGCTGGAGGTAGAAAACTACATTGTTTTTAAATTTTTGAATGTGATATTACTTTGAGATGGGGTCATAGGGGACCCTAAGATTCACTGTTTGTATTATTTTTTGTGCTACACTCTGCCAGGCAATATACGATGTGTTTTATGAGTGTGTCCTCATTGAAGTCTAGTCTAGACAGGTGTGACTAGGTAGATAGTACTGTATCCATTTTGTAGATGACATAGCTGAGGCCAAGGAATTTTAAGTAAACTTCCTAAGGAGATACTTTTCATTAAGTGTAGCCTAAGATTTAAACCCACCTCAAAAAGCATTAATTTAACTCAGGTTAGTGATCCTATGGTCAAATTTCTGTGTGTCTCAGTATGTTCAGGAAGTGGAGAAACTAGTGTATGGATGTGATTAAACACAATTTCTCACCAACGTGGGATTAAGTGCTTTCGAATAACCTTTGAAAAGATCTCACCAGCTCTGAGAAAACCAATGAGGATTGGCTTCCATTCATTGTTTTGGAGTCTTAAGGTCTCCCCTGTTGCTCAGAAGCATGGGCCCATGGAGAATGACACCATGATAATGTATGAGGCGTGATCAAAGAGTTGATGAGTGCTTAATTAAAAATATTACATTAAAAGACACATTGTGTCCTTCTCTGTGATGGTTGACAACTTGTGTTAATTTGAGAAGTTTAGAAGCTTAATGAAGAGACTCAGCAGTGGTTCAGGGTCCTCACTTTGCAAGAGTAGTCCAGGGTCCTCCTATGAAAGTGGAGGGCACCAGATGGTGTGGGTGCTATACCCACCCTTGTACAAATAACAGGCTTACAATATAAGGGAGGAAAAGCAGCTTCTTTCCCTTTTGCTTTTGTTGCTTTTGCTGTCTTCTGCTGTTTTGAACAGTTATCCCTGTGCCAGTCTACCATGCCCTGGGGCCAGATGATTTTGGACTGAAACTTCCACAAACTGTGAGCTAAATAAACCTTTCCTTCCTTAATTGTGGGTGTTGAGTCTTTTGTTCCAGCAATGAGAGAAAAGTAACCAACACACCCCAAAAGCCCTCTCCTTTGCTTTGAACACACATGCTATCATCCCTGCCATGTTCTGGAGAAGGTCTGGAGTCCAGTTTCATGAGTGTCATTACAAGATGCAATAAAAAATTTAGTGAATGCATCCAATGGAAAAGAAGCTCTTAAAACAGGACACTGTGACCTCCTCTACTTATTCATCAGAGCTGGCACCATGCAACTTCTGGCTTTGTCCAAAGTCAAAACCGCCACGAAAAGGAAATGTTTAGAATCCATTCAGGACCCAAGGCTGTCACAACAGCACAGCTAAAGACCCCTAGGAAAGAGGACTCCAGAGCTGCTGCAGAAAGCAGCGAGGACAATAGGATGAGTGCATGTGATGTAAATGACAGCATTTTGAGGGGGAAATTCTTGAAAATGTGTATATTTACTGTAATAAAATTTTTAAGAAAACTAAACGTTCACCATAGTTTTCAGCATACCTAGTACAGAGCCTTGTGCACTAATGTTGAGTCAAATACCTAGGAAGACAAGAGGAAAATCAAAGGAAATTTGCTTGATGTATGCAAAGGGCAGGTATCAGACAGATACTTACACTAAAGCAGCCCAGAGCCTGTGGAGAGGGAAGGACTTGAGAGCAGAGATACAGGGTGGGCAGAGACAGAAAAAAAACAGGTTCCCAAGAGGCAGAGACAAGGCAAGCCCTTAGAGGGTCAGAGCAGAAGAGGGACGGAAGGCTGGCAGGGAGTGACCCACCTTAGTCTGTGAGGGTGGGACTGGGTCTGCAGGCTGTCACCTCTGTAACTAGTTGGCCCGGTGAAGCCTTCATCCTGTCATCTCATCTCCACCTTTCCTGCAGTGATTCAATTAGCTTTTATCGGATGTACCTGGGGTCCCATGCCAGACTGTTGAGATTTGGTATTTTGCTTCAATGTCATGCTTTAGTTATTTTTGCTAACATATAGAAATACAATTCAGTTTTTAAAATAAAAATGTAGCCTATTAACAACCTTGCTAACATAATGCAATGTAGTCTTCTATATTTTTACATGCATGTTTATATCTAGTAACCTTGCTAACTCAATTAATCCTATAGATTAATCCTTTTGTATTTTCTGAATCCTTTTGTATTTTCAATCCATTCTACACCCTTTTGGTGGAATTTTTCTTCTAATATTTCCTTTCTCAATTTTAGTTGTGATTTCTGTTACCACTCATCTTGTTCACAAACTGTCTTTTGCCATGTTGAGATGTCAACTTTTTTATTTTTAAACTTACATTCATTCACTTAAATCACTTTTATGGATTATCACCCTGATGACAGGGTGCCGTCATTTAGTCTGTGGCCCATCATTTCCTTATTTTTTTTACCATATTTATCAAACATATGCTAATGACTAACTGCTACTTCTACTTTTCTTAACTCTGCTTCTGTTCAGGTTTTCTTCTTTTTGGTTTTGGTCAGTATTACTGTGTGTTCACATGTCCACTAATGCTGACTGAGGCCAGGTCAGCTCACACCCAGTACGGAAAACCCACCAGCAAAGTTGCAGGTCCATGTACCTCTTCTGGGGCCTCTGTCTTGAGAATTTAAAAGTATTCATTCTTCATTGCTTGACTGATTACTTGAGACACATGTCTGCTTGTTTCAGGGTATCTTTTCTGATTGACTGTTTAGTGGAATAATAATTGTGTCTTAGAGATTTTTCTCTTTCTCAGTACAAAAATATCTTCAAAAATATATTTTCAAATTTATTGGCACTGGAAATTGACCTTCTTGCTTCAAAATAGTAGTTAGGTTAAGTTGCGTAAGACCATTGAACCAGCCAACTAGCCACACATCCATCTACCCAGTCACCCACTTACCCAACCACCCAACCACCCAACCAGTCACCCACTTACCCACCCAACCAACCACCCACCCACCTAACCAATCAATCAATAAACTAGGAGGCCACTCAAGATTTCACAACTATGTAGCTAATTGGATATTTCCAAATCAATCAATCAATCACCATATCATATTCTTTTTATAAGCCTCAAACAACTTACTGGGCACAGTGGCAGAGCTGTTTTTATCGATCTCTGCATTTGGAAGAGATTTAAACTTCTTTCTTCTTCATTTTTTAGGAAAGAAAAAAATCAGGCAACAAACACCACCTGCTTCAAAAGTGATTTTAAGAGATCCCAAAGAAGCAAGGAAAACAAATTAAACTACTAAACATTTTTTGGAGGAAAGCAATCATTCCTATTTTCTGATTCCTTTAAGACTCATTTCTTAATTACAAGACTGCTCCAATTTTGTGATGGATTGTTAGCATTAGTTTCTGAGAAAAGCCAATTTCATTTTGCAGACAGAACCTCATGTCCCTGTGTCTAAAATGAAAGAGTTGGATTATGTGATAGTCAAATTGTCATTTTTCTGACTTCCTTATGAGATGAAATTTACTTTTGAGAATCACATTTACCCACATACAGGCTCAAAAAAATCAGTTTGCTTGACCTAAGTTACCCTTTTGAAATGCCGTATTTAGTGAGTATAATGTTTTCCTTCCCCTAACTCCAAGCTGTGTATCATCTAGAGATTGTCCAAATTATTGAACTCATAGACCTGCAGGCTTCTATTGTCAGCACATGCTTGCAGTGTGTGACACTGACGTTCTGGGTGGGGAGCTGGAGCATGAGCATAATATCTCTCAATTTCCCTCTGCACCCATCTTCCCTGCTCTCCATCACTGATTCTCCCTTCCTTTGATCCCCTCCCTTATGAGAAATGTCTGTCTTCCTATTATCTGTCTTACATTTTGCTCTTTATTTATATGTTAGGTTTCTCAAATAAGAGAAACCATGTAATATTTCAACTTGTGAGTCTGATTTGTTTCACTTAACACTATGGTCTCGGGATGCATCAGTTCTCCTACAGAGGACTCAAGTTTATCTTCAGAGTAGCAGTCCATTGTATGCAAAAACCACATTTTTCTATGTACTTTCATCTGCTGATAGATACACACTTGCTTCCACCATTTAGCTATTATGAATTGTGCTGTGCTACACATGGGTAAGCATGGATCACTGTAACATGGTGTCTTTATCTCATTCTAGAAGAAACCTGGTAGGGGGATAGGTGGGTCAAATGGAATTTTGAATTTTCCTTTCTTTGGATGAAGGTCTGCACTGATTTCCATGGTGGTGTTACGAGGTTACACACCCACCAACAATGCTGAAGCATTCCTTTTCCCCTGCATCCTCATCAGCATTTGTTATTATTTGATTTCTTGATGACGGCCCTTCCTTTTAGTGAAGTGGAATCTCATGGTGTTTTAATTTGCATTTATCTAATGGCTGGCAATGTTGAACATTTCTTCATGCCTTTATTGACATTTGTATTTCTTCCAAGAAGGGTTTGTAGAAAATCATCATTATCTGTTATTCTGCTGTGTGTGAGACATGATCCACTTCAGAAACTTTCAGGGCTTTTTCCAACAACAGTCACAGATGAAAAAGCTTCATTCATCCTAAACTAAGCCAAAGGTGGTTTAGACATCAAAACTAAATTGATTCGGTGATTAAACAGTTAGATAAAACAGACCTCTAACAATGTATGTTTTATGTTTAAAAATCACAATTTATTTGCAGCTTCATGTTTATCTTTATTTTTAAAAGTTTCAAAATTCCTCCTGGACGTTAAATGTACAATAGTTAAGAAATGAGGTCATGTCACACAGATTATTTTGCAACTCAATTTTCCCATTTTGAATACATCAAAAGAAAAAATATTTTAAAAGTTATTCAATATTCTACAGCACAGATTTCACACACAGGCATGCTATTTCATTGTAAGAATAGATGCTGATTTATTTAAGCTAAGTATTACTTTTGGACTCTCAGGTCCATTCTTGACCAGTTATTGCAGCAAATGTTGTTTCACTAAATTTTGTTCTCATTTACACGAACAACAGCCTCCTTAGAATCATCTATTCAAGAGAGATTCTCCCCCCCCCCAAAAAGTAATAAGAACTAAGGAGTAATAAAATCTAAAATGTGTAAATTTTGTTGTAAAAAGAGAGGAAGGGGAAAAAAGAGCTCTAACGGATATAACAGCAAGTGTGTATAGGGATGTTGAATAGCTGACTATATTAATGTTTTTGGATCATTGAACACAGCTGTTTGCAGTCTCTCTGTTTGAATGTCTACTTTGTATTCTTTGATACTGTGATTTGAGCAACTATTTCCAAGATGATAATATGTAATCTATTAACAGGTGATTTCTTACTGTTATGCTTTTTTTGTAGTTCTGTATTATATGTAACCTTACACTGCTTTGTTTTGTTTTGTGTTTTTCTCTTTTTCCTCTTAAATAAAAAAAAAAAAAAAAAAAAAAAAGAGAGACACCTGGGTCAAAGCCTATGCAAACTGTCACTGCTACTGACCTGCTTTCAAAAGTCACCCTCAGTGATGACAGCTATTGTGATTTTGTTTGCACTCCATGTGCGAATGCATGAGAATGCTTATTCCTAATCAGCATTATCAGTTTTAGTAAGTGTTGTTTTGCCTAATTTTACACATTTTAAGCCCTGCACCCCGGGGACTTGCTATCTGCTTTACATTGAGAATTAAAAACAAACAAATAAACAAACAAACATGCTCTCTTGGGATATGGCTAGGATTAAGTGAGATAAGGGAGGCAGAGAAGCCTGTACCATGAAGGCTCAGCTATACAATTGGTTGTGATTTCAATTCGTTCTGAGAAGCCAGGGCATAAGTTTAGCTTAACAAGCCCTCTATTTGAACTGTGGCTTTATGCTACAGAAGAATTCACTTTTATCTCTTGAGGGGCTTCCATATCCACCTGGGTTGCCATCATGTTTAGCACCAAATGGTGATGAATCTGTCATCTCTGCCATGCACAGTTCATGCTGGACTCTGGCTCCCATGAGGTGCTAACGCCCTCCTGATGGGACAGCAGACACAGCTCAGGCAGAGATGGGGAGTGGGTGCCAAAACACACAGAGCTTTGCTTTTTTGTCTGCCTCCTGCTGGACAGCCAGCCTGCTTTCAAACAGACCAGTGCTTCCCAACAAGCCTGAGGTTATAGATCCTTGCTATCAGGTCGATGGAAAGAGACACCATAAGAAATCTTAAAATCAATTTGAAATCTAGTGGTCTCAGCAGATGTGAATAGCACAGAGGCCCTATGGGAGTGGGTAATTTACTGTGAATATAACTTAGAAACCAGTGAGAAGCATAAAGAATGAACAGTGGCCTTTGAGCTGTGTTCCCTGACCATATTTGTCTGTAGAGTAAGTTATTTCTTCTTGACAGGAAGCAACAGGCTGGGTTTGTGGAGGCAGAATTCTGACCCCTCATTTGATTGCTAGCTGAATTGGAGCTGTTCTGAAACCGTATGGGGTTTATCAAGGATGATGATGATAGGGAGCTCAGTTGTGTGGGGATTGGATGTTTAGGTGAGTCACTCCATGCGGCTCCTGGGAACTGGTATGCATCCAACACAAAGCTGCTGTTTTTCTTACCTATACTTGGCCTCTATGTCTTTAGTCTTTACACAGAGACTACTAGGAACTGCTGTACGTGACTTGCTGGGCGATGGGGGACAACAAAAGTGCCCAGTCATTCATCACTGTCCACAAGGTCCTGGGGCAGAGGACCATGGGAAAACCTTCCTCCTTGTGTCCTTAGATGCAGCAGTGTGACTCCGTGTTGTGAATTTTCTTTCAAGGCTTATTTTTGTCCTCATGAGTCACCTAGTGTATTGTGTATCCCTTTCTGTATTGGTGGCCAGAGAGCTTAAGGGTGAATTTGCGGTTGATCTCTGTCTAATATGTAGAGTTCTGCAGAATGCATTTCTTACACCAGCTACCCTGCTGGCTGCATCTTATCATTCTTATATTCCTCCCGCACCTGCTTACATTTTTTCAAATTTAATTTTATCTTGTATGTGTTTGGTAAACAACTTTAAATTGCTTTTAGAGCAAGGCAGGGTAGAGCTAAAGAAATAAAAATAAAAAGTGAAAATAAAATCAGCCCCTGGAACTCTCACTGCCAGGTAAATCTTACTCCTCTATTGCTGTAGTTTCCTCCTTCAAACTCCTTCGCTTTCATTGTCTCTGTCTCCGTTCATCCATCTGTCCATCCTTCCGCCTACCCCTCTGTGGGAGCGCAGTGTGTAGCTTTCATATAACACGATAGCACTAACATTTTCTTTCATCATAACACATTTATCATGAAACAACTTTTGATGCTTGTCTACCCTTCTGTCCTACAGGTTAGCAAACTTAAGTAGTTCTGTTTCCTTAAAATTAAGGTTTTACTTCTTGATTTTTCCTTTCCTGTGTAACATTTGTTTTTATAAACATTATTATTATCATTCCTTAATCACATAAAGCTTTACTTAAAAAATAAGCATAGTACTTTTATGTACATTATTTGCAATGATCTTACTCCCATTAAAATTGAAATTAAAGAATACTAGATTTGATAAAAAATATACAGTGGCTGTTTAAATAAAAATTTGTTATGGTAAAAGACACATTACCATGAATCTCTCTCAAAATTCTTCCTTTCACTTTCTGTGCACTCAGTTCTTCATACTTTCACTTTCTGGAGCAGCTCTGGAGTCCACTTTCCTGAATACATTTGTCAGGTGTGATAAAAAATGCACCTTGCACGGAATGCCATCCAATGGAAAGGCAGGCTCGTAGAATCCGGACACTGCATCCTCATCTTCCTCAGTCACCACATCTAACACTGTGTGGCTTCTGGCTCTTCCCCAAAGTCAAAATGATCCTGAACAGGAAATGTTTTTAACCCATTCAGGACATGGAGACAGCCAGGACAGTGCAGCTACAGACCCTTGGGAAAGAGGACTCCAGAGCTGCTGCAGAAAGTGGCAAGGATGATGGGAGGGATGTGTTCAAAGTAAAGGGAGGTTTTTGAGGGGGATTCATGGCAAGATGGCTTTTATTGCAATACATGTTATCGAATAAATACTCACTGTATTTTTAACCACACCTTGTATATTCATGTGTATGTGTCCTAGTTCAGTCAGGAGAATGCATGCCCTGGACCAGCCTTGTACAAGTGAAGCCAGCTTGTGAAACAAGGAGTGAGAGTGTCTTTCTTCCTTGCCACAGCAGAGAAGTCAGTGAAGAGGACAGGGCACAGCAGCTAATCCCTGGGGCATCTCCTGCTTCTTTCTCAAGCTCTGAAGGCAGGCTGGGAACCTTATATTGGAGGCGGGGCACCGGCCCTAGCTGGGCAGGGCTCTCTGGGTCTCAAGCTCAAAGACATCAATGTTTCTCATGCCTGGGCCCTCCCCCATCTGTAGTTTTCAGCAAAATCACAGGGATCTGTCATCCCTAGGTATTTTAAGAATTCTGAGCTGGGTTTTTATCCAACTCAGCTGAGCAGAGTCTGAAGGGCATTTTAAAATAGAAGAAACTTGAGCTTTCAGCTTTTATCTTTAATTAAGGATTAAGAGCCACACTTTAAATCCCCCTGCCTACAGCACTTATCCTTGCGACCAGGCTCACTGCCTGTTCTCCGTGGTCATGGTAGCAGGATCTGTCTCAATCCACTGGCTGTTTTGCTTGCAAAATGCTGTAGGAGGCAGGGTCATCTATACTCCAAAAGCCACAGCATTACCCACACAGATTCTTCTGCTCTTGCGGTGTCTGCGTTAGCAAACATGGTCCTGGCTGGTGATGCTGGCCAGGGAGCAGGCTGCTGAGGTATATGAGACTTGGGCAGGACAGAGAACACAAAGATAGGTAGAAAAGAGACAAGGAAATTGTAATTTTAAGACTGAGTTTTTAAGAATTAAGAAATTCACAGCCTTTGCCCCACACCTTCGCCAGTGTTTGTTGGTTGATTTTTGATAACTCTTTCTGGAGTGAGATGGAAGAATCTCAGCATTGTTTTAATTTGCATTCACAGAGGTCCAGTGGTACCAAACAGTTTTTTCAACATCACTGCTCCTCCTCCTTCATCTGAGAAGTGACTGTTCATTTCAGATGCTTCTTTTTGGAATGGGTCTTTATATTTGGGGGGGGGTCTGATTATTATGTATGGCAAACTTGTACAATAAAAGTTATTAAAACTAAAATTCAAAAAGAATTAAGATGCATTACATAGAAGCACCAACTCCTTATGATGAATGTAATCATTATGCACTGCAAATATATACTAATGAAAAAAATTTTAATTAAGCTTTTAGGAAAAACTACAGCTTCAGGACATAAAGTTACTCAAGGTTACTATGCCTCCCAGGAACACCATTCAAAAAAAAATGCCTAAGGATCTTGAGGATACACTAAACCTATTCACGAGGTGTGTGGTTTTGACCTGTGAGCGGAGCCCACATCCTCCAGGAAAGAGCTTGAAAAGGCAGACAGGAAATTTCTGAAGTTCAAATTGCAGCAAGTGGTTTGCATTTAACCCAACCACTAAGTGGGGGAACCTGACCGACACATCCTAGGTCATTCATCTTGAGGGTACCCCAAGACCTAGTAACACTGCACGATTACAGTGTGCTTCTCTCCTGAAGGCCCACACTCTATTTTTTGAGTGCCCACATTTTAAATTTTGCCTAATCAACCTTATTGCACTCCTCTCAGTGACACATCTTGAAAATTTTTTTCTGTGACAGGAGTCAGTGAACCCATAACCTCTTCTGTGCGTGGGTGAGTTGAGGTCCCCAATCTCTTGGGAGACTTCCTCAGACTCTCTCCAATTACAGGATAAGAGCAACTGGGCATGGCTAGTGCTTAACTCCTCTCTGCTCCATGTCAGTGACTTGGTTTTGATTTGCAAGAGTGACCTGGGCACAGCTGGATAGAATTCTGAGAGCGATTCATCACCGAATTCTTGGATGTGCCCTTTGCCTCCCTCAGTCCTTTATCATCCATCTGACAGGTAAGGATGGTCCCCACTGCAGCTCCACAGAGAAGTTGAGTGGCTTACTGAGGGCCATAGTTAGAAATAAAGCCAGGATTTGAACTCAGGTACTCTGGATGTTGAAACTACTTTCTCATCTATGCAATTACTTGGTCTTAAGCTCTAAAAACTGTTTAAGAATATGTTTCCTTTTAAGATTACTACAGATGGGAGACAGTTAGACATTGGAACCCCTGGCCCAGTGCTACACCCTGTTGATAATTAGCAACCCCTCTACCTGCAGGGTCAAACTCCTGTCCTTGGCCCCAGTCCTGTGACTCTAGAGCTGCACCAGGGGACAGAGTGGGAACAGGTGGCTTCTCCACTTGCTGTGCCACAGAGATGCAACTTCTCCATACAATTTGCTCGTTAGGGTTCAAGGCCAGCCATCCTTCAAGTCTCAGACCAGTGCAGTGCTTAGAACTGAGTGGTGGAAACAGGGTCTTTTTCTGGGAAGGGAAATTTTATGTGGATCTTTCCAGAAAAGGTGGTCATTTTTTAAAACTAAGTTCAAATTGTGAGATGGCACAACTCTTAGCAGTGCGCAGCTTCCCAGGCACTTGCTCTGCTTTGCAAATGTGGAGGAAAACAGATGGTTTCCCTCCACCCCCACTCTGGCTTCCCTGTGTTCTTGCTGTGAGCAGGTGTGGGAAGTTAAACAACGAAAGGAGAGACTCTTCTCCACTTTCCCCATGAGTTCTCACAGGTGGGACTGGGAGTGGGCTTTTGCACCATGCTTTTCTCTTTTACTGATCACATTGATCTGATTTACAGTTGTTCTCTTGGAAACAGAATAAAAATGAAAAATATTCAGAGAGTTAATCTACTTCTATCCATCTACTATTTAGCAATGTGATGAGTTCAAGGGACTGGTAAGTTGCTGATAAACCATGGATACTCTAAACTTGCATGTAGTAATGAACTTGAATACTTTTTTGTTTCTCTTATTACCCAGGATCTGCTTGGCCTTTGCCAGTTAGACTTTGGCTCCTGTTCCCGGGTGGAGAACCCCTCTCATAGCTGACTGATAAGCTTGGTTTCTCCCTACTGATGCTGGGCACCCAGGGCCACAGCTTGTTCTCAGTTCCTGTGGTACCTTGGGCAACTATCTTGAACAAGTAAACTCCCTCTGCCCTAGAGATCACTGGGTGTTTATTGGCCCCACCTCAGCACTACAGCAAAGAAATTGTGCACCGTGCTCTGCTATGCTGCACTTACTCAGAGCCCAAAAAATCCAGGCAATATGCTTTTGAATTTAATTTATGCCAACCATGTGTCTTTGTAAGCCATCTTTTTATGAGTAACAGAACTTGGGTTTAACTTACCTCGTTGGTAGTCTGTAAAAAGTAAATGATGTTTGAGTCAATTTAGAAAAAAGAAAGGACTGTCTCTGGTTGTGACTCACTTTCTTCAACTGTTCTTGATTCCAAATCAGTAAAGTGAAATAATTTTTCTAGATAAAGTGAGTTGAGGTTGAATTAGACTTTCTTTTCATGACTAACATGAAAGAGCATGAAGTCTACCACAGGAGCTTCTTCAAGACCATCTTCACCAAGGTGTCTGTGGATCACGGCATGATTATGAACCTCTAGGCCTTTGGTCCCTCTTTATAAATGGCAGCCACAGAATTAATACCCTGTAATCCTAAAGGATGGCACATTATTGGCAATGGCACATGGACAAATTCAGAGGCCTCTGATTAGTTGTAATTTCGTTTTCACTATACAAGTAAACTTGGTATTTAGAAAATAACAGAATTACCTTACTCTCTGTATAGGCATTTGAAATTAATTAGTGAATCTTAATTACCTACATTAGTCGAGCATGGTAAAGTAGAATGAAATCCTTTCTGCACACTGTCTCTCAATGTGCATCTATTGCATAAATCATAGTCAAATATTCATAATGTTGTTCAACAACCACTGACTCTCCATGGGGTTTAGATGCCTGCTTCTCTTTTCATCCTATGATAACACAGCTTCCAGACTGAAAGTACAGTTCAGTATTTTCTCTTGATCTGAAAATGAGTAGAGCATAAAGACTCAGTCTATTCAGGGTGCTATAACAAAATACCATGGAGAGGATGGCTTACACACCACTGCAAGGTGCTTTACATAGTCCTGAAGGCTGGGAATTCCAAGAGCAAGGCACTGGCTGGTTTGCGTATGGGCAGGTCACATTTCCTGGGTAAGAAGTGAGACCCTATTGTGCCCTCACATGGTGCAGAGTGAGGGAACTCTCTGGAGCCTCTCCTGTGAGGCATTGATCCTATGTTTGAAGGTTCTGCTCTCAGGACTCTCATTTCCCCAAATAAGATACTGCTACATTAGTGATTGGTTTTTAACACATGCATTTGAGGGGAGAGGGGATCAAACATCTAGAAAGCAAGACAAGGAGTTCATAAGGTCTGCAGCTTTTCGCTCCTACACAGCTTGTAGAAAGGCAATGCTTAGAAACTCTACTCTAGGGGTGAAATTGCTCCAGCTTCATTAAAATCCCCTTCTTGACTCTTCAAATCTTGTATGATCAAATATCTCAGTTTGAAATCATGGTCAGGGTATCCAGGAAGAAAGATAATCATGTGCTAAGACAAGATCAACACTTTGTGGATTTGAATGGAGCATTTCCTACCTGTTTTCTTCACTGTTTAGGGCAAAAGGATTTTAGCAATTATGCTATTGTTCTTATTTGGGCCACTTTGATCATGAGAAAGTAGAATTTCAGAAGGGTAAAAGATTTTACCCAAAGGTATGCTGTGGCTTGTAGCAAACCTAGAACTGGAATTCATGCTTTAGAATTCGAGTCTATCAGGAAAAAATATTTATTTGGTTGGATGAAGTGAAACTACTTAAAATGGAACTTATGCAAGGGAAATAATTTCAAAAGTTTAATAAAAATAATAAAAAAATTTCCCCAAGTGAACCCTAAGCCCTTTGATTCAGGTGAAAAAGGAAAATGATCTTGGGGAAGTTTTCTTCCCCATCTGGACCGAATCAGATTCTTTTGTACTTGGAAATATAGTGCATAATTCATGAAAATAGATTCTGTTTGCAGATTCTCAGTAGAGAAGGCTGAGGCAGAAGGATCACAAATTCAAGATCAGCCTGGGGAAATTGATTACATCAGTCTTAAAAATAAATGTGTCATCCCTTCTGGAGTCCCACTCACTTTGTTCTATCATGTACAACGTTGTGCTATCTTTGAGGTCCCTACCTTCCAAATATGAAGTGCATACATACTAGATATTGCCCTAAAAATGATGTGGAATCTATTGATGAGCCCTCATTGTATTTTAAAATGCAAAATTTTTCCATTCTTCAAGATGAAATATTTTGATAAGAAAGGTTAGAGGGTTCTATAAAATGGAAATTTCAGACAATGGAAACAATTACTGTGGCCTCTCTCATTAATTACTAGGCCCTAACAGTCAAGAGTCAACAGTCAAGAGTATGCCAGGCATCCCTTGTCATTATACACAGAGGATGGGGTTTCTCAACAGGTAAACTGCTACTTGCTGGACAGGCCCATTCCAGGTTTTCTGTAGCAGAAACTCTGTATCTGGACTTTGGTGTAACTGACCTGTTTCTTCTGATTGAAAAAATGGTTGGGGGTGGGGCCTGGTAATTCTTTTGTTTCATAGGTCCAAGCTGCTGAGTGCATTTGAGGCATAGAATTCAGGATGTGTTTCAGTTAAGCTACCAAGATGTTTTGAGGCAAATTCGTGACTCAGTTTCCATTCTTGATAGCTTAGATTTCTCTCTGTGGGAAAGAAGAAGCTGACCACTGCCTTTCATCAAGTGACTTTGTATTTTAAAAAACATAGCCCTCCTAGGCAAGAGGAGAACAGACAGTAAGAAAGGGGATTCACTGGTACAGAGTTGCTTCTAAATGAGGTTCATCTTTTCGTGCTCTGTAAATTCGTCCAATAGGAAGGAAGTGAGACATCTGATATGTAGTATAAATAGGGGGGCCTGGTCTCTCTCTTTTTATTAAGTGCAAACCTTGGAGTGGGTTTCTTTCTTTCCTGACTTCTCTTTCCTCTCTAGTTGCACAGAAGTAGCTAATCTCATCAGGTTAGCAATGGCTCTGCTGAGATCTTCATTCCTCCTATTTTAGCATCTTTGAGAATTCCTGAAGGCCTGGATAAAACAAAGACAGTTAAATCTCACTCCAGAGGTTGACAGCCAACAAATGTGTATTTATAGCAAGTTGCCCATGGTTCTTTTGGGTCCTTACTAACATGATTCCCAACTACTCTGACTCTCTCCCTCCTTCCTTGCCTTTCTTCCCTCTGTTCCTCCCTCCGTTCTTCTCCTCCTCCTTTTCCTCCTCCTTCTCCTCCTCTTCCTTCTTCTCTCTCTCCCTCTTTCTCTTTCTCTTCCTGCCCCACGCTCAGCTAAAGCAAAGCGACGTCTTTTACTTTTCTCACTGTAATCCAACCACACATACCCACTGTGTCAAAGCCACATTTCAAAATTTTAGCTTCTGACTTGATGGGAAAATCTACTAAACCACCCTGCAGATCCCATTAACATGAGGACAGGGGATTCCATTTGTTTTCAAGCCTAAATACCAATTTTCAAGAGAAACGTCATGTCAATGATTCTCTCATTATGTCTAGGGTGAATAAAGTTGTTTGCAAGGACTGTCAGTTCTCTGAAATTGCTTTCAAGGGGTAAACTCACTGATGGCAGACTCAGTTATTGGTACCTGCAAGGTTCTAGGACAGAACTGAAAATCCTAGTGAAAAGATGGTGCAGAAATGTTCCTCCTCCTAGCAGAGCTGTGGCCTAAATTGTCGACCATTGTGGGTACACGTGCACTTTCAAGGAGCCTCAACCCTCAGTACAGAGGTCTGTAGCATCATCGTCTTCATTAGGAGCAGACAGCAGCAAAGTGTCACCTCCACTTTTACAAGAAGGTTCACAGAATTCCAGGCAAAAAGGCCTGGCAGCCAAACCAATTCTTTGAGGAGATATGGAAGGAGCTAGGGATTAAGTAGTAAACCATGGTGCCGAGAGATTAATTTATGATTTAAGAAAATGAAGCCTCCTAAATTGAAAAGCTATGTGGATTAAAATCTCCTGAACATCCCTTGGAACAAATTTTTAAAATGTATTACTCCTATTGGCTTTTATCCTACTGTAATCAAACATACCACAACACCTACCAAAAGGAATCAGCCACTGAGAAGTGACCTCCATGTGCTTGTACTCCGCAGACACTGGCCTCACCTGTCCCAGCAAGGCTACCCATGTTCCCATGCGGTCATCCGGGTTCTTTGGGTTGCTCCCACAGCTTGGTTGTGGCTTCCTGCACCTGTCTCAGGGCTGTGTTTTTTGCCCCCTTTCTCTTGAAAAGGCAAAGTCCCAAGGTTCTGGCACATTCATTACACTTTTTGGTTGCATCTTTTCCTTGGGCCAAGGGACTTTGAACGCAAGGCCATCATGCTGAGACAGGAGATGGAGGGAGGCTTAGGCGTGTTGCTTGGTTGTTTATGTGATTGTCTGAATTCAGCATATTTTCTGCTTGTTTTTCCTTTTGATAAAGCAAGAAGTTTGGAACTCTATGAATCATTTATTTTTGTTCCAGTGCCCAAATGATTAACGGAGTAACCTATGCTTACCACCCTTTTTCTCTACAAAAAATAATAAAAATATACTGACCTTCTCTTTCCCTATTACTTTACCATTCTAGTTTGTTTTCTTCACTCTAAGCTACAAAGCAAGGGAAAAAAATCCTTTGTGTAGGTTATTTTTTTAAAGGGGGGAAGGAAAAAAAAAGCTAATGCAACAACTCAATTTAAAACTCATATTCCTAAGAAATATTCTGAAATAAAATAGATTTTGATTCAATGGCACTCAGTTTTGTTTTTCCCTCTTTGCTTCATTGTTAGGGTTTCAATCTGCCTTTTAAAATGGTTTCACAGATTTATCACCATAAGCAATAACGCTCCCTGGAATACAATGGCATTATCCTGGATAAGAAAAAGTCTTGTATTACTTTTGGATAGAGATCATTGCCAAACACTTTGATTTGATCCTTTCAAGAATCTTAGAGTGGAGCCAAATCGGGGCTTATTTCTCTTTCCCATGGAAGAAACTGACATGTGGAATATTTGGTAACCGTACTTCCCATTTTGCTGAACATCCACCTGGCTTCTCATGCCCACAGAGCCCTCCAGGTACTTCAGCTATTCGCTGTTACTGCAGCCTCAAGGCCACACAGCTGGTGCATGGTGAGTCTGAGATTGGAGCCAGCTATTTCCTCTCCAAGGTCTTTGCTCTTGCTCTTTTGCTTTCTGTCTAAGAATACTAGTTTCCTTTTAGGTGACTAAAGAAACATGAAAAGGTCATTCCGTGGGGAGCTTCTCCCATGCAGGGAATCCATCGTCCTGTAGGAAAATCTGGGAGCTGCAGGACTGGCTCCTGCTTCATGGCTATGGCCCAACTAGGCAGGAGGCCGAGGGTGTGGAGGAAGATAAGAGATGCTGAGGCATTTCCAAAGGGGTCTCCAGTGGAATACAACTTCCTCAAGCTCCACAAATAACTAATATGTACTCACTTTGCATAAGGGGTGGGTGTTTTAGTGCAGAACCCAAGATGGAACAAAAAAAGACAAATATCCCCACCTTCTGGAGCTCATGTTTTCAGAGTTTTCCTACTGCTACTTTTATTTTTTAACTAATATTTCTGTTTAAGGTCTATCTTTAGCTGTAATGGCTAATATTGATAGCAGAACAAGTGCTACTTCTTACGAGATGCTTACAATATGCCAGGCATCACACTAGGTAAATCACACATTATTTGATTTAAATTACTCATCTACCAGGCTGGCTTTGTAATTTTCACTCTATGTGATTATCTCAGGATAGATCCAAGATTTTCTCTTAGATCTGTTTGTTCTTCACTGCTGTCCACAGCCTACCTGAGGAATTGTCATTTTGTATACTGGAGATCCAAGAAACTAGCTAGAAGTGAAAATTGAAATAGCATTTTCCTTGTATCATACATTGAACATAAATTAACTTTCAAATTAGATCGAATGATGTATCCTTTAGGTCTCATTGGGAGGTGGTAAATTATAAAGAGAGTGATGTATGCTTGATCATTATTTTAGCCTCTTATCTGTGTGTGTTCCTTTCTGTTGAAAAATATACAGAGAAGTATCAGATCAAAAGTGCATACTGGACTTCAGTGCCTTGGTTAAAGTTCTTGCCATCAGATTTTAATTATTACTGGATTGTGTGGCTTGAGTCTAGGTATCTTTCCAAAGTCTCATGCACCCATAGATAGGAGTTATCAGAGTTTGTTGGATGTAAGGTGCTTGATATTGGGATTAGTCCACTGATGGGATTAGCATATTTCTGGGGGTGGAAAATGGAAAGGCTAAACCCAGTGTGGGTGACACCACTGGAAAGCTTGGTGAGCTGGATGGAATGTAAAGGACAGGGAGGCTTGGTGCTCCTGCTCATCCTGCCATAGACTGTTCTCTGTGATTCTTTCTTCACTGTGCTGCCGTGTCTTGGAGTCAGACTGAAACCTCTACAAGCTGTGAACTAAAATAAATCTTTCTTTCTTTAGCTTTGAATGTAGGGAATTTTGTCTCAGCAATGAGAAAAATAATTTACACGCTATATTTATCTTCAACAGAATGTACAGGTTGTCACCCAATGAGTCACAAATGCTCACATTTCACGTTGAAATAAGAACTGCTGTGGGTCTCAGGTTAGTTTGTGCAAATGTATGAAGGGCCAGTGCTATGTCTGGCAGCTGAGCAGATATTCATATCCACCTCATCCAGAGCAGACATGCATGGACAGAGTTGTTCTATGGGTGCTGTGCTTGGTCAGCCCCTCAGAACTCCTGAATTAGAGACCAGTGAGGCTTTCACAGAGCAGGAACTTACAATTAGAGTGTCTCTAAGACTAAAATTTGCAGGGTGCTATCTTGTGTCTCTTGACTTTCCAAATTCCAGTCTCAGGACTTGTGAGTGGGTTACTTGCTACATCTGAGAACACTGGGTGCCTTGTCACTCCCAGTGCCTGTGGCCATTTTCTCTGAGGGGTCCAAATGTGACCCTGAGCAGCCAGCACAGGGAAGATCAGCAGAAACTGGCCCATTACTCCTACTCCTGTGTGTGGGAGTGTGTGTGTGTATAGCTAGAAAAATTCTTTCTGTTCCATTTTAACTTAAGTTGATGACAATGAGTCATTTGCAGCTGACTGTTGTCACCAGTGTCCCTGGTATTTACCAAATGGCAGTACAGGAACATTAAGAAGACCAGAAATGAGAGCTGTCCATGCTCCTGGGCTTTGATCCTGTAGTTGCTGTTGGCTGGTCAGCGTGGCTCTGTGATCCTGGGATGGAGCAGAGGTGGATCTGGTAGGAGCTATCAGGAGCATGTTCTGTGCACTTTGCACCCACTCTAAGGACCAGACCTCCCACTATTAGCATCTCTGGGCAGAGTGTGAGAGCCCCACGGTGGTGATGCACTGTGCACTGTGTTGGTTAATCTCAGTTATCTGTGGGATTGTGTTAAAGGACTCCTAGAGAGATGCCTGATATTGGGGTGTTATACTCATCAGTAGATGATTCACTGATATTTGTAGCTGAGCATGCTATGACATGGGGCACAATTGGAGGAGGTGGATCTATGGGATTGATCCTTCGAAGGGTATCACCCTTCTAGCTACTTTTCCTATTTTGTTCATTCCAGCACTATCAACCCAGCAGCTTTGTTCCCCCAAGTCCTTCCACCATGATGTTCCTGCCTTGGAGCAATCAGCCATGGAATGAATCCTTGGAAAACATGAGCTGGAATATGTCCCTCTGGCTTTAAGTTGCTGGTGCCAGGTATTTTGTCCTAGTGATGGGGAAGGTCATTAATGTTGACATCCTCTCATTGCTTCAGTGAGCACTGTGGCCAAGCATTGGTCCCCATCTGGACCTGGGTTTGGCCCCAGTTTTGGTGCTGAAGGAAAGATAAAGGCTCTGCCCTCTTGGGGAGCCTGTCTGCAGGTGGACTAAAATTTCCAAGATGCTATCTTGTGTCTCCTGACTTCCCAAACTCCAGTCTCAGGACTCAGAATCTCTAAGCAAAAGCTCATGGAGAGAAGAGCAAGTGCTCCAGCATAGTGCCAGTCTCATGCTGTGTGAAAGAGGACTGGGGACACTAGTGTGGTCTGAGGTTTCCCTGCTGCATCACAATGACAAAAAGAAGGCAGCCCTGCAGTGAGTGGGTAGTAAAGTGAGTTTGACCAGGGAGGAAGTTGAAAGGAGGCCAGTGTGGCTGGAGAGACTCTGGGGATAGAGATGGCCAGACACCAGAGCTGCAGTGGCACTGCTTGTCCATTGCTGCATGAAAGCATCGGCTTCAGTCTCAGGTGACAGACACACAGACAGAAGGTGTTGTAGTTCTGCATATCCTGATGATTCAGGCCATTTCTTTTGGGGCCCTCTGTCCAAGGCCTTCAGGAAGCTCCCAGTGTGGCCTCTGCTGAGGCTGGGTCGAGAGGATCTGCCTTTGAGCTCATTCCAGGTCTTTGGTAAGAGGAAGTGTGATTGGGCTGAATTTGGGCTTTTCAGTCTTGTGTCTAGGACTCTGTTGGATCTTTGCCCCAGGGGCTGACAGTAAGAGAGCAAAGGGAGAGAGCCAGGCAGACAAAACTCCTAGAGGCCACAGGGGCCACACGGTGGCTGCACTTCTTTCAAGGATCCCTCTTTCCTGCAGGTCTTTCTGCACAGCTGCAGAAGGCTGACTCCATGCAGCAGGCTGTGGGCCAGCCTTTGTTTGGCCCACATATAAGATGGGGAGTAGGGTGTAGGGATTGCCAAATGCTGGATGCATTTTGGAGTCTTCCTGCACCTCTCAGAGCCCCAGTTTGTGGCAACTGGGGTGCTCAGAGTCTTCCATAGGGTACTGTCCAAATCTAGGACAATGAGGCCAGAAAGTCTTGCTTAAGGCCTTGTCATGGTTTTTGTCTGTGTCCCCCAGGCCTCATGAGTTTGCATTGTGCATTTGTGATTGGTTCATTGTCTAATGCTTGGATTGATGGTGTCAGTGCTACACCCATATAGGGGTGGAGCCAGGATGTGATGTAATGGCAGAAAGAAGGTGTGTCTTGCTCTTTGCTGGTTCCGGCTTGCTGTTTGCAGCCGCCATGAACTGTGGCCCAGACATGCCCACCTGCCTTGGAGCCAACTGAGTGTGGATTGAAACCTCCAAAAACTGTAAGAAATAAACCTTTCCTTTCCCAACTTTGGGCTTCAGGTATTTTGTCTCAGCGATGAGTAAAACGTAACTAAGACAGAATGATGCTGCAGAAAGGGTTGTCCAAGGCTGTGTCCTCTCCTCTGTGACTGTTACCCTAGTGAGGAAACTCTTTCTACACAAGGTGTCAGCCACAGCCATTCCCCTAAATGTAGAGGTTCTAGACTCCACCGAGAGGATCATTAATTGGGTGAAGTAAGAATGTTGGGGGAGAGCTAAGGGGTATGGGGACTACTGAGCCATCAGAGAAGCAGCTAGTGGGGTCCTTTCTTACTCTCACACACATATGAAGCACCCAATGTGTCTGGGCATGTTAAAAAGACAAGAAAATTGCTTCCCTCCTGGACCTTCTTTCTCGTTTGGAGTGAACCAAGGACACAACTTATATACCACATACCTTCACATATGTGACATTCTCATGGATTCCTCTAGCCACACTGTCCCCTCCTCCAGTTAGGATGCTGTGCCTCAGAACCAGCCCAAAAGAAGAGTGGGCTTTAGATCAAGAGGTTACTCCTTGCTCCGGAGTAGGGACCTGGGGGAGGAGGATGTGGCTGACACTGGCTCCTGATTTGTGACTCTTAATAGAAGGCTGAAGATGAGGTTTACAGGAAGAGTAGAAGACAGGGTGAAGGGAGGGGTCCAAGACACCCAGAAGACAGAGGGAGGCTGCTTTGGGACTATGAGGACTTAGCCCCACTCCTAAGCATCCCAGCCAGGGTGCCTCTCCTGTGCTCCAAGGTAGGCACCATGCTCACCAAGGCTTTGCTTCTTGAGGTTAGAGCTCAGCTACTTCCAATGAGACTCAATGAGGAGGCTCTACCCTTCTAGTAAAATTGCCATGGAGGAGCAAAGACCTGCATGTCTCCCAGGGAGCCAAGTGTCTAAAGTGTGAGGCATAGGCTGAGAGGTTCCCGAGTACTGTGACAGCTGGGCAGAGCACAAACCATCATAGAGTTGATTTTTCATAAGCAAAGCAGTAGATCCTGAGAGGAATGTGGGCTTCCCACAGGAGGGGAGCACTGGTCTGTAGAGATATCCTGTAGCCTTGCCTTCCCCTGGAAAACCAAGGAGCTTGGCCACTGCAGGGTGCCATGTAGTGGGGAAGTCAGGCCACCTCCATCATCCTGGACACTTGCATGGAAAATGCCCAGATGACCTCTCTAGTTCTAGACTTTCCTTGCCCCATGCAGCTGGTGAGTTTTGTGCATCTGAACATATCTGACTTGTACTTGCAATACAGGGCTCAGCTTTTCTTGGCCCAGCTAGCACTCATGGAGCTCAGAAAATTGAGGAGGTCTTGGGTAAGTGCATCAGAAATACAAAGAGGGTCGAAGTTAGGGCCACTTGGAAGAGGTGCCATGGCAGATACCAGGTCAGAAATAAAGAAGAGCCCTGGTTCACTCAGGTGGTGGACAGAAGTCTGAGCAAAGGTCCTCTTGTGGGTCAGTGGCTGTGGTTGTTTGGCAGCAGTAAAAGTGAGCACACCAGTCATGGTGGGGCCTTCTCCATTGCAAACCAGTCTTTGGTTCCATTGTCAGATCTCAAGCCAACTGCACTGGGAAAGGCAGCTCTAGCAGCAGTCTCTGAACTAGAAACAGGGCCAGAACCCAGTCTGGAGTCAGATGCAGCTCCAGTGCCTCCTCCATTGCCTGCTGTAATGATTGACCCATGTCTAGGACCTACTTCAGAGCTCATTCTGTTTAACCACTCACTCTGGAGCTGGAGACAGCCCCATTGTCTTGGGAGAGTATATTTTTCCTGGGCACTCTTCCTCTGGGCTGTCCTTCCTGGCTGTCACGAACCAAGCAGCTTTTTTCCATCAGGCCCTTCCCTCATCATGTTTATGCTTCAGAGACTGCTGACCATGGACTGAGTCCTCTGAAACCATGAGCCAAAAAAAGCCCTGTGTTAGGCTGTGTATGTCGGGTATTTTACCCCAGTTGACTAAAACCTAATGAACACAGCCCCTGAAAGTCAAACCAAAGAAAAATGGAAAGTACAGGGTGAGAAAGAGCTCTCTTTCAGAGTCATTTTAGAACTGGTTTTATAAGCAAAAGCCCAAGGATAAGTTTTTGAGGTCTTTGTGTTCCCTAGAAGACTTTTTAATTTTTTTATCATCATTACTAATCATTTAAAAATTAAAAATAGCATATTCTAAATTGCTGGTATGACTGTTTTATTTCCCAATCCTTTCTTACAGTTCCAGTGTCCAAGTTTGTAATTATGTTTATAAATGGCTTGTCAGCAGTCAAATAGTCCTGCTGTAATTGTCCCAGGCTAATGAGAAAAGAACAGAGTTGGATTTAGGAGGCAAATGATGTGTCCCTGCCGTGTGAACTCCAAATGACATCCCAGTGAATCGCAGGGAAGGAGGTTCTGTAGGATCTCAGAAAGGGTTGAGAAAGGGACTCCAACCCAAAAGACTTGCGTAGGCACCCTAGTGTTAAAGAGGTGGTCCACCCCACAGCCCTGTGAGCAGCAATTTAGTTTCAACAGCACAAAGCATTCTGAGCATTTAAATTGTCTTTGCTTTTGCAATTGTTTTGTTTCAGTTTGTAAATCCATGCCCTTCAGAGTTCTGCAACTTAGAAGAAAGAAGTTTATATCTACTTTTTTGTGCCTATTTAAGTAATATGATGATAAAAATAATCTGACTCCATGCTGCTGAACCCGTGAAAATGTTTTCGTTTAAAAAGCACCCTGGAATCTGCACTTGGATGGAAGGGCACTTGGTTTCCACAGTGCCTGCCTGCAGAAATTCCCCAAGCTGCTAGAATCAGCTCTCCACGGATCAAGGATAGCAAACGCACGGCACGTGGGATGATACTAACAGTGCATTTAAGAGACTGTTTTTCAGGTTTTTAATTCAATTTCTTCCTATTCTCAGGCTCATGTTAATGCTCCAATTAAATTGAAAATGAGAAAATGAAAAAAAGATGAGTTTTTAATAAATTGGGTTTCCATTTGCATTTTATTAAAATTACCATGGAAATTATCATGGAAAAGTTAGTCTGTGAAATTAATGATAATGTCGGGTGTTTCTATTCTTGTGCAGCAGGAGAGCGAGTATTAGCAGGGAGACAGTGCTCCTTACTGTGTGTACCTTACACAAGTCTTGCAGAGAAAAACTTTATTTAGATGAATCTGCGACAACAGTGATAGAAGTCTGTCTCCACCAGCTACTCCTTTGCGTAGACTTGTCACAAATATCACTTATAAAGTGCTACAGATAATTTTGTTTGAATCTCAAAACACAATTTTTTTGTTTAGCATACAAGCAGTTATTAAATCTTGGATATTCTAATCATTTAAGTATTAACTGATAAATTCAAATTCATATCACTCACCTGACTTTGGGCCAGTTTCCCAACTGCTTTAGGTCTTAGTTTTCTCATCTGTGAAACTTGCATAAAATTTCTGTCTATGCCACAAGATTAATGAATGAAGTTCTTAGAAACAAAAATAAAACCAAGGCTCTTCGAAGAGTCTGTGATACACAGTAAGTGCTCAACAAATGGTAGCTGCCATTACTGCTATTAATATTATGTTAAGAGGAATGCTCAAATTTATTTAGGATACATTGGCTAAAAAATAAAATATATTTTAAAAAACTATGTTTATATTTATGTTAAAGAATCTTCAAACCAACTTTATATTCTTGTTTCTTGCTACTTTGCTGAATTTGTGTATCACATATGAATCTTTTGATAGAGCTGTATCTTCCATTAGGAATGATTTAACTTCTTCCATTCCTATGTATGTTGCTTTTAGTTCTTTATTAGATCACAGAATAAGACTTGATTATATTAAATTTCAAAATACAATAAAGCTAATTTTAAAAATTTCCCACCATTATCGATTAAAGTGATTTCTATCAAAAAGTTGTGTTTTTTATAACCATATGCATTTATTTGTAAAATATTTGTAAGAAGTCATTTTAAGTAAGTATCAAGCTTAAAGCTTGCTATTAAGTAAGCTTAAAATAGCATTGACAGTAGAGTTCCATTTGTTTTCAATACTTACCAAAAATTTGTACTGATGTGTTCCAGTTTATCATAGAAATGAGTTTTGTAATTTTTCTCATTGCAACAGACAGCACCGCTACTTTAAAGGTGTCATGTTGGAAGCTGCTTTGATTTGAAGATTGTGAAAATAGACAATGTATTTTCTCAGACACACTGATTGCTTCTGAATAGAAATATGAGTAAATAGTCTTTTCCATCAGTGAAATGTTTGCAATCATATACTTCTATGGAAATAATGTACACAATGCATCTTACATACTCACTTCAAGAACACTCTTTGGTGGGCAGTAGTGAATGAATTAATACAAAATTTAAAGGGATATCCTTGGGGTTGGTGGTATAATTCAGTAGCACAGTGCCTGCCTGCAAGCATAGAGTCCTGAGTTCGATTCATGACACTGAAAAAGAAAAGGATATCATTTCCCTGACAAATTGTCCCTGAAAACTATTACTAGGCATGTAAGCTTAGCCTGCTCTGTGACCTTGGTAGCCAGGTCGAAGCCCCTTGGGAATGGGGTGGGCAGGACCCAGGACCCATCTAAGGTATCTCCATATCTGCAGAACCCAAACGAAAGCCTCTTAGAGGGAGGCCTTGCTAATTGAACTGCATTGAATCAAATTAAAATGAATTTAATGCAATTGAGATGGTTTAAATTATAATCAAATGCACTCCTTAAATCATTTGCGGTGGGCCTAGAATTAGCCTTACATAATTACATCATGTGGACACGATCGACTTTGCCCTCCCCTTCCCATAATTCCTGTCTTGTCTGCCCTTCCTATGACACATTCTGAGAGATAACTGACATGGAAATTAGAAGAGGCTTTGAGAAGATTTAAAAATGAAAACAGCCAATCACATCTGCAAAGCTTTCTGTCTTGGCAACAACAGTGGAGAACAAGAATTACGAAGACTTTGGTTGCCATCCAAGGTATTCAGCTAAGAGCTGTGCAACCTGAGCAACGCGTTTAGTCTCCCGAGCCCTGGGTTCCTTGTTCATAAGCTGTGGATGACATCCTGCCCTTGGATGCTGCGATGGTTAAACTGGGTGATGCACATGAAGCGTGGAGCGCACTGTGTCTGCAGGTCGCTGTGCTGTTGCCTCCCCGCAGGACTGGTGCAAAGGTCACCACGCAGATGCAGTTGTTTGGTGTTCCTCTGTGTCCCCAGCCTCCCTAGACTTTGATGCCTCCTTGACCTGGTCTTGTTCTTCATAGGGCTGCTGCCCTGTTGCTCAGCCCTCCAGGAGACTCTTGCTAAAACCACTCACCTGGAGATATGAGTAAAAATTTGAGTTTTCTGATGTACATATGTATAATGTCTTCTGGACTCCAATGCTTCACATACACAAACTTGATTATTTCTTTTTACAGAATTGCACACTTTTAATTTACTATAGTAAATTTTTTGTGACTCAGCTAAATCTCCTATCATTTCCCAGGAACATTTAAAGTGGGGAGGGGGCTGAAGAACACATGATAATGAAATCTGTTAGACTTTTCACATGTAAGACATGATCTTTAGGACAAATTGCCATGACAACCTGAACAATCACAGAGAAAGTAGATCCCCCACCATTTTTTTTTAACTCTACAGGAGGTAGAAAAGTACAATCCATGATATGGGTATGAAGACAGATCATGGACATGTTCACGGAGGCCAAGGAGATAGGGAAAAACCGAGGAAGGCTACATGGGTTGCTCTGCAATACTTAAGCTGGCTACGAGGTTCGCTAGGGACGTCATGAGAACATAGATGAGCAGGGATTTGTTGAGCAGTCACCCTTGTAGGAGGTTGCAACCTGTATAGTAAGATTGTGAGGTACAACTTGCAGGGAGTCTTTGTAATAGTTTTTATTAATAGGCATGTGTACACCAGGGACCCTTCTTTTGTGCCCTTCTAACTCTACCTTGTTAGGAGTTGGCAGGATTGACTTCATTTTGATTTTGATAACTTCCACAGTCAACATATTCAAAGTCCAGTTCCCTCATGCACATTGCAAGAATGAACTTAGTTCAGGAGGGAAATGAAGTTGTTGAGTGTCTGATGCCCATGTGCTTTGAGCTGTTCCACGATTCTGGATGGTTCCATAGTTCTGTTCTCACACAGCTTGATCACTGGATGCATTCTGGCTTCATTGGTTGGCCTAGGACCTGAGAATCTCACCACCTGGACCTCCTGCATTGTTGGAGATCTGCAAAGCTCCTCAACTGAGTTCCAGCAGAGAAGGTCCACCCAGCAACTTCACCACCAGTCACAGATCTTCTGCTCTATCTGATGGGACCATGGAAGGACTTGTAGACCTTCTTCATGCCATCTGGAACTAGGCCTGGCCATTATTATCTCTGCTTCTCCCCCTGGCTGATCACTTTTGTTACATTTGTGTTTTGCTAAGCTACAGTCAAGGAGGTATCCGCCACACAGTGGACAGTAAGTGGGGTGAAAGACCATTTTGTTTTTCCTTTCCCTTCTGGTTGCCCAAAGTTAATCTTTTTGCTGTTGTCTTTCTTACCCTTTGAAAAGGAGACAAGACTCCAGAAGCTCACCTGCCATCCTGATCTTCCTAACATAAAAGGATTTTTATGTGTCTTTTGCATCTGGTAGGAATCTCTGCTCCATCTCTTTTAAATCTTCCCCATTGCTCTGTGCTCTAAGTGGTGATAGCTATGGCCATGGTGACTGCAGGCTGATCAGACAGCAGAGAATGTGCAAAGAGCAGATGTCCTGCCCTACGCAGGTCTACCCTGGCCAAGTTGCTTGCCTCTTTGTGGTTGAGATGTTTGTCTGTAAAATGGGTGATGTCATTTATATGACAGTTATGAGGAATAAGGGAATTAATGAGCACAAGGCATTTAGGACTGCCCTGATGAGCCCTCAGTAGTACCAGATGTGTTTTTCTGGGTCTCTCATACCCCATTCTCCTGATGACCTGCCGCCCTGGTAGCTCTCCACTCCTGCAATCTGATTTTCTGATTTCTTCCTACCTCTTTTGGTCAAATCCCACAGGCTTCCCTCCCAGAGGAGGGCCATTAAGCAACACTAATTTTTTTAGTCTTTAACCCGTACAGTCTAAGCTTGTCCTGACCCTGCCCTGAAAATCCTTATTTGGACAACCACATGCTCAGGTATGACCTTTAAGCTTGTCAACTTGATGGACTTGACAGTTGCCTACGGATTGGTAAAACACACCCTTGGGTGTGTCTGGCTGGTCACTGAAGGGTGAACTTCAGGTCACTGTCTGGCCCCTATCTCTCCTCTCTGGCACTGTTCCACTGCTCTACTTCAGCCACCAGGAATTAAATAGTTTTGTTCCACCACCATGTCGCCTACCGCCATGATGTTTTTTCTTGGAAATGTTCACCATGGACTGAACCCTGATTCAGATAAACCCTCTTCTCTGTAAACTATGGATGCTGGGCATGCAGTACCAGATGGTCTATACTGGGGCACTGACATGGGTAGTAAAACAATTTACTGTCAGATCCTACCTGGACAGAGCAGAAAAGCTCCCTGAGCAGAGCTGCTGACACAGCCTCAGACACAGAGCTAACAGGAGCCAGAGCTTGCAAAAGGAGACAAACAAGCAACCATGTTAAGCACCCGCACCTGTAAGACAAGGACGTCCCTAACAGTGCCAATGCACCTAGACCCAGACTAAAAATTTCCCACTCCTCCCTGCTGTACTCTTCCCCTATCCAAACAGCCCTATAAAACCTTCCCCTACCGGTTCCTCGGGGCCAGTGCTCTTACCATTCTTGGCCCACCCACACCCAGGATCCAATAAACTTCTCTTGTTGCTTCAACTACACCTGATTTGGTGGGCTCAGTCCTGCCTCAGTTTACCCTAACATTTATCACAGATAAGGAAAGACAAGCATTTATTTAGGTCACTAAACCCACTATCAGATGGGACAGTCATGGTGAACACCTAGGGTTTTTGGAAGAGGATGAAGATAGAATGGGTTGAGTTGGCATACACGGGTATCTTTGAGATCCACTTTCCAGGGCTGCTCTTTATCTGTCAGGAACACCTGTACTGTCATTTAGTTTGTACCCCAAAGTTGCAAATTGTGGAGACTGCTCACTTAGGCCTCTAAAGGACTCTTTCAACCTTTTGAGGAGAAGATAGAACATTAGCTTAAAAGGAGAAGGGGATAGTTTTTGTATTTACTTTTATTCTGTGTTGTTTTGAGACCTCATGGACACAGTGCTTTATGAGCTTCTGCGGCATGCCCTTGGTGGAATGGCTTTTCTGGGTGCTAAGAATTTTAACCCTTTTGTAACCATTCAGTTCAAGCAATGAGAATGCTGGCTCATCCCCCGGTATAGGGGTTGGGGTCCCCTACTATTGGATACACCCATATTTGGTGCAGGCCACATCCTCTGGGCCCCAAATGTATCCACTGTCTTAATGTGGGCCCAAATCTCCTACCAGCGGCACATCTTGCACACCTTCCCAAAGGGTCCTGGCATTTGGTAGGACACCAGGCAGATGAACTTCAAGGCAAAATGCAAGAGCAGCACCATGAGGATATTGCAAAGCCCTCATGTTTTCCTATGGTGAGAAGACCACAAGAAAAGGTCATCTTTGTCCTGGTTACAGAGCTTCCTGTGTCACACAATGCTAGGCTTTCTCGTTTATCTTCCCAGATGGGAAAGGGCAGCATGTGCTTGAGTGACTCGGGCAGGCTTGTCCTCATTTTGCAGATACATCCCTTTACACACAGCCGATCAACCACCCAAGGGGTTGGAAACAGCCTGCAAATCTGCCCTCGGCTTCCCCATGCTTGCTGTGAGCGGATTCCTCCGTGCCCTTGCTGGACATGGAAACACTGTCTGCTTCTCCATGGATAAGTTTTGCCTGTGGAATGCAGTCTTTGCTTTCCTGTCTCGTCTTTTCAGCTTTTATTTCAGTTTAAACCTTTCTAGAGCAGACACTGGTTTTCTGGAACTGAATGTCTACCACAATCCTCTGCCTCCTTAGGACACTGAGAACTTGACCTGAAACCTCCTGCTTCAATGCACCTATTTCACACTGCAGTGACGGACCAAGGCGAGCCCATTGCTCTCTGTTTTCTGTTCATGCTTTTTATAAAACCTGCTCTCGAGTGGGGGAAGGATCAGTGAATTACTTCAAGGCAAGTCGATGTTATAAAATAAAAGTTTGCTGATGGAATTGAGGCCTCAAATATGTTTTTCTGAGTTACTATAAAGTGACTGTCTCTTGGTTCAGACTGACCTAGGTGAAAAATCTTCAAAGAGGGATGAACTGGGTCTTGTGTGGCTGAGAACTGTCCTTGCTGGCTTGGTGATGGGAGGGGTCTGCACTGAGCCACCCACAGTCGGGATTGGGGTGACATTGGGGTCTGAGGTTGTGGTTCACGGAATCCCAGGGAAACTCATGCTGTCAGCAACCTGAATGGACCCAGAAAGGGGTGCTTCCGAGTTTGACCCTCAGCTGAGAATCCTCTTGTGATCCAACTAACCTGTACCTGAACATTTGGTTCCTAGAAACTGGCCCCAACAGCATCAGCCAATCATCCATATTGTGGTTATATATTTCCCAGGTGTTTTCCTGAAAGAGTTAAAGACACCATGCTCCAGTGATCCATGCATACCCATATTTATAGTAGTACAAATCATAATATCCTATGTCTTGGAAATCCCCTGCTCATCAACAGATGAGTAGATTAAGAAAGTGAGGTATTTGCACACAATGGAGAATTTCTCTGCCATAAAAGGGCTAAGTTTGAATCATTTGTGGGAAAATGGGTGCACCTGAGACTGCAGTGTTATGTGGAATAAATCAGACACATGAGCTTAAATATCACATGGTTTCTCTCATATGAGAAACTCGAAATATAAATACATTAAAGAGCACAACAAAGGATCAATCATAGGACACAGGGTGATGAATCTTTTTTTTTTCTTTTTTTATTATTTTAAAGGTAGTAAAATACAACAGAACAAAGCCAATTGAGACAATACAGTGAAATTGAGACAGAACTTCACAGCAGGATACCGGGATAACAGTAATAGGTACCATAGTATATCTTACTATCTTCACAATAGTTGTCCTTTCAATCAGGTATAGCAAAATCAAACCAAATACAGAACATTATAGAACTCATAAAAACAGAATACTGAATAGTGCAATACAATTAACCAGCACAAGGCAAAACAGTGATAATAATAATTGCCTTCAAAGAGATAATAGAAGGAAATCCCCCATATTTGCTATATTGTTTATGTCAACCTCCCAAGAGATGCTCAGACTTCTAGCTCCCATTTGATAATGGGGGAGTGGGGATGAGGGGAGCAGGATGAGATGTTTGATTCTCAGTCCCCATACCGGTAGGCTCATGACTGCTTACCAGGGAGGCAGGATGGTTGCTTTCTTTCCCAGCACCCTAAATTTCAACATGGCGGGATCTTGGGAGATGCTGACTGGTTCTCTCCCTGGGGCAACTACTGGTTGTCCAAACCACCGCTGCTTACCAGGGAGGCAAGTGGGTTGCTATGTTTCCCAGCGCCCTAAATTCCAACATCACTTTTCATTTTATGGAGAGGGGAAGTTGATAAATCTTGTACAAATGGGAAGGAAACCATGAGATGGACGTTGAGGGGAAGGAGGAGAGGGGGGAAGGGACATAAAGGAACATAGGGGACTAAGATGTATTGTGTACATGCACCAAATCTCTATGATGAATGCAATCATCAGGTACTAATAGAACTAAAAGTTTAAAAATAGTTAAAAAGTTTAAAACCTCAGCAGCAATCGTGCCCAGGACAGAAGCCAAGTTAAGACAATGCACTGACAGAAACATCACAAGACACAAGGAATGGGCTTGGACCTTGACAGTTTGCAACTTCGATGGACAACTTTAGATACAATGAAGGTGATGCTGGTGGATACCCAAGGAACAGAATGTCCTGAGAAAGGCACTTGTGAGAGGGCTACATTCACTAACTCAGCCTCTTCCCATGTCTTTATCCCTTTCTCAACTTCCCCGCACCCCTTGACTGCAAGGATTTTTCTCTTAGAAATTTCTCATGTCTGTCTAGACAGTTAGGCTGATCTACATAAAGGCTTATATTTTTTATTCAGACCTTGGTCAATTCTTTTATTTCCCACCTTAACTACCCTCCAGGACTTTCTGGAATGGAACATATCACACCTGTAGGTAAAACATTTGCTACAGAGTGATCCCAAAGGGTTTGATACGAAGTTACACCAAATTGAAACAAGCAGGACAGTAAGAACTAGGAGGGTCACAGGGATGACTAGTACATCCAACTTTCCTGGCTTGTGCTACATTTATTAAATACATACACCTGCTTACTTTTGGGCCTCTTTTCTATGACATGAGAAAGATTTGCAAAAGAAAGGAAAGGGGTTCTGTGGTTGTCGTGCTTGTTAGCTTTTTTAGTGTGTACAGAGGTGAAGTGGGATCTGGGGTGATATTTTCCCACTGATTTGCCATTTAGTAAACATTGCTCTTCCAGTTTTTGACTGGTGTGTAGAGCTTCCTGGCTTTCCTCAGCCTCCAGCAGATGTATCCACGTATCATCTGGCCACTTATACACCCTCTGAAATTGTCACAGGTCCGCTGGGACTCCCTAGGGTTAAACTCTCCAAACTGTATGTGTAAAAGCCCACATGTGGTGGTGCTCTTGGAAGGAATCAGGGCACTAACTCAAAATAGAGAATATTCTACAACTCAATATGATTTTATTAAACCGATCGCTTTATGTTTGGCTTAAATGTTTTTTCTTTAGTTACTTTATGTTATGTGTATTACTATTTCTTCTCTTACCTACCCTCACTATTGTCTTGCTTGATGGCTGCTCTCTAAGGCAGGTGAGGCAAGGGTGGGCTCACTGGGCTGGAATTTTTGGTCTTCAGCTTTCAAAGCCAATTATTTTCTGGCTACATTTCATTTTGAAGTAAATATGGTCCCAGCACTCTGAGAGACTGAGGCAGGATTGTGTGTTTGAGCCTATGGTGGGTAACTTTGTAAGACCCTGGTCTCAAAATTGAAAATGAAGGCCTGGAAACACAACTCAGTGCAAAGGTCTGGATTCAATCCCCAATTCAGAGGATGAAAGAGAGGGAGAGGGAGAGGGAAAAGCATGGGGAGAGGGAGAGGGAAGGGGAGGAGGAGGGAGAGGGGGAGGGGGAGGGGGATGGGGAGAGGGAGATGGACAGGGACGGGGAAGGGAGAGGGAGATTAACCTAAGAGAGGGGGAGAGAAAGGGGGAGGGGAGGCGAACGAGAAGGGAAAGGGTAAGGGAGGAGGAAGGCAAAGGAGAAGGAGACAATCAGAAATTCTGATTTGGGAATTCATTGTTTTCTGTAAGGTTGAGATCGAAAATTTTAGACACATATATTTTAGGCATCACTGGTGATTCTGATGCTCCTGCTATGTATCCTGGACAGAGCTCTGAGCAGCAGGGGAGGAGAGGGTATAGTTGCACAGATCCAGGTAGCAGGAGGACTCAGTGTGCTCTTGCCATAGAAAGAGAGCTCTATGCTGGGAGAAATATCACGTTCCCCAATTTTTAAGGGGAAAAACCCCCCAAACAACAACAATAACAACAACAACAACAGCAACAACAACAACAAAATCCAAATCTACCTCAGATGATTTCCAAAGCAATCAATGCCACTATTGATCTTGTGTTTTTAGAATTTCCTGCCCTGTGCTTGCTTATTATTAATCACCCTAGCTGCAGAGTTGTCTGGAGGATGAGTTTGAACCGTTCTTAATTGTCACCGAGCATTTCTTAAGAGGGAGCATTTTTTAAAGAGGATGTCACCACTTCTGGGTGACCTCATTTCTTTTTCTGGGTAAAGAGCATTGTACAGCAAAGTAGGAAACCAACTGTGAGATCACAGCGTTGTAATTAGGTGAATCGTGCCTCAGTTTCTCCCACTCCTGCATGCTGAAGCTGATTCGATGATCAAGGTCTTGGTGTTGCTCCCAGATCAGTCACTGCAGAATGATTGACGCTGTGATACAGAGACTCTGGGCAGAAGGTGACAGGGCTGTGAGCAGAACTGCTGCTTAGAATGTGCAAGAGAAACTCAGTTTTTATATGTTTGCATCCTGAAATTCTGTGCATGGTCTTATTTGAAGCAAATAGTCTACAAAACAAAAACACAAACATCCCAGAAGATTGGAAAATACTGTGTCCACCTATTTAATTTCTTCATTCTTATTAAACTTTGTGTGTGTGTGTGTGTGTGTGTGTGTGTGTGTGTGTGTGTGTTAGAGCCTCTGCACTAATCTGCTCATGTTTCATTTTGAGACAAGGTCTTGCTAAGTCACCAAGCTGCCCAGCCTGGGCTCAAACATGCGATTCTTTTGCCTCAGCTTCACAGGGAATTGAGCTTACCAACTTATGCCTCTTTTGTAGGTTTAAATTTTACCTACTTTTTAATATCAACTTCTTAACAGGATTCAGGACTTTAATGGAAGGAAATCTGCTTACCTAAGTAGAAAGCTAAGATTTCGATGGGTTATAAATGCTGTATAAAGGATTCACACCTAAAACTGAAAAAAGAATCTTAAAACCATGAACAGAAATAAGGAAAATAGGGATTATAGTATTGACAGTGCAAAACAAGTGTAAGCTTGAATATAAAATTACTCAGTAGAACTCCATTTAGTAAAACTAAAATCATATCTTTTGTTTTGTTGCCTATGATTTTATTTACCTGATAGTCTTGAAAGAACAACAGTGTAAGCACAGGAAACAGGACAATGTATGAGTACTTGTCCCAGATATAAAACTCGGTGCTACTGTGCTTGTCTAAACAAAGCAAGAATTTCTGCCTCAAGCATTTTGTAGAGCAACCTATGCCGAAGTTAATTTTTTTCTGCATTTTCTTCTTTTCCTTGTTTATTTGATCAGTTTGATTCTAGGTTTACTTTCTGGAATGATTCTGAATTATTCTTATTAACTACCACAGAGTATTTCTTTGGTCATCCAAGGCATATCTTAGGGTGGTAGAATAGTTTAACATCTTCATTTTTGTAGTACATTCATAAAGTATGTATTTGTCAAGACTTATGGCCTCTACACTAAAAAAGGTGAATTGTACTACACGTAAACTATACCTGTCAGTTGACATAATCTTTTATATATACATAAAATGTACAATTTTTAATTCATCAAGGTTAAGAACTCTTGTGTTGCAGACAGCACCATCCAGAAAGTGGGAACATTCACAGAATGAGAAAAATTATTTATAAATCATAAATAATAAACTATATCAGAGTACATATAGAATGCTTACAAGTCACCAATACTAATCTAATTTAAAAATGGAATATGTGAAAGAATATTTCTCCAAGGATAACAAAAGGATCATGAGTACATGAAAAGATGATTACCATTAGGCATTAGGGAAATGCAAATCAAAACCACAATGGCAGACCGGAGGTTGTTTACATTAAAAACAAACAAAAACCAGAAAATACAACACTCACAATAATGTGAAGAAATTGGATCATTCATATTTAGCTCATTGGAATGCAGAATGGTGAAGCCATTACTTTGAAAAATAGTTTGGCATTTTCTCAAAATATTAAACACAGAGTCTACATATGACTCAACAACACTACTTCTTGTTATTTATCCAAGATAAATGGAAATAAATGTACACACACACACACACACACACACACACACACACAAACAAGCACATGGATGTCAGCTTAAAAGCATATCAACAAAAAGGTGGAAATACCCCAAATGTCTATCAACTGATAAATGAGTAAATAAAATATACCATTTTCAACACAATGAGTTATTATCTAACAATACCTAGAATGAAGTCTGGATGTAAAATATAGATAGATATCATATGTTATATCTTATACCTAGATGTCCTTTCAAAACCTCATTTACTCATAGGTGAGGGTTCTTGGAGTGCCTGGGTCATGGGGGGTGTGATACTGGATTATGGATTCGTGATAACTGGATTAATCCACCCATTGGCTTAGCATGGTTCTGGGTGTGGCTAATAGCAAGGCCTACCACCCAACCAGTAAGTCTGTGGCCTGAATGGAAGTAAAAAGGAAACAAAGGTTTGCTGCTCACTGCTTCCTGCCTGCCCTGCTACGGTCTGTTTCTCTTCTGTGGTGTCATTCTGGCTCCATGCCACCCATCTTTTAACTTGTGAATGTGGTGTACTTTGTCCCGGCAGTGAAGATGGTAACCTAAGACATCATGGAAATCTAGTCTTTTAACATAGTGAAAGTATCTTGTCACAAACTATCACATATTCCATTTTTATGAAATATCAGTAATAGACAGTTACAGAGAGATAAAAATTAAATTAATGCTTCCCAGGGTCTAGGGAGGGGATAGTAATGAAGAGTAACTTCTAATGGACACTGAGTTTTGTTTAGGAATAAGAAAAATGTTATAAAATTAGGTTGTGATGATAGTTTTACAAATCTGTGAGTACATTCATTGAGTTGTACACTTGAAGTGGAGAATTTTGTATGGTATGTGAATTATACATCAACAAATTGTTAAAATAATTATAACTTAATAAGCTGATTCAAAAGAAAAAAAATTCAAAACATCAATGTGGTCAAAAGAAAAGAGAAATAAAAGACATGAGCTGGAAGTTTCTCTTGAAAAATGACCAATAAACATAAAGAGATGTTTGCCTTATTGATGATCAAAGCAATGCGTGTCAAACCAAACATGATATATATTTTTCCCAAATAAGACTCATAAACCTAAAGATTGACCAAGTCTGGTGTTGGTGAAGTTATAAATAAATATCCTCTCATCTTTGGAGCTTATAAATGCTGAAAACAGGTCTTCTGTAAAGAAATTTTGCAAAATGTTTCTCAATGAGTACAAAGCACAGCTTTTAACTCTGACTTCAAGGCCATGCAGGTTTTGTACTCATACATTCAAAAAGAGTCACCTCAGAGAGTTTCAGAGTCTCTGGGGGTGTGGCTTTAACCTCTAGTCCTGGGCTGCAGTGGTTGGAGGAGAGACCTGAGCAGCTCAGGAAGCTGAGATGTGAAATCCATAGTGGTCCCCACCAACCAGTACAAATTGGTTAATTGTTTGGACAAGGTTTTGGCGTCTCAGTGATTGGTTTGGCTTTACTGTATGTACTGAGCAAAAATCAGTCCTGTAAAAATATTGTTGAAAATATACCTAGTTGACTTGATTTCAAGGTGTTTGTGATGTCAGAGGACTGCCTGGTCATCACCAGAAGAGTGAAGAAAATCACTGCCTGTCTAGGAAATAGGATAGTCTATGTCACCATAAGGAATGTAAACCCATGAACTTGTTAACACATAAATTACTGAATAAAAGCATAAACACATTATTTACAACTTACTGAAAATGAATCATGAAGAAATAGAAATGAGAACAGACCAACAATGAGACCGAGTCAGTAATGAAAATCTTCCCTTAAAAAATAAATAAATAAAACAAAAAAATCTAGCACCTGATTACTTCATTGCTAAGTTCTACCAAATAATTAAAAATTCCAAATATTCTTAAATAATCCCAAAACATTGTAAATGACAGTAACTCTTTTATTTTATCTGGGTCTCACATTTGAGATTTTCATTTAAAAAATGATTTAAAAATGCAACAAATGCGAAACAGTCTAGTTAAAAACTCAGAAACCAGATTGATCCAAGACAGCACGTGTTGGTAACTAGTCCTACAGTGCACACTCACAGTTAATACTTGGGATTACTTTCCATCACTCAAATTCTGAGGCCAACATTATCTTCACTCCAAAGTGACACAATGACACAGCAGAGAAACAAAGCTATTGGCCCATATCCTTGAAGAACCTGAAAAGTGAAATGCTCAACAGAATACTAGCAAAACAGATTCAGTGGTACATACAAGAGATTATTCACTGTGACCAAGCAGAATTCATTGCAGGACCACAAGGGAAGTTATGGATATGCAAATCACTAAGTATGTAAAGCATGTCAACAGACTGAAATGCAAAACCATATGATCATCTTAATAAATTTGGAAAAAAAATTTGAGGAAATTCAACATCATCACATGGTAAAAAGTCCCAAAACATTTGGACGGAAGGAAGGAATGTACCACATCCTAATAAAGCCCTCATATAATAATATAGCAGCTTGCATCATACTGACTCTAGGTAAATTATTTTCTGAAAATTAGCAGGAAAATAGAGCAGAACAGAAAGAAGCTACTTTGAAACACACAATAATAACTTTTAGGGTAAAGTTGATCTTTAAGCACCTAGGATGGGTAGCTTTCCCTGATCATGTCTAAGGAAGGCAATGGAATTACTTTTTGTTGATGCAGAAATATAGCGGAGACAGATTAAGTGGCTTGTCTGTGCTTACCTTCTTAGTTTCTAGTAAGGCTGAAATTGGTACCAAATATTTTGTTTTGTAACTCAGGAATGATTATGCTACAACTTGGTTGTCTCAGTAAAATTAAATAAAATGAAAAACCTAGTGTATTAATTTTCTAATGCTATTGTAAGAAATTTCTACACACACTATGTTAAGACCACAGAAAAGAGTAAAGATGAGGTTGGAGAAGTAAGAAGCCAATTCACCCTTCTTGTGAGCCAGCAGCAGCCACATAGGGCCCATGAGGAGAAACAAGAAGCCAATCTGCCCTTCCCATGAGCCAACCAATGTGTGTGTGTGTGTGTGTGTGTGTGTGTGTGTGTGTGTGTGTGTGTTGGGGGCAAGGAATCCCCCTGCATTCCATGAACAACCGGCTGCTTCAGAGTACCACAGGCTGAGTTGATAGCAACTGGGGTACAAAAACAACTTACTGCTTGTATTTTTGACTGTTTTGCAGGCCTAAAGCTGGTAGTCTGAGCATCTATTTAGAGGATAGTAATATGTAATATAGCAAATATGGGAGGTTTCCTTCTGTCTTATTTTTGAAATACAGTATTATTCTCATTATTTTGTTTTGTTCTATTTTATGGTTTTGTTTTATTCAAAGTTCTGTTTAAATTGGTTTTATTCTATTCTGTTTTATTTGATTCTATTATGTCTGGTGGTATGGGCAGTAATTTTGAAAATAGCAACAGGCATTATGGTAGCCATTGTTGATTTCCTATTATCCTGTTTTGAAATCCTGTATAACTTTCACTGTTTTGTATGTATTGGCTTTATTCTGTCTTTTTTTGTTTGTTTTTATTCTCTTTAAAATAAAATTTAAAAAAATCATGACACAGAGGTCAGAAATCTGCACTGATGTCAAAATGTCATCAAATCTATGTGCTTCCCATGAGCTATAAATGGGGTCCCCAAACCCCAGGCCCCAAGAGCCTGGTAGAAATCAACAGCATTCAAGGATCTAGGATGAGTGCTCTTTGAACCATCCAAGTCCTGCCATCCCCACCCCACATGCATAGAAAAGCTGTCTCCCATGAAACTGGTCCTTACTAAAAAGGCTTGGACTATGACTCTGTGGGAGAATCTCAAGGATCCCCACATCCCTTGGCTGAGTGTCATAGAGAACAACTATAGGTCTCCATCTTCTGCTTTCATCTCCCCAATTCCTTTAATTGCTGCCACTGTTATAATCCTCTCTTTTAAAGACCCTCATGATTAGACCTTCCCTACCTGGATGATACAGACTCATTTCCCATCTCAACTCCTTAATCACCCTTAAACATACAAATTTCCAGGTCAAGGGAAAAATACTGAAAGCAATTTGTTCAGCATTGGGAACTGAACTCAGAACCTTCACACAGAGCCCCACATCTAGCCCATTTAAAAAATTTTTTTGTTTTGAAATGGGCTAGATGTGGGGTGCTTCTCTCATGGAATCTTTGCTATGAATATCCAGTTCTTACTCCTACTTAACTTACATCCCAGTGTGTGGGAAGAGAAGGAGAAAAAGTGAGTTGCATGGAAATTATAAGCAATAACAGAAAATGAAAGAAATAAAAGTGAGATATGAGAGGGAGGTCGATGGGAGAGGTTACTTAGCAAGGATGGTCAGAGAGCTCTCCAAGGAGGTGATGAGTAAATGAAGTCATGGGGATATCAGAGATTCAAATGCGAAGAACCAGAGCAAGGAAATCACATGAAAGGCATACTTGCATAGAGCTTCAGAGACAGAGAAGTTTTTGGTGCACTCAAGCCACAGGAGGAAGGTCAAAGTAGCAGAGATATGACAACAATAACTTCTTGGAAATGTTAAATTTGGAATACCTATGAATTATCCAAATGGAAATGTTGATAAAGCTGCCTGATATTTGTATCTGCAGTTCACAGGATGGGGATCAGAACTGGTTATGTAAATTCTATTACTTAGTTTCAGTGAAGTGTTATCAGCAAGGAGATGGCGGCTAACACCCAGGGATTGGCAAAGATCACTTAAAGGAAGTGGGCAGCATCGAGATGGATAAAAATAGAATCCTCAGGTCCTCTAAAGCCAAGGGAAAGAATCTAGTGAAGCAGGTAGACCAGGATTTGGAAAATATTTTTCACAAAAGGCCAGGCATGACATAATTTTAGCTAAAGATCAGACTGTCTCTCCTAGAGCTGCTTAACTTTGCTGTTGTGCTATGAAAGGAGCTATAGACAATAGATAAATACACCATCATTTCTGAGCTCCAAAAGGACTTTAGCAGCAGGGAAGGATTTGGCCAGTAGCCATGGTTTGCTGCCTCCTGGAGTAGCCTGCAAAGGCATGGTAAGGATGTTTGGATGAGTGAGTGGGGAAAGGTTATGCTGGAGGCTTGAAGTAGATATTTGCAGATGAAAAGAACAGTTGAAGACTGAACAAAGCCTGACCATGAAACCATTCCAACTGATCCAGTCCTTGGATTTTCTGAATACATGATTGTTTTCCGTAATACTCAAGGCTGTAACTCCTTCTGTGTGGTGTGCTCTGCTCCAAATAATCCCCACAATGTGGCAAATTCCTCCTTGTCTTTTACATCTTTGGTACCAAGCTCCAGAAGCCTCTTGTGGGGGACAAAATAATAACTACCCAAGGATGTGTTCATTTTAACCCATGGAACCCACGATCCTTGCAGATGGGTAAGTTAAGGATCTTGTAATAGGAAGACTGTGATAGTTAACTGTGGTATCCACTTGACTAAGAAACTCCTGGATGATTGGTTTACCAGGTTCTGGGTGTGTCAGGGTGATTGGTTTTTCTGAAGAAGGAAGACCCACCCTAGATGAGTGGGGCCAACCAATAAGCTGGAATCCTGGGTGGAATAAAAGAGGGAAGAAGAAGGAAGTCTCATTCCTGCTTCTTTGGAAGAGCTTGGTCTTCACCATTGTGTTTGGACGTCACTTCCAGGCTTCCAGAGCAGACTGTATGGTCTCCTGATAGTGGAGACACATGGGACTCTATAGTGAGTTCCAGACCTTTATCATTTGACTAGATCCTTCAGATTGCCAGCACTCAGATGGCCTTTTTCATTCTTCTATCCCTGACTTTCCAAGCAGCCAATATAAGCTCACCTAGTAGATCCTTACAAGCCAAACATAATTCTAACACATTCATGATAGAACTATACTTTCTATGCCCTGCTGCTGGGTTGTTTGAACCACTATGGTACGCATTCATGCATGACTGTCTCATTGGTCTGTCTATTTATTTTATTAGTGATAAAAGTGATTAGATAAATTTGTGCACCAGTGGTACAAGTCACCCTATGGGACAATCATACATGTATCTCTGGTGATTCAACTCAGTAATAACATGTTAAAACTGTTTCTCTAGTGAACCCTAACTGATTCAATGGCCACCTTGGGTTAACAGATGTACCACGCTATAATGGCAAGAGTCCTATTAGAGGTTAGATTTTATCTATTCAAAATCTAATGCTGAAATCTTAACCCCATTATCTGGGATAGTGACTTTTTGTTTTTGGAAGTAGGGAGATTGCAAATGGAATTTGTTAAGATGGGGTAATGCTGGAGAGGCATGGGTCCCTAATCCAATATGACTGGTGTTCTTATAAAAAGGAGACAACAGAATACAAACACACTCAGGAAAACATCACAAGAAGATGAAGGCAGAGGCCAGGGTGAAGGCAAAGACCATCAGCAAATCACAAGAAGACAAAGAACAGTCCTCCTCACAGCCCCGGGAAGGATCCAACCCTGCCAACACCTTCATCTCAGACTTCTGGCCTCCAGACAGTGGAGAGTCAATGTCACTCGTGAATGCCAATAGATTTGTGGCTTTTTCCTTCATTTCAGAAGCTGTAGCAAATTGATGCAGGTCCTGAAAATCCAGAGAGAGAAGCAAAAGAGGAAGTGAGAGTTTCCCAGGGGGAGAAGGGTGTGGTCAAAGAAAGTGGAGTAAGCAGTGCATGCCAAGGAAAATGGGCACTCTCAGAAGCAAAGCCAGAAGAGGTGAGGATTCCCCATGGAGCCTCTAGCAGGGGTGCAGCCCTGGTGACACCTTGTTTTTGGGCCAGAGAGGTCTGGGTTGGAGTCAGCTGCAGAAATGCATGACAATAAATTGGGTTGTTTTAAGCCATGTAGTAATTTGCAGCCGCAGAAAACCAATGCACCTCTTACCTTCTCCTTCCTTGTCATACTTTTTTCCCTAGAGCTGATTCCTGTTCCTCTCCCTAGACTGGGACTATGTTCAAGGCTTGCCCAGTGTTCCTGACATGTAGAGCAATGCTCCATATGTGTACCCAGTGTCTGAGGAGTGCATGTACTGCTCAGCCCCTTCTGCTCTGCTTCTCCTCCCCGACTATAAGCAGATCCAAACTTTGATTTTGCAATCCTCAACTTAATTTTCGTTACCATTCCTATCAATTTCATTATAGTTTATTGCCCCATTTACATTGTCTGAAGCCATTCTGAATTCAAGTGTAAAAGCAAAATCAGGCTTCAAAGGCCCACTAGAAACAGCATCCATTAGAAAAGTGTCTTTAGCAGAAGATTGTAACGTTAAGTCTCTTGCGCTAATGTGTCACAAATCACTGTAGATTACTTTGCAGTGGGCAGGTCTGAATGGGCAATTTCACAGAAGGAGATGAACTAAGTTGATCCTTATCTGTCTGAAAATCCATTCAGCCTTATAGGTGAAATAATAATAAATTTCATTAAGTTTATTGAAACATCTCAATGATCATAGATGTGTTTATGAGGGCTTTGACTGTTTTTAAATCTTGGAATTGCAAGTCTAGCTGCTCGTGTCCTTGTGCTGAATAGTCTGAGGCATGAATGTGATTCTTCTAAACACCAAGTTAATTACATAGGTGCAGGACGTCCTTGATGGCAGCTTAGCAGCCACTTTGCCTCTAGGTTCAAGTGTGTCATAATCTAGCTCTACAGCAGCAGAAGCCCTCATTTCCAGTTACATAGAGAATATTTAGAATTATGTCAAACCTGAGTAATAAACCCGCACTGTAACAAGGCCTGGATGTCCCCTGCGTGTGCCCATGACTGAACATGTTTGAAAGCCATTGATTATTCTGCATGGTTACATTCTGTCTCTGTTAGCCCCACACTGCGTGAGTGTGTAGGTGAATTTGTGAATTTGTAGATGAACGAATGGGGGCAGACTGTGTTGGAGAGACTCACCCAAGGTCATACAGAGTTAATGCAAGAGCTGAAACCTGGGACCAAACATGGGCTTTTGGTGGAAGGTTCTTTCCACTGGTGCATCTTGGGTCTTTTCACTGGTCATCTTGGGTCTGGGTCAGGGTACAGCACAGACTCTAAGAGAAACAGACGACTTGTTCCATCCTCTCCCACAATGGCAATCTGTCAAACATGCAAGCCCTTACCCTGTAAGTGCAGAAGACGTGTTCACTATGGCCTTCTTCCTCTTAACAGGCGAGTTACAGTGCAAAAGAGAATGGGGACTGGTCGTGGGGTGTGTGTGTGTGGGAAGGGGACCTGGAGTTCAAGTATTCTACACAGGTGAAACAGTTCACAAAGCACTTCACCTAAGCCATTGCCCTTTGCTAAGTAGTGAATAAAGCATAATTCACGGGGTGTGCTCAGGAGTTGATTTTGGAAGCATACCTGGGAGTAACAAGCTGACCTGAAATCAAACCAAAAAGAACAGAAGGAAAATGACCAGTGTAGGGGATGGCAGGTATCTCAATTATACAAAATCATCACTCAAACCTCATAATGGGTTACACTTGTGGGGTTTCCCAAGAAAGGATGGACAGGACTAGAAACTCATGGAACTCATGGACTAGCTCCAAATTTAAGATGAACAGAAAACTGTCTACTGTGTCCACACATCCTGCTCTGAATCTTCAACTCCATTGGCTTTTGGTGCCAGTGCAACCTGGCCTTTTTCTCCTGTGGGACCAGGGATGGGAAAAGGAGGGGAAACAACTCTGATAAACTCATTCATGCAAAGGTAGACCATGCTTAACATGCTCTCTTATTTGAGTATACTCTAATTTTGAAATTAGAGCCTGGGAATGGGCCTAATTGCAATAGGCCCTGGGAATGATTAGCCTACATGTACTTGGTGGTGTGTCAGTTGTAACTGAGTGTAATGGTTTCTTGGGCCTCTCAGATTGCAGGTGGAAGGGTGTTGGTAGGCTTCACCTGTGAACAGTTTGACAGGACAGAGAAAGCCCTGTGAGGTGTGGGTTTATGTGTAGTATAATGATTCTTGGGGCCAGAACGCCAGTTCTCAATCCCATCTTAGCTGCACACTTGGCTGGGGGACTGTGCACAATGCACTGCCCTCTCCTGCTGCCCTTCCCTCACACATTTAATGAGAAGGTAACGGATGGTCTCTAAGGTCCCTTCCATCCTGGTTATAGGATTCTAACAGTCTCTCTTTTCTCTTCCCTTATGCAGAAAAGTTCTCTTTTCTGTAATATTAAAATGATAATGATGTCACATTGACAGCCTGCTGGTAGGAATTAAATTAAAACTCTATAAAGGGCTTACTTGAATTCCTGACACACAGTAAGCACCAGCGTTACATCTGCATCATGTGGCTGTCCAAAGACTCACTGTTTTCAGTGTGTATGTTTATAGCAACAGGGATATATGAAGAAGAAAAATTTCCTTACATCTTAGTTATTTTATCATTGCTGGAACAAAATGTCTGTCTCCTACAGTTAAAGGAAGAAAAGCATTTTTTAGCTCATAGTCTGTAGAGCTTTCAGTCCATAGTTAGGGGGCTCCAAGGCAGGACAACAAGGCATAAGAGCATAATGGAAGAGAAACAGTCCATAGAAGGGCATGCAAGAAGCAGCAGCAGCATGGAGACCACTTTCCCTTTTTATTCCATGCAGGGTACAAGCCTATTTGTTGGTGCCATGCACATCCAGGTTGAGTTTTCTGCCTTTAGTAAATCCACTCAGCCACATCCAGAACCGAGCTAATCCCAATCAGTGGTTATCCTGTGTCAGGATCCAGTCACCCACAAAAGCCCCCCTCCCTTGTAGTGCATGAGGCTTTGGGGGACATTTTAAATATAAGCCATAGCACCTTAAAACAAATGATCATACACAACATTATTCCAAAACATGTTGAAAGTTGTTGGATGGGTCTCCATTGACTTTGATTTTTTTAAAAAAAAATATTAATCCATGTTGCAGTGTATTCATTACTGGGAGTTGGTACATGTATAATATGCTTAGCAATTCTTATTTCTCCCTTTCACATTGCAAAAGACTGTCATGCTGGTTTTCTTCTAAGTGACTGCTTCTCTTCATGCACAATGCTACCCAGACAAAGGGGTTGTCTCACAGCTCTTGAAACATGCTACACTTTTGTGTAGTGTGCATGTATTTTTACAAGCAGCTCATTTTACACGGCAAGCACTTTCTCAACCCCCTGTCTATTTTTTCAGTGTCACTTATCTTTCAAAGTCAAAAACAAAGGTTACTTCTCCATGGGGCTCTGGTGCTTTCTTTGTTACTATATTTGCTCTTCAGGGCAGAGCACCTCTCAGTGGACTTATATTAGTGAGTTGGCAGGGGTCATTTCTCTAGAGAAAGATTCCTGAGGACAAAGATTCTGTTCTATCGGAGGAGGAGGATGGGACAATTGATGGCCCTGGAGGCAGTTCAGAGAAGTCCCTGAAGATGTGGTAGGCAAGTTCTTAACAAGAAATCGCTAGTCACCTATGTTGACGAAGGAAGAAAAATACTGGAGCCAGGTAGAAAGTTAAAAAAAATCAGATACTGTTTCAGAATTTAGTGAACTCCAAGTGAATTCACAGCTTTAATTACCCTTCGAGGCTAAAGAACAATCCTAGGACTAAGGAAGTAGAATAAGTTCTGTGATTGGTGAAGTACAAGGTGGCTCAGGATCTAATAACATGGAAAACGACCTCTTGATAGGAGCCCTTGTTTGATGGGGATTTTGAAGTTGTTATCTGAGAAAATGTAGATATTTAGGAGATATATAGGTCTAGATGCCATGAGTTCCCTCACAGCCCAGCAGGTAGGAGGACTCTGGTGAATGCTGTGACATACATTTAGTCCATGGATGTCTTGAGCTTTGTCCCGCACGCTCTTTTCCATGTTCCATGGCCTCCCAGCAACACACATACTAGGTCTGCAGTGCATCTTGATGTCACTGCTGACAGCTTCCCCATCCCAGTCACTTCATATGTGCCAAGCCCAATTCTGCCCAGCACATTTAAAGTACCCGGAAGAAGAGTTCTCTTAAGACTTTTGTTGCAGCTGACTCTTTCACTTCCTACCCTCAAATATCCTTTTATCAGTAAAGTCTTCCCTAATCAATTCAAATGGAAAATCAAATCTGCTCAGTGTCTACTCTCTCTATCCCTCTTCTGGTTCCTTTCCCTCCATGGTTGTTTTCATCTTCTAAATTCTGTTTTTACCTGTTTATCAATAGCTTTGTATTTCTTGCTCAGTAGCATGTAGGTTTTCTGAGGGCAAGGTCTTAAGAGTGTTTTGTTCTTTAATGCTTCTAGAAAGCTATAGCAATTACCTGGCCACAACATGCACTCAATCACTGTAAATTGAATTAAGAATCTAGGAAGCTATAAAATTCCAGTGACACACAGAAAATCTTGTGCTTCTTCCATCCACTCGTATCTTCTAATAGCACTCTGTGTTTAGATGAAATTCACTGCCTGCTTAATATATTTTGAATTGCTGACATTTTAATCCTTTCATCAGCCTTAGATTACCAGTTATCAACCCTAGATTTTGCCTTCATTTTTGTATTAATAAAGCCCAGCATACATTACTGCTGGGCTTACTCAAGTTATTGACAAATTTGGGTTTCCTGCTCAATATCTTCTTTCCCAAAGAATTTTAAGAATATAAGAGAAAGTACCAGTTGGAAACTTCTTGTACATTCCCACAAGGCACACCAGCTCTTTGTGAATGGAAGCTGATAAAGGTTGACTACATTTATGTGGTAGGAATTCATCATACTTAGAGTCTCTCATTTGAACATCAATCTTAAGCATTTGCCAGGAGATGTAATAGTGTAAATACATTATTCATAAACAGGAGTGAATCTTCATTCACCATCAAAACCATTTTGACAATAAATCATAGCATATAAATGTGTTTTCTTTTTTTGTTTTTTTTCTGATTTGGAGATTCAACAAATATATCCATAAACAGAACAAAGAGCAGTGAACATGATTTTTTAAGCAAGAGCAGAATCTCATAGAAATGAGTTAAATTCACAAACACGAGGGAACATAGTTGGAGGCAGATTTCTCTTTGGAATGGTCAAACTATTATATGGAGTCTTTCTTACTATATTTTCGTCTCAAAAATCTACAGCTAATCTATGGTACTGAGAATATGCTAAATGCCCAGTATCAAAGAGTTATAATCTGCTCATTTTAAAACAATCCAAGAAACTATATCTTAAAGTAGGTATCTGATATGTGGCATACAAAAAAAAAAAAAAAAAAAAAAGAGTGAAGTTCACAGTTATTTTTTACATTCTTTATTAAAAACAAGCTTACAATACTTTTTCTAATACATAAATTAAAATTTATACTACAGTTGACTCCACATGCAAGTCTAGTGGTGTTAAATAAATTAATGTACACAAAGTATAGCACTAATGTGACAGGTCATTAACACATATTGGTGCAGTATTAGGCTAAGTTATTACGGAAAAACTAACTTGACTGGTAATATACCTTAAGAAAGCTAGGGAATAAATGCAACCAGGAAAGAACTTCACATGAACTAATTAATCAAAAGAAACCAGAAAAAAAGACTGTGGCTAAGCCTCAGCTAGAAGGAGCTTATTTTTACGTTTGGTTTACTTTTGAAACTCACTCTGGAATTCAGCACTTTCCCACATTGAGTTTATGTGCCCTTCATAATGTCAGACAGAAGAAATTTGAAACCTTGTTTGTGGGCATATGAGCATGCAGCTCAAAATCCACCAGGGTTTAAGACCTGCATTGGCAACATCTGGATTCAGTGACTATTCTTAGACCTTGAATGGAAGTGATGTTGAAGAATTTTAGACTGAAGTGGTAGTCTTATTCTTTTTCCTTCTTTGCTTCCTTCCTTCTTTCCCTCCTTTCTCTCTCTCTCTCTCTCTCTCTCTCTCTCTCTCTCTCTCTCTCTCTCTCTTTCTTTCTCTTTTGATTTGTCTTGATTTTTTCCAAGAAGAATGAAAAGCATACAAACTAGATAGTCACTGTGCATTGTTGTTCAATCTCTGTTGCTTACATTAAATAATTCTTTCACAAGTGATTTTGAATCTATGGAAATATAAAACTAAGCAAAGAAAAGATTAATACAGTTTCCAAGGCACTAAAGGAAATAGTTTTGAAAATTGAAATAGTAGTTATCCAAAATATTGGACAATTTAATCCGTCTGAGATTGAATTTCTTCAAGGGAGTTAAAGAATGGAATTGGAAAAATTAAAATCTGCTTCAATGTATTATATATTTCACTTAACGTGATAATACATGAAAAGCAGTTATACATTGGAAAACACCATATGCCTTGTATTTAGTAAATACTATTATAATCAGGAAGCAACCAAATAGAGGGAACTAAACCTGTGGTCAGAATACTCCATTGGTAGTTAGTCACTGTGGTCACACTAACAGTAAACAAGCAACCTGATTATTTAGAATTCCTAGACCTGAACTGTACCTCTGGAAAATTGGAAAGCAATCTATGTCTGGAAGTTTCAGAGAATAGCTGGGAAACTCACAGGATGCCATGTTCTATATTTCTTAGGTGCTCTGCAAACTTAAATGGGTTTTACAGGGTAGCTGGCATTCTACTACTATCTCCTCACAGACATTTTAAGAAGTTCACTTTTGCAGATGTGGAGCTAATATCTGGGTCTCTCCACTCACTCCGTATTTACTGTCACCATTCTGAATAATTACTGAAAAGTAAGATGAGCAGAAGGTAAACCAGAAGGCAATGGAATTGTTATACACACAGAACACAGTTTAGAGGAGAGGAGAAGAAAACAGGAGGAAGTGAGAGAACCAGGGGACATTTGTTTTACCCTGGGCATAAATAAGTCCTATAGTCAGAAATCAAGCTCGGGTCTGTCCACACTGAACCCATTCTTTGGGAAACATTAGTGGCAACCATGGCACTTTACTTTGAAGGTCAGGAAATTGCAGCTTAGAGAGAAACCCGACTTACTCAATGTCATACAGCTAACAGTAGCAAGACTTCAACTCTAGTATTCTGAATCCACATGCTGCCTTCAAAAAGGCCTCTTCCAATGTCATCTGACTAAATGACGCTTTGACACATAAATGGCTTGGATGGTAACTTAGTTTGCTCCTTTATAGCGGCTCACAGTCTAGTAACCTTCACTTGAAAAGATTTCTGTGTGAGAAGTTTAGGATGGTACCCATCTGTGCCATCTATGGCTTCCATCTATGCCATTTATGGTTACCATTATGCAATCTATGGTCTCCATCTATGCCTTCTGTGATCTCCATCAATGCCATCTATGTTCTCTGTGAATTCCATCTATGGTCTTCATCTATGCCATTTATGTAGCTCACTACAAAGACCCTGGATTCAATCTCCAGCCCTTTATATTTTTTATTTTGCAACAGTGTCTCATTAAATTGCTCATTTGGGTTGGAACTTGAGGTCTTCGTGTCTTAACCTCACATTTTTTCTTTGCAGGGGCTGAGAGATGGAGGTCAACAGCATGGTCCTTTAGTGACTCCAGCCTAAGGCACAACCTGGGTATTTGTTATTTTTCAAATGATCATAGGTGATTCAGACCTCCACAACCAGGAAAAGTAACCACAGATGTTACTCTGTGGAACAATGCTATTGTTCTTTTAGGGTCTTAAAGTGAGTTGTCTCTTCTGTTGGACTCTGGACTAAGACTAGATACAGTGTCATCTTTTTAAGGGTTATATAGTGCTTCTACCTATTTTACAGAAACCTCAGGGCTAAGTCATATCTCCTGGTCCCTACCAACCACGGCTTCTCTTCCCACAGGTTCCTGCATATTTCTTCCACCTAAGTCCGAGGAAGAATGGCAGAGACATTCACAGATAATTACCTGGCCTTGCATGCCCACATATTTGTGTCTCTGATCCAGCTACAGCTCTTGATTTTTTTCCCCAGGAAGGAAAGAGAGACTCTGTCTGACAGTGCTGGACTCACACTGTGCCACTTAATTAACTCACAGCGAAAACTACAACAGTGAAAGGAAGCTGCTGTTCCTGTCTTTTGAGCAATATTTTTTCTCCCTGTAAAAGTCTGATGCCATAAATCAAACTTTAGCCAGATTTGTGTATTTGTGTGTATTAGAAAGAGAAGGGTTGATTATTGTACAGTTGAGTGTCAAGTAGCATTCAAGTATGCTAGTGTGGTACACATCTGTCCACATCGGGGTAGCCCAGACAACATGAATCCACAGCCTTTTTCCCACTTGATACTGGAGAGGAAGCAGCCAGTAAAGGAGCAAGATTCTTGAGGAAGGAGCCTCTCACAGTGACATCTGTAGCCCCGTGTACAAGAATGCTCAACAAACTCTTGCTGGTTATTGGAGGAAGCCAAAAGCTCTGTCCCAGGCACTGATGCTATGCTACAGTTTGGAGATAAACAACTGCAAAGCCAGGCGTGGAGGCTCAGTCTCTAAGGAGGCACAGCTGAGATGCGGGGGAACCCTTAGCAATGTGACCTAGTATAAGATCTTTAGCCATAGGGGATGCGACCACTGGAGGGGACCATGGGCAGGGGATCTTTGCACATCTCTCTGGTTCTGAGGTGAGTAGTCTCTACACACCCCTTTTGGGATGCACCGTTCTGTGATAGCCTCAAAGCCACAGAGCCAATAGGGCATAGTCTGGATCTTCCATAATTGTGAACCAAAGCAAACTTTTAAAAATGGACTATCTCAGGCATGTTGCTATAGTGACAGAAAACTTACTGGCAGACTCTCCATGGCTAGAGTCCATTCACATCACTTCCTTCTCATCACACATAGTATTCTCCAAACTCCTTCTTCCCCACTTTTTTCTCAACCAGCACTTCTCAGTTTCAAGCCAAAATATTGCTACCTCCTTAGAACAAGTAATGGTAAGTCCAACAGCTATGATGTGATTTATCAGGTTTCTTGGACAATACACTGGCAATGTTCAACTTTCACCTTTGACTTTGGAGACAATTCAATGACACCAAACAGTCAGAGAAAGAGAAACACAGCCTAAACTATATAGAAGTTACATTAAAATCACATACATCACAGTGACCCCTGCACACCTGTGTTTCTATCATAGGAACAAACGTACTGATAAAAAAAATTCAGAAGTCCAACCAGAAAACAACTTAAAATAAGGACAAAATGACTTAGTTGTGTTTCATCTTGAATGAAAATTGTTGAAAAATAAATCTGAAAGCATTTTTAATAAGTGTAAGAGTACTCTATTTCCAAAGATCATCCTAAGTAATTAAAATACGACATGGTTATCCTATGCATATTTTAAAATATAGTGATAATTTGTGTGCATGCTATCTTATGCAATAATGCTTCTGCCCTGAAAATTCCTTTGTTGAATTGGAATGGTAGCCACTGGGAAGTGGGTATTTTTGGTGATGATTAGATTGAGGCCACTGGGATCAGTGTCTTACAAAGAAGGCCAAAGACATCACGTTTGTCCTGCTAGCCAAGGTTAGAAAAGCAAAGAAGGCAGTCTTCCGAACCAGCGAAATGCTCTGGCACATGGATCTTACTTTGTTCATCTCCAGAACTTTAGGAAATAAATTCTCCACTTTTTATGAGTTCCTGAGTTAATGGCATTTTACTACCGCAGTACTAACGGACAGAGACAGATAGATGCTGTATTCAAAGACAATAGGTGTGCAAGTTATCATTTTTCTTGAAAGCTTCTGAACCCTTTATAGAGTTTCCAAATTACACAAGCATCTCTGTAGCTCCGCTATTGATTTAATGTGATCCTTCAAGGGGTGGGTTAATATTTTATCACGAAATGTAGTTTTCTCATACAAGAGGACTTCAGTGAGAGCCCATAGCTTGGATAGATGAATGAGGTGTGAAACCAAGTGCAAATACTCTTCGGGCATGGTGGGGCAGGTGCCGGGAATCCTAGTGAAAGGGAAGCATCAGAATCTGTGTAGAACATCTGGACAGGAAGCCAACACTCATGTCACATCTACTACGTGACTGGTGCATTACACGCATTCTGTCTTTTGAACTAATGTGGGTTCCCTTTTATACATGAAGGAAATGGTACTCATGGAATCAAAATAATGTGCCACTTCCTTGACAGCCACAGAATGTTTGATGCAGACTTGAAACAACACATTCGCCTGACTCCAAAGCTCACGCCTTTCGAGACTGTGATGACTCCTGGTTTCTCCTTACTGCCAATCCCTCAGGGATTCAATAGGCTTGTGCAATTTCATAGACCATAATGACTCACTTTGCAGGGAGACTGTCAGAAAGGGGAAACCAGAGCTGTTTCTCATGCTTCTTATCTGGGTAATCCAGAAAAGGAAAGACCAAAGCTGGTGAGCAAGGGCCCTACTCTGTCCCCTTTCCTTCCTCCAGGCCAATGCCATGGGCAGCACCATTCAGCAGAGGTTGGGTATATAGTAAAAAGCCTGAGTATGGCCTCACCCAGGAGATGAAAGGCAACCTTGGTGACTAATGCTTGTTCAAAAGGGTTTGGGCATGGCTCCTAATGAAGGAGTGAAACTCCAAGCACCCAAGAAAGAACTAACAACAGTAATGAGACCTTTGGAAGTCCACTCAGCACTTTCTATGACTGGTGGCAGGTGTTGTAAAAAAAGACATTACTACCTTTCCTGAGGACCTTCTGGGCTTCAGAACCATGGCAGACCTCTTTTTCACACATACAGTGTCATGGGTATGCATGAGCAAAGACGGGTCTGTGGCCCTTTGGTCTTAGTGGTGATGATCCCGAGAGTCCTAGAGTCAAGCAAGAGTTTACCTTTTTTATTCCCTGCCCTTTAATAAGCCAGCTACCACAAGCTCCTTATGCAGTACCATCCTTTCCGCAAGTGATTTCTAATCCTGGTACTGAATGGGAAAAAAAAAGCATACAAGTTCTTAGAAGCTAAAATCCGAGCTTGTATCCCACAAGTCTTTTTGTTTCAACATGACTGGAATTAGTGTAAAACTGAGAAATTACCTAGGAAGAGTTGGATGCGTGTCAGAGGCAAGATTCCAGTGCAGAACTCAGAAGAGAAAGCCTGCCATGAGCCTGGGAAGTATGCATAGGGTGCAAAAGCTGTGTTTCATCTTAAGACATCTGGGCAACATACAAAGGTAAGGGAAGAAGAAGGGGATTATCTGCTCAGATAGGCAAAATGCAATAAAAAATTATAATCCTGAAATACATGGTGGCCATCAGGAATAAAGTACCGAGAATGAGACCATGGTATCTGGTTAATTTTAGGGACAAAAGGAGCTATCTAAATTCCCCCTCTCTCAAATTGTCTGCAATTCCTCAACATAGTCACAGATGCTAGACATGGATTTCATGGAAAGATCAGGCCGGTGCATAAAGGATTTAAGATGTAGAATATGGTACACAAAAGAAGAAAGACAGAGTAGGCTGTCATTAAAAATGACAGGAGAAAGCAAGACTGCTCTGAGCCGTGCTGGTTCTGGTGTTACTGTTAGTCACTGCAATTGCTTGAGATGAGACTGCCACAAGTATGAAGCGATTTGTAAGGTTGTCTTCACATTGTAAGAGTTGATAAATATCCACCCTGCACAAATTGCAAAAGGCATTATCAGTGATCCTGATAAAAGTTTAGAGAAAAATCTCCGTTTTGTCATTAAATATGCAAATGAGTCAGGTGTATCCACCGTGATACCGAGATGTGGCCAAGTGTGGGGCAAAAAGACAAGGTATTCAATCAGCAGGTGGTGGTGGGATTTTCAGTGAATTATTTAACCTGATTACTCCCAGGTCTCCTTATCTGCAAGAAGAAAGAGTTAGACTCCCTGAGGTCAGTCCTGTTCTTTTAATCTAAAGTCCCATTATTCCACAACAAAGAGTTGGCCAGAATATGAAACCAACTGCTCCTTGGAAAGTACAGAGTCTTCCAGATGTCAAAGGAAGGACACTGTAAATTGAGGACCACAAAAGAGTAATCAAATTCACCTCTGACTCGCCAAAGAATTAGGTATGAAGAGAGGCTGAGCTAAAAAAAAAAAAATAATAATTTTCCTTTATATTATGGTTGCCTTGCGGGAAAAGCAGTTTGTATGAACTGTCATTAACTTCAGTGCCATCTTCAAAACTGTAAGACCCTAAATTATAGAGTTGTTTATAATTATCATTGCTACACACATTATGAGGTTCTTTTCCTAATTATTACCTTTCATTTAAGACCCTAAATTCCCATCCACTTTTCACTTTGATTTCTTGTCACTTTGATTTCTATCTCCCTTTGTTCTTCTTCCTCTTTGTTTTGTTTTTCTTTTTGTATCTGGAAGTGAACTCATGATCTTGTGCTTGCCAGGCAGGCACTCATGCCACTGAGTTAAATCCCGGGCCTTCTTCTTCTGCTTCTTTCCAAAATATTCTTTTATAAAAGTTCGAAGTCTGTGATAAACATTTTAACAAATTTACCAATGTAACTTCAACTGTTCTATAAAGCAGACATGGTTTGAACTTTCTTCACATACCATTGAAGGGTCAACTCAGGCTTTCTAACCAGCTTTCATGGGTATGAGGTGAGAGGAACATGGGAGAAATAAAGTCTGAATGCTGCCAGTGGTCACACATTAAAAATGGAGTCAGTTGTTGTAGCTTGACATAAGTGATGGCATCTTGAGCCCTGCATTTAACTAGTGCCCTATATCTGACCCAGGAAAATGGAAAATTACTCAGGTCTCATGAGAAAAGCAGAATGAACTGCACTCACAAGAGAAAAATTAACCTGCTCAACAAAGAAGCAGGATGCAGGTGTCAACCAAAAATTAATGTAAGATTCCAGCTAAACTGTTTCCAACAGGATGTCTTTTATGATTTTGTCTTTTAAAAGCTCTGTAACTTTCCAGTTTGGTGCCATTTATTTAGACTCTGAAATGACGGGTGGGGGGTATTATACAAGGGATCCTGAGCTCAGCTAATTAAATTCCAAATTTATCAATTTGGCTGCTTGGATTCCTACATTATTGCTCACGAATCACCTCACTCATAAACCTGGTGGGGCACGGCTGTAATCCCAGATCTTGGGGAGGCTGAGGCAAGAGCGTCACAAGTTCCATCCCATCCTGGGCAACCAAGCAACTTAGTGAGACCTGGTCTCAAAATAACAAATAACAAAGGGCAGGGGATGTAACTCATTGTGAAGATCCTGGGTTCAATCTCTAGTACTATAAGGAAGAAAAAAAAAAGGGAGCAGGAGAAGGAGGAAAAGAAGATGAAGAAAAGGAGAAAGAGGAGGAAGAGGGCAAGGAGGAGGACAAGGAAGAGGACAGAAAAAAAGAAATGGCACAGAATGGTCAGCCTCTCCACTGTAATTAAGCTGAATGTGTCTGCACTGTTTCCTGAGTGGAGATTCAGAGAGAGAAGCTCAGTAGCACAATGCTTGTGCAGCAGTGCGGGGACCTGGGGTCAACACTGTCAAGGGAAAAATAAATAACCCTAGGTCATTGTCTTGAGCAGTGGGTTAAAAGGTTTCCTCTCTTGCTGTAGAGAATCAAGAGTTCCCCTTTAACCATGTTAAGTGTGATTTGCAAAACAAGTAAGTAGCTTGGTTGGGAGGGAATTGAATATGTAATTTTGGAAGTGAAGGGGCTAAGAGTAGAGCCTTAAAGGTGAAAGGAAGGAGATTATCAGAGGAAAGTAATTTGAGAGCACAAAATAGCAGACTTAGGGACTTCTGAGAGTAATGACTTAGCGCCATAATAAGAGCCACACAAATACTGACTTCTTAAGGATAAAGAGAACTTGAAAAGTGGCAAGGGACATGTCATCCATTTTGTTCAGCACATATCCAGAGTACCTATGATTATTGTTTTCGGTACTAAACCCAGGGCTTTCACACTAACTTACATCCCCAGACCTTGTTTTAATCTTTGTTTTGTGACAGGATCTCTTCAAGTCTCTAAGTTGCCCGGGTTGGGCTCAGATTTGAGAGCCTCCTGGAGTCTCAGCCTTCCAGAATATTGAGATTACAATGCAACACCACGCTAGTCTACCCATTATACATCAGTCGGTTTGCTCAGAATTAGACTTGATGTGATGAACATGTTGTTCATGACTACTGTGGGAAAGAGTGGCAGGAAAGCTGTGACACCATTTGGACTGTGAGGAATGAAGGAGGTCGGGAAAGGGTTCCTAGGAAATGTGGCGTCTGAGGTGACACATGCTGAAGGAAGAGCTTTATCGTGAAGGTAGCTGGAAGTTTGTGGAGGACTTTGAAGAGCTAATGCATGAAGAGACGCATGTCTAGCAAAATTGCTGCTGCATGGAAGGGTAGCTGCAAGAGAACCAGGTACATGGTGGCCCTGATGCACGAGAGGCGCCCTGGACTGTGGATAGTGGGCAGCACAGGGACAAAGAGATGTATTCAGAGGTTTTAAGAATGTAGGCTTTTCCAGACTTGTGGGGTAGAACATAGAAAAGGTGGAAGGAAAGCTAGAAACTCTAGGATGTCTCAGTTCAGGGTTCAGGTAACCAGATAGATACCATTTCCACTCACTAGGATGAAACAACCACCTTTGGTTCAAATTCCAGCTACTCTTGTCTCTGGATCTGTGACCCCGAGAAGGTTATTTAATATGGGCCAGGCTACGTAGCTTTCTAATCCTTCACTTTTCATACCTGCAGTATGCTGGTGGTTAGTACCTGAGGTGGTCATTTACAGAAGCAAGTGAAATCATGCTAGCAAAGCACATGGTGATGAGGGAAAGCCGTTATGGTAGATAGATTAGTGGTCCCTAAAGATATCCATGGCCCAAGCCCTGGAAACTCTGTGCCACTCTACCTGGGAAAGGGAAATAGAAGCTGCAGATGGAATTTAAGTTGTTAATCAGATGACCTCATGATGGAGAGATTATCCCAGGCTATCGAACTGGACCCAGTGTGTTCACAGAGTCTGCCTAAGCAGGCAACAGAGGACAAGGTAAAGAGCAGGGAGATGGGAGCACAAGAAGGCCTCCGTGTGAGTCCTGGCTTTCTTTTCTGAACTCAAAGCCTTCAGGAGAAAATTCAGCTCTACCCAAACCATGATGTTAAACCAGCAAGACTCACTTAGACTTCCGACTTACAAGACAGCAAGACCATTTGCAGTATTTCTGTCCATCATTCATTAATTTCCAGAAGTACGTTAAAGTAGCAGTAGAAAGCAGGAAGGCATCATGATTGAGTCTAATTATGTGAAAGTTATTCTTGTTATTAAGGGCAAGAATTCTGAAATGAATAAGGAAGAAAGAGAATGGAGGCATAGGAAGAAGAGAAAAGTACTGAGAATGAGAATTTCCTATGGGGAAGAAATGAGAAACTACAGTAGGCAGCAGCAAGCTAAGATATTTCCTTGCAAGTATATGAGGCATGATTGAGAAGCGAGGTGAAAATCTAAATTTTTAAAAATGTATTACACTAAAATCACATTGTCATGAATCTCCCTCCAAATCCTCCCCTTACCTCGAGCACACTCCTCCCATCATCCTAACTGCTCTCTGCAGCAGCTGTGGAGTCCTCTTTCCTGAGTGACTTTAGCTGCACTGTCCTGGCCACCTTGGTGTCCTGAATGGATTCAAACTGTTTCCCTTTCATGGTCATTTTGCCTTTGGGGAAGAGCTGGAAGTCACCTGATGCCAGATCCGGTGAATAAGGTGGACAAGGACACAGAGCCATGATTTTATGAGCTGCCTTTCCACTGGGTGATGTTCGGCAGCAGCATTCATAATATTTTTGATCACACTTAGTAAAGACCCTCAGGAAAGAGGGCTCAGGAGCTGGTACAAAAAGTGGCAAGAATGATAGGCTGATTCGTGTTCGAAGTGAGGAGGAGGATTTTGAGGGGATTCATGGCAATGTGTCTTCTACTATATTACATTCTGTAAAAAACATGCACATTTGCCATCTATTTCCGTAGTGCTTCCTCTTTCCAGCACTGAGAGAAACTCCAGACAATCTGCCCTCTCTGCAGGCTGCATGTGTACTTTTCACAATCTCACCATCTTTCCTCCCAGATATTTTTGCATTTTCAAAAATGTAGGAAATCCAGAATATAAATTCTGGGGTGAAATTTCTGGGGAAGCCAGATTTCACAAATGGGACCACTCAGGCAACTGAAATATGTGTGAGATAATTTTCAAGATACCTCCCAGCAGTGGACCAGTGGTTTCCTTCACGAGGATGTGGACTCTGAGTAGGAAATGTGGAGTCAGCTACAGCTTATTGTCAAGGACTGATTCTGTCATGATGATGTTAAAAACAAATTGGATTTCCTCAGGCAAGTCACTTAATGCTCAGCGTTACCTGTGAAATGGGAATCGGAATTCTGGTCTAGCTTTCCTAGCAGATTGCTGAGATCAAAGTAGGTAACATAATGGAAGGAACTACGTGAGCAGAAAAGCACAATACATCTGCCACCGGTGCTCACGACTCCTCAGCCCCCACCAGCCCTAAGAGCGAATGCCTCAGTCCTTCTGAGGCCTCCGCGCTGTCTGATTGCAGGTTTGATCTTGCACACATATATCATAAATCTTCCTCTTCATTTCTTTCTTTTCTTAGCTCCCAGTTTTATTTTTTTCGATTCCCTTTCTAATCAACTGCAGTCTTTGATCACTATTTTGCCTTCTTGTTAAACAGAGCTCTGAAATTCGTTCATGTGCAAACCGGTTTAACAACCCAAATCGCTCACACACAGTGTTGAAGCCTGTAAAGGACACCTCAGAGGTTGCATTCACCTGGCAAGTATCAGCAGGCAGCAGGACTCTTCTTTGAAACCGGGAAGTTCTACAGGAATAAATATTCATGTGTTCTCTATTTTTCAAAAAAAAAAAAATTAGAGGAGAAAAAAAATCAAAGTAATGAAAAGTAATCTCATTGGTTCTAACCCAAAAATAACTTCATAATTATCCAGATAATTGCCCCTAAAATTTTATGCCCAAAGTAAGTTTTGAGAATTTGAGTTTCATTGAACCCATCTTCCCTTTATATGGCCTCATTTCAAGATTTGAATTGATTAGTTATAGGCCAAAAAAAAAAAAAAAAAAAAAATCCCTTTGTTTCCACCATGGGACTACTACTGTCACCATGAGATTGCTCCTGTCACATATAAATGAGGAGCTTCCCTTTCCAACTGTGCCTTTCCTGTTTCCAATCTGGAGACCGGGCCCCAAGTCACAGTGACCGCCTACCTGCAGAATGAGGGAGGGGAGTTTTCGAAAACAGAAAAAAGAAAAGGCAAGACTTGGCATCCAGGCCACTGCCTTAGGCAGCACACACACTGGGAGGCCAAACCTGTTGCAGGGATGAATTGTGGAGCATGCTCCCGGCAGAGGAATGGAAGCTGCCAACTGGGTAAGCATGGAAGGCTGTCTGTGACCTCAGCGTGCATAGCTGGGACTCCACAGAGTGGAACTCAGTCCTGAGCATTCATGAAGAAGGTCTGTCCTCCTGTCCCAGATTCTTCTGTGTTAATCCACCCTTCTGCACTGTGCAAATCCTTCCCAGACATCATCAGATGCTCTCAGCTGTCTACTCTGTAGAAGTTGCCCAGAGGAATTGGATCAGTTATATGTCAAACAGAACAGAATGTGAAACCTGCAAAGATTGTATAGGTTAGGTTCATACATAAGACCTTATGGTATAATATTCTCTTTTTCCAAGCCCCAGGGTGGTGGTCTGCAAAGAATGGGAGGGGTTTCTGGGTCTGCTCATCCCAGGCTAAATTTTGCATTCCAAGATAGGGTACTGGGGGGGGGGCAGGAGGAAAAACTGTCTATGATCTCCCTAAAACAAATTCCCATCACCACCAAAGGCAGTTCCCACACATGCAATACAAATGCAGTGGGTTACTGGAACATTTGTTTTTCAAAATCACACTGAAAAGCCAAGAAATGGTATCATTTCTCTGCATCTGGGATCTTAGAGCTTACCCCAGGAGGGTACATTTGCTAAATTAGTGTGTAGTTTCTACTTGGAGTCTCTCTTTCTCGGGCCAGGAGGGGTTGGCCATGGTAGGATGCACCCAGCTAGACTGAGAACTCAGCCTCTGAGCCCAGAAAGTAGTTTTGCTAGTAAGGGACTCAGGGTTTCAAGATTTTGAAGCAGGAGACAGGAAGTTTAGCTCCTTCTTCATCTCTAAATCCAGATGGAGTTCTCACAAGTCTTTCTTGATTTTGCAGCTCTTGAGCATTAGTTTCCTCTGCTACAAAAGGGAGACAACTTAACACACCTGCTAGGTGTTACATTGCTTTGCAGCCCTGTTCCCTGATAGTAATGTTTTTCTGTACTAATAACTGTTACTGCCACGTTGAAGAGAGAAAAAGTAGAAAGAGGATGGGAAGAAACAGAAAAATGTCACTGGTCCCTCAAGATGATGGGAGCACAGGGGAAGAAGGAAGAAGGGAGAGGAGCAGACAGGCAAGAGTCATGGGCACAGCAGGATGAACCTGGGGCTCAGTCCGTGCCCCTGCTGCCGTGTGTGCACCACAAAGACAAACTCTTTCAACAGTCAGGTTTCTTCATCGTCACTATTTCTGTCTTTCAGAGAAAGAAATGATATTTTCCCTTGATCTACAGAACCAAGAAGCTATGCGATTGCTTTAGGGATGCCCACCCAGTGCAAAGCATTTAATTATGCATCCTAGAAAAGTGCCCTCTGTGCCATCTCCAGATATTCGAGCCATCTCTGGGTGTCCATGCCATCATGTTCTTGCATGACAACAGTACCTCTAGAGTAGGCTGGACCTGAAGGATGATGGAGGGAGATTCCTGAGACACTCTGAGCCGAGCGTCTTTGTCCATTCAACTCACTGGAGAGAAGAGTCTATACCTCATGTTCCTAAGAAAGACTTCATTTTCTCTAGGTATCCTTGGGACCCTGTGTGGGGACATCTTGGAAACCTCTTCTGCCATTCCAATATTTAAGCAAAACCTTATGTGCACCTGACCTGTATCATGGGATTGCCTTTATGCTAGCTTGGCCTTGCTTGTGTGGGAATTGCCTGAAATGTCCTCTAGGGTATAATGAAAGATGACCTGCATGACCAGCATAGACGACAGCAAACACTTGCACATGTTTATAAATTCTAAACACTTTCAGATATTTCACTTCATGTGAGTTTTGTGACATCCCCGGGGATAGAGATGATAGAAGTCATCAAGTTTACAAGTAAGGCTCTCATGACTCAAACGCAAAGCTTGTGCAAGGTGTTGAGAGGGGATCTCCTGACTCGAGATGCCCAGGGTCTGCTCAGGGTCAGCATGTATGTTTAGTCCCTTCTTGAGAAGCCCTAAATTGACTGAGTGATCTCACCTGAAGGGCACATTCTCTTCTGAAACTCACCACCTGCTCTTTATATGTGCTACAGTCTGTGCTTTGAAGAACTGTTATCATCAACCCTCTTTCAGCCTGAAAAGCTGTAGGTACTACTTAAGCTAAAATTACCTTTTCTTTAAGGCTACTCAAGCACTTGATTGCACTTAACTCCTCATTAATGTACAATTAAGATGTCTGCTGCTCCATAAATACCCAAATAGCCTCAAATAAATGAGAACAGAGCTGCTGAGCCTTTCCAAACCTGCAGAACCAAGATCCACCTAAGACTTGTCAGAATGTTTCTGAGAACTTGATCTGTAGTCTTTTCCAAACATACAGTGGTGAATACTTTGAGTGTTTGGGTGCCTGCTTCCCCTAAGTGCAGAGAAGTAGATGCCTGTCACCATGTCAGGTGACACACTCCTGATACCACAGGCTTCACAATGATGTGAAGCCCTTAGGGTCTGCAGCCTGGCTTGGTCCTGAGCATGATCTAGTCCCTTAGTGTAACTCAACTCCCCGGAGAGGGATTAACTTGTGGTCATAAAGCAACTCATTCACAGCTAAAACTGGGGTTGGTACAGTGGACTCCCCATAGCTCATCCTATGTCTAATACTCTCTGAAAACATTCAGATGAACTCACCTGCAATGAAAACATTTTTAATTCAATATTTTAAAAAGATGAATCTATGACTGAGCATTTTGCCTCTCTCAAAATCCTTATTAGTATCGCGATTCAGTCCGGAACCTCGCTAATTAAAAGGTAGAACAAGAAGGCAGATATCTTAAAGGTTTTTAGAAGTGAATGCTGAACTTCATTCATATTTGTTTTAAAATATGAATGAAATGCAAATACAAGTCAAATTCCAGGTCATCACCTTGCTAGGCAGTTAGCAAAGTAAAAGAGAAATCCCCAGAAGTTTATAGAAACAAAAAATTATAGAGATCCTCGTGAAACCGGAACTCAAGAAGTTCCCTGGAGTACAACTAGGAGAATCAGAAGAGTGGAACTTTGGGTCAGTTGAGTCCCACCCTGGTCAAGAATTGAGCTGCCTACTACTTGGGAGAGTTCCTCTTCATGAATTCATGAAGATCAGGCTGCATTTCCCAGTATAACTGAGCTGCTAATTATCAGCTTAGTTGCTTGCACCTTTCTGGTCACTTAAGTACTTGCATAAAATTATTTTTCAATCCCCTGAGAGTTAAACAAGGCCGATGGGCCAGCCACTTTGTCAAAGAAAGCAGCTTTGAGAAGCAGCACAAAGAGATGTGTCAGAAAGGCCAATCCACTAGAAGCTGGGAGACCTGATCACATGATCATCAAATTACTCTGGAGGGGGGGAATTGCTGCATGTCTCATTCTCACCTGCACGGTGTTCGCTCTGAGTCTGAATTCCCCTGAGTATGCAGGTGGGATAAAATTCAAGAGCAATTAACTGTCATCTGCCACATGCTTATGGTGCAACCCTGGAGACACACAGATCTTGAGAGACCAAGGAATGGGCAAGCTGGATTGTGGTTTGTTATGGCACACCAGTTAGACCTAAAGTTTCCATCCCACTTATCATTTTCTGCCGGAGTGTCTCTGAGCCAGCTTCTTGATTTAGTTGAGTCTCAGTTCTTCCATATGCAAATATAAGAAATTAAAAAAATATTTTCTAGTTGCTCAGTTTCCGTGGCACCTTGTAGGCACCATCTGCAGAAATGGTAGGTGTCGTAGGAAACATCTGTTCTCACCATCAGCCTCCAAAATGCTCACTTTCTAAAGATCTTGGGAACATTTAGGGTAGTCTAAAAGAGTTAATTCTCTTTGAGGGCTCATTAATTTCTCCAGATGCGGCTGTTGTATCCTACATTGGGTTGTATTGCTACCACGTTGCTCCATATTATGCAAATGTGCAAACTCTTCACAAACTGGAAACAATTACAGGCTGAGAAATCACCCCAGTGGTCCTGCTTCCTGGCAGCCCATCATGTCAGGAGATCAGATAGTGACCTTTTCATTTGTCTGAACAAATAAAAAAGAAAATTATTGACTTTGTTTTTTAAATATTTACTTGCCTCTTTTTCAAAGTAAATTACATCGATAAAAATATCAGGCGCTTGTTTTTATAGCATGTTTTGGAAACCTCCCTCTCCAGAGCTGTTTTCCTTTCTGGGCTCCCGCTGTTTAACAGTTTTTCTGCCATCAGAGAATGAGATTTGTATTTAAGATGTTACCTGCTGTAGATTGCATGCTGAAGAGTGAATCTCCTTAGTATTACCATAGAACGTAATCCCCTATGACTTTTCCATAATCCTTTTGAGACTGGGTTTTATTTCCTTCATTTTAAATGCTCTAATAATTTTTAAATAAACTTTCTTGCATGTGTATAATGGTACCCAGACGGACCTTATCAATAAGCTGGAAAAGCATGGAACATGGGTTATTAATCAATGGAGTCTGTAGTGATTAGATAATTAATAAAAGGAAAGGTACTTGACAAAAGGAATAGATCTTAAATTTTTAATGCTATTATCATGAATTAGTGAGTAGAATTTTAATGGGCAATTTAGCTTCCTACTGTTCGATTTGGCAAAGCATAGAGAAAGCCAATTACTTTGTGTTTGTGTGGCTGCTTCTGGAGCTGCGTGGATCCAGGATTCTTGGGTTCTAAGCCATGACCTAGAGAGAATCATTCAACTGCTCTGGCCTCAGTATACTGTGAAGACCTCCGGGCACCAACAATGGCAAACTCTGTGAGTTTCAAGCTGTTTGCTCTCACAAAATAATGAACATTCATGCCCACGTACTGAGAAGGGTGGTAGACAGAGAAAAGATCATCAATTTTTATTTCTCAAAATAAACACAAGCAAATGTCATTTGAGTTTGAAAAGCCAATAGAACAGTTAAAGTATCAGGAAAATTAATTCTTCAAATATAATTGAGTTAGTGAAAAATTTACTCATTTTTCTCTCTTATGAAAGATTAATTAAAATATCTTTACATATCAGAACCAAAATATGGAACTGTACTAATTCTTTGAATCTTCATAATTTTAGCAGATGAAATACTATTTTTTTGCTGAAAAGTTCTATGGGATTATTTAATTTTAAATGGTTAAAATCCATAATTACTACCTTTCATATAGATGCTTTTAAAGATGGATTTCTTTGATTTAGTGCTCCATTGGCAGGAAAGTTTGGTACATCAGCTTTAAAAGAAAAATCGGCTCCTCTTTTTTCACTGTAAAATTAATAATCTGATGACACGGAAAGTTGAAAATTTAGTATCTCATTCTGTAAAGATTCTTGTATTATGCCCTGAAGTTTTATTTCTCTTTATTAAGTGTGCTTAACTGAAGAAAAAATTATAGATAGCTTGGAAATTGATTGTTTAAAAGAGCATGTGGTGTTATAGTACCTGAATTATACTCTATGAAGTTTATATTTTTTAGTGTTACTTCAATATCCTTTTTATGTAGAAAGATAATATATTAGCAAACTCTGAAATGTCATGCATTTTCTCCACATCAAACAGAAAACAAATCTGCACCTTTTGTTAAAGTTGTACATTAATCTGCTGTTCCTGAAAAATGTGGATAAAAGCTAGAAAGGGTTGTGAAGTTTATATTAAATACTTATCTGAAATAATGTGAGGATCTGAAGGGCTTTAAATATGTTAAATTCATGAAAATTTCTTTAAATGATAGATAGCTTGGAGCCAAGGATGGTAGCACACACTATAAGCTTACCCTTTAGGAGGTTAAGGCAAGTGAATTGTAAATTGGAATCCAGCCTGGGTAACTGACTGAGAACCTACCTTGGAATAAAAAAAAAAAAAAAAAAAAATAAAGGGGCTGAAGATGTAACTCTCTGTGAAAGTGCTTGGTTCAGTTACTAGTACCAAAACAAGAAAAATTATAATTTCATTTGTAGGCTCATGAAGTTGTTTCCTTACTTCAGTTGCCATCACTTTAGAAACTTCAGGTGTGCGACTTCTAATGTCTTCTATGTTTACATCTCCTGGACTTGCCTGCATGGGTTGGAGGCCAGAAACTGCCTTTTCTGCCTTGACATTTTCTTGGGTTGTCCCAGACAAGTGGGTTGTGGGATACCAGGCACTTCCCACATTAGCTATGATCTCTCTAAGGTACAGCTGGCTGGTTCTCCAGCCAGTTCTGGGTACAGGTACCCAGTAGTGCATTGGTATGGGGCTGGCTGCTGCTTTTGCTAGCCCAATGCAGGCTACTGCTGGAAGCTCTCTGATGGCAGCCAGTGTGTGTGTGAGGGCAGGATTAGATGCTAAGAAAAATTATAGATAGCTTGGAAATAGATTATTTAAAAGAACGTGTGATATTATAATACTATATTTTATAAACATGAACTAAATGTTTTTTAAAATATAATGTCAAAAGTTTTTGTAAGGAAGAATGAGACTGAAGTTATTTTATCCTTAAATTTTTAAGGAAAACAAACCCCAGAAAATAAGAAATTTATTAAGGTGAGGGGAATCCCTTCAAGATCTAAGTGTATAAAAGAATGCAGACTATTTCAAGAACAATTAGGTCAAATGAGGCAAAGTAAAATAGAATATAAATGGATCCCATTTTAGGCAAATGTGCCAAAAATATTCATGCTATATGGATTTGCTAGATGTAGTAATTGGGGCAATTTTTGTAACTTAGGCTAAATTGAGATGTCCTAGAAAAAATGACTTAATCTAATAGAGGAGCCTCAATGTATGCATTCCTTTACCTTGGAAAGTCGAAGAAACAGTATAATTTTTGGGAGGAGGGTGTGGGTTTTGTTTCTTGACTTTTGGAAAACATGATCAAAGACCACAGAAGCGTAGGGCACCAGAAATAGTTACCATGTAGAAGTTGTTGAAGTGGGGGACAAATCCTCAATCCTTGATTCAAAATTGTTGGATGACGAAGCTTCTTCTATACTTTTATGGTGGAAACCTTAATTTGCTTTTTATATCTATAGTGAACAATCATTGATTTTTTTTAAGTGTTGGGGATTGAACACAAATCCTTGGCACTGTGATACATCCTCAGCTTTTTAGTTTTGAGATAGGGTCTAATTTGCTTGTTTGTCCAGACTGGATTTGAATTTGGGATTCTACCTCTTCATCCTTCCAGAGTGCTGGGATCACAGGACTGCACAACCATGCTTGGCTTTTCCATTGATTTTTTATGATGCCCCAGGGCTGTAGTGTGCTGGATTGAAAACCAGTGATCAACTTGTAACACCAGCTGAACTGAATCAGCATGGTGCTGAGTGTGAATGCCCCACGTGAGGATTATTGCCAAGATAAAAGGGAGAACTGGAGAGGAAGAGGTAATGTTGGTTCTCTGTGGTGCTGTTGGTTCTCCTGTTGCTGTGAGTTCTCCTGGAGGAGCTTCTTGAACTTCTTTCCTTAAATGCACTTGGCTGTTCTCATCATCAGAGGAACTGCTGAGGATGGCTGTAACAGTTTTGAGGGAAGCCCTTGTATTTATTTTGAGCATTACTTCCTGGAACCAGTGTAGAACTCTCAACCTGCTGGCACAGATCCTTCATCCTGCTGGTACAGACTTTCTAACTTCCACTGTTGAGCTTTGAACCTTTCCAGTACGGACCCATGAAACAGACTTGCATGAGATATTGTTATGGGCTCGAGGCCTCCAGTTGCACTCATGGGAGTCATTGTCATGGGATCTAGGTCTTCAGCTGGACTCATGTAAGATGCTGTTATGGGATTCAGTCCCTCAGCTAGATTCTTTGGGTCTTAGTGTATGGACAGATTGCCCGCACTCTTTTTTTGTATTTCATTCTTTGGGTGACCATTATAAAATAATACTATGAATTATATGTCCTGAAATGTTTTCTTTGCAATCCCTGATTACAACATGTAGCAAACACGAAGTTTAGTGTGGCAGGTTGAAACAGCTACTGCCCAAAAGAAGCAAGCAGCTCACTAAAGAAGAGTACTTTCCATGTAAGGGAAAGGTAATAACTTCTTAAGGAATATTCTAGCAGCCTCTCAGTTTACCCAAAGCATTGTGGTATGAGAGAAAGCACATAGAAAATGGAATTGCTCTAGTAAAGAACTTCCTGTTTCTATAACCAGTCCAGGTCAAAGAATGGAGCAGAGCCATTAACATATGCAGTAAAAGCAAAAGGAAAGATGAGCTTTCTTGTAAAGACCGCGACTAGAAATAGAAATTTTATAAGATTAAAATAATGAAATAACTACTAATGTCCAGGTTCATGTTTTTCGAAGTACTATACTGTAGCCCCTACAGTTACCCACTTCCACTTCTGTACATATCAGTTACAGGCTTGTATTGGTCACTAGTTTTTCTGTCACTGGGGACCAGAGTACCCGGCACTTGCAATTTAAAGGGGGATAATTAAAAGACTACTAGGAGTAATAAACAAATTCAGCAGTGTAGCTGGATACAAAGTCAATGCTCAAAAATCCATAGCATTTCTATACACAAACTCACTGAGAGAAATTATAGAAATGTCGCCTTTCATGATAGCATCTAAAAAAATGAAATACTTAAGAATTAACTAAGAATGTAAAAGATGTATATGCTAGAAACTATGCTATGCTAAAAAAGGAGATTGAAAAGGATATTAGAAAATGGAAGGTTATTCCTTGCTCTTGGCTAGGAAGAACCAACATTGTGAAAATGGCCATACTCCCAAGACTCTTATACCGATTTAACACAATCCCAATCAAAATATCATTAACATACCTCACACACCTAGAGAAAACACTCCTAAAATTCATTTGGAAACAGAAAAAACAAAGTCAAGGCAGGAGGCATGTCAATTCCTGACTTGAAACGATACTACAAAGCCACAGTGATAAAATCAGCAAGGAACTGGCAAATAAATAGACCGTGAGGATGAATGAAACAGATTAGAAGATGCAAGCACAACTACAAAGACACTCAGCCAGCTGATAACTGCTAACGGGGCTAAACATGTTCACTGGAAGAAAAATAGTCTCTTTAATCAATAGTGTTAGAAAAATTGGCTCTCTACATGCTGAAGACTGAAACTAGATCCATGCCTATCACCATGCACAAAACTAAAGTCTAAATGGATCAAAGACCTAAATATTAAAACAGAAACACTAAATCTACTGGAAAACAAGGTAGGTACAAGTCTTGGAGACACAGGGATAGGTAGAGATTTCATGAACAAAATGCAAACTGCACAGGAAACACTTCAAAGAATCAACAACTGAGATATATTATTGGAAAGTTTCTACACTTCAAAAGAAATCACCAACAGAGTGAAAAGAAAAACCACAGAGTGGGAAAGAATTTTAGCCAACAACACCTTAGACAAAGAACTTATATTCAGAACATATGAAGAATTGAAAAACATCAAACCCCCCAAATTCAAACATTTCTTTTGCTCAAAAATGACTTAAACAGAATTGTTACAGTATAGATATAGAATGTCCTCCAAGAGTTTTATGTTTAGAGATGGGGTTTCTGGAAGGTTATTGGGTCATGGGGCCCCATTCTGATAAGTGGATTCATATACTGGTGAATTCACAGCTAATTCAAAAACCCTCTCCAAAAATGGGCATCTGAGATGAACACACAGTTCTCAGATGAAGATTTACAAATGGCAAGTAAATACTTGAAGAAATGTTCACCATCACTGGTCATTTTGAGAAGATGTGAATTAAAACAGCATTGGGATTTAATCTCATTCTGGAAAGAATAGCTGCCATCAAGAAATCAACTGATAATAAATGTTGGTGAGGCTACAGGGAAAAAGGAACACTGCTCCACTGTTGGTGGGAGTGTAGACTGGTGTAGCCACTATGGAAATCAGTATGGAGAATTTGTAGAAGTCTAGGATTAGAAGTTCCATTCAATCCAACTATTCCCCTCCTGGGTATTTTCCCAGAAAAACTGAAAAGGTCATATTACAGGGATATATGTGCACCTATGTTCATAGCAGTAAATTTGTAATAACTAAATCTTGTTTCCAAAGATGTCCATCAACTGCAGAGTGGATGAAAAAGATGTGGTATTTTTATACAATGGAATATTATTCAGCTATAAAAAGGATGATCTTGAGATCTTCATAGGCAAATGGAGACAACTTGAGGCTGTCCTCATTCGTGAAATAAATAAAAATTATATTTATACATATCACATTGTGTCTCTAGCATAAAAAGAAATAAGAACTGGAGTAATAAAACCACAAATGTGTAATTGCTATTGTAAAAAAAAATAGAGTAAAGGAAAGTGCTCTAAAGGATATAACTGCATGTATGCTTAAGTGTGTAGGACTGATAACCACATGACTAAATTTTTGTTGGATAGTTGAACAGAACTGTTAGTAACCTTGCTGTTTAAATGTCTACTTTGTGTGCTTTACTTTTGTAACTTGAACAGCTATTTCTAAGAGGACAATATATAATTTACCAACTAGTGATATCTTACTGTTTACTTTTTTGACATTATGTATTATTTTTACCCTTTTTCTGTTTTTTTTCTTTAAATAAAATTTTTAAAAAATTTAAAGGGGACAGGTTCATTTCAGCTCATGGTTTCAGAAAGTGCAGTCTGTGGTGGACGGCGTGATGAAGGAGGGCTGTTTAATCATGGCAGGCAGGACGCAGAGAGAGGAGAGAGGAGCTTAAGAGGAAATCCTCCAACTCTCTGTCCACAGTGACCCACTTCTCCCCACCAGCCCAACTTTCTAACAATACATTTAGCTGTGAATTCACCAGTATATGAATCCACTTATCAGAATGGGGCCCCATGACCCAATAACCTTCCAGAAACCCCATCTCTAAACATAAAACTCTTGGAGGACATTCTATATCTATATCATAACAATTCTGTTTAAGTCATTTTTGAGCAAAAGAAAAATCAGTATACCCAACCACAGCCCAGGGGTGAGCCCAATTGTGCTGTAAGTACATGGCAATTGTGAGGTACAAGGAGAACAATCAGAGTCAACAGGAAAGCAATTGTGGAGCAGGCTCACTGTGCACTACTTACAAGCTCAACCTCCATTGGGCTGCACTTCTCCCAAATTGAAAGTAGGAAGCCATTGGTGCATAGTGGGTTCCAGTTAGCTTTTGTTGCTCACAGTGAAGGCCCCAGTGCTGAGTTTGGAGTGAACAGGACTTGGTCACAGGACATAGGGTTGGACCAGTTGCTGGTACTGAGCTTGGTGTTGAGGAGTGTGGATAGAAGGGCAGGTAGAGCAGAGAGCTTACATAACAAATAATGGCTAATAATTCTCCAAATCTGTAGAAAGATGGATAAGTTCGCCAATTACATTCAGCCTAAGATTTTGCTGAGACACACTGCAATCAAATTGACAAAAATCGGGGCTGGGGATATAGCTCAGCAACATAGTATCTGCCTATCAAGCAGGAGGTCCTGAGTTCAATTCTTAGTATTAAGAAGTCTGAAGGATTTGAGGCAGAAGTGGAAGAGTCCACTGGAAGCCAGGAGATGATGTCTAAGATACAGTTGAAGACTGGAGCTCCTCTGAAGAACAGAAGCAGAACCATCCTTCCTCATTTCTCCTTTATACCATCCAGGTGATGAGCTACTCTAGAGTGGGTTCTCTACATCCTGCTGTGTAGGATTGCTGAGCCAATTTAGCTAAACTCCTAAACTTTTCTTTTTTTTTATTTAAGAGGAAAAAGAGAAAAACACAAAACAAAACAAAGCGGTGTAAGGGTACACGTAATACAGAACTACAACAAAACAAAACAAAACAAAACAAAACAAAACAAAACAAAAATAACAGTAAGAAATCACCTGTTAGTAGATTACATATTATCATCTTGAAAATAGTTGCTCAAATCACAGTATCAAAGAATACAAGGTGGACATTCAAACAGGGAGACTGCAAACAGCTGTGTTCAATGATCCAAAAACATTGATATAGTCAGCTGTTTAACACCCCTAAACACACTTGCTGTTATATCCATTAGAGCTCTTTTTCTTTTCTTTTTTTTTCCCTCTCTTTTTTACAACAAAATTTACACATTTTGGATTTTATTACACTTTAGTGCTTATTACTTTTTTTGGGGGGGGGGAGAATACAGTCAAACATGGCATAACAAAGCTGTCAGTCAATACCAAGGATAGACGTAGCACATGGTGTAGAACAGAGTACAAGGTTATCAACAATGGTTATCAACGTTGTCCCTTGTTTCCTTAAAAAGAATTGTCTATCTTATTAGATATTATAAAGTTGGACAAAACAGTAGAGAACAAGACCAATAAAACTTAGGCATTGTAAACATTACAGGACTTCCAAAGAAGACAATAGTCAAACCAGAATGGGTATCTTAGTGAATCTTATTGCCTTCAAAGTAGTTGCCTATGTCTTCAAACTTGATACTATCATATAGAATGGAACAGAGTCTAATTAGTCGAAACAAGATCGTGGGAGTATTACAGGACTTCAAAACAAGTAAATAGGAAATCATAAAGAGTTACTATTTATATATCCTAATTTTTAAAATTTTTTCTTTAATTAAGACAAACATAAGAAATGACTAAATAATTTTTTTAAAACAATAAGGGGGAGATTGAGATAAAATAGGACATAACAATATAACAATAGAGGTCAAAGCATGACTGTTTCAGCAACCTAGTACTTCACCACCATATAACCCGACTTAATAGTAGTTACCATAGTATCTGTCTTTTTCCTCGAAATATTTGGATAAAACTTCATATACTCTAGCTTCAAATATTTCCATATCAAGAAGCCCAGAATAAAGCCTTTCTAATTAATGAGTGAAAACTTTATAAGGCTTCAAGGCCACCTAATGGGGAATCACGATTACCACTTATTTTTATATATTTGAATCATTACTTACATTAGGGAAACTATTTGGTATTCACACATGCGAGATTGATTTATCTCACTTATGAGTATGGTCTCAAGCTGCGCCCATTTATTGATAAATATCCCAATGTGATCCTTCTTTATAGCTGAATAATACTCCATTGTATAGAAATACCACAACTTTTCTATCCATTCCTCAGTTGATGGACACTTGGGTTGTTTCCAAGATCTGGCGATTACAAATTGTGCTGCTATAAACATAGGTGCAGATATATCACTGTGGTATGATGCTTTCAGTTCTTCTGGGAATATGCCTAGAAGTGGAATAGCTGGAATAAATGGGATTTCCAGTCCCAACTTTTTGAGAAATCTCCAGCCAGATCTCCACAAAGGCTGTACCAGTCTACACTCCCACCAGCAATGCAGGAGAGTTCCTTTTTCCCCACAGCCTCTCCAGCATTTGTTGTCGGTTTTCTTGATCCTGGCCATTCTTTCAGGAGTGAGATGGTATCTCAGTGTGGTTTTAATTTGCATTTCTCTAATGACCAATGATGATGAGCATGTTTTCATGTATTTATTTGCCATTGGCATTTCTTCATCTGAGAATTGCGTATTCATCTCAGATGCCCATTTTTGGATTGGATCTTTGAATTTTGGAGGTCTGAGTTTCTTTAATTCTTTATATGTTTTAGAAAAGAGGCCCTTGTCTGAGAGAGAGTTCACTAAAATCTTTTCCCAGTTTGTGGGTTTTCTTTTCACTATGCTGGAGATTTCTTTTGACATGCAGAAACTTTTTAATAAGAAGTGGTCCCAGTTATTGATTCTGGGAAGAATTTCCCGTGCGGTTTGAGTCCTGTTCATGAATTCTTTACCTACTCCTATGTCTCCAAGGTTTCTACCTAATTTGTCTTCCAATAGATTTAGTGTTTCTGTTTTAATATTCAGATCTTTGACCCATTTAGATTTTAATTTAGTACATGGTGATGGACATGGGTCTAGTTTTAGTTTTCGGCAAATGGAGAGCCAGTTTTTCCAGCACCATTTATTAAAGAGACTGTCGTTCTTCCAGTGGACCTGCTTGGGTCCTTTATCAAAGATAAAGTGGTTGAGTGTGTTTGTAGTTGTGGTTGTATCTTCTAATCTATTCCACTGATCTTCGGCTGTGTTTTGATTCCAATACCATGTTGATTTTACTACTGTTGCTTTGTAGTATAACTTCAAGTCAGGGATTGTGATGCCTCTTGCTTTGTCTTTGCTGCTTAGAATTGCCTTTGTGATTCTAGGTCTCTTCTGGTTCCAGATGAAATTTAGGAGTGATTTCTCTAGATCTATAAGGTATGTTGATGGTATTTCTATTGGGATTGCATTGAATCTGTATAACAGTTTTGGGAGAATGGCCATTTTCACAATGTTTGTTCTTCCTATCCATGAGCAAGGGATGTCTTTCCATTTTCTGAGATCATCTTCAATTTCCTTTTTCAGTGTATTATAATTTTCACTGTATAAGTCTTTCACTTCTTTCGTAAGGGTAATTCCTAAATATTTCATTTTTTTGCTTGCTAATGTGAATAGTCCAGTTTCTCTTATTTCCCTCTCTGTAATTTTGTTGTTCGTGTATAGGAATGCTATTGATTTCTGAGTATTGATTTTGTATCCAGCCACATTACTGAATTTATTTATTGTATCTAAGAGTATTTCAATGGAGTTTAGGGGGTCTTCTATGTAACTCCTAAACTTTTCAAATTGACACAATCCATCGGCCATTACAGTAAGTGATAAGAAAGACTTTTTTGCAGGAGTCCTCAACTTACGAACAAGTTGTGTTTCAGGAGAGTGCTCATAAACCAGATTCACTTGTAAGTTCAACGTAGTGAGTCTCACATGCCTTTGACACAAATGTACCATGGACAATGCTCTTGCACATCCCAGCAGCCCCTCCACAGCACCAGTGCTCTTCTTCTTGCGTCCCGGGCTCTGACTGAGCACTGCTCTGCTGAACATACACACAGTATGGTGAGCTCACAGTGGAATGACTGTGACAGTGTCCGCCAGGCACCAAGCAATTTGTCTAGATCTGTGAATGTTTGTAAGGTGAGGCCGCTTGCTATCCGTGAAAGACTGCAACTTGAATGTTTGTAAGTCAGGAACTTACTATATTTCTCTTCTTCCTTTGCTTCTCAGTGTGTTTTATTCATTGAAATTAATGCAGGAAGTATTATTAGATGCATTTCCTAAATATGCCAAACTTTCGTGGAAATCAAGGTTTCCGAAAGCTGTTTCACTTAAGTTATATAAAATTAGATCTGAATTGCTACAGTGTGTATTCCTTTATTCCTCAGACCTGATACAGTTGTCCATAACTCATTACTGTGTGATCTACAGAAAGTTTCTTTCCTCCTATGGCCTCATAATTATCATGTGCAACAAACTGGATTTGAATTAGATGTGTTAAGTGCAATGGCCAATCTAAAAACTCCTTGTATAAAACATGCAAAACTTGATGATCCAGACAAAAGCCAGTTATCTTTTGGTGGCTACTAAAAGGGCCACAATATAAATCTGGTCTATTTAGATAAAAAATCATTTTTGTAGTCCAGGTAAGGCATAGATTTTTTGCTCTCTTCTTCCCCTCTTATTTCTTTCTTTGTTAAGGTTAAACATTCACATTGGCCTGGCTCTCTTCAGAATTTACATCAACCAAATTCATTTTAAAGTAAGTTCTACCTTTATAGTAGATAGCTGATCAATTCCAATCCATGAGACCCTTTGGATATTCCAATGTAAACCCAAGATACTTTGAAATATGGTTTAAATCCATTCATATTTGAAAACATTTACAGAAACTGTCACTTGAAGTCTGTGAGTCCATTAAATGGTGAACTGCTCATTGGGAAATGTCTTTCTTCTTGTTACACTGAATCTGCATACTCACATCTCGTAAAGCAATTACTCATGTCCCTGTATATTCCTCGAGGATTAATTTTTAGGGAATTCAAATGTCTGCTGATTTGGTGTGAACATATAGTGTGTGAGGTTTTAGCGTTTCTCAGAACATTTTCAATTCCCAAGTTCTTTAATTTGGAGAGGCAGTTCACTAATGCTTTTAATCGAGTTCACAAGACCTTGTATCTGCTGCATCCAAATTAAGCACATCATTAGTTCTGCCCCTCTTTCTTTAAGTGCGAAGCAGACACCATAATGGTCTCTATAACTCATCACCCTTTATGTGATCTTGGTCATTCTCCAACTGTTCTGTGAGAATCCACAGCCACTACGCTTGGGAGGAGTGACATCCAATACTGGCATACACCAATACACTGTGCAGAGAGGGAAGAGCTTTATGCACACTCAAAAACTCTGTGTTTATCCAAGCATCCCTCCCTGGCAGCTATGCAGATGCACCTTATAATTTAGAGAAATATTCCTAACTGGATATTGTGACCCATGCCTGTGATCCCAGCATTAGGAGAAGTTGAAACAGGAGAGTCAGAAGTTCAAACCCAGCCTCGGCAGTTTAGTGACTTAGTGAGAATCTGTTTAAAAGCAAATAAATGAAGAAAGAAAAAAAGAAAAAGGTGCTAGTGGTACAGTTCACTGTAAAGGTCCTGAATTCAATCGCAGAAGTGCACACACACACACACACACACACACACACGCACATACACACGCACACACACACATGCATAAATATTTTTGTTAACTATGTTAGGAAGGCTGATCTAGTCTTAGACCTTCATATATCCAGTAGAATCACTCTTAACTTACTGCTCCATCTCTCATGAAAGACTTGGGTATCTTTTAGGATGTCAGATTGGCTGTAGTCATCATCTTCAGCAGTTCCTGGTAGTTTCCTGGGCTCAGTGGACACAATCCCTCACTGACTGCTTGTTTGATGGGAACTGGTGAGAGTGCAGACTTAGCCCCATTGTATGTTACATGGACTAAGTGCTTTAACCACAAATCAAAATCACAAGCTCCCTTGGTGGTATTAGCTCCACATTTCTTTATTTATACTACACTATTTCCCATACCCTCACCGTGAGACAAAAAGACTCATGAATGGGGTGATAGTTTGGTTGCACTGGAGACTGAGCTGTGAGAGGAGACTGGGTCACGGAGGTGCTGCCCTCATTGATGGATTCACCACTGAAGAATCCTAAACACAATGTGCTGTTAGGAACCAGGGTCCGGGTGGAAGAGCTGGGTCACTGGGAGTATGACCCAGATGGGTTCATCTCCTGCTTCTTGGCTCCTCTTTCTCTCCCTGCTGTCTGTCACCATGATGTGAACAGCTTATCACCACTCTTCCTGCCTTGGAGCTAGCTGATTATCAACTTAATCCTCTAAGAACTGTGAGACAGAACAGACCTCTCCTCCTTTAAGGTGTAGATACAAGGTATTGTGTCTCGGCAACCAGAAGGTGACTAAAATAGGTGGAAAATGAAACGGAATCTAGAACTAATTGGTAAAAGTTGTTCCAGTATGTGGAAGCTGGCAGACAATGCCAGGTGATGGGGAATAGGAGGTGAGTTTGGCTTCAGTGGGAAGGAACATCTCTCTGTTTAATTGAAATTTGAATTTTAGCTAGAAGACAATGGGAATAAAAACAAATGAGTACGTTTGGCCTGATTATAGGTGGCTATTAGACACATAAATTAAGATACTCTTTAAGTAGCAACTCAAATAATTATAAGGAAAATTGAAATTGACATTTGATCAATCTAATTTGGATTTTATTTGGGATGAGAAATGTTACATACATAATTCCTCCTAACCATTAGGGTCCATATAAAAAAACATCCTTTTTCCCTTTTTAATATGTTCGGAATAGATAATAAATAGGTTCATTGTAGGGAGCTGGTATGTAAATGCTTTGCGCCTTGATTCTTATGCTGGGTGTGGTGGTGCACACTTGTAATCCCAGCACTCTAGGAGGCCAATCAGGAGGATCACAAGTTTGAGCCCAACTTGGGCTATCCAGCAACTGAATGAGACATTGTCTTAAAATAAAACATTAAAACAACTGAGGATGTAGCTGAGTACAAATGCCTGGAATTCGATCCCAAGTACTGGAAATAAAGATACCTTCTGCATTCTCCTGCCTTTTAGATAAAAAGCTGGTAATTGTGCATTACATAAGTGAAGTGTGTTAGATCAAATATTTTTATGAGATAACATTGTTATTGGAATTGGTGCTAGTGTTAATTCAGGGATGTTAAAATGTGCAGGAAAGAGTATATATACCCTGAAAATGACCATGACATTGCTTCCAATCCCCCATACCCTTCTAGATGGCTTTCTCTCTTGTCATGAGCTAGCATCTACATGTGCTGCCCTCAAACTTAGAGCTTTGCTACTGACTTAACTGGTTGCATACCATCACACCTGAAGCCTGGTTAGAAAAGGCACGCAGGCTTTGGTTTTCTCAGCTCACTTGATAAATTTTTTTTGTCTTTATCTTTTTTATCGGTACCAGGGATCAAACTCACGACCACATACTTGCAAGGCAGGTGCTTATGCTGCTGAGCTAAATCTCCAGCCCCTCACTTAAGAATTTGAGTTACCTTTTTCCTTTTTAGCACTATGAATTGAATTGAGGCCCTTAACACTGAGCTCCAGCCCTAGCCCTTTTTATTTTTATTTTCAGCTAGGGTCTTACTGAGTTACAAAGTTGCCTTGGCTGGGCTCTCGCTGGTGATTTTTCTGCCTGAGCCTCCCGGTGTACTGAGATTACAGGTGTGTGCCACTACACCCGCCTCAAGCAGTCATTTAAGAAATCTGAGGATGTCTCATATGAGGAAGCCCAGATTGACTCCTGTAAACAAGGACACTGTGAGACACAAGATCCCAGAGACAAGGGATCCTGGGCAGTGGTTAAGGTTTAAGTCTTTCTGTTCCAGGTCTGCCCAGTCTCTATCTGAGACAACAAAGCAACTCCAAGGTGAGACTCTCAGAGACCACAATTCTCAAGTTCCTGACCCCCAAAATCACAATTTATAAATGGTTTGTGCAAACAGCGGGTCTGGAGTTATCTGCTTTGTAGCAATTGATACTCAGAGGAGATTGAGAATATTCTAATTCAGTGGGAGAGGTTGGTTTTAATGCTACATTAAGTGAGATAGCTATCAGCACAGCAAGGGAAATGCATTTAAAGTAGTATATGAGTTCAGAAAGGTGAGCTGAGGTCTTCGTGAAGGCAACATAGAAACCCCTGAGGAGGAGGTGCTGGCAGGTTAGCTGGACCTTGTCATGAGGAGAAATTTGGACATGAGAAGTGAGAAAATTCTACCTTGAAATAACAAGTTACTCATGCATGCATAACTCATTCAAAATGTCATACCTTGCACATTTCTCTGTGACAATAGCTGGTTCAAGCCCTTCTATGGGAAGATCAGCATTTCTGTAGCGTCTTATGTCATTTCATCTCCTGACAAAATCAACTGTCTTTCCACACCCAATTTGGAATGCCTGTGTTCCTTGAGTGCAATGTATGAGACCTGCTGGGAGGTGTGGGATCATCTACTGTCATCAAACCCTGCCTTCAGGCACCTGCCATACTCCTAATTTGCCGACAGGCTTTGGGAAAAAAAAAAAAAAGATGAGACAAGATATTGCCTCTTCCTTGAAGGGGTTTGTGGCTTAATTGGGACACACAGTGGTGCCTTAGTTTGGTTCAGAACTTAATTTGTTCTACGGTTCTAGGGAAGATGGTGGTGGTCCTTCACCCAACGTGGAGCTCTCAAAAGGAAGTGAAATTTCACCAAACACTGCTGGTGGTGAACCAAATTGTTTACAAAGCACACTGAGGTACCACTGCATGAGTACGTACACAGGGCAGTGTGGGGGGCAGGGTTGGGAGTTATGGGGAGGCGAGTAGGTGTACTTGGTGTTACCTCAGAGGGAGTGAGGTACTACACAGGAGTGGTCTTCAAACAGGATCATTAAGAATTCAGCTTCCTGGGAGAGAAGAAAGAATGAATTCCTGGCAAGGAAACAAAATAGCCCCAGCACAAAATGGGAACTGTAGAGTTTGGTACAGCTTCGTGTGCACTGTCTAAGTGGGGCAGAGAGGGTGGTGGTAGCCAGCTCCAAGAAGGGTCTGCAGTCCTCATGAAGTTGAGGCATTTGGACTCCATGCAGAAGTGGCAGAGAATCTTTGACAGATCTCACATCATGGAGCTTATAGTATTCATGTCACAATTGTTTTTTACACTGTTGATTTCTCTATGTATGGTTTCTGGGGTTAGAACACTCTTTTCAATGAAAAGTTGTGCCATGATTGCTGACTTTCAAGATTCTGTCACCCTCCTCCCAAGTGGATAACAGTCACCATAATGACTGGACCCAAGGTAGCCTGGAAGAAAAGCCATCTTACAAGACTCAGAGGAAAGCTATTCTAAAGTATTTTCCTCCTACTGTTCTTCCTGGAGACATGGTTTCTCACACCATGAAACGTTCATGATGCCATAAAGACATTAATTTATCGACTTTAGCTCTGCTGTGACCTATTGATCTCCCAGAGATAGGTTAATGACAATCTGCAGACTCTGGTCCACATACAAGGGTCACATGACTTGTCTATTTCTACTCTCAGAAAATATGCCAGTCAATAATTCAAAGCAAATGCAGTTGCAAGTGCCTGCATTCAGGATCCTGTGCTGTGAGTGCCATGCCAGTGAGACCACGTGCTCTCTAAAGACCCCTCTTGGGTGGGCCTGCTCCTCTGGCCCGGGTTGTGTGACCTACCCAGACCGTGGTCTATAAAGGGAAGCAGTTCCTCCCCAAGCTGTATTCTCATGTTTCTACTCTTTTGTAAGGCTGATGGTGCTCTAAAGATCTTGTAAGATTGTTTGTTTGTTTTCTGCTCAGGTCTTTAAGAGCTCCAGGAAGTCTTTAAAATGAGCCACCTTTATCCACTGTAGATATTTACTTTGTTGCTTTATTTAATAGAAAATACTTTCTGGGCAGTTAATTACTTTGGCTATGTATGCCATGGTGAAGCAGTGACAATGGCTCTAGGTCCTAAAGAATTTACACTCTAACTCAATGTCGATAGGGAACATGAAACACAGTGGCAATGTAGAATGGATAAAATCCTCACAGACATCATGTCCCGTGGATGATTTTAGACCCTGCATATGTGGGCACACCTGCTAGCCTGTGCTGCATTCTATTCTGAGCTGTTCATTTGATTTCTCCAAATCTCTGGTTCGGATTTTACCCCCTTATCTTCTTCAGAAAAGTCTTTTCAATACATTTCATTCTCAAGTGAAGAGCTCACAATCTCATGTCATTTAATTCTCCCTAGAACCTCTTACGAAAAAAAAGTACTGTTAACCTCATTTTGTCACCATGGAGGCTGACATTTGGAGAGGTTCAGTAACTCACCCTGGAGTGTAGGACTAGCTGGGGAAGGTGGGCAGGTCCCTATCATGGTTATCTGACTTCAAACACCTCTGCTGTCTACTCACTTGTATAAAATAATTCCCAGAAATACCCTTTTCATGGAGAAATTAAAAATGTGATAAAGGAACTGTTCATTGCTTTATCGTGAAAAGCGGTTGGTTTCATTATAATTAATATGGAGAACAGATCTTAGCGCTAGTCATCTGTGCCTTGAGATGTAGATAAGACTGGACCAAGTTTGTGCTTATGCCAGTAATTTCTCTCTCCCCATCCGGGAGCAGATGAAAACCTCTGCTCTATGATTGCTCTTAAGGCATTTGTGTATATAAAGCAGATTTCCACAAGATCAGGTGCTGTGATTGGGTTTTAATTTTTAGCAGTGCAAACAGTGTAAAATTGAGCTGATTAAACACACCGTCAAAGTAAATGTATAAATTTAATTACAGCAAAAATACAGTAGGTAGAGCTCATTAGAAATAGTTTCAAAGTAGAACAAAGATTCAGGTTGCCCTTCTCTGCATGGCATGTAGTTCTCCTTAACCCACCCTTTGGGAGATTCTTGTCTTTCTGCCTCTTGCTACTGGAAATTACTTGCCACTGCCTCCTGCCTTTGCAGTTTAGGCTCCCAGGGATGTGCAAATCCGCTCCTCTTCAGACCCCTGAAGCTCAGTTCTCATGTTTTTGCATAGATCGATGTAGCTTCCCACCCGTCTAAATGGTTCATCAATGTGCTCTTCAAAGTCAAGGGCTTTTTACTTCCTCATCTCATAGCAGCCTGGCAGACCGTTAAATACTTATGAACTCTGGTCTGATGAGATGGACCCTTCTGCTCACTTGCTAGCTGTACATTTTCTCTCACTTCCCACACAAAGCATCTGCAGTCAGATTCATTTTCAGGTATGGTGGTAGCTCAATTCACGAACTTAATTCCTTTCACGATTCTGGGGAAGATGCTGAGGTGGTGTTGCCACCTGATGCACAGTTAATGGAGGCAAAATTTTGCCAAAAGCTTCTATTTGCCAGCCAAATCATTCATGAACCAAAGCATTCCTGAACTGAGGTATTCCCATTTCTATTTATAAACACTGATAGTGTTGCATATTCTTATACTATGCAGACACAAAACTATTCTAAAGTATCATTTTGTGATCAATGTCCAAATAGCACCTCAATGAAGAGAAAGATGAGAATAGTAAGAAAACTCAGCAAGAAAACTGTTAGTTTTCAGTTCTGATTCTTTTGTACATTTTCATAATAGTTTGAACTCCACATGGGTCTCTACGTACTGATTTCCACTCTCTTGGGACACTAGAAGAAACTCTCTAATCTTTTCAGCTTCATAGACAGTCAAGAATCTAACTAGAGCTTTACATTACAGCATACTGCCAATGGTCAAGTTCTAGACTTAGATGATCAGCTCCAACTCGATTCAGATCTACATAGAAGCACTGCAATATCAGAAAATGATGTGACCCCTCTGAAGCTTCAACTTTCTCCATGGGTAAAGTGGAGAAACAGCTAATAATTACTCCATTCCAGGAGGAGAGTTTATCATGGATTATGGCATATAAAAACTTTCTACACACGCAGGCTCCTATTCATGTTAGCTTATTTTTCCAATATAAATATAAATGATTATTATTAGCTATTTGCTACCTTGGGAATAAATTCTTAATTCTTGCAAAGTGTTATCTTTGTTCCTTTTTTGGTCCACTTTGCAATTCACTGCTGTATGTTCTCCTCATAAAAGGGATTGATTTGCTAGGTGGAATGAACCACATTTGAATAAAGACTTGTCACCACGCTCCCTTGTGTAATAATACTTAAATCATCTTCTTGTGAACTCAGTGTCATAGTTATGTCGGTGGCCCCCAGGTCTCACGAGTTTTCATTATGCATTTGTGATTGGTTCATTGTCTAGAGTTTGGATTGATGTGGTGTCAGTGCTACACCCACATAGGGGTGTGGAGCCAGCATACAATGTAATGGCAGGAAGAAGATGTGTCTCCCTCTCTCTTGCCTGTTTCCGTCTTGCTGTTTGCAGCCACCAGGAGCTGCAGCTTCACCCTGCCACCCTGCTTTGGAGCCAACTGAGTATGGACTGAAACCTCCAAAAACTGTAAGAAATAAACCTTTCCTTTCTCAGCTTTGGGCATCAGGTATTTTGTCTCAGCGACGAGTAAAAAGTAACCAAGACAATCAGTCTGCCCAGTGTTTAGCTGGTTAGTCACTGCCCTAATGCTGCATTTGTCACACCAGTCCTTGTCGTCCCCATTTCATAGAAACTCAACTAAAAGCTGCAGAGGCAGAGTCACATGTGTGGCTTAGTCATGGAACCATCAAAGCTTGATTCATACAAGGAGCCGCAAATATGTGTGGTCATGGCACAAGCCATTCAACTGTTACGTATGGTGCACGGCGACAGTGAATGAATAAATGAATGTTAGGGAATTTCTGAAATCATAGACCTGGACTGTTAACAGGATAAGGAAACGTCTTGCCCTTTTCTTCTGAGTGCTGTGTTGCCCATTTCTCCAGCACTATCAGGCCACTGACAAGCAAAGGTGAACACATACTTAGATGGGTCATTGTGCATCTTCTCTACCCTTTCTTGACAGTGATGTCCATGTACTACAACCACTGCAGAAATTAGTACAGAGGCTCCTTAAGAAGGCAAATGGAAAATCCACTTGATCTAGTTTTATTTCTTCTAGTTATTTCCCAAAGGTGGCATCAATTACAGTGCTCCATGTAGACCTATGTTGATAGCAGCACAACTTATCACAGCTAAATCTGGAAGAAGCCTACGTGTCCATCAACAGATGAATGGATGAAAAATACGGTACATGTAAATAGTGGAATCTATTCAGCTATAAATAAGGACGAATTTGAGTCATTCGTAGGAAAATGGATACAGCTTTAGACCATAATGCAAAATAAAATAAATCAGACACAGAATGTTAAATATCACATGGCTTCTCCTATATGAAAAACCCAAATTATAAATAATTTAAAAACCAAATAAAAAAGAGATTATATAAATGTGTAGATGGCCTTTTCTTTGATAGTAAAATTTAGTTCTTTGAAGTTGTTTATTTGCTTGGAAAAGTATTAGAAAAAGGTTTGAATCCAGACTGTGGTGGACAGAAGAACAGCCACCTGGACAACTCTGCGTCTCCATTTGTCGTGAATTCATCCTCTCACCTGGCAAAGATGGAGCAGAGTTGAAGGCAACAGTTGCTGTTTTGGCCATAAAACCATAAAACAAGGTCACCCTGGATCATCCAGATGGACCCAATGGAATCACAAGTAGAAGAGGAAAACATGAGGGGAACAGAGAGAGGTGTGATGCTGCTGGTTTTGAAGACTGGAGAAGGGACAGTGAGACACGAGTGACCTGCAGGGACCATAAAAGGCACAGAAACAGATTCCTCCCGGAGTCCACAATGCCAGCACAGTGAAAGGGAGTGTGACCAAGGGCACGGGATGCTAATGAGTTTGTGTTGTTTCAAACCACAAGGTAAGCGTTGATCTGTCCTAATAGTAATGGAAAACCAATATGCTAACTAGGGAACCTATGGCAAGTTGCCTGGTGTTTGGGTACAGGGTGATTCAAACTGTAAAGTAAGGAACTGGGTTTCTTGAGTTCATCAGCACTTGGCACATAAATCCTCCAAGCTCCTGTGGTCTTACCTCTTACTTTGTCAGCAAGCTTCTGGGAAATCTGAAATGTCTTCCCTTGTCAGGAGAATATGAAAGGGCCTGGGGCTTCTGCTCTCACTGCAAGCTGGTGCATGGTTTCAGGAAGGGAAGGAAGAGATGCTGTGTAGCTGTTCTGTGCAAAGCCACACATTAGTTAATTATTGTCCTCGAGACTGTGACAATAACAGTAATGACTACTAATTTCTAGCACATTTCAAGATCTGTAAATGCTCCTGAAAAAGAAAAGAAGGGAGAGAGGGGAAGAAAGAAAGAAGGAAGGAAGGAAGGAAGGAAAGATGGAAAGAAGAAAAGAAAATACAAAGAAAAGAAAAGGAAAGAAAGAAGAGAGTAAAGAAAGGAAGGAAAGTTGTAAGTTGATCAAATTATGATTATTTTAAAAACTAGGAAACTTCTGAGTGTGAATATGGGAGTGCACACCTGCAATCCCAGCACTCTGGGAGGCTGAGGCCAGAGGATTACAGGTTTTGCACCAACCTGGGTAATTAGCAATTTGGGGAAGACCTCTCTCCACAAGAAGGAATAACAAAAATGGCTGAGGACATAGCTCAGTGCACTGGCCTTGGGGTCACTCAGCAGAATACCCGCCCCCACCAAAAGGAAACTGGAAACCAGAAAACACAAGTGACTTAGTGAGAGCCTAGACCTGATGCATCACTTTGCCCCTGGGTGTCTCTATGAGATCAGGTCTCTGAGGCCTAAGCCTGGCCCGGGTTCCTCACCTGTATCCCTCTCCCTAACATGAAATATTCTCCTTGCTTTGGAACAGAAAAGCAACTGACATTGCACTAAAGCTGCCTCACACTCTGGCCTGTGACAACCCTGCTCTCCTGCCAGGAAATAGGACCTGTACACAAGGCTACTTGAAGGATTAGACATTCAACGCTCACTATTCCTAATAGATGCTGCCCATCCATCTGCTGCTCAGGGTACTGAAGAGCCATTATTTCACTACAATATCATCAACTAAAATGGCATTGTGTTTTCTGAGGCACAGTGTTGTGATACGAGAAACACTGAAATCAGAAGCTATTAGGCCATTTTCCCAGAACAAAATGTATCCCAGAAGAAACAATGCAAGGTGGCTGAGCCTGGTGTGGTATTTTCTCCAGTGTACTTGCCTCCCCCTTTGCAAGCTCACATATTTTAAGCTTCACAAATAACACTTCAAGAGGGCTGCTGTGGAGAGCTCTGGGGGGCCGTATCTCTGTTTGCTTTCCTCCCTCCGCTGGCATCTGAAAAGGCCCTGAGTGTGGGAGGTGTTATGGTAGCTTGCTGGAGGCCTGGGGCTCATAAAAGAATCTCTTCATCAGCCTCATTGTTGCAGAATTTCAAAGTAAGGCTGAAAAGAATAGGCACAGGAACAGTCAGGCTGGAAAATTCACCATCTCTGTTTGCTTCAATTGCATTTCAAGTCTACAGCTCATGTGACTCCAGAGTTGGCAGCTGAGAGGGTATAAGCATACCTGCTTGTCAGAACTGTGCTCTTGCAAGTTGCCATCTGGAGCGTTGCTTTCCAAGCCATTTGCTCTCACCTGGAGTGCAAGGTGGAGGCCAGGAGTTAGCAAGACATGTTTTTATGACTGACCTCCACGTTTTACCCCTGAGAAGTTGAGGTGAGCAAATGTAGACATCTATTCATTCATTTGTATGAACCATTTTAGTTAAATACAATCAGACCCAAGTGTGTTCACTGCTAAAGAGTGTGTTAATATGTTTTCTTCCCTGTAGACCATAGCGCTTCACACATCCTTTGGCTGCTATAAAAACATCTAAGGAATTAGCTTAAGGAACTTCCTGGCGTTGAGGAACTTTCTGTCTAACTGGGGAAAAGACATTTTGCCATATGCAGAAATTGAGGGTTAAGGCATCTACTTCAGTGGTGCAATTAATATCTCTGGTGGCAGGAAGTGTCTCCATATTCATGACCCGAAAGATATATGGTTATAAATGAGGACAGAATAAATAAATGAATACATGCTACATTTCCAAAGGGGGTACACAAAATACCTGGAAATGCTTTGGAGACCAGCTATGCTGAATCGGAAGAAATTGGTAGGATTTGAAGGAGTACAGGGAGACAAAGGCATCTGGTGGCACAGCAGCTGCCAAAGACATGAGTTCGGGTCACTGAGTTGGCTTGGGTGCATTTGGGGCTTTTTTTCCTTCTTCCTCCTCCTCCTCCTCCTCCTCCTCCTCTTCCTTCTCCTCCTCTTCCTTCTCCTTTGTCTTCACCTTTTTCTCTTCCTCCTTTTGCCCCTTCCATCTGCCCACCTCAGCCTTGCTCTCTGGGGTGACAGGTGTGCTTCCCCAGTTGAGCTTTCTATGGGAAGCATCGCAGGGGAGCTGAAAAGACAAGTGAGGCCGGGCCTTGAGTACTCTGTGAAGTTTACACTGGGCCTGACAGGCAGAGTGCGCACTGGACAGGTTGTCTGATTGCTGCTTGGTTTAGCAGAGGGACAGGGCTGGCTGGGTGCAGTGGCCGTGCTGAATATGACATACTTGGGTCAAAGAGCTGGGCAACAGGGATTGAGTGGGTAAGGGCATTTAATTGACTCAGGAGCTAGCAAATAAATCACAACATCAGTGAGTGCTACAGGCCTGAGATGAGAGAGAAGCGCCCAAGCTCTCCCCAAAGCTCCTTGTACTCCACAGTGGCCCCCGAATGCCTTGTGACCCAGCCATGGATGTACCTGGCTGCTCCCTGAGGTGCTTGCTTTAGTTGCAATGGGTTTCAGTCATGAACATGTCACCCACAACTCCCCCCTCTGGAGCTTCTTCTGTGGGGGTCTCCCAGGAACCCTCTTTTCCTCGTGACATACTGGATAAGCAGGTCCCCTGCTAGTCTGGGTCAGTTCAACCTGGCTCCTCCTACATTGCAGCCAAAGCTTGAAGAAAACCTCTCTGCAAAGGAATTCCTGTGCATTGCTGAGTTTTGTCCTGAGCAGCAGCATGTGCTATGCTGCTAGCACAGGAGCTGCTGGCTTGAGAGCAGCCGGTGGCCAGGCTGGTGACACCAATGGCAGGTAGCAAGGGGAGCGGCAGGGTCACTGGGGCTTCTGTCTCTAGTGGCAGGAAATATCTCCAGGGCCTGCTGGTACCCACTGGCTCCAGAGAGCAAGGAGGGCCACTAATATCGAAAGGGCAGATAGCTGCTGGTATTCAAAGCCCAGAGATCTTAACACGAAATGAGCTCCACACGCTGCCAGTTTGTAAATTGCTCTGTGTGAACTGAACAAGACCTGCTTGCCAATTGCTAACATCTTGGAAGCAAGTACAGGGTCCCTCCTTCATTTGTAGAACCTTGGTGTAAGCTCAGGAGTGAGTCCATGTCTGATTTCTGTCTGCATGTGGCTGAGAGTCCATTTGGTCTGATCCATGAGGTGCCAGGATCCTCAGCTGTCCTCTGTGTAGTCACAGCATTCTCCTCACTCACTCTAAGGAAACTAAAGCTTGGGCACACAGTAAAATGTGCTTGGAGTCCAAAGATGACTGTTGTTGCCAAACTTCTTGGGGCTCGGAATCTGCTGTTCATCAGGCTGCTTGGCCATCGTGAGTCCAAATACTGCATATTGTGACTCAACCTCCACCCACATCACACTGGCACTGACAGGGGCCCTTGTGCCTCCTCCTTCCAGGCACCCAGTGTGGTCAGATCGTCCACCTCTGTCCTCCCCAAATGGCAGGAGTTCAGAAAGAGGAGACGATGTGTTCTCTTTGTGGGCTGATGAGGATTCTTCTCTTGTTTATTGATTGAAGTCATCTCCCTACTTAATGAATTCCACTGGGGTGACCTGCATCACCTAACACATGTGCAAGCCTTTTTATTCTTTTGGGGTGCTTCATAGAATCTTGCTTCTGGAATTTTGAAAGACAGATTTTAATTAAATTGCTTCTGGCCTTGGTGACCTCTGTTCTCCTGAGTACAGCCAGACCGCTCACATCCTACCTCCCTCCGGGACAGGACTCTCTCCCCGTGATGCCTTTACCTGACTGACCTCTTCTGTTTCTTTTCCTCATACCAAACCCAGATATCCTGGAGATTTTTTTAAAACTGCATCTCTGAATTTCAGATTCTGAGAGAGAAACTTAGTCTCGCTTGATTAAACTCGAACTACGTCTGTAGTGTGAGGACTGGTTAAATGTTTCGGGTATTTTCACATGAAAAGCGAGTCTGTGGTTCCATCATTCACGAGGATTAAACCATTGGCTTCACAGATTTAATTTGGATGTTTTCCTGTTGGAAAGGTTTAGTGTTTATCTCGTAAGATGAGCACCCACAAATAACAGGAAGCCAAATAAGCTCAGACCTGCCTATTTTATTGTATCTCTTCCTGATTATTTTTACAATGAATCTTTATTATTTTCAATCAGATAATTACTATACATTCATAGGTATGGTATAATACTTATTTTATATATTTACATAGACTTGTTTGTGACATGTTTGTATATGTATTTATGCTCAATTTGGTTTAGTTTTAAGTAATTCACTTTGTTTTCTTCCATGTAGTGGTGTTAAAGTTTCCATTTCAGCACATCACCCTGTTACACAGACAGGACCAGACCCAAGGAGCTGGGGATTCAGCTCTGTATTAGAGAATTTGCTTACTGTGCACAAATCCGTAAGTCTGATCTCCAGCCAGGGAGGGTAAAGGTACCAGATGAGAAGACAGATGACCTGAGTTTTACCTGTCCTCTACTGCAAACTGATTTTGTGACACTGGACAAATCATTTCTCCTCTCAAAGCATCCACTCCATGGTCTGAAAATGAGTGTGTTTCCTTCAGTAGAAAAGAGTTATGTTCAGCAAATCTCGAATTTCCAGGTAAGGAAGGGCATAGCAGATGCAGCTGTGGGTCATAGTTCTGCCTATCAGCCTTGGAATTCTCCAGAAGCAATAAAGCAGCCAGGCAGGTTGGACCTGACTGATATTTTTGTCTCACCTTGACTTCCTGCTTGGTTCCTGCCCACACTGCCTGGCAGCCCTTCAGATGCTGATGCACTCTAACCAGGTGGGTAAACAGACTTTCACAAATCCAGGTGGTCTTAGAATAAGCAAATAGGCTGATTTTAGTCTCTGGTTTCTAAATTCTGGCCTTAAAAAGACTCTTTTCACTAAGTTGAAATGTAGAAACATGTTTTACTTTTTTAAGTTTCAGCAAGTGAACTTCGTTACTCATATAATGATTCATATTCCTTGTTAATCTCAGCTTCCTGTAAGATGAATAATCAGTGCGATTCTGTCTTTAAATGCAAATAAACCAGTTGTTTTTCCACGTGACCTGTTTGCAGGTCAAAGTCTGCTCTCCAGTTAGGGCAGGCCTTTACATAAAGATGACAAAGAATGATCTGAACTGATATGGGGGTGAAGGGTGCTGACTTCAGAAGTAGTTCATTATAGAGAACTACAGGGACGTGGGCGGCTCAGGGTTAAGGCAGGGTATGGTTAGACCACAGAGAGCTGCACAACAAGGTAGAAGGGTACGTAGGCGGACTGGTTCACCAGCTAAATGCAGATCCAAACAAAACCGCAGGAAGAGCCCAAGCACAAGGTGGGGGAAGCACAGAACAATGCAAGGAGGAGATGGTTGATTTTATAAGCCTATAATTTGTAGAGCCATCTCAACTGATAGTCATAGAGGAGAGAAACTAACCCCAAGGCTTGAAAGGGTATCCAAAGCATAAAATTGTTTTGACAGGGTGGTAATTCAGTGTGAGGTGGAAGAATCCCAGCCGTGTAGAGATCACCTGATCTTCTGGGCTGGAGATAGCTCATCATCAGGTCCCAAGTAAGTGGTTGTGGGTTCCTTTGGTCCTATAGCAAAGATCTGAAGCCTTCAGAAGCCTAATATGTTGCTACTGAGAAATAAATGTGTTGGTTTATTTGTATTGGTGGGTTGGCATTTCAAAAATATTAGAATGAATGAAGGAACAATCTACTTTCTTTGTAGTAGCCTTTATGGAAAAATCTAGGAAAAACTAAACAGAATGGATGCGGTCCAAAGAAGAGAAATGTTATGGAACAGAATCATGCATACATTCCCGCCCCCCACTGATGTGGACAGGGAACTTGCTGGAGAAATTCCATGGACTGATCTGTGGGTACCAAGAGGCAGCGATCTGAACTGGGGCTACAGGAATAGGGTTCTGACTCTGGTTTTTCTAGGCTTTTGTTTTGTGATGCTAAGATAGTGTCAGAACAACCCTCTGTGCAAACAACAAGCCATGCTGAGTCATTCAACCCCTAGTCAACACTTCCCTTTCTTTATGTTTGTGGAAACCGAAGCTCAGGAAAATAAGGTCAGTACCTCAAGTTCACATTGATGGGGACTGAGCTTGATGTGGAGGACTTCTTTCCAATGCTTTGGGCTCACTCTCTCTGAAATGGACAAAATTCCCATCAATGTCTCTGCTCTGTGCAGTCTCAGAAATTTCTAGGGTGCCCTTCCAGATTGGCTTCACCTGGACTCCTTCTGAGCTATTCCACCAGCCATGTTCTTTTCCTGCTTGAAGTAGATTGGAATCTTCTGGTCATATCTGACAAGTGAAGCAGAACTCATAGGCTTTGCTAAGCCCTTTCATTAACCAAGAGCAGGAAAGCCTCATTAAGTGTGAATCTGAGAAGGCCTATGAGAATAAGATTTCCAAGCCAAACTAACCAGTGACCCAAAAACCAAACACAAGTTTCTTCATCGTGGAGAAACACAGATAGTGATTCACTGAACTATGGCCCCAAACTATCCTCAGATGTTTTATTAGGCTTGAATCCCTTGCTATATTGTAAATCAATCTGAATTATATAATATTTACATATGCATAAACTTTTTTTGTCTATTTCTATAGTTACTAGCTTTCAGGATTCATGAAATGTTATCTGATAAAATTTCTATTAGGCCTTTATCAAGGACTTGATTAATTATACATAGAAATGTTCAAGTTTGTGTAAAGAGTAGATATGCCTTACAATGTCCTTCTATTGACATTCAGTGGACATTGTGTGGGAAGAATCTTCCCACACTGGATTGTCTTCAGACAATCCAGTTCAGTGACTTTATTGGCATTTCTGAAGTTCTTATTTGCAAGTTTCCCAACTAATTCGAACCACTTTCAGAAAATAAAAAAAGTTAAATTTCACTTTAAGCAGAAAGTCAAAGGGTTGACAGGAGATTATATGTCAGAACTTCTCTGCTTTTTGGCATGGCTTTAATCCTGAGATCTCTGAACTTCTGGTACAGATTTAGAATAAATTTAGATTTTATGGGCCACATGTATTTTGTCTCTCAGCCTGCCACCTAACACAACACCCCAGTCTCCATGCCATCCCTTTATTTTTGTTGCTTCGTGATTCTTTTGCACTTGAACACAGAAAGTCTCTAGTAGCTGAGTCCCAAGCTTGGCCTCAGTCACAACCAATCCTGAGATCTCTGTGCCGTGAAATGACTGTGACAGATATTAACCCAATTTCTGGTAGAAATTCACTTGATGAAAATTACTGTGGTATAATTTGCACTCATCTCTCTGTTCATTCAATATCATTGATTGATTATCTAATTTGTATAGCAATATTCTGGATGAAGAACACAGCCGAGTTATAGCAACAGTGATAATAGTATCAGTAGCTGTAACAGTAATATAAATAATAGCAAACACAGTAGTACCTTTATCCTTGGTTTTGCTTTCCATGGTTTCCCAATACATGAGGTCAAAAAGGGTCTTAAATTATGAAAAGGAATATTCTAGAAATAAACCATTTGTAAATTTTAAAATCCTTTTTTCCCAGCAAATTATTCTGTTTTATTGTTGTTAACATCTTAATGTATCTAATAAATAAATTTCATTATGGGTATATATGGGGAGAGAAAAAGCAGGAAATAAAGCCATGACACTATTTACAATTTCACACATCCACTGGGGGTCTTGAATTGCTTACCTAGATAAGGAGACATTACTTATGTGGTGTATGCTAAGCTCCAGTCCCGCCAGTAGTCCCTGATACAGATATAGATATATCTATATATATTCATTTGATGCTATTCTATGTGATAAACACTTTTAGCAACCCATTTTACAGGACAGAAAAAGAGGACTAAAGGAGCTAAATAATAAACACCCCCACATAACCTAACTAGCAAGTAAAGGAGCTGATATTTAAAGTCAGATGATCAAAACAGATTATCTCATGCCAGTATAATGAGACTATTCTATATGGAGTGAAGGATTTTATGCTTCAGCCTTTCCAGTGACTGACTTAGGTGGAATGTTTACACAGGAGATAAATGAGATGAGGAAATACTGGATCATGAGTTTGTTTCTCTTTTGATGGGATTGAGCACAAACAGATTTTCTCTCTGTATTAACTTGCCCTGGAAAAGCTAACTCAGACCATGCTAGCAGGAGAGCCTGGCACAGACTCAAGTAGGGTGAAAGGTTTCAAGGCCGTTCACCCGTAGGCTGCAGTCTCCTGGCATGCATTCCAAGGAGGCTTGTTTTCTCTTTCCCACTGCCTTTGACTTTATCCCCATTTGTCTTGTTATACTCTGGGCCTCCCATCAAATTTGCAGGTCTCCACACCGCCTGGAATTTGAAGGTGTGTTTCTCTAGTGACTCTGTGTATTCATGTGTGGTCTGGCTGGGTTCCACTCCATGTCTAGATGCTACCTGTCACATCTGTGCCTCTTAGCCCCGTAGGTGGTCCCAGAAACTGCCACACAGAGCAGAAGCACAAGCTTTAGAGTCCCCAGAACTGAATTAGACTCTCACTTTCATTCATTTCTGAGTGACTTGGACATAGCATTGAATTACTAGTTTCCTTTACTAGAAATCAGGGCTATATTTCTGACATTGAGAGATCATAGATAAGAATAAATAAGTAATGTCATTTATTAGGCAGTAAGTACTCATGTATAATTAGTAGTAAACTTTTTCTTCTCTTTTTATTTTGAAAACTGAATTGCTGATTTGTTGATAGAACAGAAGGTACAGCCTACTGATAATTTAATGCTTTAGGATTGGAGCATTAAAGCAGGCTCTGGAGTTATAAAACTTGTTTTCAAGTTAAGTGTATATTTTGTATCACATTCACCTCAGATCAATCTTCCCACAGTCTTTCCTTCAAATAGTTTCACTAAAGTCCTCGCAGTCTTTCAAGGCTCTTTCACTGCCTGCAGGATCAAGCCCAAGCCCCTTCGCCAGCACAAGGCACCGAATATGAAAGAAGATAAAATTCTTATTTCTTGCCACTCCGCCAGTGTAATTATGTTGCAGCCAAGTTGATGTAGTCATTGTTCCTAGAAGATGCTTTTCTGGGGCTGTGTCTTTGTTCAAGTTCTGTCTTACTCTTGGCATGCTTTCTCTGCCTTTCTGCCCAGCAACGTTTTCATTCTTCAAAAGCTCTCTTCAAAAGCAATTACCCTAAGATTCCCCAACCTCATTTTCCAGCAAGGCACACATTACTCCTCTTTGAGTTTCTCCATAGCATTTTTGTGCTTTCTCTAGCAGAATGTCTCTTATCCCATCCTCTATTTGTTTAGTAATATGATTAAGTGCCTTCCACTTCATTCACCTGCCTAAGATCAGGGTTGAGAGTTCATCACACTGAACCCTTGCAAAACCTCAGGATGGTGCCTATGCCAATAGTCTGTCCTAAAGAAACATTTGCTGAGTGAGTGAAATATATAAAGTGAAATAAAAATGTTGGCTCTTTTACCAACTTTTCCTTGCTGCAATAAACGATTAAGAAAAAAGAATGTATAGGAGGAAAAGTTTGTTTTAGCTCATGGTTGCAGAGGATTCAGTTTCTGGTTGGCTGGCTCCATTACTTTGAGCCTGAGGTAAGGATAAACAGTATAGAAGAGGGATCATTAGGTAGAGAAGGCTGCTCATTATCATGGACATCAGGAGAGAGAGAGAGAGAGAGAGAGAGAGAGAGAGAGAGAGAGAGAGAAAGAGAGAGAGAGGTCTCAATATAGCCATCTTCTTTAGCAAGGCCCTACCTTCTATGTCTCTATCAAATCATCAGATGGGGAATCAAGCTTTCATAACATGAATTTTTGGGGACATTCATTCTAGATCTAAACAATAACATCTCCAGTGTTAGTCTCCTGGATTCTAATCCTAGTTAACATCTATGTAACCTTGAGAAAATCTTTTTATATACTCTCATTCTAAATTGTCTCATGACTAAAGCAGAAAATATAGTTAGTGGTTTTCAAAACAAGCTTCATGAACTTAAAAAAAAATCAGGAAGTCCTTCAGGATTCATTCTTGGGAGCAAATGCAAGTCTAGGCTTCCGCTCCTGTTTTACTTGGCAAAGCTCATCTTTTATGTATTTACCTCAGAATATAAAATGAGTCTTCATTTAAACAACATATTCTGTACAGTAAACAAATTAAGCTTTCAGATTAGCTAATGTGTGGGTCTCCTTTCACCTCTCACTATGCGTTTTTTTTGACATAAATATACATGTGATGGAGAAATACTAAAACAATTTCTCAACAACCAGTGCAACAGGCTCTTAAATTTTATTCAAATTCAAAAGTGAAGGGGGCAAAGAACTACCATTTCTTGAGCAACCAATATGTTTCTTGAGCACCTACTAACTGCCAAATATGTCCTAGAAATTTTCCTTAGTTTGTCTCTAACCTCAAAAATACCTACAACATGGATAAGATTTTCCTATTTCACATATGGCAGCATAATAAAGTTAGAAAATCTCTCCCATCCACCAAACAAGGAGGAGTGGAAACACGAGAGCAGACAGATATGCCCAGCCTCAAACCTTGTCCTCTTTTCCCAATACAATATTTAAATCAATAAAAATAGATTCTTAAAAATTAACATAATATATTAAAAATAACATAAACATACACAAACAATGGAACGGCCGTGGAAGCATCTCTCTTCTGCAGTCTCTATGAGATAGCATTTGCTTTTAAGATATGTGAATCACATGGCCACATTACAATTTTCCATCAGGGGTTTATCTCAGATCAATGAATGGAATGATTACCAAGTTCGCACCTGTGTATTCAAGTTCTATCAGCAGAATGGCGAATAATTTCAACTGAGCTGGCTTGCCCTCATTGGAATTGTATTTGTCTTCCAGAAAATAGGCAGTGAGGCTTTAACTAGTGCACCACAAAGAAAAGGCAGGCCCTGACTGGTTGTGGAGAGGGAGTTGGCACACACCTGAAGGCCAGTTGGAGGAGCTCCATTGCATACATGGGTGTTGCATGATGACTACGCTGAGTTAAATTGGTTAAGGGAACTTTGAATCCAAAGTAGTAAATCTATTCAGGTAATAAAGCAGGTAGTTTGTGAGACTATGCTTCTTTTAGTTGCGTATCTGCTTCAAAACAGAGTAAGGTTCACACAAGATAATTATGGGAGATCATTTGGTGTTAAAGGATCATATTTTTTTGATTGTAGCTCATGCTAACAAAGAAAGTACCCTGAGCATCCTACATCACCCCTTTTTTCAGTTGAAAGTTAACTCAGTTATAGCAATAAAGCAAAATGTAGATTGCTGTATATGTGCTTGAACAACACGGCATGAATGATTTATGTGAGAACCATGAGGGTGGTGATTCTGGCCTGTTTTGCTGACTACTGTAGCTCCACACAAAGCTTAGAAAGGAGAGGGGCTGACCTGATTGCCTTGTAAACATATTATGATTGAATGGCTGTAGTGAAAATACATCTCAAGACCCAGTTACTAAACAAATAGAAGCCCCAATTATTATTGATTTAAATGTATATCTCCAGACTTTATAGTTAATCAAACAGTAACACAACAAACATTGCCAATAACAAATGACAAGTTAGCGGAAAATTTTAATTAAAAAGCAAGGATAGCCTAATAGAAAAGCACAACCAAGTAAAAAAAAAAAAAAAAAAAAAAACTGTCCTCATTCATTACATCTGCCACAATATTCAAGAACTTAATTATCAGTAAGAGAACTTTCTCTGTAGGAACTCTCCCACTTTGCCAAGCATGGGGCCAGATATCTTGATAGAAAGCTATATTTAGAATTCTTGTAAAGTTCTAAAAGACATTCCTTTTAATTCTGAATACTGTATTTTTATTCACTTAGTAAACTGCAACTTGTCCACTTTTAAGTCACATAGTTATTGGTGTGTACTTTGAACCGTACTGAGGCTTTAAGAACACAGAGTACACATAGAAAAATGCCATAAAGAAGAGAGGTCCCCAAATAGGTCCTTTGGTAATCATCTCCCAGTGACACTGTCACTAAAGCAGTGCTCAGGAAATCCCAACTGCTTGCAAATTCTGGTTTTTAAAAAAATACCTCTCTGCTGATTTCAGTTTTCTCAGCCTCTATGTATGGCATAAAGCTTTGTGTTTCCAGTTTTATTCTGTACCTTATGTCTTGTTTTTTTAAATTTTTGTTTCTTATCTTCCTTCCTTTCTTCTTTCCTTCCTCCTTTCATTTCTGTCTGCCCACCCCCTTCCATCATTTCTTATTTTCTCTCTTGGCTCTCTTTTCTTCTTACTGGAGTCTCTATTTTTCATAATCATGACTAGTGGATGCTAAACACATTTAGATATTTGTATACAAAGCAGAAGAAATCATCACATATGTCATCAGCCATACATCCCAATTCTCAATTGCTGGTGATTAAGGAGTAGGCATTTTGTGTAGGGTTGATGTTTTCCAATCATTCAAATGCTAATTCCTTTCTCTGTTCCTAAGAATTGCTTCCCCTTTGTTATCTACTCCCTTGTCTATTGGCCCAGACTGTATTTCAAAGACCTTTTGGGTAGGAAGTAGGTACTTACTGTCTTCAGTACTTTGAGATTATTGCATTGGTGACTGCATATCAAGAGAACTTAGTGCGGACATTGTTAAGAAATTGGTTTGGTTGTATAGGGTGCTCATCAAAATGAGTATTAAATCTGAAAGAAGTCTTAAGCATTATATTCTCCAACTCCTCATTCATCTATGTTGGGATATCAAGACTGATGTGGAAGTTATAATACGTACCCAAGATTACAGTAATACCTCAGTTCATGATCCAAAGTGTTAGGGAAAATTTGCTTCTATTCCCAAACTCAGGTGACAAACATGGCTGCAAGCTGTCTTCCCCAGAATCATGGAATAAATTAACTTTGCGAACTGAGGTACCACTATACATACATTTGGGCTTCCGTTATGTTCAGTTTATTAATCTGAGCTCTTGTGTGTAAGTGATAGAAATAAGGCTTTAGAAAATGAAAACCAAGGGACATCTCTGTGGGTTCCTGGAGTTTAAGAAGGATTGCATCATAGTTGCCTAAAGGATGAAGATAAAAGTTGGTCCTCAAGTTCCCAAATGAACCTGCTGCAGGATTCTTTCCGTGTCTTTCATTCCTGCTTCTCTCCCTGCATCCTGGTGCACTCCAGGGTCACTAGCTGGGGTCACTAGCTGCTCAGTAGTTTTAGCCCTCTGTTGTTTCAGCCTCCAGAGAAGAAACATTTGGGAGAACATCTTGGGTCAAGCCAAGCCTTGCATCAAGCAACTGGGGCCACGTTGGGATTTTCTAATAGGACAGAAGGAGTGGGGCTTAGAGTAGATCCCTACAGCTTCTGGAGAAGGGCAGAGGCATTGGATGGGGAAAACTATAGATAATCTCATAATGAGTGACAAGCTTGGACAATTCTGATTGTGACCAGCCCTGACCCAACTCAGGTTTGTGACACTTAACAGTTTAGTGTGACATTTCTCTTCTCTATTTCTCATTTGCATTCTCCTCATTCTCTTGGTTTTTAGTACTGACCATGGGCAACAACTTCATAATTTTTGCCTCAGTTCCTTCCTGAATTATTTACTTACTTATACAATTGCCACCAACTTTATATCTCCATTTAGATGTTTAAACGATGTTGAAGGAACCAACCTAACTAAAGCTGGACATACAATCTTGCTGTCTTGAAATCTACTCATAATTTTCCTTTTTACTTAAAAGTTCTGCTTCACTCTTCCTCCTCTAACTCTTTATATCTGACCCACCAATAATTTATGTCCTTAAATTTTATTCAGACTCTAATCATTTCTCACTGCTTGTAGTATTGCCTTCCAAATCACCTTGGCTTTTTAACCTAGGGCACTGAAGTGACCTTCTTCATCCTTCTACACCCTTCCTTAGTGTGTTTTCAAGTCCTTCAAAATCATGTATTGGAATGTTGGAATTTTGCTCAGAGGTGCTTACTGTATGTCTTTGAATAAAGCCAAAGTCCTTATAAACGCCCCCAGGGCTGTACGTGTCTTCATTCTTCCAACTTTTCATCTTACCTCATCTCGTCTCTGTCTCACTCTTGTTCCCTTTGTGCCCACGGTCTCCTTGTTGTGGCTTGAATAGACTGAGCCGATTTTGTATTAAGGCCTCTTGTGTTGCCTGTGCCTTTTGCCTAGTAAGCTTTTCCTGGAGATATGTGTGCCTTTCTCATGTTTTTACATGGGATTCTTCTTTTGAAGCTAATTCCTGACTTACAAGAGAAAAAAGAGTACCTTCAAGAACCCTCCCCTTCATTTGCATTGTCTTACAGCTGCCTCCTAAACTTCAAACATAAACAGTGAGTCAGTACAGAGTATGGTTGACTTATATTCATTGAAGCTATGCAATAAGGTAAACATCACACAGTGCTGTAAGCAAAAGTTGATGTGATTCTAAAGGGCATGTAAGGTTAAATTTTTGCTCTTGAATCAGACATATAATCAGGATCCAATGTCAGTCACACAGGAATCTCAGAGGAGAATACAGTGTCACCAGCTGGTTTTGCTACTAACATTTCTTGACCCCAAACTTTTGTGTTAGACACTGAGGTTAATTATAGAGGGCATGAGGATGTGATCTACATATTGAAACAGGTCAGAGATCAGAGAAGGATTCAGACAAGAAAACAAGGGAGAAAACAGAAATTAAGAGTGAGACAAAGGAAAGGCAAGATTTCTATGTGGGAGTGAATTCTTAGGGGGGACAATAAACAAGGTTAGGAGAAACTTCACAGGTAAAGGGCATACTTTAAATATTAGACATTCACACTGATTTGCTAAACAAATAATAGGTCTGGATGACCTATCCAGAAAAGGGAGTCATCATACGTCTATTTTATGATTTAAAAATGTGATTCAGAAGATTTCCAAGTTATCATTCCTCCTCCTCCATAATACAATGAAGTATAATTGCAAATGTAAGCGACCTTCTTCTTGGGAGCTTAGCAATTTTAGGATTTGTAATGATTAAAGGGTACCTTTCTCTTTTGTAAAACTCTCACAAGGAATTCAGATGACAATATGGTCTGTTTCACAAAGCAATCTTCTTCCACATTGTGTCATTACCTGACATTAAGTCACTCCTGCAATAACATCAGGATTTTTCTGAAATCTCAATGAAAGCAAGATTTAGTCCCTTCATTTTGATTGCTATGTACATATATGATGAGAAGTCAATCTGTTTTTTTATTTTTTAAGTACCAGGAATCAAACTGACAACCTCATACTTGCAAGGTAGATGCTGTGCCACTGAGCTGTCTCCCTGACAACACAGTCATTCAGAGAGTAAGAAGTACCTGAAAACTTGTGAGAAACTCACTGCTAAAAGTGGCTACAAAATGAAGTTTAGAATAACCTAAAACTATATTAGTGCTATGGAAGCCACTTATACTGACCTTAGGATTGTTAGAAAACAGAACTATTAAAGTAAAATCACTATAATAATTTACTCATGGGTATGCAATACAAAAAGATGTAAATTGGGACATTAAAATACGAATTGTGAATCAGTATGGTGGTGCAGGCCTGTAGTCTCAACACCTTGAGAGGCTGAGACAGAAAGATTTTAAGTCCTGTAGGAAAATTAATGAGACCCTTTCTCAAACAACAAAACAAAACAAAACAAAACAGAAAACCAAACAAGCATTTAAAAAGAAGCTAGGGATGTAATTCAGTGTGAGGGTGCTGGGTTCAATGCCTGGTCTTCAAAACAGAAAAAAAGAATGTGGGGGAGTATAATAAAAGTATAGTTATGTTAAGTAGTCAAACTTAAGCACTTGTCAGCTTAAAATATATTGTTATCACTACACAGTGTTTCATGTAAACACCATGGTAACCAGAAAGCAAATAGTAACCTACGGTAAATGCCCCAAAGAAAAAAAGCTAAGGAATCAATGTATACCACTAGAGAAGAGAAATCATCTTCTCACAAAGAAAAGGAAGAAGAAAAAGAAGAAGGAATAAAGAATCTACAAATCAACCAGAAAACAATGAACAAAAGTAGTAAGTCTTCAGTTATTAACAAGTAGCTTAAGTATAAATGGGTTAAATTCTCTAAGCAAAAGGCACAGGATGATGTAATTGAGGAAGAAAGCCCTGCCCACATATGTGCTGCATATAAAAGACTCACTTTATTTTCAAGGACACAGATTTAAAGTGAAAAGATAGAAAAATGTATTCCATGTAAACATGAGCTGAAAGAGATCAAGGGCAGCTATATTTAAAATAGATAAACTTTAGTTTAGAAACTGCCAAAGGAGACAAGGACAATGTGCAATGATAAAAGGACCAGTTCATCAAGTGAATATAACAATTGCAAATATATACAACTAAAGCTGGAACACCTAAATATATAAAATAAATATTAGTAGTTCAGGGAAAGAGATAGAAACAGAGCCAGACAGAGACAGAGTGCCTGTAAGAGCAGGAGTCTATTTTCAGTAATAGGAAGATCATTCAGACAGAAAATCAATACAGAAAACTTGGATTTGATCTATACTTTAGACCAAATGGACCAAATAGATGTATAGAAACTATACCATCAACAGTAGCAGATTCTTCTCAATACCACACAAAACATTTCCCAAGATATTTCATATTTTCAGGAATGTTGAAATCACATTAAGTATACTTTCCAACCACAATCATGTGAAAGTACTAGTCAGTGGTAAGAAAAGTGTCAGAAAAATCATGCATATATGGAAGTTAGTGTGCTTTCAAAGTAACCTATAGAACAAAGAAGAAATAAAAAGGAAAATTAAAAATTACCTTGAGGCAAACGAACACAGAAATACAGCATATTAAAACATAGGAGAATATCAATAAATGAGTTTGAAAAGGAGAAATATCCAAGGTTAGCCAAATTTGTACATTACATGGTAGAAAAAAATTACTAAGCCCAAATTAGTGGAAGGCAGGTAGAAATGAAAGAAATATTGCTTAGAAATGCAACACAAAATGAAACAAGAGACCTAATTTTTCGAAAACACTAACAAACCTTTAGCTTGACCTAGAAAAGACAGAGGACTCAAGTTAATAAACTCAGAAATGAAAGTGAGCATTAAACGGGAACAGAGAAACACACAGGGTCGTAAACGTCTGCTATGAACAATTAGGTGGCATTGAACTGTCTAAACTAGAAGAAACGGATACATTCCCAGACACATAACACCTAGCAAAACTGAGTCATAAAGAAATATGAAATCTGAAAGGAGCAATAACAAGAGATTAAGTCAGTAATAAAATCTCTCATCAAGGAAAAACTCAGGACTGGATGGCTTCGTTGCTCAATCCTGGCAAGCATTTAAAGAAGAAAAAGTACCACTATTTTCCAGATTCTTTCTAAAACTTGAATCAGTGGGCAAACTTCCAAAATCATTGTTTTATTTTTCTGGTTCTGAAAGTGCTAGGTTTGACTGTTATTTGAGTATTTCTCTTTTTCAGTGTTTGCATTTATTGATATTCTAATGTGGGGGAATTTTGTGTGCTTTCGCTGTGTTTGATTATCCATAAATGCATACGTTCAAAAGACACAAACTTTTAAACAGGAGGAATTAAAGTAGGATGTCATTGTATGTCATGATGACCGAGCTAGCAATAGTATGTTGCATATTTGAAATGTGCTAAGACAATAGATTTCAACCATTCTCACCACAATAAGAAGTGATGCTTATCTGTTAATGAGCCGCATTTAGCTACTCCACAGCTATGCGTATGGCACCATATAATATATAATTCCTACTTGTCCAGTGAAAGAAAAATTTTTGAGTTTTCTGCCTTATTTTCCAATTGTCTTTTCCTAGGGACCATGGAAACAAGGTGGTTGGTGGCTCAATATTTATTTGTTTAGATGAACCATAGTTGAAACATATTTTAAATGCTGTATTCTCCTACGTGGACAGAAGGATACTTGGCTATTATTTACAGGAAAATGATCCCTACATTTACTTTGGCTCTGTCATCCCATGAGTCATGCTGAATCAGGCCATAGCACCTGGAGATTTGAAAGCACAGCCTAAACCCTTCAAGGTGTGATGATTTTTTTCTTCAGTTCCCTGGGCATCAAGTTGGATGTCTGTTGTGCTTCTTCTTCCCTTCTTTCCTTTTCCATATAAAACCTAAGGGTTTTATTTTTCTTTCCTGAATTACCTGCTTTCAGATTCTTAATATTGCAATATTATGTAAGACTGAGCAGGTAAAGAAACCAAAGTTGGCAATGGGCACATTCACTCTGATCCATCCTGTGTCGGAAATGCCATACTCATTAATTATTAACTGCAAACGATGACTGCACCACTTCTTAAAAAAAAAAAGCCACAATCCTGGACAATTCCTATAATTTCAACACTCCGGGAGGCTGAGGCATGAGAATCCCAAGGTCAAACCCACTCTGGACTGTTTAATGACTTAGTGAGACCATTTTCCAAAATAAATAAAAAGAGCTGATGATGTAGCTCAGTGGCAAGGTCCTGGGTTGTAATAGTCACAAATAATTTGTTGACATTCATGGAATGCAACTAACAAAAGCAATAGAGGAACCTAGAGTGGATTTGAAATAAGACTACTGCTGGAATTATTTGGCAGTATACAAGTCAATAGTGTTCCCTTAACACGTTAGAATTCAGTTACAAAATAAATTAAATTGATTATAGCTATATTAGCATAAAAAGCTTCAAAATACTTGAAATTAAGTTAATATGGAATAAAAGATAAGAAATTACTTGTAAATAGGAAATCAAGGAGGAAATATAGTATGTTTATGAATAAGAGTAAAAAGATATTAAATGAGTCTTTCTGTAAGTTTATCCCAGTTAAAGAGGATTTCTAATAAATTTTGGATATCTGATTTTAAAGATTATCAGAAATGAATATATTACATGCAAAGGAAAATTTAGAAAAAAAAAAGAAAAAAGAATTTCCCTAACCAGTAGTTTAAAAGGACCAAAAGTTAGGTTATTTTAAACATTATGAACTTGAGAGAAGGAAACCAAACATAAATGTGTGTGTATGTGTGTGTGTCAGTGTGTGCATGTGTGTGTGTGTCAGTGTGTGTGACCAAATGTGTAACACAAATTTAGCATTTTAAATCTGGGTGGAAATGATGGCATCTTAGTATTTCTGGATAGCTGTTGTCATTTGGAAAACCAAAAATGTATGTCCTTTCCTCACACTACCAACTAAATAATATTGGAAATATCAAAAAGCTGGATTTGAAAATAAGTAAAAGATCCTTTGGGATCATAAAATATCACATTATTTTTACAACTTTGGGATGAAAAAGGCAGTCTAACGCAGGCATTTCTAATGGGATATACTGAATGACTTAAAAATAAAGCTTTATACAACAAAGGCATGATCATGAGAAATAAAAAATATAAGTTGAGCAAAAGGAAAAATCGTAGTGATATATATCATTAAAGGATTACTACAATCACTGCTAATCAACACTTCAAGTGCTCAGAGCATTAATTTCCTTTGATTTCTGTGAGTGTGTTAAGAACACTGATGTAGTCTCTCAGTGAATTTCAAGCAAGCAACACTTCATTAACTATCATCACCCTGCTACCCGTTAATTAGTCTCCAGAACTTATTTATCTCATAACTGAAAGTTTGTGCCTCTTGATCAGCATCCTCTTATTTCTCCATCCTCCACCACAAGAAATGACCACTGTCGGACTCTGTGAGTTAGACATTTTTAGATTTTACATGTGCCTGAAATTTGTGGTATTTTTTTCTTTCAGCATCCAGTTGATTTCTTGGACTGTAATGGCCAGGTTATGCATGTTTTTAAGGTGACAGGGTTTCCTTCCTTTTCTTTCTTTTCGAAGATTCAATAATATTCTATGGAAATTTATATTTCTTTTAGTCACTCATCCACTGACAGATGTTGGTATTGTTTCTAAATCTTCATCATTGTGAGAAACTTACAGTAATTACAGAAGTGCAGATATCTCCCTGAGACCGTGGTTTAGTTTCCTTTTGTTATATTCACCAAATGTTCTTATATATCACAACGTGAAATATACAGATATTTTAAATAAATACTTTCATGTGCATTATTGGAATTTAACTATTTCCTCACTGATGAATAAATAATAGAAACAGGGCATGGTGCCACATGCCTGTAATCCCAGCATTCAGGAGCTGAGGCAAGAGGATCGTCAGGAGTTCAAGGTCGGCCTGGGTTACATGGTGAGTTCAAGGTCAGCCCAAAAATAAATAAAGAAACAATGGAAATGATTCAGGTGTCATCAGGTGAAGGTATTTGGATGAATTATAATATATGTTTATTAGGGAACCTTCTTCAAGGATTAAGATAAAATGTTGAACTATACATACTGACATAGAAAGTTCACTCTACATATTGGCTTGGGAAAGACAGATATCCTGTTTTAAATTCTATTTAACTTTTGATTAAAATGTGATTTGAATGGAGCTTTCTGTATTCTAATTATCTACACCCAGTTTTAAATAATATTGATTGGTTTTCATGCATTAGTTGAAGATTTAACTTTTACTTCCACACTCTTTCATTCTTCCTCCACTGGACACCTCCACATTTGCTCAGAATAAACTGATGTAATCTGGAATTTGAGATCTGTGTAATTTGTATTGAAATTATCATTGACACTTTAAATAAACTATATTCCTAAGAGTAGTGCATCGTTAATCCTGCCTTTAAGATTCCATGTACTTACTGAATGAATTAACGACAAAAATACTAAAAGTCTTCCTTTTACTTCCTTCCTTCCTTTCTCCTTCCTTGCCCCTTTTTCCTTTTATCTTTTTTTTTTGGCACCTTACCACTATAGAAGGAGTGCAGCTCTTGGTAGATCTTGTAAATTTTGGAAATATGATATAATAAGGCAGAAGGGATTTCCCCTCTAGGTCACTGGGTCGCCAATAAGATCACAAGTCCTCAAAGGACCATGCCTGCCACTGAGACACAGAGGGGCAGCTCCCTGACCCATTCTCCCTGACCTGGATAACTGGCAGGACTCCAGGTACTCACTGCAGGCTTAGGTGCTGTCTGTAGCTTGGGGTAAAACATTTAAGGTTGAATCCCAGCAAAAACCTGCATGGGGGCTGTAGGTATAGCTCAGCGGCACAGTGTTTGCCTGGCAAGAGCAAGGTCTTGAGTTTGAGTCCTGGTACAAAGAAACAAACAAACAAACAAACAACAATAACAACCCTCCCCAACATACATGGGTTTTTGAAATACATCTGTGAGCTTTCATACAAACAAATGTTCTCCATCTCAGCTTTCGCCTTCTTGCTGGGCCTTGTCAAACAAATCATGTTCCCCAGGCTAACCCAGCCTGTCTTTGCCAGCTGAGAATATTTTTATACATATTTTTTCAAAGCATTCAAGAAATAAAAAAGAAGAAATATTTCCTAACATTTAAATTTTCATATCAATAAAACTTTATTAGAACACAGTCTTGTTCATTTATTTATCATCAGTAGCTACTTTCACAAAGTCACAGCAGAATAGTCTAGAGAATGTATAGATGACAGACAAAATATTTCTTTTTTTGGTCTTTTTCATTTTTATTGGTACCGGGGATCAAACTCACGACTGCCTGCTTGCAAGGCAGGTGCTATGCTGCTGAGCTAAATCCGCAGCCCCTGACAAACAAAAATATTTACCATGTGTTATCTTATAGAAAACATTTACAACCTCTCGACGATTTTTGGTGATGGGTAACATATTGGGTGCTATGTTAGTCACCTTGGTATAACAGGGTTACCCTATTATCAACCAGAAGTGCATTTACAGAATTGAGTACTCATGCAATTTTGATTTTACAACTAAATTGTATGAACTCATTTCCACCCCTTTTGTCCTTCTGTGATCTGCAGTGTGTCTCCCTCCAACTCACATTTATGGCCACCCTGTAAATAGCTAATCCAAGAAGCAAATAAACCTACGGGTGTATCTATGGCTTCGAGGTGTAATCTGAAGCAACTGTAAGAATATTCCAGCCTCACTCAGTGGAAGTGCTTCTCACAGAGAAGCACAGTAAGGAAGACTGCTATTCATTAGAATATCGGAAGTGTATCTCGCTTTCATCCTTTTGAAGAAAACATGGACCGAAATAATAATCTACAGTAGTACTTGAGAAAATGACACAGAGATTCAAAGTCTGAGGTTATCTGCAGCAGCTGCATTGCAGTCAGAAATTACTGATAGGATCATGAACTTCCAAAGGCCACAGTGACATTCCCAACACAGCTACTCAGGTTTAATCTCAGCACTGCTGCAGTCACCTGGTTCCTGCTTGAGTCTGCAATACCAGCCTTCCAGCATTGTGAGCTACCTGATCTCTTTTATGTTTATGTTAACTGATGCATTTTGTTACTTGACATTGATATTACTGACTCTTTCACTAGATCAATTCCACAGAAGTTGGAGAGCACAAAGAAAATCAGGGCTACTGTTGGTAGCTTGCAAGACACCTGGGGCTAAAGTTCAAGAGCAGCTGATTTGTTCTCAGAAGAGCCAACAGCAAAGGCAGCTTCAGGAATCAGCACTGAACCACTTTGGTTTCTAAGGTGATGACTCACGCAATAAGAAAACAGAAAGGCAAGACATGAATAAGCAGACTTTGTACAGGAATTTGCAGCACAGGAAACAATGCATTGATTACATTTAATCTTCCTTTATCCCAGTGGTTTTCAAAGTACAGAGAAAAGATCATTGAGTTTTCAAAATATGGTAAAGATATCCCATGTTCAATGGTCCTGAGAGGTCAAACTATTTTTGCAGCAACACTGGGAAATTATTTGCCTTTTTCACTGTGTTGACATTTACTGGTACAACAAAAGCAATCTGGTAAAAAGCACAAATCAAGGCAGTGGAAGCCAACTTTTTCAGTCCTTACTGTAGTTTTCTCCACTATGCACTCTTAATGGAAAAAGGAGTATCTTTGATGAAGTAGTAAAAAAATGTTATTGCCTACATATTTCAATTGTTGGGTATATAACTGTTTTATCTTCTGTGTGATGTGATAGAAAGTTTATATAAAGCATATGGCTTAGATACTTCTCTTGTTGCTATGACAAAATACCTGACACTCACAAGTTAAAGGAGGAAAGTTTTATTTTGGCTCCTAGTTTGTGGAGGTTTCAGCCCATAATTGGCTGGCTCCATGGCAGGGTGGCATGGCAGAGGGGCATCATAGAAGAGAAACAGTCCATGGCATGTCAGGCAGGAGGCAGCAAGCAGAGACCTGACCTTCCATTTCTCCCTTTATATTTCATTCAGGCTACAAATCCAGATGGGTGCCACCCATACTCAGGGTGGGACTTCCAGTTTCTACACCCACAATGATGCTAAACTTTCCTAGTTATCACACACCCTGGATTAAAAATCCTTCAAAAAGCCTAATTGAAGAGTGCATGAGGCTTTCAGGGAACACCTGGATACAAGTCATGACACCATAGATTTCTACATTGTCTCCTCTGTGTCTCTGTGATTTTCTTCTACTATATTGGCCTCTAAACTAAACCAAAAAACAAAAACCAACCCTAGCCACTGTGCCAGTTAACTGATTGTGTCAGTTTGAGTAAGAAACACCCAACTAAATTGGATCAGTAGAGTTCTGGGTGTGGGTGAAGGGATTTACTGAAGACCGAAGACCCACCTTGGGTATAAGTGGCACCAGCAACACAACTGTCACCTGGTTGGAATAAAAGGAAAACACAGAAGAAAGGCTCATTTTCATTTCCTTAGAGAGCTCCAGTCTTCATCTTTACCTTGGACATCTGTCCTGGCTTCTAGCATCATCCTTTAATCTTTCAACTCAGATCCTTTGGCTTCCTAATACGGACTCCATGAGACACTGTACTGAACTTCAGTTTTTAGACTGAATCTTTCAGAACTCCAGGACACAGACAGACCTTTTGATCTCTTCCTCACCTGACTCTGTGGGTGGCTACTGTAAGTCCATCTTGTAAATCTTTATGTATTTTTGTATATTGCGTTAAGTCTACTTTGCTAACAAGCATTGACTGACACATTCCCATTCCTGTCTGTTAAGTAGCTCTTCCCAGATAAATTAATAGTAATTTGTATAGAAAAACATAGAATAAGTTGTACAAAGAAGTAAACTTCTTATAGAATGTGTAATTGACAGTTGGGTCACCATATTGGTTCTCAATATTTGGAATCAGACTGGATGACACCTTCATTTTCTGTTGCATTTTGAATTTTGTATGGTAATTTATTCTGAACAGCAGCTTCAGAAAACTTAACTGCACAAATAACATGCTGTTTTGAAAATAAATGAAGTGTGAACAACTGTTGAAACTATTTCCAGATAGTGGTTTGATTGATATCCAGCGTATGTCACTCAATCTCCTTTGAAATGTTTAAAATTAATCTTATGGCACTCCTGTGACTCCTTGGTGGTACCTCATGGGCACATGGGTACACACTTTGGGTATTAAGGGCATAACATATTCCTGCTGCATACTCTAGTACATGGTTGTCCCAAGGAAAGGCCCCTTAGAATTGAGTTGAATTAGCCCATTTTTCCATGGACCTGCATTTTTATTTGTCAAACAATGGCTGCTGATTAAGCGTTGGGAAAATATTTTCTCCAAAATGAATGAAGTGAGATGATTATGTTAAGGACAGCAAATAACTCTGTTTTTTTGCAATGATAAAATTCAAATTTTCAGATCAATATTGAAATTTGTAAAACTTGTACCTACAACCATAACTATGACAGAATCTCAGTAGAAGTTTCCTTAATGAGATTACATGATGTTAGCAAATGCAATTTTGAAATGTTGTATAGTGAAATTGCCGATAGTTTGAAGATCATATGATTCAGTGGAAGAATGCAGTATTTTCCAAATGGCCAAAATTATAAAAAGATATGTGAACAGAAGATCCAAATTACAGTTTAAAAAGGAAGAAAGATGCGAAGTATAAGGCAAACAAATAGATCTTAGTGTGGCATATTACAAAAAGTTAATGTGTGTGGTTTCAGATTGTAAAGTAAAAACTAATATTTTAAGATCCTATCACTTCTACATCTTTAGTGTATAATAAATCAGAATGCTTGTAATTATGGGAAAAGACTATTCAAATTCCCCAGTTTTTCTAGCTATATGTCTGATGAGGTCAAGTTTTCTTTAAGTATTTCAACCAAGAAGCATGCTGCAACAGATTGGATGTAGAATAAGAAGACAGGGTTCAGTGATTTTCTGGCTAAGCCATGGATCAACAATACATTTTGAGCCTGTAAAATAATGTCTCTTTTCTCATTAATGCTTTGAAAAAAGTAGTTACTTTCATAGCATTATTTATTCACATTTATAAGTGAATCAGTAAATGAGTGTTTTAAAAATTTTCAATTTTGACTTCTAATTAAATATAATCACAGTTAAAAGGACTATTTAGGGTTATCAGTAATTATAGTTAAGATTTTAAAGGGTTTCTGAGACTAAGTGTTAAAGAATCACTGCTTTCACTGTTCAGATTAGGCAAACAAGAGTTGACCACAAATGAGACAACTATGCTATAAAGTCACAAAGAGTTTCCCTTCAGTAGTGCCAGAAACTGCATTTATTTCCCAGAGGGATTTTCCCCACCAGTTTATATTTTTATATGGTTGGGGGAAAAAGTAGAAGCTTAACTATAGAAAGGGAGGACGAAGGCCCATTTGGAAAATCATAAAAGAAGGCCCCCATGGGTGTCATAGCAAGAGCTGTTTATTACTGAGTTACACACCTTGAAAATATTTATTTAAACTGTCTGAATTAGAAGTGGAAAAACTTGAGTTGTGGGATTACACTGTAACTTCTCACATCCTCTAAGAGTAGGCAGCATCTTTTCTGAGCAAAGTTAAGGCTGGGAGCCCTGAAATAACAGGGAAGAAGCCAGGCCTCGGTAACTCTTGGAGCACAGGGTAGGAGGTGTGTATTTGCTGAAAGGTCCCCCTCTCCGTTGCTAACCTCCACTGCAATAAAGTCACTTGTACTGAGTCGCTGAGTTATTCCTGTTCTTGTATGTTTATTTACTTACTTTAGTTTGTTGTTTGGTTACAGATTATTACAGTTCTGCATTCTAGTTCTGGAAACATAATCTTCCTAATGATATTTGGCATTTGATATTTGCACACAATTCTCAAGTCATTGATTTTATTGCCTCTTCCTCTATGAAGGAAATGTGGTCTCAAATTTCACCCAGTCTGTGATAAATAGGAAGTTGCATTTGTCTTTTGTCTATGAAAATCTTTCCTCAAGTTTGTGAAATTGTCTCAGGAAGGGGTTAGAGATGTTTAAAATCAGATTATTACTCTTGGAGAGTTTTAGGATATAGCAGCAACTGACAACTCATTTTATTTTATAGCAAATTTTTCTTTTTATAATTCTCTCTGCTTTTAAATTAAATCCAATCACAAGATGAGTTTTTCCAACACCTTTTGAAGTATAAATGAGAAATAAAAACTCTGCATTTAAGATGTATACCTACTTGTTTTGATATATACTTTCCATGCTCCATTTCAGATTATTTACTGTCACTGAACAAAATTAACATTTTCTTTTTCCTTTTTAAATAACTACATGTGATGAGAACATCTAAAATCTACCCTTTCATCAGGTTTCAGGCACCTACATCATACTGTTAACTGTGCTTGTATTGCTGTCCATTAGATCTCCATATGACACCTGACAAAACTAAAGTCTGCACCCCTTACCAGCCCCTCTCTACTCACCTTCACCCTCCTCCTCTCTGATTTTCTGTGTCTGCCTTTTAGTTCCCCCATAAAAGTGCGATCATGCTACTGCATGATCTTCTTTATGAGGTCTGACTTTTTCTGCTTAGGGTAAAATTCTCCTTCATTTTCGATGTAGCAGGACAACAGTTGACAGAGCATCCTTTATTTTTCAGGGCTGAATAATATTTGTATCCATGTCATACACATACACATGATCAAATATGTTCACAACATACACATGCATTATCACAGGCACATACACATGCATGCACACACACATGCATGCACATATACACACACTCTCACTCTACTCATCATGAACATTTAGGCAATTTCCTAATTTTGGGTATTGTATATATCTCTGCAGTCTACTTAGGAGTACAAAGAAATCTTCAAGATACCAATTTCAATTTCTTTAGGTATAAAGAATTCACATACATTCAGAAATAGGATTGTTGGATCACACTGTAGTTCTATTTTTTTACTTTAGGCCTGGGGGACACAGACATAACCCATGACATATACCAATTTACATTCTTAATGAAAAAGTATAAAGTGGTCCCTTTTCTCTGTGTCCTCACTGATACTTATCTATTTCTTTTTAAATAAAATCTATTTTAACAAGTGTGACATCTCATTTTGGTTTTGATTTAAAGTTCTCTGATGGTGAGTAATGTTTAACATTTTTTCATAGACCCATTGTTGTGGCTGGTATCTAGATGTCCCCCCAAAGCCTCATGTGGTCACAGATGGGGAGTTTAGAAGATAGATAGATTGGGGTGTGTGACTGTGGATTAAGGACGTGATGCTGGGGTTGAGGAGTGTGACTAATGGAAGCCTCATTCAGAGAGTGGGTGATGCCACTCAGTAGGCTTGCAGCCTGGATGCAACATAAAGGACCAGAAAAAGGTAGGCTTGCTGTTTCTTATTGTTTTGGTGCTTCCTGCCTGCCCTGCTATGGACTGTTTCTCCTCTGCAATGCCCCCATGCCAAGATGCCCTGCCTTGGAATCAGCTGACCACAGACTGAAACCTCTACAAACTATGAGCTGTAATAAACTTTTCCTCATTTAACTTTTCAGTGTCAGGTATTTTGTCTCAGCAATAAGAAAAATAATTTAGACACCCATGACTGTATATACATCATCCTTTGAAAGGTATCTATTCTGTCATTTTGCCCACATTTTAATTGGGTTACTTATTTTGTTCTTGAGCGGTGTGAATTATTTATGTATTTTGAATATTAACAGCTTATTAAATGTATGTTTTTCAAATATTTTCCCCAACATGTTTTTTACTTTATTATTTTCTTCACTACAGAGTACTTTTGGGTTTGATTCAATCTTATTTGTTTAGTTCTATTTTTGTGCTTTATGTCTTTGCTGTCATATCTAAGGAATTTTTGCCATGAACAATGTCAGGATAATTTTTCTATGTTATCTTCAAGTAATTTTTTTTTCAGGTACTGTAGTATAGGTCTTTAATCCAAACTGAGCTGTGTGTGTGTGTGTGTGTGTGTGTGTACTCTAAGGGTCCAATTTTTGCTTTTCAGTATGTGAATATATAATCCTTCCCTAAACCATTTGCTAAAGAGGTTACCCTTTCTCCATTATGTCCTTAGAACTTAGAGCTCCTGGAGAATTGGTGGAAAAGTTGTGTGGATTTACTCCTGGCTACTATTCCATTTTGTTCCATTGCTCTGTATCTCTGTTTTTAGATGATGGTACATTTCAGGACATCATTCCTAGTCACAGCAGTCAATGTTAAAGCTTCTTGTCAGATGCTAAAAATACCTTTCTTAACATTGCTTTTTAAGTTTGTGCATGCATTTGTTTGGAGGAGTAGAAATAGTGATATATGCTGAATCTGAACTAGAAGTGCACAAGTCAGTGGACTCCCGTGTTTCTCACAATAGAAAACATTTCTTTGAATGAGACTCCTGTAGATAAGACCTATTTTTGTTCTTTGCTGGATGTAGCAGACAGAATTTAGCCCTATAAGATTCGCTGGGACTGTCCTACTATTGAAAAATCAATAGTTACACAAGATAGGGCATTAGGCCATATTATGAGGCCTAAATGACAAATACCCTTTCGTGTCTATGGAGTCATGGCTATTACTTGGCAATCAACCCTGGCTGTATCACTGCACTCACTCCCTATTATACTTGGATATAATGGCTCCGAATACATGCAGAAAGATGGGTTTCAAAACAAATGCCAACACCCAGAGAATCTAAATAGCTGAGAACTGAGATTTTATTAACAGGCTCATATTTTAGAGCGGGAAGAATCATTTGTGCAGAGGCACAAATGTTAACACCATTCATATTGCTAACCAAGGGCAGGCTGCTTCTACAATTTTCAAAGAAGACTCACTGCACATAAATACCTAAATGTCCTAAAAATTAAAAAAATCTAGATAACAGGAGGGAAATATTTCCTTTTTAGACCACTCTGTCTCTGTTGATTTTTATTTTTCACAAATCACTTTATTTCCCTAGATTTCCCTTTGTACTTTCTCAGGGCAGGCTAAGAATCAAAGGCACATCTTCCACAGAAGATGCGTGTATCCAAATGCTAATGTGGTAACTGAGTGCCAGAATATTAAGGCAAGAGGAGGTAGGGAGATTGGCATCCCAGGAAAATAAATCTTACTCTCTGCAAGATGTATGGGGAGGGAAGGAGAGATGGAAACTATAGTAATGAGCTTCTGTAGAGCCTTTCCTTAACTATGGTTTGAAACCAATTGAGGTGGACATTTTCTCCCCGGGACTTATGTTTATGTGGGGAAAATCAGATTTATCTCTGTCCCAATGTAGACAGGAACAAAAGGAAACTTAAGCAACAGGATTAGCCTCGAGGTTTTTCTGTTATGGAAGTTTCTCTGGAAGCAGCACCTACATGGAAACTTACACATCAGCAGAACAGTCCTTTGTTCTCTACCGTGTGAATACTGAATGTGATGAGTGGGCATTAACCAAAGGAGGTTCTTTGTTCTTTCAAGGCTGCTGCCAACTAAACATAACTCAAGATATCGCTGGAACACTTAAACCAGATACATGCGGGTGTGTGTGCATGCATGTGTGTAGTGTCAGCTACTGCACTTGGGAAGCTGAAACAGAAGGACAGTTTGAGCACAGGAGTTTAAGGCCAACCTGGGTCACATAGCATGATCCCAACATAATTCTGTTTCTTAAAAAATATCCGTCTGTCTATCTATCTATCTATCTATCTTTGAGAAATGAGACAGGATAGTTAATGGCATTGATGGGAACCATATTTTTATTTATTAGTCACTTAGTCATCCAAGGAACAGCAATTGTGTATTATCTGCTTAATATCTGGCTTTGATTAATGAGAATAACATGCTAGAAATTCTGCCATGTGTAAAGTTTACCATGTGCGCACTCAGCTGGGAAAGGCCAGCTCACGGAGGGACTTGCATGGGTGTTTGCTTGTGATTGTGAGAAGTCACTAGGTGACATTAATAAAAAGCATGATGTGATTACATTTCAGTTTTAGACAGCTCAATACCACTGCAGCACTGAATGTGTACCTGGAGAGAAAGCCCAGGAAGAGGGCTGATTAGGAGGCGATTTAAATATTCCAGGAGCGAGACTCGGAGGTTCTAAACCATGGCAGAAACAGAGGACGGAAAAGTGGTAATGAGCTGGGAGTCTAATGAGCTCAGGGTCAGGTGATAGGAATAATAGGGTTTGCTGTTGGATGCCAATTAATTACCTGCTATGCTTTTGTGACCATTCCTCTATTGTACTTAGGTTAAAGTATTTTATTTGTAATAATGCCTCTTACGATCAATTCATTCAAGAGCAGTATTAGGTGTACTGGCAATAATAAGTATGTGATCCAAAAATGGAAAGGGGACTTTAAAAGTCACACGGAGTTATTTCTTCTTGCCGCCTGCTATAGGATTCCCCACACTGCTATGTCCTCCTGATCACAGTCTTTCCTGTTTCAAATCAACTTTCCATAACGTCCCTAACTCATCAGCATGTGGCTGGTCACATACTTTTTTCTCTCTCCTTCTCTTCTTCCTCCTCCATCCCCCATAGAGTAACATCATCAACAACAAGAGTCAGACAGCTTTTACCTCAAACATGGGAAACCCTTCAGTGTGGCTGTAGGTCTGCTTCTAAAATTTCCCAGGCTATGGGTCATCTAACCATAGATACTATGATGTCACCAACATGGCATCATCTATGGGTAACTGTCTAGTCTAACAAGGTTCCTAGCATTTCTCTGTGTAAGCAGCTGTTTGGTGAGGTAATTGGTGCTTAGCTGCCCTCCCTCAAGGAAACTCACGAACTGTCTCAGTTCGTGAATCATGCACCTTTTCACACCCACTTGGGGTGCGTGTGCGCGCTCATGAGACACCTTCAGTCTGACATGTAAACTGACTGTTAGAAGGAAATTCACACTGAAGAGTGATGACAGTGATGCTTTTTGTAATTATAGCATTTTGTGGGATAATCTTTTGAGACGATATAATTATCCCATTCTTTACCAAACATTTACTCTTAGATTTAGCATCCATTTATGATTCCTTGTGAATCAGTTATTAATATAATTGAGTTAATGAATATTAAATGTAGCAAATATAAATATTCAATAAGATAAAAAATATAAATGGAGATATTCTAATTTCAGCATTCCTTCTCCATTTGCTGCTGGCACATTACAAGAATTTTTCTCTGTTAGTTTAGTGTGTATTTATTTACTTCAGCATAAATTTATGGATGCCTATAAATAGATGCTATGAATGATACACTGTGTCAACTTGAGAAGTTTAGAATTTTAACTGAAAGACTCAGCAGGGAGCCAAGATCTTTACTTTGTAAACATCCTAGTCCTGGGCATAGAGGTGGCAAGAGTGCTACATCTGCTTGGGGACTTGGAGGTTGTAGCTTGCTTACAATATAAGGGAGGAAAAGAGGCTTGTTCACCATTTTAATTCTTGTTGCACTTGCTGGCTGCTGCCTTGAAATGTTGCTCCCGTGCTATTCCACTCTGCTTTCGAGCCAGTTGATCGTGGATTGAAACCTCCACAAACTGTGAGCTAAATAAACCTTTCCTTCCTAAATTTTGGTGGCTGGTATTTTGTTCCAGCAATGAGAGAAAAGTAAAGCCAATCAATAGGTTTCAGTTTACTCTTATGTGGACTTTTATATTGAAATTATCTAATAACTAGACAACAAGGCCTCTTTAAGGTCACTCTTCATCTTTTTAAGCAGTGCTTACCATTTTAGGACTATGCCTGTGGTTTTAGCACTGTACAATGTTCCTACTTTCCTGTGCCTTGTTCGTGTTGTAGCCTCCAAGTCAGCCATTTTTTCAGGGTGTGTTTGGTTAAGAATAATTCACAGAATCCAAGCTCTGAATGGTTAGTATACTTACTATTACAAAAGATGATTGCTTAGATCTTCTTAGCAGTCACAATCAGCAAATAAATACATTTATATGCATTTGCCTAACATTTATGTGCACATGTTTATACACTTAAGTATATATTAACACATGTACTATAAATATATAAATATGTTACTATCTAACATCTATATATATTTACATATATGTAACTACATATTTTTCAATGGAATTAAATGCATCAATGCAAATTTAGAATTTTAAAAATATGTACAGATACAATATGCATATATGTTATATACAAATACATTACAAAAAAGACAGTATTTGCATGTTAAATGTCCATAGCAGCAATTCTAGCTCTAATAAAAAAATCACAATTATTATAGCCATATTGATTGAATGCTCTTCTTTCCATAGTGCTAGTTCCTTTATCTTTACTGCACTCATACACTTATTCCTCCTGTGTGTAATCAGTGCACTCATCTCCTCCACCGCCTCTTCATCTCAGATGCATAAATCTTGCTCACTTCTTTTGTCTCGATCCAGTCCCTTGCTATGCCCCATGGCCCATACCAGCACTGGTCTCTCATCAGCCCTGGCTGCCATTTGGGCTGTAGTTTGGTCAAGATTGGTCACTCTGGCTGTCTTAGTGGAAAGAGCAGGGATAGAAAATAATGTGTATGCCTTAAGGGAAGTAAAAGAAGAAGGAAAATTTTTTAAAAATTGAGAGAAAAGTCAGAAATAATCTTTCTGACTCAGTATTGGATTTAAATAGTTTTCTTAATTCTTAGAGTTTAACTTTGTTCTTTCTTAAATGGACTGTAAGTAAAATATTTAAGAGTGATGAAATAACAGACTTTAATCACTGCACTGGCTTTGAGATAGAGAAAATGGGAAATCTGGCCAAAAGTAAATCTGTTCAGTGTAAGTAACAAGGAAAAGAAGTAATATTTAGAGAGCTAAGGCCAAGTGCTTCTCATAATGGTTTTAGATATGATCAGTTTCATTAAGAATGAGCTGAGAGAGTTGTAGCTATTCTCAGTTTAATGATGAGCATGTTAATTTCAATTAACTTCCCTTTAAGGACACAGAGCAAGTGAATTAAAGAGGCTGAGTGTGAACCTAGGTTTGTTTGACTCCCAAAATTGAGCTTTTACTTCTCTATTCCTTCCATTTCTTCCTCTGAAGGATTGCATGCTTAACTAAGTCAATAACAAAAGATCTGAGAAATTAATATGCTGTTTTTGTTGAAAATTGACAGGGCTTCAATGATTACAGGAAGTTTCAACATCAAGAGTGATAAAGCAGAAAGCTTATACTGAATTTTAAGCAAGTCAGAGGTATTTGAGGTCACCTTTGAGAAAAGATTTGGGGATTGCATTTCCTGGCATTTGGGGAAAGGCGAATCATTTTAGCAATGTTCTACCAAAGGCAAAATCTTTGCCTTCAGAGATAAGGATTTTTTTTCTTAACTGCATATTCCCCATAATAGGTTGAATTTTAATGCTAAAGCGATTTCCAACATCTGAATTACTTGCTCCAAGCCAGCTGGTTGTGATACCTGTGGCGTCTTTCCTATTAAAAAGCATTTTGTGTGTCACTCAAGTGTCCTATTCTCAAAATCTAAAATATGAATACATTTAATATTCAATACCAGGCTTGTGATAACTTGAGACTGGCTGCTCTAATTGTCAACAAATAGTCTTTTTTCTAACTTTCTTAATCTTTTCAAGGGCTCCCTGGGATGCTAACTTGTGGGTTCAGAAAGGGGGGGGGAGTCTCAAAGGAGATTTTCCACTCATGAGTTGTTTTCATTGCAGCGTTATCAAATAAGAAACAAACTCACATTTATCTGAAAGGAAGAGAAAGGGACTGTTGCAATAATGAGGACACTTTGGCCATGATTAGCAAGGTTTATGTCCAAGTTTGGAAAAACAAGCAAGTATCTCTTTTTCTTTGTGATCCAGTCCTATGTCTTTTGCTTGTCTTTTTCCCAAAACCAAGCCTCTTCCCAACTTAAATGCAAATGAAGGTCTCCATTCTTGAGTGGTGAAGAAAATATGCAGGAACTTCTGAGATGGCAGTTTTCCCTGTTTCTGTGCCCATCACAGTGTTAACAGTAATAGCTTAGTCCCAGCCAGGGTCTGAGGTTCTGTACCTTATTTTCAGAACTAATGATGTATAGTGTAATTCAGATTCTGCAAATGATAATACCTATATTCATACTGTGATTTACCATTTTCAAAGCAATTTCATGTTGGCTCATTTAATCTTCATGAGTACTTTTTGAGGGGGGAAAATCACTTTTAAAATCTGTCTTGCAAATGAAAAGACCGTACCATATACTCTACCTGATGCCCCAGAGAGTCAGCGATAGGACTCCAGCTGCCAAGGCCTCCTGACTTGAATCGGGGGAAGCTCTGTGACCGGCTGCTGAGTCAGCAACTGGAATGCCTTGGCCTATTTGTGTCTTATTTTTAAATTGATTGCACATCTTTGGCCTCCTTTCTCAACTGAGAACCATTGGTTGGGTTTATCTCAAAGAAGAATGTGTTCTTTGGCACTAAGCCTTCTTCTCTAAAGAACACTCAGGCTTGGAAGGGAGGACTGAATGATTCGAGCCAAAGCAACACCTCCACCCTGTGGCTGTCCAAGTGAAACCTTGAGTTCCTCGAGGGTTGACACCTGCGGGAATAATTATTAAATGTAATGGTCTACAAATAGGGCAGGCTTTTACAATCTGTTTAGCTTTTGTAAAAGGTATCTTATATTTAAGATGCAAATGTCCTGCATTTGCATGATTAAATTGATGTTCTTAAACGGGTGTGGTGAACATAACTAAGGAATCCACTGCATTGTTACCTGATACTAATGGTCCGGGTAACTGAGAATGAGAACGTAAATGAGTAATAAAATAAGAATGATTTCTTTTTTGAACATGTATTTGTAAATTTTGAAATAAAGACAATAAAGCAGGCTTATTAGAATATAACACAGCTGAATAGATATTTGTCACTACTCCAACAGAATAGGCCGAATCGGCTATAATATTAATAGGTTGGTTATGAAAATCTAAAAACACTTGTAATATAGCAAAAAGTTAATTTTGTTGTACAGAGTTAAAATTTGTCTGACGTACCCAGTAAGATTTTTGAGTCCAATATGAAGCTTTATTTTTAGATCCATCTGTAAATATAGTCAAAGCTTGTGGAATTGGCTGTACAGCTAATAAGGTATTAACCACAAATTGTTGACGTCTAAAAAAATCCCATAATTTACTTTTAGGAAAATGATATGAAAAAGTTCCCATGAAATCTGCTAAAGCAATTTGTAAGGTTTCAGTAATTGACAACAAATATTCCCATTGTTTCTTAGTTAAAGGGATAACTATATTGTTTATATCTTTTCCTATCAAAGTTATAGAACGAGCTCTACCATTGATAATTAAAGCTGCAACCATGTCAATATAAGGCATAACATTTTTAGATTGCTTAGTTTTAGTGAATACCCATTGTACTGGCATAGCATTTTGACCTAAAACTGCAGAGGGATATTGAAAAGTATTAATAATATATAAAGTTAGAGGCAATTTAGGATCAATCCTAATTAAAAATGCATCCTTAATTCGTTGTTGTACAAACTGTAATTCTTGCTCTGCTTTTGCTGTTAAAGAACGAGGGCTGGATGGATCTGAAGAGCCCTGTAGAGTAGCAAACAAATGTTGTAATGCATGGGTAGGGATACCTAGTGTGGGACGAAGCCAATTAATATCCCCTAATAATTTTTGAAAATCATTTGTTCATTTGAGATTTTAGGCAACTCATGAGAGACATCCTTTAATCACCCTTAAACTAACCAATAGAGAAACTGACGTGCATAGAATTTAAGGAACTTCTTTGAGATTATATGTGAGTCAATTACAGACTCAGAGTTAGACCCCGGCCAGGCTTCTATTCTAGTGTCCCCTTGCCAAGTGATCAGGTCACACTTCCTCTGTGCGTGCTAACTTTAGTGTGCAAAGGAGGATTTCAGGTCTTTCTGGTGTTCTGATGTCAATTGCAGAGTCCACGGACAGTGTCCAAATAGATGAAGATTAAGGAGAGGGATGTAATACTTAGAGATTTGTTTGCACAGCTTGGCTGTGGCAGAGCAGGATCCGTGGACTCCAAAGGCGATGTGGGGGCAGGATGCTTCCTTCTTTAAATGCTTCCGGTCGCTCCACGGTGGCCTGAAGTCACGCCTCAGATGTCAGGTAATGGTGAAAATCAGGAGGAGAGATTGGCTTCACCCTCACCTGAAGCAGGTTCCTAAATTTTTATTTATCTTTCACACTAAATGTGAGGTCTAGACTACCCAAAGGTTTCCAATACCAAATTTTTCTGTACCCAAATTAAACTCTGCTCATAAACCATCAATTTTTTTTCTGATGCAGAAAACCAAATGCTTCAAATTAAAGTAATTCAGTCACTCTTATTTAAAATCCAGTCTCATTTAAATAACTCAGATATGTCACTCCCAACACCTCCTCTTTTCTGCTCTTTGCAAGCAGTACTAGGTTTGAGTGACATCTATATTAACTGCAGCCCCTGTGGGGCACAGGGTGGGGAGGGAGGACAGCATGCAGTCCTGGTATTCTGTGTTCTTTCAGGTGACCACTGAGGTGGTCATATCCTGCCAGGTCTTGGTCATCAACCTCATCTCTGCAGAATCTTTGTGTCCACTGTGACTCTTTGTGTCCACGAACACCCTCTGTGTCCTCTTCTTCTTACTAGGGAGGGCCTTAGATCCTGACACTTTGGGACACCTTTTAAAGCCCACCACCCATGACAGACAAGGCTTCAGAAGACTCTAAGGTGTCATCTGTGGTTTCCTTAGAAAGCACATGAGCTCCTTGAGTGGTTTGGAGAAGCCTCAGGCCACAGTGTAGTGTATGAGTCAGCTTTGCCACTAATGGAGCCAACATTTACAGTCAAAAGAAGGAGAGGCTTTCTTTGGCTCATAATTCATGGGATTCAGTCCTGGTTATCCTGTTTCAAGGAAGAAACATAGTGGAAGGGTGCAGTGGAGGAGAGCTGCTCACCTCATGGCTGCCTAGAAGCAGAGAGAAAAGTGAGGAGCTGGAGAGGCAGATGCTTGTGCTGATTGTGCCCCCCTCAGGGCCCCACAGTTTCCAGCCAGGCCCCTGCCCCAACAGTGCATTTAGATGTGTCCTGATGTATACTTCCTGATCCCCATGTCCTGAACAATACATCCTGACTGATACATGATCGATATAGAGCTTCCATGACCCAATCACCTTTTACCTTCTCTAATTCTGAACATATGAGAATTTTAGGGGACAATTTTAGACCTAAGCTTATGGGGGGTGGGGGAGAGGTCTTTCTCAGATGTGAAATCCTTCAGACTTATTTATGACTTTATTGACTCTTTCTCCCAGGATTTTGATCCTCCAAATTGCACACACAGTAAGTTTTTCCTACTGATTCTCTCATACAGAGACACCATCCCCACTGCAAGCCTCCCTCAAGAGTGACCCTATGCAGAGCTGTCTCTTCTCACTTTCTGTGCAAAGACACATCTCTCAGATCAGCATTCCTCCTCTCTCACCCAGTGTTTGATAGCTGCACTTTCTTCAAGAGCCGAAAACAACAATGACAAGGAAAAAAGTCTTCCATTTTCAAGAGGTTTCAAAAATAGTATGCTGAAGGAGGCTTTTCATATTGTTTTTGAATTTTGGCTAAAGTCCCAAACCTGAGAACAAGAGGTTCTGATGCTCTAAATGGAGCACAAGTTGCTGCCAGTCAACCTTTTTCAAAAGTGTTTGCTAGAGAGGAGGTTGCTAAGCCAGTTTCGGGACTCCTTTTGTCTCCTCCCAAAGGACTTCAGTAAATAGGACCTCTGCAGTTCCAAAGGAATTGGTTAAAGGTCAAGAAAAATTCCCAGTAGAATCACATCTGAAGCTTTCTTTGACTTGCTCATGGATAGGGAAGGGTTCTTTCAGAGACTCACTTAAGAGTCCTAGGGTATCAGTGAGAAGGACTGGAATTCCCTGCCCAGGTGGACATTGGTTAGCTGCAGACTCCTGGCTGCAAAGAACCCATCAGAGCAGAGTCCTCTGAGGCTCTGCCCAGGAGGGCTTAATGCAGGTGCCTGGGAGACATGGAAATGTGCCCTGCTGCATGCCTGGAAACAGCAAGTGGCTGGAAGTGTTACTAGGGCATGAAAAGCTATGGATCATCTTGAATTGTCCTTCAACAGTAGGAATATCTGGAAAAGAATATGACCTGTTAATATGCCATACCACAAACGGTTAGTTTCTGACTCTGCACCATGAAGTTTCAAATGCCTGCTTGGATTTGCAACAGTATTCCTCATTCTTCCTCATTTCTCCTCTAGGGTTTTCTCCTTGAAATCACCTTCCATATTGCTGCTATAGAAACTTTCAAAACTTTATCTGCTGCTTCCCTTCTGGGTTTAAAATCCACGCAGGGCTTTTCCACTGTGAGAAAAAAATTGTATTTTGTATTTTAAAATAGTCTTCATGCTCAAGCTCTTCTCCACCTCTTCATCCTCTATTTTCATATCTTTCCCCTTCCTATTTGGAGTTGGTGATGTTTGTACTGTTTGTACTGAAATTTGTTGCTTATATTATTTCCAAAGATGCCATGACTTTTGCTTTGCTTCTGTTTGAGGAGCTGAGGTTCCTCTCTCACCATGCACCATTCTCATTCCCAGTGGGACGCTATGTCCACACCTGCCCGGAAGCACTCAGCCCTCCAAGACCACACCTTTGCAAATTTGTATGCATAGCTGTGCATCTATCTCTACTCTCCACTGTCACAGAACTCCCAGAGATAGTCCTGCCCTCATATTGGCACATTAGAGTACTGTGACGTTTCACATGGCTTTATTCCACAGCATGGCACATTGAGCAGCAGATACTGGGACTACGGTTGATGGTAATAAAACCTGGAGATAATGTTAGCCCTTTTAGAGTTCCTATCTTTTTCATATCTACCTACCTTCTATCCATCCATCCTGCATTTGGTGTCCCCATGGTACTTTTATTGACAAACCAGAGTTATCCCAGAACCATAGATTTCTCTAGGGCTGAGTCTTGTGGTACATTCTACAGCACCGAAAAAAGTATATTGGCTTCTATCCACCATTATGGTACCATACAGCAAAGTTTCACTTTATTAAAGATCCTCTGTATTCTGTTTCTTCATGCCCCCCACAAGATCTTTGGAACCACTAGCGTTTTTGCAGTGTCCATATTTTTAACTTTTCTTGCATGTCATATAGCCAGAATGCAGTATGCAGCCTTTCACATTTCACAGAGTAATACGTATTTACATTTCCTTCAGTTCGTTTTATAGCTTAATAGCTCACTTCCTCTCAGCACTGAACAATACTTTGTTGTTTGGATGCACCAGGTTAATCCACTCCATACTGAAGGACACTTGGTTGTTCAGGTTTTGGCCATTAATTTTAAAGCTGCTGTAAGCATCTGCGTGCAGGTTGTTGTGGAGACAGAAGATTTCAGCTCCTTGGAGGTAAGTAAGTAAAAAAAAAAAAAAAAAAAAAAAAAAGTAGTTGCTGGATTGAAGGGGAGGAGTGTGTTTGTTTTAGATAAAAGAGCTCAAATTCTTTCAAAGGGACCACATCATTTTGCCTGGTTTTAGTAAGAGATTCCCACTTCTGGGGTCCTTAGCATCATTTGGTGTTTCTAGAGTTGTGGGTGTTGGCCTTCTTGTAGGGACACAGTGGGTGTGACAGGGTTTTGATGCTGATCTCTCAACTGGGAAGAGCTCATAGAGCTCTGCAAAGTGAGCAGATCTCTCCTTTCCAGCTCTTTGTCCCAGCTTCCTCTGCTCACATCAGGCAGGAGGAGCACAGATGGGTCAGTCTCCTCTGCACCTTGGAGGGCTTGCTCTCTGGCAGCCCTACATCGGTCTCATATCTCTTCATTTACTTTCCTAGGGCACAGCCTTACCAAAATTGAGTTTTGCTGACTAATAATTCCCCAAGGCCCGATTTCACTATTATTATCTAAGAAGGAACACTTGTCTGACTCACTCTGGGACTCAGGCTCAAAAATGTGTCTTTAGAAGAACCTGGGTTTATTTTGTGATGACAGAAATAGAGTTGGACTTGACCTTTATTCCTGAATTCTGTATTAACTTTAATCCCTGATTTATAAATGTTTGGGTTCTGTCAGGCAATGGGAACCTTTCAGTATGAAAAGGTTTCTGGCCTTGAGATTTGGCCCCAGTGACTGACAGCCACCATTCAGTGGCAGTGTTTCAAAATTGTCAGCACACACACACACACACACACACACACACACGCGCACATGCACGCGCATGCACACACACACACACACACACACACACACACTTTAATGCCCATCCCCATAAACTGATAACTTTTTCTGTATTAGGAATTTCTAGTGCTGAGGTGATTTGATACTAGCCTGCAGTGATTACAGCTGGGTCCTTGGAAATATGCCATGCAGTAAAGGCAGCAGGAGATGTACACATAATCTCCAGCTGTCATTCAGCAATGACAATTGCTCTTTGGATTTGAGGTCACCTGCTCAGTCTAAGACATTATAATCCCAGTCTGTCCTTATTGAGCAGCGGTCATCAACTTTCCTGGCACCAGAAACTGGTTTCATAGAAGACAAGTTAGGGTGATTCAAAGGATCACATGATACAGATCCCTTTTGTACCCAGCCTATAGTAAAATTCATTCTCCTAGGAGGATCTAATACCCCAGTAATCTGACTGGGAGTGGAGCTCAGGCAGTGATGCAAGCTATGGGGGGTGGCTGTGACGTAGGAAATTAGGGCTGGGGCAAACCAGACAACTATCTGTGCAGAATGTGTCACACATTACAAAAATTCATGTCTAAAAGTTTCAGTGAGCTATCTCCTAAAAGGAGCATATGTGTGCAGAACATGGAGCCAAAATGATGTCAGGCTTACAACTCCTGAGTACCAGGGATCAATCAAAAAAGCACCATCTTCAGTCATTCATTTGAATCTACATGGGAACAGCCAATCAGAAGGTGCTGCTTCTGATCCTTCATTTACATCTAGGGGAAAGCCAAGTGAGTTTTCTCTATAGGGCTGCTTAGCGGTATAAGCTGAGTGCGTTTTCCATAGGGCAACTATCCTGATGCCTTGTTTTCAGGAGTTGAAGGAAAACCTGGGAATTTAACACAAAATTTATCTCCAGGGCTGCTGTGAGCCTATTCCTGGCTCAGTCTCACCCTCAGGAGTGCCTTTCTTTTGTCCCTTTAATAAGTATTTATACCTTCACAGTCTTTTCTGTGGGTCTTTTTCATTTCTCTGTTCAGGATGCCAAGGACTTGGGAAGATCATCTCAGAATAGCTGTAAATGCAGGTGAAACTTCACTTGAGCCACTTATAGCCCACAACCTGGGATTTGTGGATGCTTGGAATGGAGCAGTGGGGATGGCATATGCTGCAGAGAAGGAAGGCACTATAATGACCTTCATTTGCTGTTATACTGGTTTTCTTAGTATGTGAGAATTTGTGGATTAAAACAGTGGATACTTATTTTCTTATAATTCTGGAAGCCAGAATTCTGAAATTAGATCTCAGCTGGGTCATACTTGACTAGTAGAATCCTTCTTGCTTCAGTGGATTCTACGTGCATATTATAGTCTTGGATCTGTCATTGGAAGGTGTTTGTCCTGTATGTCTGTGTTCATTCTGTCTTTCCTTTTCCAGTTAAGTCACTCAAGGTCACTATACTCCCAGAGGACCTCATCATAATTAATTATACTAGCAAACTTGTACAGTGACCTGGTTCCCAAAAGAGTCATATCTTGAGGTGCTGCATGTTAGGATTAAAACATATATTTTTTGAATGCACAATTCAATCCCACAAAAGCTACTCAGTATTAAAAAAATCACAGAAGCTTTCATCAGAGCTTCAGAGATTGTTCATCAAGCATTTGTCTTCTTCCCATCTTGCCTGTAGCCATTTGGGCCCTGCATCTGTGGAATGTAGCCATTCATCTCAAAATGAGTGAATTTTCTCAAATGGACACATACTTCTCCAGGCTCCTGGCTTTGGGGTCAGAATTAGTGGAGCAACATGAAACATCTGAGAAATCTGCAGGGATCATAGTGACTATGTCACAGCCACATAGGGAACTGGCTACCAGCTCTGATTCCTGTGACCAAATTCTAGAGACCTAGAGACCTAACAGGTCCTGCATTGCTAATGGTCAGTGGCTGTGGTTTGAGAAACACTTGCATAGAGGAAAAATCCTAGGTTTGGAATCCATGTAAGTTTAACTTTAACAACTAACTAGTCATGTGGCCTTGGGCACTAGTAGAGCTACGTGAGTCTTGATTTTTGAACTCTAAATCTCCCAGAGTTTGAGAGTGAGGATGTTTGGCTGGACTTGGCCTGAGAGTTTCTATCATTCGTTTCAGAGTGATGCGCTTTGCAAGACGCTGCTGAAGTGGAAATTCTCGCTGTCCATTGCAACCCCTTTGTCACCTACTGCACTGTAGCCCTCCTATTCACATCACCACCTAGATGACACTTCCCCCAAGACTGGCCTCAGCCAGCCACAAGAAAGTACAAACACAGATTTTCCTCTCTGGGTGGGTGGAATTCGTGTTGTGATTTTTGCTCAGACATTTCCAGGTGGAGACATGTTGAAGCCATCACCAGCTCAAACCACATTCTTGCTCAGTGCTTCATCCTAGTAGTTGTTAGTATCCTCAGAGAGACAGAACCAGAAACACAGATGACAGACAGATAGACAGAGGCAGACAGACAGACAGGGAATTTATTAGGAGAACTGGTTGGTATGATTATTGAAGTAGGGAGATAATGAAAGTCCAAAGGGAACATGAACCTTGAGCCCCCTATAGGTGCCAGTGGTTCCAGGACTCACTTTCTAAGGCTTGGGGGTCATTTTCCTAATCTATAAGAGGCTCCCGGCAGTGATCTGATCAATCAGTTCCAGGAAAATGTGATGTGTGTTAGAAAATATAAAGGATGAGAAGGGCCCTGAGAGAGGGTGGAAAGATTTCCCAGAGAGACGCAGGCTGCATGTGGAGGAGTTCAGCTGAGAGCGCCGAGGGTGGCTAGGGAGGTTGAGCCGAGGCAGGCTGGAAGGTCCAGTGAAGGCCGCAGTGGCCAAGGGACTCAGGAAGGGCCCCTGAGACTCTGGGATAAAATGTTCACTCCCCTCTCATGTCTTTGTTTTGCTTCTTCTGATTATTTTATTTTAATTTAAAAAATATATATAAAGGGAGGAGATTAAGATAAAAGAGGATATAACAACACAGTTCAGAACAGAACAACTTAAGTAACATAGTGTTTCACCACAGGATAAGCCGACATAACAGTAGTTACCATAGTGTCTCTTTCCTTGATATATTTGAGTATAACTTCGTATACTGTCAAACATAACAAGACAGTGTAAAACCATTCAAGAGGGTAAAAGTATTACAGAGAATTTAGAACCAACTAGCAGAAAATGAACAACAGTTTCTATATTATCTCCTTGTCTATAAAAATTTTGTTTATACTATCACATATAATAAAATCCAATAAGATACAACATGATAAAACTGATGGAACAATGTAGTCATTTTTGAGTGGAAAAATCCTAGCCAAGATCTCTGGTGGGAGCACCTTGGGGTCCCCTCCAAACTTTGTTTGCCTGGCACTGTCAGCTTTGGCTTCACAATGAATTATTCTACTCACGCCTCTTTTGACTTTCTACCTTGTAATCCTCTCTGGGCTGAGAGAAGGACTCACCAGCTGAATGGTAACTGTTGGTGCTGTGACAGGTGTTTTCAAGCTGGTCAACCAGGGAAGACCAAACCTGACATCCTCAGAGCTGGAGAAGCCAATGGTGAACATCTCACTCTGAGGCCCGAGGCCTGAGAATCTTCAGGGTCACATGGGTGACGGTGCAATTCCTGAAGTCTAGATGGCGACCCTGAGCTCCGATGTCCAAGGGCAGGAGAAGCATCTGGTTCCAGAAAACAGCGGATTCCCTCTTACTCTGCCTGTATTTTCCGACCGAGTCTCCAGCAGTTAGGGAGCTGCCCGCCCAGCTTGAGGGTGGGTCTTCTCCTGTCTGCTGATTCTCACACTGGTTTTCTCTAGAAGCGGCTCAGATGCACAAATAAGAACACTGCACTACTAGCTTTTAGTTGTTGCTTAGTCAAGTTGATACCTGCACTACCAATCATGTCTCCACACTATTTCCTTCAGTCTCCTTGTCCTCAGGGAGCCTCTAATTAATCACAAGAACTCTGATTTCTGGCTCTGCTTTGAAGACAAACTAATACAACTCCTATTCCTGTTTTTGGATAAATTACACAACACTTACAGAGTGCTACTGTGATCTACCCATTATCTCCTGATGACCCATGAGCCTTTGCTTTGTCACCTGAGTCTGAACCCATTTCATAGCCTTTATCTTTGGTTCCCATGCCTCAGTTTTGTAGACACTGCCCTTAGGATGGTAAATAAAAAATACGGAGGATTCAGGGCCATGTCATCTTACAGCCATACCTCTCTGCCTACAGAGCTGTTCCAAACTTCCATTTTTAATGTACACATTCACTGTATTTCTGATCATACCTCAAAATCCCTGAAATATTTAGGTGGCCCAGTCTTCCAACCACAAAGCTAAGCAAATAGGATCAGGATCTTTTCAGGTGTTCATAATCAGAGCTAGTGGTTAATTTCACTAAGGACAAAAATGTACTTTGGTTCTGAACCACTGTTACAAGGCTGGGAGTGGAAAGAAGGTCTTTTTTTTTTTTTAAATGGAGACAGCAATTTTAAACAAACAGTCTTGTTGAACTGAATCATGACGTTGATGATGGCTTTGGCAGAGGGAAGACAGAACTAGTGCTGGCTTTGGTTCTTAGAGCAGGGAGACGTGAAGGAGAAGAGCGTACACTTGGGTCTAGAAGTGATTGGAGTTTGGTTTTCTCATGGACTGGTTATGCAAAACTGGGCAAGTGAGTTCACCTTTCCGAGCTTTGATTTTCCCATGTAAAGATGCAGCCTGACGTTACTGAAAACTTTAGATGAACTGTTTCATAGGACGTATTAGCATAATATCTCAACATGTTGCAGATACTGTGAAATAGGCGAGATTATGATCAAGAGGTGTGATTGAATAATGAACCCAACTAGAGCCAGCCAGTTTAAATTTAAATGTTCCTGATCTTTACATTCTGGCAAATCATAAGGAACTTTATCATCCCAACATACTTCTATTGCGGTGCAGCAATTACGTAAAAGAAGAATGAATTGCAGATTGACTACCAGAAGCAGATGTCAAGTCTGATGGCAATGTTTTTCCCTCACCACTATATATGTAAAAATCCACCATCTCCTGTTGTTTAATTTAGACAGCTAGGTTCTTGCCATCATCTTTCAGCTCTCTCAGGCCTCATCTGCTGCTGCCACTTCTTATTAAGAATAAAATTCAAACATTGCAAACTTCTCCTGTGCTCAGGTGTGGTAGTTTGCCCAGTCACTGTATCTTTCTAGTAGTTGTTTCTTCCATTGACTAAAATTCCATGCCTCTGTTTTACACCAAATGCATCTTATACTGTAAGGCCAGAGGTACATGTGATAAGGTGGGGCACCATACAGATGTCCACTGTGTGGCTTTGGAAAAATCTGCTGCATCTTGAAATTCAATTTTTTTTTCTAAAGAGTTGCGGTGAAAATATCTGGTTCCCTGAGCTATGGTGCTGATCTAAACAATGCATAGCTAAAACAAACTGATGATTAAAAGATAATAAGCTAGTTCCACATTATACTGGAAGTATTCCGTGAATGTTAATGATTACCCTTCTCCTCTCCCGGCTCATCACCCCTACCTTCTTCTGCAACTCAGAATTTTATCTTTTTGAGTAAAAACTTTTGACCTTCCCTTGATAAATAAGCTGCTTGCTTCTTCCATTTGACCACAGGCCCAGGTTCCTGATTTTATTACAATACTAATCAGGACATCCTGGGTTGTTATTAGCTCTGCATTTCTGATACTCACCAGACAATAGCAGTAAACCAACAGCAGGAGAAAATCTAGCCTGTGCTAACCAGTGAGTTGGTAAGAAGATCTGCAGCCAGACTGAACTGGGCCTTCTGATCTTTTGTCCTTTGTGATGTGATCAGGAAGCATCAGAGAGCAGGACAGGCTCCAGGGAGCCGTGTTTCTGTCTACTAGGTAAGAGTCTGCTGCTTCGGTAAACTTCTTTATAACATCTCTTGTGTGCCGCCAGCAGAGCAAATGCATCCAATTTATATGCTCATAGGATCACTGGTGGTTATATGGAGGAGAGCTGGAAGAAATGCTAAATTGATAGCAGACAAATCAGTTAGACATTTGATGTAATAGAACGGGACAAGGCATAGAGTCCTGGAACGAAGGCCTGGCCTCAGGTGGCGGTGTTACTGGAGTTGATCTGCCTCCCGCCTTGCCCATCTCTTTAGAAATACCATCCATCATGCAGGAGTGATGGTAGAAAAAGAAACTGGATGCCTCAATGATTTCTGATGAGCAGCTGGGCGGATGACGTCAACACTTACTGAGGGAGAGCACACTGGGAGTGGCAAGGCACTTCCAAAAGGTTTCAGAAAGGAAATATGCATTCAACATTGGATGTGTTAAGTTCCAGGTGCTGTAAGACAAAGCGGATCTGTGCAGAGGACAACTCACTAGGCAATACTGAACCCTGAGAAGATAAGGGTTGGGTGGAATGTCTGGGATCATTGCTCAGAGCATATTCCACAACTCAGAAACAGCCAAGATCCATGAGATGTAATGTGAACCCAGTTTAGGTCTGGAGAAGCCAGCATTATTGGGATGGTAGAAAAACAAAAGCCAGAATGTAAAAGTTGGGATTGGGCAGAGGAGAAATTGAGATCACAGAACTCTAGGTGGCAAAAATATTTTGAGACATTTCAAGGAATCTGAGAGGTTAAGATGAAGCTATTTTGACATTAGCTAAATGAGGCCCAAGAAAGAGTAATTTTAGTGGCATCTGGAGCATGGAGCAGGAGCATAGTTGTACAGGGAAGAAAAGATTAAGACACACCTGCAGCAGATATATAAATAATTTCTCCAAAATGAGTACAAAAAGAGGGAAGAACTGGTACCTGGAGGAGATGGTATTGTAAGAGAAGTTTCTGTGCTTTCTTAGACAGGTGGAACTACATAGTTTGTAAGCTGTTAAGAATGAGCCAACGTAGACAAAGAAAATATGGTGGTATGAAAGAGAGAGAGAGCAAGAGACAGACAGACAGAGAGAAAGACAGAGAGAGAGAAAGACAGAGAGAGAAAGAGAGATAGAGAGAGACAGTGACAGAGACAGAGAGACAGACAGAAAGAAAAAGATAGCAACATGTGTAGTTGAGAGGGGAAGATATCACATCATTTATTGAGAAGTTGGAAATTCAGTTCAAGTAAAATGAGAATAAAGAAGATAAATGCAACACACAGGACCTGCAGAACTGGTGGCTGAGGATAAGGATTCTGTCATGACTGGGCTTTGCCATTTCATGCCACCTACACTCGGCCTCTCGTGGTGGTAACCTTCACTGGGGTCAGCATAGTGATTCAGGCTGGAGACAGTTTGGTCTGTCTGGGATTCCTAGGTGAGAGAGTTTGTTCCTGATTATGTTGTCAGCAGTGTGGACCAGTCAGCCTTCTTTGAGCTTGGAAAAGATCTCTATGCTTTGTGGTTTTTCTCCTGAAAAATTAGCATGGCTGGGCATCTCCTAAGAAAGGCTCTTCATGTCATTGATCCAACATGCATTTGTAACGGAGTTTTGCCTAACTGGGGCTTAGATTTTAAAACTCACAGATGAAAACATTATGTTTGAGGTATTTTTTTTCCTGCAAATTCCCTAAATAAAGCCTAGAAGAAACATAAAGATTAAGTGCATAGCTTATGTGGCACTTAGATACCTGAATTTCAATCTGGAACCTGCAAAGCAATAGTGAGAACCTCTGAGCTCTAATTTCTTCATCTCTGAAATGGTTTCAAGGAGGCATTTAAGTCACAAGTGGTCTGTAGTTTGTTGAGAGCCCCTCCAATTCTTTCAGGGGCTCAGAGAGGTCAACTCAGACATCGTTTACCTATTTCCCTGTGCTGCCCCTTGCACTGAATGTGCAAGAAACTGGTGGCCTTAGACTGCACTGATAATGGGCTCATTCTTTACCATCACACACTTGCAGTAAAAAAAAAGCCAACTTAAGACTGTCATTGTTAATGTTGCACATGGTAAACATTGTTAAATCATAGCTTGCCTATATTTCAAAAATATTCTGTCTTATAAAAATAGAAGTATGTTTAAGCATTTTTCCTGTAGTGTTAAGCACCATGGTGTCTTTAGAAAAGAATGTATGCGGTTTTTTTTTTTCAGTTGTGAGGTAAACTAGCATTTTTATTTCATGGAACATTATTTTTAGTAGAAAGAGAAATGATCAGATGAATAATATCCCTTAATTCTTGGGTATTTGGCAGGTCTCATTTCAGCAATGAACAAAGCAAGCCTATTACTTCAAGGAAAACAACCAGCAATACATGTTAACAGTGATAAAAACTCAAGCTTTCCTGTGAAAACCAAAGAGTTTTACAAAATTTATGTCTATGGACCTGACGGCTTTCTTAAGGGATATTTGTAATGGGATTAGTGGTGATATTAATTAGTGTGATTTTTCTAGTGATACCACGTAATGCAGCAGGTTTCAGCACTAATATAAGCTTCACAACTAGATGGACAAATACTTTTCAGATACCCGGTGCATTGTGGTAAAAATTTAAGCGTGGCTGTTGGCTATACCTCCAGTGTAAGACAGAGTATGAATTTTAATATAACAGGATCAAATTGTTGGTTTGCTTTCAGATTCACATTACCTTTAAGAAATGAAGTATTAATATATTAGAAAAAATTAGCATTATGTGAGAACAGTATTAAACTCCTCCACTTTCTAGTACATTTTCTTAATGTGCCTGCACTAAAATGATATATCACAGTGGGTTGAATTTAGAAGCAGATGAATTCAACTGAATTCTAGCAAGCTACACATGAAAGAGATTTAAAACTATAAAGCAATACGTTTCTTCCCAATACTTTTTTCTGTTTTAGAAATTAAGTTACTTTCATAAAGTATGCCATATGTGATAGGAGGCTATGGGTTATTTAGAAGTTAATATATATTTAAAATTCTAAAATTTTACGTTATAATGGGATGAATATTGATGGAATCCACTGAAACCAAACATATTTAGGTTTCTCAGAAATCTAGAGCATATAAGTTATAAGTTGGAGACCAAACACTGTATCTACTTAGAAAGCTGTTATGAGGTCTAAAGCTGTTAATGCTTTGGTGATGTTTAGAAGAGTGCCTGACATACAGCTTAGGAGCTACCTGAGTGTTTATTACAGACATGGCATAGCACTAGGGTTAGGATAGGGTTATGGTTAAGATTGGGGTTAGGGTTGGACTTAGGGTTGGGTGTTAATTGTTAAAGTTAGGTTTAGGGATAATTTTGGCATTAGATTTGGGATAAAGGTCAGGTTCAGCATCAGGGTCAGTGTCAGGTTCAAGGTTGGGGCTTGGGGTTAAGGGTTAGGGTTGTGGCTAGAGGTCAAGGTTAAGGTTAATGTTAGGTCAGTGTTTTATCTGAGGGTTAGCATTATGGTGAACATGCTGGGCATATTTCAATAGCATCATTCCTTTCCCATATCACATAACTTCACTTTCCTTCTGTCCATGGTGCTGGCACATCAACTCACAGCATGAAACCACGGGTTAAGGAAAACCTTTAATTCTTAAACTGTTCATGCTGCTTTTCTTGCTTTTTATCACTTGCTGTTACTTCATAATCCCCTCACTGCATACTTTAATTTACAATAAGTAAGAGTAGGTGCTGTGCAGTTATATTCCACTCAGGTTGCTGGAAAAAATGATTTTTAAGATACAGGATTTCCCTAGAGGAAAAACTCCAAGGTAGTAAGGGAAATAAAAACATGAAGATATAATTGCAGTCATGAAAAAATACAATGTTTAAATCAAAAATTAGATGCATATGCCCAAAGCAGGAGTCCATGGATAGAAAGAATATTTAAATATAGGGAGTTGCCCTTTAATAAAATTACCGTACAAAGACCCTATAATATCTGCCAACTAGATAAGGATGAAACAGTATTTATGGAAATGATTAGGACACAGGCAGAGAAAACTTGAAGAGTATAAGCTTTAAATTGGACTCAGAGTGTAGGGTAGCTGTGGGGGAGAAATAAAGGTCAGAGTGGAATTCTTTGGGGATTATCTCTAGGTGCTAATGTGTCCCTGCTGAGACACAGTGGAGCGTGGAGAAGCTTGTGGCAGGCACCTGGGTAGTGATAACCCCACCACCCCTGCCTTCCCTTCAGAGCTGTCTCCCTTCCCTCCTGCCAGCTGGAAGTCCTGTGCTTTCTATCATCTAGTCATAGCTGTCTGCCCTCCTGTGGAGGCTGCAGTCAAACCCTTCGCTTTAGACCTGGTTCCAAAGAAGCACATCTGGATCCCCATTTCAGGATTTCTCTGCTTTCTGCAGTTCCCAAGGCACTGATCCTGGAAATGTGTTAGAAACAGTGCTGTCAGCACAGGGAGACCCTGAGGCGCTGTACAGCAAAAGGCTCCTGGGTTAGGGGACACCAGCAGGAAGCGGACTGGAGGATTCTCCAGAAGTGCAAGTGAGAGAACATGGTGATTTCATAGAGGTGCAAGAAAGGATGAATGTTTGTATTGGACATCTGAGAGCAAACTGATGATCAATAGCCAGATAGACAATACATGAACTTGAGCTGCTTTTTTTTGTTGTTGTTAGAGTATATATTACTTATTATTTGTTTTATGGGTCTTCTTGGGATAAGTGCCTGTGTCTGTTTTTCTTTTCTTGACTCCCTCAACAGAATGAATGAAACAGCATGCACAGTAACCCTTTCTTATGCAGCCAGGCACAGGCTGGGGCTCCTCAATAAGTGATAGCCAAGCTCTGCTTTCCTTTCCTGAGGGAGGGCACCAGCAAGAGGGAGGCAGGATTCTGAGGGTAACTCATGGCTCACTGCCTTGGCCAGCACAGTGGCTGTTGTTTCTATAATTATGTTTATTCAAGCAGGGAGGGAGTCCTCTGGTCAGCTGCCTTCTGACCAGCCAAGTCTCCTCGCCCCAGGCCTCTTTTCTAGGGAGTAGATGGAGCCGTTTTCACTGCCCTTACAACCAGGTATAAATTACTTTCAGTGAGCTAAGGTCAAAGGCATGGGAAGAATAGAAAGTGACAACACAGAGGATTTATATGGTCTCTTTCCAACAAGGAGACCAAGCGTTTCAAATATATGAACCAATTCGCCCTCCTCTGATCCCCGGGAAAGGGAGGCCACGTGGGGGGAAGTGATTAGAGGCAGATAGGAAGGCTTTGTGTAACAACCTTGGATTATCAGGGAGCCAGCATGGTTTCCTATCGCTCCCATTTTTCTTCCTTTATTTTTTTATGGAGAGTGAAGCAGGCTGACCTTTCCGAGGTTCTCTGTACCTTTCTGTTTCCCTGGCTGAGTCTGATGAAGTCAGGAAGGGAAAAGGTGGTAAAATAACTCCCCGTTTAGTGGAGGTACCTTTGCTTCGATTCCTGAGGAAATGACACCCTGGCACCAAGTTGAACATTAATTATCAGGCTAAATAAATGAGCAAATTGCAGTATGAAAAAATCAATGGTAAGGTCATATCAAAAATGAAAATTAAATATTGAGGATAAATAATTATGGCTGGAGGAAGTGCCCACCAGATTTTCTTCCAACTGCATCTGCCGTTTGCTCTCTGAGACTCTTCCATAAGTGGGAATTCTTTCTTAGCATGTATCTGCATGCCCCCAAGGTCACACTGAGTGTCGGCGTGTCAGAGGGGACTCTGCGTTTGGTCCCGGGTTACTGAATTCCTCTCTAGGGCCACACCTCATCCTAGTGCTGCCCCTGCTATCATTTCCCACACAAAGCAAAGAAAGTTGGAAATGGTAAAAAGGACCGTTGCAGAGGCAAAGTAGAAAGGCAAAAGGATTAGAGGAATGTCACGGGAGAAGAGATTACAGGAATTTAATCTGTTACATGCAGCTTCAGGCAAAGGAGAGACAGGAAGAGATGGTGTTTACAAACTGCACCTCGCACTGGGGGAGACGTGTGCAGCCCAGAGCTCCACGGGGTCTAGTGAGGACCTGCGATGTCAGGAAAATAAAGGGAAGCATCGCTGGACAGCATTAATCAAGGGTAATGAGGGAATTTAAAGGGGTGGGCAGATGCCATGAAAAAAAAAGCATAACAAATGCAAACCAGTGGGGATGAAGATAAAAACACACGGGTATACCATCCTTAGGGAGTCTGTAAATCTTCCAAATGCTACAGTGAAACACAGGTAGCTAGCTGGTAGCTTCTGGTGTGGGGTTGATGGGGTGAAGATGTTGGGGTGAAGAGGATGGGGTGAAGAAAGAGGCAGGAGGTGGCTTTCCTACTCCAAGGACTATGCTAATTGGGCTCTTGGGACTTTGGATAGTGAGAGCTATTTTGTAAGCCCAATGGAATGAATGATCCTGGATATATATGTAAGAGAACCTGCTGTCAAACAATTGCTAGGAGGCCTGGTATCTTCAGCAGTCTTTATGCAACAATCTTTAATATTTTATTTCAAACAAAGAAACAAACGAACAAAGACAAGAACTCTTCCAAATTCTTAACACATCCTTACGCTACAATTTAGGACCAACTGCCTCATCAAAGAGAAGTAAAAGGAATTAAGAAGTGTCACATACATGCACAAATGTCCCACGATTAATGCCACGGTCATATACATGCACTCATAAAAATAAAATTAAAAAAGAAAAATAAAAAAGTAAGTTATTTATGCCTAGTGATGCACACACAGGCGACTGAGTCACTTCTTCCTCAGAGATTCTAATAGGAGGCCTGAAATCCAACGACTTTTAGAGAGCAACCTGATAATTGCAAGATGGCGTTAGGGTGGGGCGGGAGACTTTTCGTAGGTCTGGCCTGGGATCGGGCACAAGTGTTACAAACATTCTGTTCCTGTCGCAGGCAGAACTGTGAAGATGTGGGGTTTGGGTGCTATGTATTGTTCTCTCTGAATTAAAGTCTTCTGTTTTTTTTTCTTTTTTGTTCCACTTCTTTCAGGTGCATTCTTTCCTTTTATGACAGGTCATGTGATAAGCCCGAGGGGAGTAATAAATGCCAAAATGCTGTTATAGCTAAATGTCATTACTTTTGTTATTTTTTGGAACAATTGCTCTTTTAGTTTTTATTAAGATTTAGTGGAAATTGCAATTTTCTATTTGAGCTTGAAAGTAACCTGGTAAATTCATACCATCATCCATGTACTTTTTGCACAGTATGATGATTGCTAAAGAAATATGAGGCTGTCTTTTGTAACTAGATGCAAAAGATAGTGTGAATAAAGCATTCCCCAAAGGGAACTGCATGGATTTGAGAGCTCTACTGAATGGCAGGTCTTTGAGAAATAGCACTGAGAATCTAATTGAAATGTGTACAAAAAGTAAACACAGCCCTATCTTGTTTTTCAAAATTATACAGAAGCCTGCTTTTAAGAAAATGCACAATGATTTAAAAGCAATGTCTCTAAATACATGAAGTAATTTAAGCTGTTCATGATGTTTAAGGAGCTGCATTATGATATAAATGGGTGCACTACTTAATTTCATCAGAAATTAAGTGATGGATCTCAAAGTATTTAGTAAAATAAACTGAGCCACTTTGATGGTATGGTTTTAGAAGTTTATTTTATGAAAGAAATTATAAGAAGCAAAGCAATTACCAGGTAGGTTTGTAGCCTGTGGTAATCACAGTTCACTGTTGGATTCTGGGGGAGACAATGTATCTTAGAAGAAAACAAAGTTATTACAAGTGGTGTGTGTGTGTGTGTGTGTGTGTGTGTGTGTGTGTGTGTGTGTGCATGTGTGTGCGTGCGCGCGTGCGCATATGTGCATGCAGCTCCAGCTAGAAAATAAAGCTTGCCTCAATAAGTCTCATGGTGGCAGGAACATACTAGCAGGCACGTATGGCCAGACGTTTCCTTTGCTCAGTCTGTACCGTCCCATGTATGACATTTTGGGCAACAGAGCAAACAGAGCTGGGAGTTGCCCTGTTCTTGTACGGCTTCTCAGGAGGCTCATCTTACTGCTGAGCTCCTTTTAGACAAGATGGAATAGATAACCCTACTTCTCCCCATCATGATTTGTGGATGACAATTTTACTGAAGACTTTCAAGATCCACTAAACACTAGTACAGATAGTACTGAGGATCAGTACTGTCATAAGGTATCATAAGGTAGCCCTGCATTACAGAAATGCAGCTGTGATGTACGCTTTGTAACCTTTGGTTATAGTGATGAGGACATCTTCAGCTCTGTCCATTTGGTGAGGCCTTTCCTGTTTTGCTTGTTTTCATTTGGACTTTGTGACTGATTATTTGGGGCATTATTCTGCATCAATCTGGTAGGCAGACTGATGGGTCTATGTCTGTGATTTCCAAGTGGATGCTACAAGGTTTTGTCTCTCCAGTTACAAAGCCTTAAATGCCATTAGTATTTCCCTCAACTGCATGGCTTTGTTCAGGTGAGCTGATTTCCTCATCCTTTTCACTGTCCTGCTGATACAGAAAATGGCTCTTCCTGCTAGAAAAAAAAACCTCACTTGTTGCAAAGGGAAAACTTTGCAGTGCTAATTTGATGAAAAGGGTTTTATAAAGCTTCATAACTTAGGTAGGAGACAAATAACTTTTAGCATGAACTCATCTTAGAACAGTATATGTTTGCTTCCTTTATCCCATAAAAATATGGTTGAGAGTATTATTTATGTTTCAGTTTTATACAGCTGTCTAGTGTACAAAACAGGTCCTGAAGCAGCCAGAAACTAAATGAATGACACCCAATAAAAGTTAGATTGATGTCCAAGTTTATAGCTACAAAAAATTTCAATAACATTATACAAATTTTCTTTTTTTGCATCAGTTAGAATTTAGATATGCCCAAATAGCTTACTATGCTTTGGATAAATATTATCCTGAGGTCTGTGCCCTAGGGGCTTGGTCTCCAGCACAGTGATTTGGGGAGGGGGTGGAATCTTCAGGAGGTGTGGCTTAAGGGAGCACTGTCTTTTGGGGACATGGCCTTGAAAGTGACTGTGGGATCTTGGTCTCTTCCTTTTCCCTTTTGCTTCCTGGCTGATGATAGAAGCAGCTTCACTCAGCCACAGCCTCTCCACCATTGCCATCCAGGATGTCTACCAAAGGCCCAATGCAATGACTGTGCCTTGTACTAGACTTCAGCCTCCAACACTATGAGGTGAAATAAAACCTCTCTTCATAAGTGAATTGTCTTGGCTATTTTGCTATAGGACAGAATACTGACTAATGCAGGTCTCTTCCATGAAACATTGCTACAAAAGATATTTTTAACTACATATGTATAGAGAGCCTTTCATGGTCCTCATCAAAGTCTGGGAAGTTTATATTTATAATGCCATGGGAAAGTTATTGGAATCCTAGCAAGTTAATTCTAATTTACTGCTACCAGTACAATGCATGGTGAGAATAAGGACATTAAGATATTTGTGGGGAGCCAAAGGAGTCTTAAGTTCAGCTAGGGTGATGGTTTACCAGAATAAAGGCTTTGACCCAGGGCTGAACCCAAGTTTTATTAATTTGTGGAGAAAGGAGTATCTCGAAGATGAGTGACCATGAGAGTGGCAGGAGTATATGGGTGCTGTGAGCTGAACTAGGTGGGAGGCCTGAAATCTCCTCTGCAATATTCAGAGAGAAGGATATGCAGAAAGAGCCATCCGCATAGCACAATTTGAGGTAGCATCTAACTTTTTAGGGTCACTGCATCAGTTCAGATGTGTTATCATTTATCCCCTGGGAAGTCCTAGCCTCTTATCTCGAAGCTCAACATCTTGGATCATGTTTGTCCCTCCTGCCCAGCTCACGCATGTTTTTTGGAGCAAAGGAGCAGGATATCACTGACCTGTCACTTTTTTTTTTTTCAAAGACTACACATCAATACCTCGGTTAAATCAGTTTGCACTGCTCAAAACTAATCGAAGGGATAAGGGAATGTCCTATCTAGCTCTGTATCAATACATGGAAACAGGACCAGGCTTGGTCAAGATGGAGATAATTGTTTTTCTTTCAAAGGGAATCATCCAGGTGGTTTTCTACATGTATGCGGTTCCATTATTCAGATTTTCTCACCTGTTTTCCTTTTTTTTAGCTTACACTGGCCATTTACTGAGAATAACTGTTTAAAAATTATCATTTGAAATCTTTTAGCACTTAAAAGTTATTATAAGTACTGTGAAACTACCAGTATAGCACTTGATCCAAACCCATGTGGATACCTAGGAAGAATAGTCCAACATACACTTAGGAGGACTTAATCTCTTCGACAAGTGAAAAATATTATACATAGTGGAGTACCTGAAGATTAGTAGGTGCTTTTCCTAATCTTCTGTGTTTTTTTTTTTATAAAAGTGATCACTAAAAAAACCCTCCCTTTTATTAGTACATTTTTTAGTGCATAATGTTTAGATTCCTTGTGTGAAGTTGATACATGCTCCTACCACATCCTAATTCCTTATTTTCCCCTTTCCCTTCCTTCTCTTCCATTCCCTCTTGATCATCTCCACATTTGAGAAAGATGCATATCCCTATTTCTTACCATTTATTTTTATTTTGTTATTTATACCCTGGGCTTCTCGTATAAGAAAAATCATGTGATTTATTTCACATGTGTTTGACTTATTACACTGTGTCTGGTTTATTTCACTTAACATTATGGTCTCAATGTGCATCCATTTCCCTACACAAGACTCAAGTGTATCTTTCTTTATGGAAGCATACACTGTGTGTAAATACCATGTTTTCTTCATCCATTCGTCCACTGTGGGACATCCAGGCCATGTCCAAGATTTAACTACTGTGAATTCTGCTGCTGTGAACATGGGCATGTGTGGATCATTATAATATGATGTCACTAATTCTTCAGAAAGGGTGATAACTGGGTCAAATATAATTTCTAGTTTCAACTTTTTGAGGAATCTCCGTAGGATTTTCTACAGTGGTTGTACTGGTTTACATTCCCACCAACAATGTAGAAGGGTTCCTTTTTCCCTGTAGCCTCACCAGCAATTGTTACTACTGTTTGGTTTCTTGGGACAATTTAAGTGAATTTTATTAACTCACTTAAAATTACAGAAATAGTCCAGTAGACAGGTACCTGCTTTAATTATTTGTAATTAAGTAACTTTATGCTTTTTCTCCTCTTTCAGTAAAAAAAGTGAGAGGATAAAATCAGAATACAAAACTAACCAATCTTCTGTACACATAATGATTAAGTAGTGATAATTATGCACCATTAGGAACACATATTCTTAACACAAATGAGCTGCAAAGACACTAGTCTGAGTTTCTGATAATCCAAAAGTTATTTCCCTAGCACAGCAGGGAGAATTCTTTTCTTCTGGAAGGAAGGATGTCCCTAAATCTCTGCCTCTTTGCTAGTTGCTTTTCCCTGCAGGGAGCCCTGTCTTAGTAGGAGCATAAATGCAGGTACCTGTTAGCTAATCGATTATTGGGATTGATTAGCAAATAAGTGCTCTCCACAAGCAGGGATATGAGATGAGGCTGTATGGATTTCTCTCCCTCCTCACTGTGTCTGTGAAGTAGATTGGGTGTCACTCCAGTGTGGAGAGTGCTTGTTCATTTCCCATTCCCCACAGGGGCTCTGCAGGTCAGTGGTGTTCCTCTCCTCCTCAGCAGGGAACTGATCAGCTATCCAAGGTGAGACCAGCTTCCTCCAAGGTCTGTGACAGCTCCTTTCAGAGTTGGCCTTGTTTCTCTCCTCCTAGTTCCAGGAAGCCTTTTATTGCAGACGTTGTGACCTGCGCTGTGTCTCAAAGAAGGAGCTGGAGGCTACTAGAAGAAGGAACAGAAAACAAAAGGATGCGACTGTAGTGTGACCTTTGTGGACTCTGGTGGTGATTGTTCCTTCCAAAGAGAGGCATACTCCATGCACTCCTTTCTGGAAATAGACCTAGCTGGAAAATAATCAGCCTTGAAAACTAGAGACCAAAGTGCCCCATCGGCTGAGCAGCCATCACAACCCTTGGCTCGGTAATGCCTTGTGAGGACAGGTTGACGAGGCTGGGGGTTTTAGCTCTAGTTTTCCAGGCTGATTATTTTCCAGCTAGTCTTATATTTAAGGAAACATAGTAGCTACATGTATTTAATATGAATCTCCAAAAGCCAGTCTTATATGTATATCATATATGCAATCATATATCAATATATGGGCACATGATATATGAGAATAAAGTTAAAAACAGAAAAAAATGATCAAGGCTTTGTTTTTTAACATTCGTTTAGTTTTGAGCTAGTCTTGGCTAAGTCAATAAAGGACCCCTGCTGGCCTCAGGCTCTGGGAGCCCTTGGATTACAGGAGTGTGGTACAAGGTTCAGTTCGAAGATTTTATTCCTAAAAACTGTTTTCAGGACTTTGTCTCAAGGAAATTTCAAAGTTGTCACATGAGACCAGGGCTAGATGCAGGACTCTATTATAAATGTATGGTTGTTTTTTCAAGAAGGGAGCAAAAACTGGCTAATCCCTCCCCTAGGGATCTACTTGCGGTCCATTCAGCCTTCAAAGAACACTTCACAGGAACTTGGCCTCGGAAGGGCACTTCCGTGACAGCTGCTGGTACTCTGAATTGATAACCATGAGGCCTTTAAACAGAGCTACACCCTGAATCCTTTTCTAAAATTTAATTTTTGAGACAGGGTTTTGCTAAGTCTCTAAATTTTCTATGATGGATTTCAACTTTCCATCTTCCTGCCTCAGCCTTCTGGGGTGCTCCTAACTGCAACCTAATTTTAAAAGCCGGTCCCCAGGTAGAAGAGGAGTGGATGCCAATTCTAAGATTTCTGATTCCTTCCAAGGAATTTCCTTTCCCTTTCCTTTTCCCATTCCCTTTCCTTTCCTCTCTCTCTCTCCCTCTCTCTTTCTGTTTCTTTCTTGCATTTTTTTGAGACAAGTTCTCACTATGTAGCCCAGACTGGCCTTTAACTCACAGCAATCCTCCTGCCTTGGCCTCCAGAATGCTAGGATTACAGCTGTGGACCACTAGGCCAGGCTGACTGTGTTCTTTTGAACAGTGACTTGATTGATGTGATTTTTCCTACACACGAGCCTTGTCCGCATGAGGGTTCAATAGCTTATATTTGTATGCTTCAGAATACCTTCCTCTTTCCAAGTGGTTTTGCAGCAGATCTGAAAGGAAGGTGTGGTTAGTCACCTCCTCTCCACGAAGCCATCCAGGGTCCTCATGAGGAGGAGCCCTTGGTTTCCCATTCTTAGCTGAGGGTCTTGGTTCTTGCAGACATGAGCCGGGACTTGTTGAACACTCAATTTGCAGTGGAGCAGGAGGCTCCAAAGAGCCAGAGTCCACCGAGGTGCAATTCATGCCTGTCCTTCACTGGTGGGGACAGGATACTCAGAGACCTGCTGTTTTCTGTGGCACAGATGAGCATGGAGGGGTTGGGCCCTGCTCCTACCAAGTCCTGGTGGTCCCAGGCTTCTCCCCAGAGGAGATGGAACAGAGGGTACAGACACCTACCAGGGTGAAGAATGACTCCACCCACATCTTCTTCCCCTATAACTGCAGCTCCATCTCACTCTGCTGCCCCTCCACCTGGCCAGCCTGCTGGCCACCTGAACAAGTGTCCCTGCTCCTATGGGTACCCTCTCTGCCACTCAGCAGTCTCTGCCCCCTGTCACTGTCTCACACGGTTTCTCCACCCTCACCAAGCCTCCCCTGCTCTGCAGAAAATGGTGTCCACTTTCAGTGTCTGGGTGCCAAGTTCTCTCTGGGTGAACTTATGGCATTTGAGTGTTTTTATTTGTTGAGAAATAATTTTGTTTCACCCAAATTATAGAGGCATTTGAAGGGGTTATCAGTTGGGTCACAATGTTTGGAAGATGTATTGGGAATGAGTTTAGCTCCGGGCAGGAAAACAAAACAAATTTTGACAGTTTGGAACTGACTCAGACCTGTGCAAGGGAACACACCAAGCCTCTACTGCTAAAAATGGTTTGCCTCATAAGGGGAAAATGTAGGAAGATGGCATGCATTCTTCTTCTCTTCACTTTTGCTCCTAGAGAAGGAAAAGCTGTAACTCTAAGGTCCTACCATAAATAATTAACTTCAAACTGTATGCAGAATTTTTGTCATATTCCAAACAGATGCATTCAGGAGATCTGATTATGCCTTTGGGTTAAATGTGGAATTTAAATTTGTGGCAAGGTAAACATGGATTTTACTGATGATTGAATCATAAGGAAAGGTGTGCAGAGGCCAAGAACATGAGATTCAGATTCAAGGCAAGGATTTCACTCTTGCCTTTGCTACTTACTAAGCCTGTCCCTCCGGGAAAACTCATTTATCCTTCCTGAGTCTTAGAGATTTTAGCTGAGAACATTGCTGTCTGCCTCAGAGACTTGTGAAGATTTAATGACATAATGTATGTGGATTTTGCACACTGTGGAATATTATAAAAATCTTAGCAAGTATTTACCTTTGCTCTTTCAAAAGCAGAAACATATGATTTAAAAATCTATACATTGAGTTGGCTCTCTCTCCAGTCAATGAATTGATATAAAGGTTACTGCAAAAATAAAGCATCATGCTATTTTACCTTTGTTAGCTATGGGATGCAATCACTTACATTTAATGTTGTCTGATGGTGTTACTACAAACACCGGCGTCTGGGATTATGAACTCAGAACATCAGAGCTAGAGGAATCTTGCAGCTAACTCAGCCCAGTTTCCCTTGATCTTGTGTGATGAGGTCCGGGGAAGGAGTAATGTTTGCCTTGTTTCACCAGCTTCCTGTGGGTGACGCAGGGCACCAGTCACACACTGAGCACTTCCTCCTCTCTATTCACAAGTGCCACACTTGTGCAACAGGAGAGGCAAATGGCTGTGCAAGAGGTGATCAACATAGGATGAGCCTTTAAGTTAAAAAAAAATTATTACAGTAGTGACCTGTTGCCATTAATATTACTCCCTCTCATTCTAATGCATTTTCTCTATTGTTCTTACCACTTTTTAAGTCATTCTGGGAGTCCTCTGTTGATATCAGGCTACTTCAGCTCTTCCCTGAGGTCAAAATGGCCAGGAGAAAGGGATGTTTTGAATCAGTTTGCTTATCAAGGCAGCCAGGACAACACAACTAAAGACTTTCCTGAGTAGGAAAGAGGACTCCAGAGCTGCTGCAGGAAGTGGCAAGCACAATGAAATGAGTATATTTTTTCCCCTTTTTTTGGTACCAGATCAAACTCATGATCTCATGCTTGCCAGGCAGGTGCGGTGCCTCTGGGCTATATACCCAGCTAGAATGAGAGTATTGAAAGAGAAAGGAAGTATTTTGAGAGGAACCAATGGCAGTACGTCTTTTATTGTAAGTTTGCAAATTGGTGCAATCTTGTAATTTTGGGAGACTGCCACCTGTCAACCTAACTGCCTGCGTTTCATTGCTATGCAGTTTCTCAGGGGCAGAGCTATACAGCTTTCCTGGGCAGAGCTTTGTACCAATGAAGGAGCACCCCTTTTGCCAATCAGCTGTGGGTGCTCAGTGAGCCTTTAACTCCATTTACTCACTGAAATCCAGGATTCTCTGTGGTGGTTCTCCGTAAGGCTGAAGTACTGTTGGTCATCTAAGGCCTGGGGTATGGTGCATGAGAGTGGTAGATTCCATCGCTTGTCTTTTAACTAAAATTTTCAACTTCCTCCAAGTTTCTTTAAAGGAATGACTTGCCTGTAGGAAAAGGAAAATTTTTGTTTGTTTGCTTGCCTGTTTGTTTGCCCTCTGTTTTTTACTAAAAGTGAAAAAGTGAAATATTCACACAGGTACAGGAAGGGAGGACTTCAGGTTTTGCCTTCTGAGGTTCTGCATCAGCCGTGCATCTTGACAATTCCTACAGAGGTCAGAGGGACAGGAACGTGGGTCCCTGAGCACAGGTTCCCCGGAGACCCTCGAGCAATCAGAGGAGCTTTTTGTTTTTTGCTTCTGATGGGAAGAAATTTTCCACTGGCCTGTAGGGCACTTTAGAAATCAGGTGAGTTCCTTAAGTGCCTTTCTGACAGTCCTTTGATAACAGAGGCATGGTCGTAATTGTCCTGGAAAAGGTCCCAGAAAGAGACTTTCTGAAACAAGTCCCCAAACATCCTGCTCTCATGGCTAATGGCCCTGCTCACAGATTCTTCCCATCGTCTGATGGCCTTGGCTTGTGTCCGCCTCTCTCCCTTCTAGCCCTGATAGGAGGAAAAGGGTTGTCCCCCAGCCTGATGTGGCCACTCAGGCAGTGTGATTGTTCTTATCTCAGGGGAAGATAGGATTGCAGTGAGACGCATGTCCAGCACTGGGGCGTGGGACCTGGGTCTGGCTCTGAGCTTTCCACTCTTTCCCGCAGTGAGACCTCATCTCAGGCCTGTTATTTTTCATTGTGATGTTTCATTCTCATGGCCTTCCATTAAATGGTTTGGGGTAATAGAACAAGGCTTTTATAATCACAGAGATTGGGGTTCACCTGCCGCCTACGACTCATACTGTTGGCGTTCTGGAGCAGGAAATGCAGAACTAACAAGTCACTGCTTCCTTATGAAGAGACCACTGCATTCATGTTAGGGAGAGTTTACACCAAATCCGTGCATTGCTTGCTACTAATGTTTCTGTCTACTGTGTAGGATATAACGGATTGATATGATAAGATGTGAATGGGAGAGAGAGCAAAACAGAAAGGAGAGAGTACTATTTCAATTAGTTATCTTTCCACAAGATCAAGAAGGCCAAATGTTTTGTATTTGTGTAGCCAGTTGCTATACCAAAAGGCTTTCCTGGAGGTGATAAATTTTAATTTTTTTGTGTGTTTAGCAACATAAGTACAACATAAGAAGAAAGAATCATGCTGAAATTCCCAAGGGTACCTTCTTAAAATGGTGAATTGTCATGTCACTTTTGGTAGTAGTTTCCGTTATGAATTTGGTGGAGAATGAGTATCTTCTATGGTCCAGGAACAAGATTTAATAAAGTTGTTTGATCTTAGAAAATTGCAAAAGATGATCCATTGTTTTTGGGGACTTGATATGTTAGAAGGCATTGAGAATGGAAATTCTACATTCATTCTTTGTTTTTTTCATGGCTTCTTTCATGGCGGGGCATGGATGCCAAAATTGCTGAGCATAAACTGGGATGTAACATTTAGGAAAGTGGTTTTACTTTTCCAGAATGACCCTGGGGTTCAACAGTCAGACACCATTAGTGAGTGGACAAATACCACTCAGTAGGCTGTGATGGGGAAGCATGAATAAAGAAGCTGTATGACAGTGCAGATCTAAAAGGAAACAGATCAACTGTTATTGTAATCCCAAATACTGTGTATGGTAATCCAAGTACCACAATCTTTTTCTCAGTCTTCCTCACAATCCAAAAAGTTGTATTAACAATTCCATTGAGATGTTATTGGAATCCTGGCAAATTAATTCTAATGTACATCTCCAATATGACCCATGGGGAGAGTAAAGACACCAAGACATCAAGGGGTCCTAAGTCCAATCTTGGTGAGGATGTGCAGACAGAGGCCCTGATCCTAGGCTTCTCCCAGAATTTGTTATCTTTTGAAGAAGGGGCTAGTTTGAGCATGAGTGACAGAAAGGATGGAGGGAATTATAGAAGTAACTCCAGCTGGCTGCCCAGGTAAGGAGAAAAGCATCTTTGTAAAATGCAGAGATAATGACACGTAGAAGGATCAATCTGCATGATACAATTAAGGTAGCAACTGAATTGTTTTTGAAGGCTGTTATGTCAGTTTCTTTTTTTTTGATCATAAGGAAAAAATTTTAAGAAACACGGATTTCAAAACAAGTCCACTGGAGATCTTCACTGTCTATCATATTGTCTCTGGTTTTCTTCCAGATAGTTGTCCCCATCTTCACACACATTGAATACATATTGAACACTATAGAACTATCTAATCATGCTAGGATGACAAAAACTTTTTAGGTCTTCAAGATGTGACATTGGGCAAGTCAATAATGACTGCCAAAATGTTTCTCATTGTCTTCAAAGTAGCTGTCCTTATCTTTACGTATGCTGAAATTGAACATAATAGACTGATATCAGTCTGAACAGTGAATGATAGCATTGCTAGATTTTATATCACAATGCTACAGAATTAGCACTAGGATTTTTGTGTCTCTTCTTCACAGTATCTGTTCATTATATCGTGCATTATATAATCTGTTTCCGTAAACAGTTTTGAAATTCTCCCCATGTGTGAATCTCTACATGTATATCTAGCCTTTCTGTATTATAGGGAAAATCAGGTCAAAACAAGACAACAAAACAAATTCCTAGAAAAACATGAAATGAGAAAGACATATAAAACCACAATATTTGATGTTTTCCAGTAGTTACTATGCTTCTCTTGTTATTTTCAATAGACTTGTCCACATCATCAGACATTATATAATTGAACATAGCATTACGTAGCTATTTTAATAAAAACACAACTTTGGAGACATTGTAGGACTTCAAAAGCAGTTAATAATCAAACTTATCTTATCTTATTACACCTTGTCATCTTCAAAGTAGTTGCCTCTACTCTTGGACTTGATACTATCAAGCATACCAAAATCAAATAAAATCAGTCAAGACAAAACATCAGTCTAGCAAACCAGGTTAAAATAAGATCAGTCATAATAAGACAATGTAACTAATACAGGGCTTCTGTGTAAGTTAATAGGAAATTAAGGAGAGTTACCGTGGTATAGCCTGCTATTTTTGGGATAGCTGTCTGTGCCCTCAAATCTAGTATGAATAGATAGACCGGAACAAAATAAAATCAAACTAAACAGAGCGATAAGACTAATGTGGCTTTTAAATCCTGATACACTATTAACAATGTCCTCTGCCTTCCTTTTTTATACAGTTCCTCCCTTTTCCCTTTTTCAGGGTGCTTTGTATATTTTGGGTCCCACTAGTTTCTTTATTTTTTAGATTAGGGGTCAACCCATTATCTATCTGAGTGGTGCTGAACCTTTTTACCCCTGAGCTAGATCTTGAGCTGTATTCCTTTACTTACTAAAGTCATAAGATTTTCCTTCCTTCTAGCTGTGTAGTTCTACACTGCACAAAAGTGTCGTGACTTTCCAACCTATCTGCAGCTTCTGGATGAGTTGTCCCTGTTTCTCTCTGGTTCCCTGTCCCATAGAGTATCATTTTCTTGTCTTTGACTTTCAGTTTATTAACCCTCTTTCAGGTTGAGTATATGTGCTATTCAGAGCATCTCAATATATCCTGCCTCCTAATCTACTCTACCTGTGTTTCTTTTTGTTAGTGTATCAAGGCTATCTATATTAAAGATTATGGCTCACCTTCTCTGCCTCATTTCTGCTATTCTATTTTTCTGCTATTATTTATCCACTTTTCTCCTTCATTCCACTGTCTGCCCTGTTCATTGAGGCCTCTCTGCCACTGTTGCTGGAATCCTGGTATTTGTTTTTCTCTCTCTCTAGAATGTCCTTCAGTATTTTTTGTAGGGTTGGATTAGTGGCCATGAACTCCCACAGTTCCTCCTTGTCTTGGAAACATCTTGTTTCTCCATTAATTTTGAGACAGAGTTTTTCAGGGTACATCAATCTGGGTTATAGGTCATTTTCTTTCAAGGCTTGGACTATTTTCCCCCAGGTTCTTCTTGATTTGATAGTTTGTGTTAAGTCTGTCATTATTTTGATGATTTTTCCTTTATAGGTGATCTGCTTCTTTTCTCTCACCACTTTTAATATTCTGTTCTTGTAGATTTCTGGAATCTTGATTATTATGTGTCTGGGTTTAGATCTGTTTTGGTTGAAGTTGGCTGGAGTTCTGTATGCCTCATTTATCTGGATATCATTTCTTTTTCCTATGCTTGGGAAGTTTTCTTTAATTATTTCTGTGAATAGTCTTTGTAATTCGTTTGTGGTTACTCTTGCTTCTTGGCTTACTTTTTTAAATCCTAAGTTATAGATCCTTTTGTCATATTCCAGACTTTGAATTGTTATTTCTTGGTTCCTTGTTATTTTTAATAGATCTTTTCTTTCACAATCACACATTGTAAATCTCTCTTCAAGTTTTGAAAGGCTAACTTTAGTTTCTGTCAAGGCATTTTCCCAGCTTTCAATGGAGTGTTTAATTTCCTGGTAATCTCTTTGGATCTGTTTCATGTATTCTAGGTTTTGTTTATATTCTTCACCAAAGGTTTCTCTTCTTTTTCTGTGTTCCTCCATTCTTCCATCTGTGTCTTCTTGAGAGGGTCTTAGCATTTCTTTTATTAATCTTGTTATATCTTGCCTCACTTGGATTAGAATTTCAGTTTTAAGTTTGTCTATGAGGTCATGAAGGTATTTCTTTATGCCCGCTGATGTTGTAGCCAATATTACATGATTGCTGCACTGGTTCTCTTCTGTATTTACCTCTCCTGGGCATATTTTCCCAGGGTAAGTGGCTGGAGGTTTTTTCTTATTTTTTTCTCTTGTCATGTTTCTGGTTTCTTCCAGCCAGGTGTGTGGTGGAGGTCTCAGGCCTTCTCTATATTGCTTATGGTTTTTCTGAATCATGCTGGCTGGGCCTTGCTGCTCCTGTTTGCTGTTATCTGAGGTGCATGCAGGGACAATGCAGGCTGGTCCCTCTCCTCTGAGCCAGTCAACCGGTGAGTGCTTTCAGCAACTCAGGCTGTGCTGTGGCTGACATCACAGGGCCAGGACAGTTTCCTCCCTGGCTACTGGGTCCCGATCAGGGGCATGACTCAGCCTAAGGTGATCCCACCAGTCCTCTCTGGGCCAGGGGTGACTGATTGACACCACTGCAGCACCAGACGCTGCCCCACTCCAAGATGTCTTCCAGCCAGCCACACCCATCGAGGGATCCAATTTCCAGCACTCACCTAGAATTAATTCAGCTCTTCATCTTGGCTCCACTCCACATTGTGCCGCATCCTCGTTTCAAGGGCCCGGGACTCAACAACTCCCATTATCAGCGGCCACAGCTTCAGCGCGACTTTGAATCATCTCACTCCAGTGCAGGCCCAGAACAGCGTGGGGTGGGTCTCAGTGAATGCATCCAGCTCCAATCCTCCATCGATGTTTTTCCTCCTCCTTCCTATTTTCCTTTTCCTTCAGTTTTCTCCTGGGGTGGTGAGAATTCCTCTCCTCTCATCTGGCCCTCTCCATGTGGTCAAATTCCAGCATGTCAGCTGTTTTTCCGAGAGAGGCTCTCTACTCAGCTACCTAGCAAGCCACCATCTTCTTGTTTCTGTTGGTCAGTTTCTGATATGTAAACTTTTGTGCCTCTGGGACTCACAGCCTCTTTATCTACAGGCTCATACCCAGTTGATATTCCTGAAGCTGACTGGCTTTACCATTCTGCTGTGATCATATCTTTTACAGAGAGCTCTACGTGAGGAAATGGGAGACTGTCTGTTGGCTTTAGAGATCACAGAACAGTGCCTAGCTTATTTACAATGCTTAGAGCCAGTTGAAGACAGAAGGAAATACCATAGTCAGCTCTGTACATATCAGAATATGAAAAAAAAAATCTCAATACAATCAAAGTCACAAGAATTGTTCTGTATGCAAGGGGAGTCACTCAAATTGTCTCCTACAAACTGCAGTTCATTTTATTCTATACTTGCATTGGAAAAGGGACTTTGAGTCAATATTGACAGGGGGTTTTGGGCAAATAAACTAACAGGGAGAAGTATTGATATTTTAAGAGAATTTTTCAACTTCCTGATACATGAGGGAATAAGGTTTTAGTAATTAATGGAGAAAAATAAATGGATTGTGTCTCCATACTGATTATATTACACAGTGTGCTCTCTTTTATGCTTTTGTCTTCAATTACCTTTTTTTTATTTCTAGGATATTTATTACCTTCTATCCAAAGTGAGAATTTTTGTCTTGCATGTCAATAGCATGACCCTAATCCTTCCACATCAGTTAAATGAGATCAAGAAATTCCAAGCAACATTAATAAAGCATATTTCTGGGTTTGTCTGGGCAGTCATGAATTAGTGATGTTGAGTCTATGTCTGCTGTTCCTCTCTGTTGTTACCCCGTACTCTGGGGGCCACCATGCACTAAATGACTTTGCTCCCCTGTGCCCTTTTACCATCATGATCCTGCTTTGAGCCAGAAGACCATGGACTGCAGCTCCTGAAACCACTAGCCAAACTAATCTCCTCCTCTGTTACCCTGTGGCTGTTGAATAGGGTATCTTAGAGACCAAGAAGCTGAACAGTGCAGACAGGAGACCTTATGCTTGGCAGAGGAGGCCATATGCACTGAATGTTCCTCTAAAGCAGCAGAAAAGGTGCCTGGGAGGGAGACAGGTATTGATTTTGAAGACTGTATCCATGAGGAAGTATCTGTAATAAAAAATAGAAATCAAGACCAAACTCATTTCTAGTGACATTGATCTAAGCTTTGGTAGGCTTAGTGTAACCAAATACTATACAATGGGCTAGGTAGAAATAAATGCCTATTATAACACTATCTGACTTCATTCTCTTTGGCATATATATATATATATATATATATATATATATAATTCTCTTTCTTCTTGAAGTTTATTTGTTTTTTGTTTGTTTGTTTCCTTTTGTTTTCTAATTTATTTTAGGCTGGGTTATTTAGGATGGACCTTATTTTACTGGCTGTGACTTTTCTTTTGCATATATAAGATTTCTATATTATCATAATGCTTACAAAATTGAACTTCTTTGTTCACAACTAGGTGAGATTTGTATCTCTTCCCACTCTGATTTCCTTTGATCCCACCAGTTCTCATGTGGGATGGTGGAAAGGGTTTTGGGAATTTCACTAATGATGACTCTAGTTTGGGATAATTTAGTCTGGGCTTACTTTGACATGTGGTTGACAGACAACCATGCATAATTAAACTTCTGCTAATTGGCCTAGATTCTGTACTGATTTATCAGTACTTGTGATAAAAAGATGCAGGGCTAGAGATGCTACTAGGAATTAAATATGTCCTACTGGAAAGGTGTTTGACCTTGGAAGTAAGTCAATGGTAAAAGGATAAATGGTTTAAAATATGTCACATTGGAAGCTTATCAATGAAAAATTTTTTTTCCCAAAAAGTATTTGACAGAGAAATATTTGGTAATAATCCTCAGAATTTGCATGGCATTACAAACTATCATTTATGAAGCTAAAATGAAGGTTTTAAATTATTAATAATTTTAAAAAGACAAATCCAATAAACCAATCTAGAAAAAAATTACAAAATTGAACTTTTTTTTCTATCAAAAATAATGGTACAAAATCAAAATGTGAAGATGCAATCAATGAATGTACAGCTAGAATATATAAGAGAAGCCAGACATGGTGTCACATACTTGTAATTGTAACACTCAAAAGGTTGAAGCAGGAGGACCACCACAAATTCAAGACAGGCCTAGGGTACATAGTGAGTTCAAGACCAACCTGAACTACATAGCAAGTCCCTGTCCCAAAATGAAATGTATACCGAAGTATGTAGATTGTTATATAATATTATTTCTCCTTGATTTTTTAATGTTTGTGACATTTTCAAAATTTGCACCTTGTAATTTCCTTTCTTTTAAAAATATTCATGTTTGTACCTAATTTTGTATCCTTGTCCCTAAAAAATAAAGACTTTAAGTCCCAGAAAACTGGCCTGTCTTTGGGCTTACCTTTCCCACATGTACCGCATCATTAGTAAGAAAAAGAGGTGTAATGGCTTCTTTGTTTTAATAGTGATGAGCTACAAACAGTTTGCTTTAATACTTACTGTTCCATTGAGTATAAATCTTACCACCAATTGTCCAGTGTTTCTAACACCAGAGACACTAAAATGAGAAAAACCAATGTTTGAGACACTGGAATGTGGTATATGGCTTAGCGTATCTGACATAGAAAGAGGCAACTCTTTAGACTTCAGTGAATTTAGAGGACTCATTCCATGTCACATCTGCCCTCAGCTGCTCTGTCTATTTAAGCCCTAATATATTTAGCAATCGGTTATCAGGAAGACAGCAGGTTAGAGACAATATAAGAATAAACTACAACGAGTCAGGCTGGGTTTGAGTTTTAGCTCCCCTAAGTAATACTTGTATGCGAGCCTGGACAGTGGTACACTCTCTTTGCACAATGATGTCTTCGTGTGTGGCATACGGCTTAGCAGTGTGAACCTCACAGACTTGCTATGCGACGTAAACCAATATATATAATATATATTGTTATATATCTGGTTGGTTCAATATCTAAGTTATGCTAAGTGCTATAAGCAATGTGTGAAAAGCAATAAATTGTTGGAGATATTTTTAAGAATTTAAAGATTGATAAAGAAACCAAGCTCAATAAACTACATATTTCACATAACAAAATCCCAGTTCTCCAAAAACCTTAGAGTGAAGAAATATGTCCCAAGAAAAATTTAAAATGATTTTTATTTTACAGCATAATATTATCAATTACTTTAATGTGTGAATGAATGTATGTGTATGCATCATTAAGGAACTAACACAGGATCTCACACATGCTAGGCAAAAACTATGCTACAAATTGAGCATGGTGGTGCACACCTGTAATCCCAACACTCAGAACACTGAGGCAGGAGGATGGTTGTGAGTTTGAGGTCAGCCTGGGCTGCAGAGTGAGCTCAAGGCCATCCTGAATTACATAGCAAGATTCTGTCTCAAAAAAACGAATCAAACCAAACCAAACCAAACCAAACCAACCAAGCAAAATGTTCCGCTACGTAGCCCCAACCATGGCTATGAAGCTGATCTTTTCTAGCATCTTGGAATCTCTGTATTAGAAGTGTTTCATATTTATGCTCACTGTTCAACATTTAGGTTGCTGTTCCAAACAAGATTTCCTAAACAATCAGTCTATAGACTCTAAATATTAAAAGCTACTTGCATTGCTTTCCTGCTGCTGCTGTGACACAATACCAGAAAGCCAGTGCTTTAAAACCACAAAAAAATTATTGTTGACCAGCATCTCAATTCGTATGCTTGAACTGCTGAATTCAGAGCTAGCAAGACTGCATTTTTCCAGGGGATTTCTCAGTTTGCTTCTGCCATTCTCAGCTCTTAAGCCAGCCTGCATTGTTTTTTAAATTTATTTTTTTGAGTCTGTGTTTGCAGTATACACTTACCACCTTCCTAGTGGGGAGTTGGTAGATTTTTATGACACATGTTAATTCTTTTTCTTATCTTCTTACCTTCCTGCCCCTCCATCTCTTGTTCATTGTCCATGTTGTACAAGATCTGTCTTCCTGTTATTATTTATCTTTCATTTTATACATTAATCATTTGTATTTTAGGGGCTGGGGATTTAGCTCAGCGGCATAAGCACCTGCCTCGCAAGCAGGCAGTCGTAAGTAACCCGATAAAAAGTTAAAAAAAAAAAAAAAAGCAATCATTTGTATTTTGAGCTTCTCATGTTTTCTTTTTTTCTTGTTCTCCTTTTCTTACCTTGGGGCCAGGAGTTAATGCTTCTTTCAATCACTTATCTTCTTTCTTCTGATGGGTGGCAGATGTTTTTATGATGCTCCTATGGTCTAGCAAGGACCTTTTATCACCTGTTCTATGATTATCTTGTAATTCTTCCTCTTTCTCCTTCTCTTCCTCTCCCTCCCTTTCCTCTTCTACTTTCTTCTTTTTGCCTTTCACAATCACATCTTTCTACTCTGCTTCTCTTGAGTGGACCTCCTCTACAAGAAAAAATTTTCCAGACATCTCCCAGTCCTTTATCTCTTTAATTCAGTGTTGTTATTTGGAAATCTAGTTAGAGGTGAAGCTCTGGCATTTGCTGTTTACCCCTGAAATCACAGCACCCTCCATCTTTCTGTCTATAACCTAGGATTTTTCTTGCTTTTAGAAACTAGCATACTTTAAAAAAATGTCAAAGATTTCAAAATAAGTGCCCTATTTCCTTATTTTCAAAGAACTTCTTATTTTTATCTCTTTGGTCATGGATTGCTTGATTCATTATTATTACTACTTTCTTGAAAATACCATGAATTCCTTTGCCCTCATTTCCCTCTTTTTTAACCACCTCAGAAGGAAATTATTATTCATATCCTTACTGTCTGCACCTGGGCAGTTAGATCTGACTGAGAGAAAATCTCACAAGTAAGACAATCACTTGTGTTTCCCTACGTGATCACTAAGTGGAAAGGAGAATTGCCTAGGATCCTTCCATGTGTCCCTAATAGCTCTTTTTATCATGGTCCAAGATGACTATTGCAAAGCTAATTCTCTCCTCAAACCATCCCTTCATCTTTTTCAGGGATGACTAGCTTCGTCTTTCAAATATAAAACTGAAGCCACCAGAAGTGAATGCCTATATCATTTTTGACATAGAAGCCCTCTTAATATACACTGTGTGACAGCTGATGTTCATCTCTCAGGGGTATGCATCTAGGATCATAAATTCTAAAACTCTGATGTACCTCCTCTCCTAACTCCAAGGTGATTATGTGTGGATGCTACATTACTCCTGAGAGAAGTTTCTCTGAAAGGGAAGATAAAGTTTGGATTTTGCCGTTTCACCACTCCAGTGTTGGTGTAGAAACTCCGTTGTCCTGTTTTTGTTTTTGCAGACCTACAGACTCGAAAGAGGAATTCTCTATGAGAAGTACCTGCACGCAGATATAAGCCCCACCTCGTCTGAGAGGAAGGATGCAGCCTACAGTGGGAAGGACCTTCTTGTGAGGCTCTTTGTCACAGACATCTTAGTGTGTGTTACATCAGCCCTGTTTCCTGTAGATGCATTTCGCAAATAAGACTGGATTTCAGTGGCAATAGCTGCAGATTAAGGCAACTTCTGGACTCCAAATGGTGACAGAACGCTCCCCCTTTGCTCACTTCTCCAAATCTATCTGGAGAAATAGCTCCTGATATTGGGACCACTCTAACATCCTTCAAATCTGTGGAAATATGCACATATGCACATCTCTCCTTTCACTCTGTCATCACTGTACAATGCATTTCTCCAGCAATCAGTGACTTCACTGTTGTGCTGGATTTCTTGCCTCTTGCATTTCAAATGCCTCTACCTTTAACAAGTCACTTTCTCCCATGTAAATTAAAAATTAATTGTAATTTCTCTGGTGAATTTTTTCTCAGTGGCCTGGGAACAGTCTGCAACATTGCCCACTTACTTCTTCTTCTTCTTCTTTTTTTTTTTTTTACTTCATTTGGTATCTTAATACACTTTTCCCCAGAAACGGTTTTATTTCCTGTGCTTCCTTTAATAACCAAAAATGTCTGCCATTATCCTCTGTTCTTTAGTTTATTGGTCACTGATGGCTGTATTTTGTTTTGAATCTGGAAGTTAAAGAAATGTAAAGTTTCATCCTAGATGCCCATATGCCCAACATCCAGAATCAATACGAATATGCTGTAATTCATTCCAGTAATACAGTTTCCTTTATTCCCCAATTTCACTTCCAAGGCTACCTCCCTAAACTTTGATCTTGAATTTGTTGTGTTTCCTACTGCTCCGTTTTATAGATGCCTTTAAAAAAATGCCTTAATGCTATCATGCCGTGTCACTAGGCAATGGACTGACTCCACATTATAATAGTAAAAGTCTGATTTGTTTATTTTGTTTCTTACAGTATCTTTTATATGAACACACTACATTATTTCTGCATTTATATTATTTCAAGTTTTTCTGACATATGTTTTTGAATTTTTCTATAATGTAAACCAAGGAACAAAATCTCAGTATAGGAAGTCCTGTTCATTTCAGTTTCATTAGGTTTCTAATTGCTTTCTAAATTAGTTTTATAAATTGGTAATGTCAGACATCCTAAATTTTGTCAATTATCGGATGCATAGGCAGCGTCTTCTCACTGTTTCATTGATTCACACATTCCTGGCTTCCTGTGGGGCTGTATCTATTTTTGTATTTACTAGTTATTTTCCCCTCTGGGAATTGTCTGTTCCATTCAATTAATTCTTTTCTGTTTTCCTTAGTGAATTTATTACATTATAAATATTGACTGGTTGGCATTCTTTTCATTTCCTGAAGATCAAAATGTCTTGTTTGGTATATGGTAGAAGCATCTTGTTCCAATGAGACTTCTTTGTAATGCTATCTCTATACCTTTACATTCCTAAGACCGAAAATCCTGATTTTGTATAACTAAAAATATCATTTTTTCCTTTTTCTTGTTTTAAATTGTCTTATCTAGGAATTTTTTCACATTTTTAGTACTCCTGAAGATGTGATGCATTTTTGCCTGAGCAAATACAAATTAGATTTTATGCACTGGATATTTAATGCATCAGGAAGATTTTTTTCTGGCATGTACGGTAGTGCTCTAGACTTTATTTCACATTAAAAAATTAACTGGCCATCTTTCCAAATAATGTGCAATCACGTACTGATGCATATACTGTACATGCCAGGCACAAATGCACATTATGTTCTTGTCTGGTTCAGGTGTCTCCACTGGATATTTTCTGTTTACATCTGAGCCCTTCCTTTAATTGTTTCATTACCATAGATTTTAAAGTCTCAAGTCTCACAGGGCAAGCCACCTTACCTCTTTTAGTCTTTTAGAATTCCTTTGGGAAATGTCAGATAATTACTCAGTCGAGTACTTTTAGAAATAATTTGTTGGTCTCACAAAAAATCATGTTCAAATTTTGATTTAAATAACCCTGAACATATGGATTTTGGGGTGGGAGGAATGGACAACTTCAGGATAGTGTGATTTTCTATTTATGAGCACAGTATACATTCTCTTTTATGTAATTCCTAAAATCTCCTTCAGTAGTACCTTATACATATCACAAGATGATTTGTCTTCATATTTTGTTGTTTATTTCTATATGCCTTTGGGTTTATTCCTGAATGCCTTCAGTTACTTTTGTGAATGATGCCTTTTTCTGTGAGAAATATTACTATTGGTATAGATGTTCGGTATTTATTTTTGCATTTTGATCTTGAATTTGTCAGGGCTTCTACATTTTCTTAAGTATAGGCATTTTGTATACAAATCATCAAAATATTACGTAAGAATGATCAATTTTACTCTTCATTTTCTAGTTCTGAGAATCCTTTTGAAAAATAGTTGCCTGTGTCACAGCAAAAGCAAGATGGAAGTATCTAGAAGGAGGTGCAGACAAGGAGCAGCCCAGAGGCAGGGCTCTGGCAGGTGGCACTGGAAGGCCTGTGAGCTTCAAGCGTGACTCACGGGGGCGATCGGTCACTGTACAGTTCCTGGCCATCGCATGGACCAGATGCCTCTTTCCATAGGCGTTGGCCACTGTGGCTCCATTCAGCTTGGACTTTGCTCCCTGGATCTGTGTGTGCAATGGTCAGGGAAGTTGTGCATGTGCCTCCGTGGTCTTCCCTTCCCCTCCCATTGTGTGGCTACTACCAGTGCCCAGGAACTAATTTTCCAGCAGCAGAGACCCCTACTGAGACTGGTAAGCAGTTTCTATTCTCCTTGAACAAATCCAACTCCTGCAGCACTGGATTCCATGACTCTGTCGCTTATTCACACTGATTCCAACCTTAATCAACTTCCAGTTCCCTAAGCACACCCCTGCATTTGCTCCTTTAGACTGTCTCCCATTTTTTCCCTAAAAGCTTAAGAATTTTAATCATACTCAAACCTGAGGTGAAGCGCACAAACCATTTGCACCTGTTGCTCAGATTCTTTCCTGAGTGTCCCACGCTCTGAGGGCATTCCTTCTAGAAGCTTCCGCAGCAGTTATTCTTCACATGACTTAGCTCATGTCTTCCTGGGACATGTGTCACTATGATGATATAAGTCACACTTCCTGGGATGCCTTGTGAATTTATTATTTCAAAATAAACCATGCTTTCCCTGTTTATTCTGGTGAGCATTCAGCATATTTGATTGAATAAATGTTGATCTAAATGTTGTTTAATCCATTTTCTACTATCTAAAAGATGCACTAAGAAGTAATTACAGTCACATCTCAGATTTATTACACATGGAATTTGCGTCTCGCTCGTACAGCACTCAACTTAATAGTTTTCAAAGAAGGGATGGTATAACAAAATACTCTGCCCACCATTGTCATGCATTTCGTTATGCTTTTTGCTAGATTTCTAACCCTCTGGGCTTTTATACAGATAAATCCAATTCATCCTTTAAAACTCAGCAGGAATCTGAAAATACCTTACCCACAGAGGCTTTGCATCATGGGGTACTGGCTGGTGATGTCTTCCACCATTGTTTAATTCTAAAGTGTGGTCTTGTTTCCTCAGTAAAATGCTAAGATATTCATGAAGTAAATGTTAGTGTACTGTTATGGAACAGAAATGGCACTTTGGAATAAAAAAAATTTTTATATAATGGGAGAAGTTGGACTTAATATAAATTAAAAATGTATAGATTTTTTTATGTAGAAGAAAATGCATTTGGCTATACTATTAAGAAAATAATTCACACTCATGACTGAAGAAACGGAGATAGTAGAGGGCACTAAATTGTGCAAACCCTCAGTTTAGACCAAGGAAACAAAGCCTTACTATTGTGTGTGTGTGTGTGTGTGTGTGTGTGTGTGTGTGTGTGTGTGAAATCCTCAAAATTTTGAGTCTTCCCATGTAAAAGAGTCATAGATAAGACATGCATTTTACTTTAGGGAGAAAAGAGTTTTGTGTAACTTGTAAGCTCTAGAGAAGTAGGATATGCCTTTTCTCCCCAAATAAGTAGCAAAGGATGAAACATATATTTATTCGATATATCATGGCTATGAAACAATAAATGGCTATGAATTATTTTCAGTTTCTAAACAAAAATTTGAGCAAAGTGATTACTTGATGGCAATATTTGACTTCAAGTGAGATACAGAATATTTTAAAGTTTGCTGCTGTACCCTCAAAAGGCAGCACACATGCACCAAGTGTGATACATCTGAGATCCAGCCGTTATTGAGCAGTTAAAATGAATCTTTAATGCTGGAAGTTCTTTTGAAAGGCGAATTGCTTCTTCAAGCCTGCTCATGCTGCACATAAACCGCCACCTTAGGCCAGATGATGAGGGGGACTGAACACTGTTGGTCTTGTGTGCCAGGGCGTGGCTAACTCTACAGAGGAGCATTTCCTAGGTGTCTCCTGCTCCTCCCATAAACTGGAGCATTTTCTGCACTGGTTGACTACCTGTACTCCCAATTTGGCCAAATCGTGAACTTGTTTTTCCATTTTCAGGGGCTTTTCTTATACTTGGACAAAGTGACATGCACAAACGCAGAGCCCAGGAACCCAGATGGCTGGGGCCCAGGTCGACCAAGCTCCAGCCTGGTAAACCAGGCAGAGATGAACATGCAAACCATGGCGCAGGGGCAGGGTGGGGCTCAAATGTGGGGCCCAGGATGCTGAGTCCAGGAGCTCGCAAGTAAGTTGTTCACATTTACACATTCTAGAAGTCTCAAATTTCATTTAAATTACTTATAAAACTTCTATTTTTTCTTATGCTTTAAAACAGGATCAGTTGCCAGGAGTGGTGTCACATGCTGAGGGAGGAGGATTGAGGCTAGCCTGAACTACACAGTGAGACCCTGCCTCAAAAATACATAAACAGATAAATAAAATAAAATAGACTCAGTTATTAAGAGATAATTTTGAAAATTCAGTAAAAAACAAAAAGAAGTCACCTCTCTCTGGTCAACCTCTATTCCTATTTTAAAGTCTAATTTTTTAAAAATTCCATTTTGCTTTTTTTTTTTTGTAAATTGGCTCATGTCTTTTTACATAATTGATGTCATAGTGTATGGGTAACACATAGCCAAAATTAGAAGGAGAAATAACTACCATAATTATTATCTTATTATTAGTATTAAATTTGTGCTTGATTACTTACAGAATCTTTGCCATAATTTCTTTAGCGATTTCATGTTGTTGGACTCCTCTGTTAGTGACTTGTCATGACTATGAAGAGAGTGTGATGAATTCCTCCAGACACGACATTTTTCTCATTTCCAGATCTTCACAAAGTGGTGAAATTACTTGGTCACCGCCGGCCACATCTTATCTGATGCACTGGCTGCCTCTGAGAAACTTTATCATTCTTAACACTGTCTTTTTAATAACAAAAATGCATAACGCTGATTCATCTCCAAAGCTTAAAAAATGGTGCTCTCCACTGGCAAAGCATTTTGATATCATACATGGCCATGGAACAGTCAGCAATGACCCTGTTAGGCCTCTTGCAGACAGCAGGAAAGTAAACACTTCAGCCCCTCCTCCACAGAAAACTGCAATACGAGATCTTTCTCTCTGAGCTTTTTGGGCAACCCCCTCCGTAGCAGTTACCAGAAGAATTGTAGGGATTGAGAAAGTGTTTCCTTATTTCGAATCCTTCTTAATTTTCCTTCCTCTTGCATAAGAACTAGGGGTAACACTACTCTATATGTTGTGAGACTTACCTTGCAAACTTAGTAAATTATCTTTCCAGATAAGGTACAGTGATGGGTGAGAAGATACAAAAAATAGAGCTACCTCTCATATCACCCCAGAACCTCAATCGATTTCCCCCAAGTAGACCTTTAACAGGACCGAGATCAAAGAAATAAAAGATTGTTAGAAAGGTGACAGGCAAGTCATAACTAAAAATTGCACTTTTAAGACTGTAACTTTTGGAACCCAGATAAAGTCAACTAAGAGCATTACGTTGGTTAAATCTAGACTCCTTTCTTTCTAGACCCTGAATCACAACCAGAATTCCTCAGAATGCTGGCTCCACTTATAAAGTAATGAGCAGGAAACTGATCCTCAGATAAAGGAACAGGTTAAGAGAATTTAAAGAATACTCCGATTATCCATCTAAAATATTCTGTCCACACCTGCAATATGGAGCTGCATCCTTCAGGGGATGGGGCACATTTTCCTGGGGCTTCCACCCCCTCAACAGTTCCAAGAATTCAGCACCTCTTTCTGTTTTGGGCCCATATTCTGTTTCTTTGAGTGAGTACTCTTTGATTTTGCATAGTAAACCCTTCCCAGGCCTCTCATTGACTAGTCCTGAAAATCCTTTCCCTATAGCAAGAGTCAGCAAATTTACAAACTTATTCTACAAGATGGACAGTTAGGTTCTCTCAGCTCATGTTAGGTTAGGTTCCTCTCAGATTAGGTTCTGGTTGAGATTTCTATGTAGCAGGATAATGACACATGCAGGGAGAAAGCAGTAACAACAGCTCTGATTTACTGTGCACCTTCCTTTCCAGGTTCTGTAATAAATATTGTATGAAAATTGAACCATCTCATGCTGCTCCAATTTAAATTTTTAATATTTAAGTAATGAAAAGCATGTTTTATCTGTTTATGAGATCCTCGGCTTGGTGGAATGGTAGAGGTTTGTTCTCTTCCTGCTACTGCTTTTCAGTGTCAGAATGTTATGCATCCCTTACCTTTTCCTGCTCTGATCTTGGGGATGCTAAATGGACCAGATGAGTGTCATGTCAATGCATTGGTTCTTATTGGCTCTCTCTGACTCGAAGTCAGCCTGGACTTGTGTTCCTTGAGCTGCCAGGCTGCTGAGGTCAGCATGTGCACATTTCCTATCCCTTACTGCTCGACTTTTCTGCATTCATCTCCATCTGATCCTACTTGAAAGAGAAGAGGCAGGAGTGATGCAGGTCCTCTGTCTTTCTCGACAGGAGCAATTTTTCTTAGGATTAATGCTTTCTGGCCATTACAGATGCACAAATGGCTTGAATAGCACTTTTGCAGATTTCTTTGCCATCTCCTTGCAGGGAGTTGTTCCTAAACATCCATGATTGGATATGTGGATGGCTGATGATTGCTGCTCTCTCTCCCTTAGCTTCTGCGTCTAATGGTACAGCTCCATCTTCTGTCTGCTGGGATCAAATTCAACCCTCCCAGAAGTCTGCATGGCTGCTGTTCTTTCCACATGACTAAATCCTGGTTTCCTCTAGCAGATCTACTCGCCTTTAGGCACATAAGCAGCTGTGGGATGAATTTTCGTGCACATCCTACAACCAGAGCAGCTCCAGCCAGCTCCCCGTTTCTGGGCTTCTCTAAGGAAGAAGATGCACTGCTCTCCAGAATCCAGGCGACACTGCTGGACACCCACCACCTCTCACCTCCAGCACTGCCCTGGTCCTCTGTCAACAGTGATCATGCATTCTATGCCCAAAGGAGATGGTGAAGAGCTGATACCACTGTAATCAGATGTTGCTGTGAAACTCTAGAGATGGCAGAGATACAGCCTGGCTGTCAGGAAACATGAATTTAAATGTAGCCTTTGCTGGTTTTAGATTTTTGTAACTTTAAAAATATCACTGAGTCATTCAAGTCTCAGGAGTCACAAGAACATAATATTGGGCAAATCAGAAAGGAAAATAGAGTGTGAATGTGCTATGGGCCATACATACCAACCCTGAGATTTCCTTTTGTGTTGATATGGGTTTCTTAAATTTAGGGGATATCCACCCATTTGCCAAGAGGTGGCTTTGTTTTTACAAAAGAATCAGGCTTCCTGAATAACATGGGACAAAGATACATGTGCACAGTGTGTGCAGGAACGAGTTTTTCTGTGAATAGTATACTGGATCTAGCATCTGAGAATAAAATTTTTCATTCTTATATTTGTTCGTTTGAGACAAAGTCTCACTACATAGTCCAGGCTGGCCTTGAACTCACTCTGTAACTGTGTAGTCCAGGCTGCTTGTGCTGATCCTCCTGTGTCAACCTCCCAAGTGCTGATTACATTGTGTGCCACTATGCATGGCTTCATTCTTTCATCTGGTCCTTGCTGAAGGCTCAAGTGCGTATGGTTTTGAGGGCCAAGTAAGGTGCATGCAAAGTCAGTAGTGCAGGTGGTATAAGAGTTTAGTAATACAGAAAAGACAAGTTTGTTTAGTCCAGAGGACATCATAAGAGGGACAGCAAGCGTATTTCCAGGAGAGGAATTGCACAGCCCAGATGAGAGGCTGGAGTTTGTCAAGGGGCAGGATGTATGTTAAGGATCTGTGGAGCAAATCTAGATATCTTAGAAATGCTATTTCTGGTACAACTGGTTTTTATTGATCTTTTAGGAACAGCTTTGCTATTTCCAAAATTGTACACTAAGTTGCAAACTGTCAAGGTTTTTTTTTTTTTTTGCTTAAGCTTCACAAAATGCCCTTTGGACTTACACAAGGATGTCTGCATCCTTCAGTGTTTGGGGAAAGATGGGTCATTCATTAGCTCATGAGGGGACTGAATAGCTCTGATATTTATTTTTATCTTGTGATGTTCTTATTCAGTATCAGTCCAGAGCCACATGAATGCCCAGTGCTTGCTGGGTAGGCTTGTATCACCACAGAGTGTTAACTGCGAGTGTTAACTGATGAGTCACCAAAAGAATAAACTGGGATAACTGTCCCTCACCTTATATCTGACCTCTTCTTATAAACACGCCGACTTTCTCTTCACACACCCAATATAACTGAGATAATCACAAATCGTTTTCTCAGTTTATTTCTCCTAATTGTGTGTGGAATTGATTTCCAAAAACCATAGAAAAGCATGACATTCCTTTCAATACTTCATCCATCACATGATGGTAACACCGAAGCTGGGATTTGGTCAAGGTCTTTGGCAGTGGAATAAACCACTTAGTTTGACATTGATGCAGGTACATCCACGAAACACAGGTGAGATGATCCACATTCCTTGCAACCAGAATATTTTCATTGGTGTGTGCTTCAATTCTCATATCACTTTGGCTAGACCACTTCTGTCTGCTGGCATCGATTATATTTTTCTTTAATGCTCTCAAGTTAACTGCTATGCTTTGGGCATTGTTTAGTTAGTTTTCTCATTGCTGAGACAAAATATCTGACACCTCAAGCTAAAGGGAAAAAGGTTTATTTAGCTCAAATATGCAGAGGCTTCAGTTCCTAATAGGCTGGCTCCAAGGCAGGGTGGTACATGACAGAAGGACAACAGGTCATGGTGGTAGAAGATAGAAAAGTAACAAGAAAGAGAGACAAACTTCTTTTTATCCCTTATATTGTATGCAGAATGCCAGGAGTAGGGAAATGCCAATCAAATCAGTGGACTGGTCCAGCAATGATTCACCCTTAATCCCAGCATTGCACTAGCCACTTCCACCAAAACCCTGTGACCACATGAGACTATGGGGGACATCTAGACACATCCATAACAGGCATCACAAAGGACACTTAACAAAGCAGTATATTCATTGATTCAAATGTAGGTCTATGTTCCCATTGCAATTCTTTGCATTTACTATATTCATTTCCTAAACTGCTTGCTCATTTTTTCACTATTCTGCTTTGTGAAATATAGATCTACCTTAATTTATGAAGAAATAAGAAAATTAGCTCCACGTTTTTTCTCTCAGTTTCTGTGGCGATCTGTAGCTATTCCCCAAGGATAGTTTACTGGGTACCAATCGCTTAGCATATTTAAATATTGTTTATAGGAACTTTTTTTTTTTTTTACTAATCCGCAAGCTAAGAAACTGAAACAGTAAATAAAGCCCAAAATGTACAATAGATATTGTAAAATAGGAAGAATTCTTCAAAAAGAAAGAGAAACTAGGGAGCTGGGAGGGGAGGAAAGAAAGGAAGAGAAAAAAAGATAAAAGAAAGATAAAATGAAAACAAAGCTTTGTAAATGAGGAGAAGAGAGGTCTAAAGGGAGGGGCAGGGATTGGGAAAAAAGAGGAATCAAGCTATATCTTGTCCAGGAACAAATTTCCTATGATGAATATGATCATTATGTATATCTAAATTTTACCCATAAACTTCACTTTAGAAAGTAGAATCCATATCATATTTCAAGGAGGAGGAATTGAATGGAGACTCAGAGGAGTTTTCTATGATCACAGAATGGAAATTATGATCTAATAATACAGTTGACCTCTATGATTTATTAAATATATAGAATGGAAGCCTATTTACCCTCTTGGAATATTTGGGATTCCAGATTCTGACTCTATCTGAAACATGGTAACCAGCACTCAGATTATATCTAAAGTAAAAATATGCAGCAGGTAAAACTATGGCAAAGGAATAATTGGATTATGAGGAAAAATTGTGCAACTAGAAGAGATTTCTATTACACAGGCTCCTCCTGATCCCCAGAACCTACTGTGAGGCAAAGAATCTACAGTTTTCTGTGTTGCATCTGTCCTAGAAATGAGGAAAGTAACTAAAACAGGGACTCTTGAACTTTGTTGTTGGAAAAGTAAATTGGTTCAGCCATTATGGAAAACATTATGAAGATTCCTTAAACCACTAAAAACAGCACTGCTTTTTGGTCCAGCATTTCCACTGCTGGACATATACCCAAGAAAATGAAATCTTTATGCTAAAGAGACATCTGTGCTCCTGTATCTGCATCTTGAGGGTTTCTGTTGTTGAATTGTTTGAATTACTCACATATTCTGGATATAAATCCCTTGACAGATAAATAATATGTATTTTTTTATTTATTCTTTATTGTGGTGCTTTTTTTCTGGCTTGCACTTCCTATTTTTCTTAAGTGTGCATTTCCAATTTTTTTCCCTCAGCTTGAGTGCAATGTTATATTTCCCTACCTTATTATCTAATGTATTTATGTTTACTGTCATGCAGTTATATACAATATTTTTTTTATAAATAAGGGTCTTTGAATGTGGGTTGTAGCTTCCCCCCATTCTTACTGTCAATTTTCAACCCTTCTGAGTAAGTACTTGGGCTCTCAGGCAGTTTCCTGCCTTTAGGGCCCTTTAAAGGAGCCTGCTCCAGATCAGCTATCACTGACGTACACAGTTTGCCTTTTAATAGCTTAAGTTTTGTTTCTATTATTATCAAATTCCTCCTCCTTTCTTCTGCTTCACCCTTGCTTATTTAAAAGTTAGTTACCTCCATGGCACTTATTTCTCTGTCTGGACATTTACAGGGTTTCCTTCTTAATTCTTAGAAGTCATACGCATGCCCTGAGGCCTGAATATATGAGGCTCCCTTTTAACATGGGATAATTTCTGTCGGCTCAGCCATTGCTCTTCTTTCATCCCTTTAATAACCGCTTTCAACACATTTACTCCACTCTTTTCTTACAGTGCCCTAATGTACTGATGACTTAACTCGTTTTATAGACTCTTTCTCTTCTTTGATGACAGAAACCTTTTATTTTGTGCTAGATTCCAGGGGCTTGAGTTGGTTTTCTAAATGACAGACAGTTCATGTTTGTAAAGGTCTGAAAACACCCATTTCAATGATAACTAAGACTTTTTCAGCTGTGCTGAAGATGCTGTGTTTGTTTTTCCTTTTGGCGTCATCCTCCTCAGAGTTGGAGCTACAACACAAAGCAGAGTAAACCCATGCCTTTCCCTCACAGCCTGTCCAGGACAAATGGGGCTGGAGTAACTGAGCAGCCTTACCTCCTCGGTACAGAAGCGAGTGGAGGATCTCATATGCCATGCACAATACTGGGTGACTCCTCCATTATTGACGGCTCCACCCTCCAGTTATTGATGGCCACATTCAGCAGGCTGTGTCCTATTGAAGTAAAAATAAATGGCACGGCATAGAGGAGGAATTAATTAGGAGGAGAAACAGAGGAGGTTTTCTTTCAGTTGTAGTTTTGAGTTAATTGGCATTACTTCATTCTTTTGGATTTTATTTACTTGCTGTTTACTTATTATTTGCTCTATTACTTCATATTCTTTTTCTTTAATCCAAATTTACATTAAAAGTACAGTGTGTCTTAGATGCACTGTAACTTCTGGTAACTGCTCAGTCATCAAAACTAAGCTGGCAAGAAATTGACAACAAACTCTCCTTCTCTTCCAGCTGTGAACTCTAAAGTTTCTGTCTACATGTACAAAAGATAAAAGAAAATAAACATTTGCATTTTGCGCATAAGGGAAAATTTATTGCATTTTTCTTTAAAAAAATGACAAATGGGCATTTTTAAGTTTCAAATTTACATAAAACTCAACAGATTTTTATCAATTGTTGATATTATATTCTTGTAACATATTTATTGCAGTTAATGAACCAATACCCTGCTCTTAACTGATGTCCATATTTTTTTGTTCAGATTGCCTTAGCTTTTACATGATGTCCTGTTAACGAATCTGAGCCAATCATTTTTATTACTCATTTATTATTGCAAGACTGCATCTCACTAACTTGTGAAGTTTCCCAAAATGGGTTCTGATTTACAATCCCCCTGCTTCAGCCTCCCAGAGTGCTGGAATTACAGTCATATACCACCATGCCTGGCTTTCACATTGATTTTAATAAGATTTTCTTTACTTCCTTTTGGCTGTAGCAGTTTATTAGATATTCCTTATTTCTGCTAACTTTAGTAGCTTTAGAAAATTCTGGTTAGCTATTTTTAGAACACCATTCATTTGCAATTTGCTTTTTGGAGTTATGGTTTTTAAGGGGAAAAATAAAATGTATGTTCATCACATCATTTCAGAAGCACACACTGTTGACATGAGTGTCACTGTATCGTGATTCTGATATCTGGCAGAGGCATTTCTTAGGTTTCTTCACTGTGCAGTACAGCTTAAGTTTTAATATCATGTTTATTGGAGGGAAGGAACTTTACTCAGTACACAGTTACGGAGCAGAGAGTTATGCTTCTGCTACTTGAAGGCAGATCATTTACAGAAACTCCTAGAAGTTCTTCTCTATGAGAAGCTTGTCTCTCGTCCCCATTCATTTTAATCAGTTTTATTTATATTAGTACAATCTCATATGTACTTATTTTATATCTTGGATTTAAGAAGCCAATGTCACTTTTGTTTTGTTCCCTAAACTTTTCTGGTTTTGAGGATTGGTAGCTTTTCAGTTGGCTTCTGTGTCTGTCTAATGAATGTCCCTGAATATTGGTTTTGTCTTTCCTACCTTCTAGCAAGATAAGGTCCTGGAGGCTCAGCTTCTGTATTTCCTGCCCCAGTCTTAGGAAAGGTCATTTCTCCATAAAGTGCTGACTCCATTAATGCAGAAAAGTGTTTGAAACCAACAGTTGGCTTTCAGGCATATTGTGTGCTCGCAAAGTATTATCCCCAGCCTCTCCCATGTGATACAGAGAGCATCCTCTCCATATGTCAATAGTCTATATATGGCTAAAATGTGAGAAAACAGTCTGGTTCTGTGGTTGTGAATATTTATGCTTCCTGATATGCTTTCTAAGCAGAGGATCCCTCAATCGAACTCTTGCTCCCTTGGAGTCAGAGGTTGAGTTCCTTAAAAAGAAAAAAAAAAAAGAAAGAAAAAAAACAGGTGACAGTGCAGCTTTGTTCTTGCAATCCAGAATCTGGCCCAAGAGTAGCAACAACAGAAAACATGGAAGTCACACTGACTTGGGCTATTTTTTACACATACAATGGGATTATCTGCACACTTCTATTCATCACTTCTAGCCCAATATTGGCTGCCTTTACCTGGCTCTTGGTTTCTGTTTGACCCATGGCTTTCAATTTAACAACTCTAAATATTGACTTTGTTGATCCTTGAATTTACAATATTTTCTCTATGTTATTTTGCTTACATGAGCAGTGTATTCTTAGCTTTATTATTGCTCTGAACATCTCACTACTTTCTTGAAATTTCACTTCTTTTTGCTATTGTTGCTTTGCCCTTCTTAAAGAGAGAGCAGTAAGTATGGACCAGTTTATTAAACCTGTAAGTTTAGCAAGATGTGGACCTTTAGGAAAAGCTAGCATACTTTATTTACAGCCATTTCTTTGTAACAAAGAACCTTAGCTGTATTTCAAGCTAGAATGAGCTTCTCACAGCTTACCTAAAAAGAAAGCCCTGACAAGTAGCTGAGGGGTTCTTTGAGCTTGTTATATCTCAGTTTCAATTATGATCATGAAAAGTTGAAATAGGAATCTATAAATCAGGGCCCTACATCAGAAGAATGCTTTTCCTTTCTGATGCATTGGAAACTTGAGCAGAGCACCAGAATAATTTTTTACTTGTTTACAAATCTCATGTGATTCTATAAAAATTTCTGAATGTGTGTTGACATTGAACTTTGGTTTCATGTTTAAAAAATTAGGTAAATCTATCTTTTTTGCTTTTGATAATCTGCTAGCAATGTCATGTTTTTGCATAAAAGGTCCTTCTAAGGTGCAAATATGTGCCCCACACATTCTTATGGGAGTTTCCATTGCCCCTGGGATCTAGTCCTCCATTCATCTCCAGTGGTTTTTATACTGCTCCTACACTGATGATTTTCCATTGACATTATGCAGTCTTCCTTGTAATGAGTATGCCATGTTTCTACACATCTGTGTCTGTGCCTGGATGTCTTACTGTGCTATGTTGAAAAGCCTGTTAGATCCTGATAGACTATGTTCTAATATTAATCTTCTGACTCACGTAGTACATAACATTAGGTGATTCTGGTAAATTCCACAAGTTCCACTCTTTTGCCTACTGTAAAATGGGCAACAAAGACATTGAACTTACATTGTCAAATTTTAATGAGAACACATTACATCAAGAATTTGCTACTTACCTGGATACATATAGGTTGTTTAAATGCCCTTTTAATCATTAGATACTTTTTATTCATTCTTCAGGGATTAGAGGAGCTTCCCTCTTTCCAAAAGAGAGCCTTTATTCTCTCTGCCTTTCCTGTCCAGCCAACTGTATAATAGTTTCCAGTCTTGAGTAGAAGGACCCTGTCTTACTTATTTTAAAATATCCAAGGAAATTCCCTTTTCTGGACTATGTTTAGTACTGAAGGATTTGTTAAAATAATTGACATTAATTTTATTGGCCAGGCCACTTAAATAAATTTAAACTAAGTTTAGGATCCTATGCAAATTTAATTATGAGCATAAATCAAGTATCATGTTCTAAACTCTGCGGTTCCCATCTGTCCAAACAAGCAATACTTTTCAATTCCTAGGCCATCTCTCCAGTTCCCATTCAATGTGAGGTTTCTTTTATCATCACTTATCACAGGCACAGTAGCATAATTCCTTGGGGACAATTTCAAACAGATCTCAGCTTTAAATTCTTATGACTTTGGGGCTTTATCGTTGTATTTGACACAAATGCAATGAAAATATTTACATAATTGGTACGTGTAGAGTTCCTTGGATTTGAAGCAGCTTTTTCTTCCTGAAAGGTCAGTCTTGGTCTCTATTTCCTTGAAACAGATGAATAGCTCAACCAAAGCCCTTATCCTCCCCAGAAATGGTAGGTTTGAGCTTTGTCTAACTGTACCTGAGAGATACAACCACTCCTATATATGCTTAATGATTAGTGAGATCTTGTGTCAAGCTAAAACACAAAAATGGCTAATAAGTAGCTCCCGTAAGTCCAATTCTCAGCACCACACCCAACTCTCAAAAGCCATGGATCCCAGGTGATTCTCAAGTTCCTACCATAGATATGCCTTGTGGAAAAGCTAGGCAGAGTGATTTTTCTGGGTTAACTATTGATTAATAGCCATTTAACCATGACAGCAGCTGCATATATCACATTTCATTAAACACAGTTAGTACAAAGCTGGGAACTCAACCTCTGATAAACATCTTGGGTTCACACACTAAATCAGGCATGTGTGACCATCACGTCATTTAATCTTTCTTGGGCGGTCTAACCAGAGGCTGATCCAATGTGCACTTTTGAGACTTCTGGTGAAGGAGGGTCTCTGAGTTTCTTTTAGAGCATGGATCTCCAACCCGTGGGCAATCTGTAGCTTATTAAGAGTTTGCATTTACAACAGGAGGTGAGCAAGGTGGAACAGTAATCTTTAAAAAATTTTTTTAAATTATTATTTTTTAAAATTTTATTTAAGGAGAAAAAAAAGCAGAGAAAGGGTACAAGTTATACAGATTTACAGAAAAAAATAAACAGTAGGAAATCACTTGTTAATGGATTACATATTGTCATCTTAGAAATAATTGTTCAAGTCACAAAATTAAAGCTTGTAAAGTGGACATTCCAACAGTGAGACTGCAAACAGTTCTGTTCAATGATCCAATAAAACTCAGTGGTATCATTTTCTATCTTATACACTTAAATAAACATGCAGTTATATCGTTTAGAGCACTTTCTTTTCCTCTCCTTTGTACAATGACAATTACACATTTTGGGTTTTGTTGCTCCCACAGTTCTTATTACTTTTTTGGAAGGGAGTAGAACCAAATGTGACCTAACAGAACAGAGTCAATCAAATCAAAAGGGTAGACATAATAGATAATGTAAAAGCATAATACAAGGTGATCAATAATGGTTACCATAATGCCTCCTGCTATCTCTAATAGAATTGCCTATATCATCAGTTATAATAAAATTGAACAAAACAGTAAAGAACAAAACTGACAAAACCAAAACATTGGAAACATTATAGGTCTTCAAAAGTAGATAAAAGCCAACGAGAATGGGCATCATAATGAATCTCACTATCTTCACAGCTGTTGCCTAAACTTTCGAACCTGGTACTATCAAGCAAAACAGAATAGGGGGACATCAGTCAAAAACAAGATGGTGAGAGTAATACAGGGCTTTAAATCAAGATAATGGAAAGTCAAAGTGGGTTACTATAATATATCCTGCTATTTTTTATTTATTTTTCCCTTAATTAAAAGGATAAAAATAAAAAAGTACATAATGACGTGGAGATTGAGATAAAAAAGGGCATAACAGCAAAACAGCGCAGATCAAAACATAACCATTTAAGCAGAATAGTGTTTCACCACAAGATAATCCTGACATAAAAGTAGTTATCATATTGTCTCTTTCCTTAAAATCTTTGAGTATAACTTCGTATACTGTAGCATCAAGTATATCAAAACAATGTAAAACCATTTAAGAGAATGACAGCATTACAGGGTATTTAGAATCAACTAACAGAAAATGAACAATGGTTTCTGTATAATCTCCTTGTCTTTAAAAGTTTTTGCTTATACTATCGTACATAATAAAATCCAATAAGATACAACCTGTTTAGACCAATGGAGACAGAAGAACAAAAGCTTGATGAGACTTCAAAACAAGATGATACTAAATCAGTATTACCTATTAAGACGTCATTTTCTCCAAAATAGCTGTTCCTATCATCCAATCTTCTCTGCCTCATTTCTGTTGAGCTCTTTTTCTGTCATTAGTTGTCAGTTTGTCTTCTTCATTTTGTTTTCTGCTCCATTCATTGTGGCCTCTCTGCCACTATTTCTGGATTCTTTGTATTTTTCTTTTTTAGAGTATCCTGCAGTATTCTCTGTAGAGTTGAATTGGTGGTTGCAAATTCCCCTAGTTCCTCTTTATCCTGGAAGCATCTTGTTTTTCCATCAATTTCCAAGGATAGTTGTGCAGGATATATCAATCTTGGCTGGAGATTATTATCTTTCAAAGCTTGAATTATTTCGCCCCATGCTCTTTGTGATTTGATGGTTTGTGCAGAGAAATCTGCTGTAATTCTGATAGGTGTTCCCTTGTAAGTGGTCTGTTTCTTGTCTCTGACAGCTTTTAATATTCTGTTCTTGTATTGAATTTCTGGAAATTTTATTATATTATATGCCTGGGTGTTGCACTGTTTGGGTTGTAGGTGGCTGGGGTCCTGTATGCCTCATACATCTGAATATCTTTACCTTTTGCTAAATTAGGAAAATTCTCCTGGATTATTTCTGTGAGTAGCTTTTGTAGCTCATTTGTTTGTGTCCCTACTTCTTCTTTTATGTTCTTAATTCTTAAGTTATGGATCTTCTTATCATCTTCTAGTCTTTGTATTATTGCTGTTTGTTTCTTTGTTACTTTTAAGAAATTTTTCATTTCATTCTCCCATATTACAAATCTGCCCTCTAGTTCAGATAGTCTGTCCTTAGTTTCTTTCAAGCTGTTATGCCAGTTTTCGATAGAGTTTTTAGTTTCCTGGTAGTCTCTTTGAACCTGCTTCACGTATTCTATGCTTTCTCTATTTTCTCCATCAAACAATTCTCCCCTCTTTTTCTGTTCTTCCATTCCACCATCTGTTTTTTCTTGGGTGGTGCTTAGCATTTCTCTAACTATTCTGCTTATTTCTAGCTTCAGGTCATTAATAACTTCATTCCTGACTGATCTATGAGGCTCTCTAGATGGCGCTTTATGTCTATTGGTGCGGTGTCCGCTATTGCCTGTTTCTTAGGATTGGGGGCTGAGGAGCCTTTCTTGTTGCTGCCTCTTCCCATATTCTTTGTTCCTTATATATGCAAGCTTATATAGGAGGCCCAGCTCCCCTCCCTGTCAGCCACAGCCTGATCGAAGTGCGCTGGCTAGGTGTTCCTGCCCACCGCAGCACACCAGGAAATTGTAGACCAGGCAGCCTATGCGGGGTCCGCCCCTCCAGGCCACCCTCAGGCTCTGGGATCTGGGTTGCGCTAGCCTAGTGGGTCTTCGCCACCAGAGTCACGTAGGCTAGGCACTTCTCACCAATCCCACTGGAGAGGGGGATACGTGGCTGAAGTCGCTGCAGCGCCCCCTCCCACAAGTCTGCCCAGTCCCAGAATGTCTTCCTCTGGAGTCTCATTAAACTGTGGGAGAGTGTCAGTTTCTCTCACTAACCTTACCGCAAGTCAATGCACGGCCCCCCGCCCGTCCTGTTTTCAACTCTGTTCGCTGATTCCCGTTGTCAGGTCTCTCTCCCTGCCGAGCCAATGTAGATAGAGCTGTTGCGGGGCGGGAAACACAAATCACGGCTTCCAATGGTGTGGGCTCCAGCCTCCACACTGAGGCCTCTCTGTTCCTGTTCTAGCACCAGGACTGCATTCCAAGTTGGTTTCTCTCAGCCCAGTTCGTTCCTGGGTCAGCAGAGCATATCTCCACCTGCTTATGACTCCTTAGTCCACACCATTCCAGAATTCTAAGCTGGGTCTTTCAGAGAGCCTCCGTAGCTGCTGCTATCTGTCCACCAAGTTCTCCCAGAAGCCTTTAAATTATTTTGAAGGCAGTAAAATGCAACAGAACAAGATGGAACAAAGCCAATTTAGACAATATAGTGAAATTGATACAGAACTTCACAGTAGGTTACTGGGATAACAGTAATAAGTATCACAGTATATCTCGTTGTCTTCACAATAGTTGTTCTTTCTTTTTTTTTTTTTGCAGTGTAAGGTTACATATAATACAGAACTACAAAAAAAAATCATAACAGTAAGAAATCACCTGTTAATAGATTACATATTATCATCTTGGAAATAGTTGCTCAAATCACAGTATCAAAGAATACAAAGTAGACATTCAAACAGAGAGACTGCAAACAGCTGTGTTCAATGATCCAAAAACATTAATATAGTCAGCTATTCAACACCCCTATACACACTTGCTGTTATATCCGTTAGAGCTCTTTTATTTCCCCTTCCTCTCTATTTACAACAAAATTTACACATTTTGGATTTTAGTACTACTTAGTTCTTATTACTTTTTTTTGGGGGGGAGAATAAAGTCAAACATGGCAAAACAAAGCTGTCAGTCAAAACCAAGGATAGACATAGCACATGATGTAGAACAGAGTACACGGTTATTAACAATGGTTATCAATGTTGTCTCTTGTTTCCTTAAAAAGATTTGTCTATTTCATTAGATATTATAAAGTTGGACAAAACAGTAGAGAACAAGACCAATAAAACTTAGACATTGTAAACATTACAGGACTTCCAAAGGAGACAATAGTCAAACCAGAATGGGCATCTTAGTGAATCTTATTGCCTTCAAAGTAGTTGCCTATACCCTCAGACTTGATACTATCACACAGAATGGAACAGAGTCTAATCAGTCAAAACAAGATCGTGGGAGTATTACAGGATTTCAAAACAAATTAATAGGAAATCGAAAAGAGTTACCATTATATATCCTAATTTTTTAAATTTTTCCCTTAATTAAAATAAACATAAGAAATAACTAAATAATTTTTAAAGAATAATAGTTACCATAGTGTCTGTCTTTTTCCTTGAAATATTTGGATAAAACTTCATATACTATAGCTTCAAATATTTCCATATCAAGAAGCCCAGAATAAAGCCTTTCTAATTAATAAGTGAAAATGTTATAAGGCTTCAAGGCCACATAATGGGGAATCATGATTGCCACATATTTTCATATATTTGAATCATTACTTACATTAGGGAAACTATTTGGTATTCATACATGCGAGATTGATTTATTTCACTTATGAGTATGGTCTCAAGCTGTGCCCATTTATTGATAAATATCTCAATGTGATCCTTCTTTATAGCTGAATAATACTCCATTGTATAGAAATACCACAACTTTTTTATCCATTCCTCAGTTGATGGACACTTGGGTTGTTTCCAAGATCTGGCGATTACAAATTGTGCTGCTATAAACATAGGTGCACATATATCACTGTGGTATGATGCTTTCAGTTCTTCTGGGAATATGCCTAGAAGTGGAATAGCTGGAATAAATGGGATTTCCAATCCCAACTTTTTGAGAAACCTCCAGACAGACCTCCACAAAGGCTGTACCAGTCTACACTCCCACCAACAGTGCAGGAGAGTTCCTTTTTCCCCACAGCCTCTCCAGCATTTGTTGTTGTTGATTTTCTTGATCCTGGCCATTCTTTCAGGAGTGAGATGGTATCTCAGTGTGGTTTTAATTTGCATTTCTCTAATGACCAATGATGATGAGCATTTTTTCATGTATTTATTTGCCATTTGCATTTCTTCATCTGAGAATTGCGTATTCATCTCAGATGCCAATTTTTGGATTGGATCTTTGAATTTTGGAGGTCTGAGTTTTTTTTAATTCTTTGTAAGTTTTAGACAAGAGTCCCTTGTCTGAGAGAGAGTTCACTAAAATCTTTTCCCAGTTTGTGGGTTTTCTTTTCACTATGCTGGAGATTTCTTTTGACATGCAGAAACTTTTTAATAAGAAGTGGTCCCAGTTATTGATTCTGGGAAGTATTTCCCGTGCGGTTTGAGTCCTGTTCATGAATTCTCTACCTACTCCTATGTCTCCAAGGTTTCTACCCAATCTGTCTTCCAATAGATTTAGTGTTTCTCTTTTAATATTCAGATCTTTGACCCATTTAGATTTTAATTTAGTACATGGAGATAGACAAGGGTCTAGCTTTAGTTTTCAGCAAATGGAGAGCCAGTTTTTCCAGCACCATTTATTAAAGAGACTGTCATTCTTCCAGTGAACCTGCTTGGCTCCTTTATCAAAGATAAGGTGGTTGAGTGTGTTTGTAGTTGTGGTTGAATCTTCTATTCTATTCCATTGATCTTCGGCTCTTTTTTGATTCCAATACCATGTTGATTTTACTACTGTTGCTTTGTAGTATAACTTCAAGTCAGGGATTGTGATGCCTCCTGCTTTGTCTTTGCTGCTTAGAATTGCCTTTGCTATTCTAGGTCTCTTCTGGTTCCAGATGATATTTAGGAGTGATTTCTCTAGATCTATAAGGTATGTTGATGGTATTTCTATTGGGATTGCATTGAATCTGTATAACAGTTTTGGGAGAATGGCAATTTTCACAATGTTTGTTCTTCCTATCCATGAGCAAGGGATGTCTTTCCATTTTCTGAAATCATCATCAATTTCCTTTTTCAGTGTGTTATAGTTTTCACTGTATAAGTCTTTCACTTCTTTCGTAAGAGTAATTCCTAAATATTTCATTTTTTTGCTTGTTAATGTGAATAGTCCAGTTTCTCTTATTTCCCTCTCTGTGATTTTGTTGTTTGAGTATAGTAATGCTATTGATTTCTGAGTATTGATTTTGTATCCAGCCACATTACTGAATTTATTTATTGTATCTAAGAGTCTTTCAATGGAGCTTAGGGGGTCTTCTATGTAGAGTATCATGTCATCTGCAAACAATGACAACTTAACTTCTTTTTTTCCTATCTTTACCCCTTTTATTTCTCTTTCTTGCCTAATTGCTCTGGCTAGTACTTCCAGTACTATATTAAATAGGAGTGGTGATAAAGGACATCCTTGTCTTGTGCCTGATTTTAAAGTAAAAGCTTTCAATTTTTGGCCATTTAGTATGATGCTGGCTGTTGGTTTGTCATAAATGGCCTTTATTATATTGAGGTAAAGATCATCTATTCCAATTTTTTGTGGAGTTTTTATCATGAATAAATGTTGGACCTTATCGAAGGCTTTTTCTGCATCTATAGAAATGATCATGTGATTCTTATTTTTGGCTTTATTGATATGGTGGATTACATTTATTGATTTGCGTATGTTGAACCATCCTTGCATTCCTGGGATGAATCCCACTTGGTCATGGTGTATAATCTTCTTGATGACTTGCTGTATCCTATTTGCCAATATTTTATTGAGTATTTTTGCATCTGTGTTCATTAGGGAGATCGGTCTATAGTTCTCTTTTTTAGTTGGGACTTTCTCAGGTTTTGGTTCTAGAGTAATATTTGCTTCCAGGAATGACTTAGGAAGGATTGCTTCCCTTTCAATTTCATTGAATAGTTTTAGGAGTGTCGGCATTAGGTCTTCTTTGTATTCTTGTAGAATTCTGCAGTGAATCCATCTGGGCCTGGGCTCTTCTTGGTGGGCAAGGACTTAATTACATTTTCAATTTCAGTAACAGAGATTGGGTTATTCAACAGTTTTACATCCTCTTGATCTAGCTTTGGCACTTCATATGCTTCTAAGAATCTGTCTATTTCTTCTGTGTTATCAAACTTTTGAGAGTAGAGGTTTTCGAAATAGGTGTTGATGATCTTCTGTATTTCTATTGGGTCTGTAGTGATTTCTCCTTTTTCATTTCTTATTGAATGAATTTGAGCTTTTTCTTCCCTTTTTTAAATACGGTTGGCTAGGGGCTTATCGATTTTATTTATTCTTTCAAAGAACCAACTCTTTGATTTGTTGATTCTTTGGATTGTTTTCTTAGTCTCTATTGCATTGATTTCTGCTCTGATTTTTATAATTTCCTCTCTTCTTTTGGCTTTGGGCTTGACTTGCTCTTCTTTTTCTAGCTGTTTGAGGTGTAGCATCAAGTTATTTATTTGTATTCGTTCTGTTTTCCTGATGTGGGAACTCAGTGCATTAAATTTCCTCTCAGGACGGCTTTCATTGCATCCCACAGGTTCTGGTAAGTTTTGTCTGTATTTTCATTTTCTTTTAGGTATTGTTTGATTTCTTCTTTAATTTCTTCTGTGACCCACTGATTACTCAAGAGTGTGTTATTCAGTTTCCATGTGTTTGTGGGATTTTTGAAGTATCTTTTATCATTAATTTCTAATTTCAGAGCGCTATGATCCGATAACATGCAAAGGATGATTTCAGCTCTTTTGCACTTGTTTAAATATGTTCTGTGAGCTAATATATGGTCTATTTTAGAAAATGATCCATGTACTGCTGAGAAGAATGTGTATTCTGATGTTGTTGGGTGGAACATTCTGTATATGTCTATCAAATCCATTTGTTCACAGGTGTGATTCAGTTCTGTTATTTCTTTGCTCATTTTCTGTCTGGTTGATCTGTCCCTTGGTGTCAGTGGCGTATTAAGGTCTCCTGTTACAATTGTGTTACTGATAATTTGAGTTTTCATTTCTGTTAATAAATGTTTTATATAACTGGGTGCTCTGGAGTTTGGTGCATATATATTTAAGATAGTTATCTCTTCCTCTTGGAGTTTTCCCCTTACGAGTATGTAGTGACCTTCTTTGTCCTTTATGGTTATTGTTGGTTTAAAGTTCACGTTGTCTGCAAACAGAATGGCTACTCCTGCCTTTTTTTGGATTCCTGCTGCATGAAGTATTGTTTTCCATCCTTTGACTTTCAGTCTGTGAGTATCCTTCTGGGTTAGATGGGTTTCCTGTAAACAGCATATGGTTGGATTTTGTTTCTTGATCCATTCTGCTAGTCTGTTTCTTTTGATTGGTGCATTGAGACCATTTACATTAATGGTTATTACTGTTAAATTCTGGTTAATTGTAGGAATGTTATCTCTCTGCTGTTGCATCTTTATCTTTCTGTTCTGTTTAATTATTTGCTTTGCTTAGTGGTTTTTTCCTTTGTGTATCTAAAGTGTCTTTCAATATTTTTTGCAGGGTTGGTTTGGTGTTCATGAAGTTCTTCAGCTGTTCTTTGTCATGGAAGTATCGTATTGCACCATCTATTTTGAATGATAGTTTTGCAGGATATATCAGTTGGAAATCATTTTGCTTTAGGATCTGGAATATTTCACTCCATGCTCTTCTTGACTTTATCGTTTGTGCTGAGAAGTCTGCTGTGATTCTGATAGGTTTTCCTTTATAAGTGATCTGTCTTTTCTCTCTGACAGCTTTTAATAATCTATTCTTATGTTGGATTTCTGGGATGGTGATTATTATATGTCTGGGTGTAGTTTTATTTTGGTTATGAGTGTTTGGAGTTCTATATGCTTCACTGATCCTGATGTCAGTTTCTGATCTCATGCTTGGGAAATTTTCAGCTATTACTTCTCTAAATATCCTCTTGACATCCTTTATGTTGTCTCCCTCTCTTTCATTAATCCCTATCATTCTTATATTATTCTTCTTTGCATCGTCTTGCAGTTTTTGAATTGTTGTTTCCTGATTCCTTGTTATTTTCAAAAGATCTTTCCTTTCCTGTTCACTAGCTGCAATCATGTCTTCAAGGTCTGAAATTCTATCTTCACTTTCATTAAGGCAGTTTTTACAACTTTCAGTGGAGTTTTTTATTTCCTGTATATCTCTGTGCATCTGCATTATGTATTCTGTTTGTTTCTTATATTGCTCATCTAGGGAGTCTATCTTATTGTTTAGTTCCTCCAATTTTTTATCTGTGTTTTCTTTAGATATATTTAGAATCTCTTTCATTTCTTTTATCATTTCTTCTTTTATCTGGGAGATTATTTCGAGTTTGAATTTCTTTAAAGCTTCCTGGAGTTGCTTGTCAACTTCAGTAGCTATTATGTCCAATATATTAGGTGGATGGTATATATTTTCTTCTATATACATCGCTCCTAGGGTTTCCTGAGATGGACTGGAGGTTTGAGGTTGTAATTTGATCTTTCGTTTTGTCATTTTCTATATTTCTGTGTTTCAAGTGTTATTTGAAAGCTTCCTCCGGATCTGTTGAAAATCCCCTTCTATGTTTGGAGCTACTGAGACTCTGACACCGCGCTACCCCAAGCCATTGGGCCTACAGAACCAGTGGCCCTCCTCTGCCTGCTCAGAACTCCGCAGTTCCACACAAGCTGGGCCTCAGGGACACTGTGCGCCCACCTGCCCCTTGGAAGATCCACAGTTCTTCAATCGCAGCCAGGTTAGGGTGCTCACCACAGGCCGCAGTGCCTCAGGAGCCTGTGATCCCTCCCTGCTTGCAGAGATATCCACAGTCCTCCAGACAAAGGAAGGGACTTCTGCAGGCACTCCAGATCCACCCAGCTCCTCCTCTGCAGGCAGATGGCTAGGCGCAGCTGGGCTCGGGGGTTAGTGTAGGCCCGCCCATCCATCAGGAGCTCAGCAGACTTCCAAGTGTAGCCGGGAGGGATGGGGAGGCGGCTGTCGTGGCCTCTAACCCACTGCTCCACTTCACTGCACCCAGAAGCCTGAGGGGTCCGGAACAGTCTGAGATTTGGGCAGACTGTGCTGGGCACTCACCACAGGCTGAGGTGCCTCAGGAACCTGCGATCCCTCCCTGCTTGCAGAAATATTCAGTCCTTCAGACAAAGGAAGGGGCTTCTGCAGGCACTCCGGATCCACCCAGCTCCTCTTCTGCACTAATAGTTGTTCTTTCAATTGGGTATATATAAAACAACTGAAATACAGAACATTACAGAACTTATCAAAACACAATATTGAATAGAACAATACCATTAATCAGAATAAATCAAAACAGTGATAAAAAAGTTTTCCTTCAAAGAAGCGATAGAGGCACTTGGAGAACTGAGGAGCTTCCAATGGGCGGGTGGGCCCACACTATCCTGGTGCCCAGCCTGTTTGGGACTCCCGTACCTTGTCATCAGTGTGCAGAGGAGGGGCTGGGCGGATCTGTGGCACCTGCATCAGCCTCCCCGTGTGTCTGGAGGACTGTGGATATCTCAGCAAGCAGGGGAGGATCACAGGTTCCAGAGGCACCACGGTCTGTGGTGAGTGCTCAGCGCACTCCGCCCAAAGCCCAGACTGTTTGGGACCCTCCAGGCTTCTGGGTGCAGTGAAGTAGAGAGGTGGGTTTGAGGCGTCTACATCTGCCTATGCATCGCGGCTGCGCTTGGAGAGCTGTGGAGCTTCCAACGGGCAGGTGGGTGCACGGTGTCCCTGAGGCCCAGCTTATCTGGAACTGCAGAGTTCTGAACAGGCAGAGGAGGGCCATTGGTTCTGCAGGCCCAGTGGCTTGGGGTAGTGGGCTGCCAGAGTCTCAGGAGCTGCAAACATAGAAGGGGATTTCCAACAGACCCTGAGGAAGCTTTCAAATAACACTTGAAACACAGAAATATAGGAAAATGACAAAATGAAAGACCATATTACAACCTCAAACCTCCCACCCATCTCAGGAGCAATGTATGAAATGTATGAAAAAAAAATAAATGCCATTCACCTCAAATATCGGACACAATAGCTACTGAAATTATCAAGCAACTCCAGGAAGCTTTAAAGAAATTCAAACTCAAAATAATCTCCCAGGTAAAAGAAGAAATGATAAAAGAAATGAAAGAGATTCTGAATATATTTAAAGAAAACACAGATAAAAAATTGGAGGAACTAAACAAAAGATAGAATCCCTAGACGAGCAATATAAGAAACAAACAGATTGCATTATGTATAATGCAGATGTACAAAGATATACAGGAAATAAAAAACTCCACTGAAAGTTGTAAAAACCACCTTAATGAATGTGAAGATAGAATTTCAGACCTTGAAGACATGATTGCAGCTAGTGAACAGGAAAGGAAAGATCTTTTGAAAATAACAAGGAATCAGGAAACAACAAATCAACAACGGCAAGACGATGCAAAGAAAAATAACATAAGAATGATAGGGATTAATTAAAAAGAAGGAGACAACATGAAGGATGTCAAGAGGATATTTAGAGAAGTAATAGCTGAAAATTTCCCAAGCATGAGATCAGAAACCGACATCAGGATCAGTGAAGCAAATAGAACTCCAAATAGTGATAACCAAAATAAAACTACACCCAGACATAAAATAATCACCATCCCAGAAATCCAACACAAGAATAGATTATTAAAAGCTGTCAGAGAGAAAAGACAGATCACTTATAAAGGAAAACCTATCAGAATCACAGCAGACTTCTCAGCACAAACAATAAAGTCAAGAAGAGCATGGAGTGAAGTATTCCAGATCCTAAAGCAAAATGATTTCCAACCTAGACTGATGTACCCTGAAAAACTATCATTCAAAATTGATGGTGAAATGCAATACTTCCATGACAAAGAACAGCTGAAGAACTTCATGAACACCAAACCAACCCTGCAAAAAATATTGAAAGACACTTTAGATACACAAAGAAAAAAACCACTAAGCAAAGCAGATAATTAAACAGAACAGAAAGATAAGGATGCAACAGCAGAGAGATAACATGTCAAAAATAAACCAGCATTTAACAGTAATAACCATTAATGTAAATGGTCTCAATGCACCAATCAAAAGAAACAGACTAGCAGAATGGATCAAGAAACAAAATCCAACCATATGCTGTTTACAGGAAACCCATCTAACCCAGAAGGATACTCACAGACTGAAAGTCAAAGGATGGAAAACAATACTTCATGCAGCAGGAATCCAAAAAAAGGCAGGAGTAGCCATTCTGTTTGCAGACAACGTGAACTTTAAACCAACAATAACCATAAAGGACAAAGAAGGTCACTACATACTCGTAAGGGGAAAACTCCAAGAGGAAGAGATAACTATCTTAAATATATATGCACCAAACTCCAGAGCACCCAGTTATATAAAACATTTATTAACAGAAATGAAAACTCAAATTATCAGTAACACAATTGTAACAGGAGACCTTAATACGCCACTGACACCAAGGGACAGATCAACCAGACAGAAAATGAGCAAAGAAATAACAGAACTGAATCACACCTGTGAACAAATGGATTTGATAGACATATACAGAATGTTCCACCCAACAACATCAGAATACACATTCTTCTCAGCAGTACATGGATCATTTTCTAAAATAGACCATATATTAGCTCACAGAACATATTTAAACAAGTGCAAAAGAGCTGAAATCATCCTTTGCATGTTATCGGATCATAGCGCTCTGAAATTAGAAATTAATGATAAAAGATACTTCAAAAATCCCACAAACACATGGAAACTGAATAACACACTCTTGAGTAATCAGTGGGTCACAGAAGAAATTAAAGAAGAAATCAAACAATACCTAAAAGAAAATGAAAATACAGACAAAACTTACCGGAACCTGTGGGATGCAATGAAAGCCGTCCTGAGAGGAAATTTAATGCACTGAGTTCCCACATCAGGAAAACAGAACGAATACAAATAAATAACTTGATGCTACACCTCAAACAGCTAGAAAAAGAAGAGCAAGTCAAGCCCAAAGCCAAAAGAAGAGAGGAAATTATAAAAATCAGAGCAGAAATCAATGCAATAGAGACTAAGAAAACAATCCAAAGAATCAACAAATCAAAGAGTTGGTTCTTTGAAAGAATAAATAAAATCGATAAGCCCCTAGCCAACCGTATTTAAAAAAGGGAAGAAAAAGCTCAAATTCATTCAATAAGAAATGAAAAAGGAGAAATCACTACAAACCCAATAGAAATACAGAAGATCATCAACACCTATTTCGAAAACCTCTACTCTCAAAAGTTTGATAACACAGAAGAAATAGACAGATTCTTAAAAGCATACGAAGTGCCAAAGCTAGATCAAGAGGATGTAAAACTGTTGAATAACCCAATCTCTGTTACTGAAATTGAAAATGTAATTAAGTCCTTACCCACCAAAAAGAGCCCAGGCCCAGATGGATTCACTGCAGAATTCTACAAGAATACAAAGAAGACCTAATGCCGACACTCCTAAAACTATTCAATGAAATTGAAAGGGAAGCAATCCTTCCTAAGTCATTCCTGGAAGCAAATATTACTCTAGAACCAAAACCTGAGGAAGACCTAACTAAAAAAGAGAACTATAGACCGATCTCCCTAATGAACACAGATGCAAAAATCCTCAATAAAATATTGGCAACTAGGATGCAGCAAATCATCAAGAAGATTATACACCATGACCAAGTGGGATTCATCCCAGGAATGCAAGGATGGTTCAACATACGCAAATCAATAAATGTAACCCACCATATCAATAAAGCCAAAAGTAAGAACCACATGGTCATTCCTATAGATGCAGAAAAAGTCTTCCATAAGATCCAACATTTATTCATGATAAGAACTTTACAGAAAATTGGAATAGATGATCTTTACCTCAATATAATAAAGGCCATTTATGACAAACCAACAGCCAGCATCATACTAAATGGCCAAAAATTGAAAGCCTTTACATTAAAATCAGGCACAATACAAGGATGCCCTTTATCACCACTCCTATTTAATATAGTACTGGAAGTACTAGCCAGAGCAATTAGGCAAGAGAGAGAAATAATAGGAAAAGAAGAAGTTAAATTATTATTGTTTGCAGATGACATAATACTCTACATAGAAGACCCTTAAAGAACATTGAAAGACTCTTAGATACAATAAATAAATTCAGTAATGTGGCTGGATACAAAATCAATACTCAGAAATCAATAGCATTCCTATACATGAACAACAAAATCACAGAGAGGGAAATAAGAGAAACTACACTCTTCACATTAGCAAGCAAAAAAAAAAAATGAAATATTTAGGAATTACTCTTACGAAAGAAGTGAAAGACTTACACAGTGAAAATTATAATACACTGAAAAAAGAAATTGAAGATGATTTCAGAAAATGGAAAGACATCCCTTGCTCATGGATAGGAAGAACAAACATTGTGAAAATGGCCATTCTCCCAAAACTGTTATACAGATTCAATGCAATCCCAATAGAAATACCATCAACATACCTTATAGATCTAGAGAAATCACTCCTAAATTTCATCTGGAACCAGAAGAGACCTAGAATAGCAAAGGCAATTCTAAGCAGCAAAGACAAAGCAGGAGGCATCACAATCCCTGACTTGAAGTTATACTACAAAGCAACAGTAGTAAAATCAACATGGTATTGGAATCAAAAAAGAGCCGAAGATCAATGGAATAGAATAGAAGATACAACCACAACTACAAACACACTCAACCACCTTATCTTTGATAAAGGAGCCAAGCAGGTTCACTGGAAGAATGACAGTCTCTTTAATAAATGGTGCTGGAAAAACTGGCTCTCCATTTGCTGAAAACTAAAGCTAGACCCATGTCTATCACCACGTACTAAATTAAAATCTAAATGGGTCAAAGATCTGAATATTAAAAGAGAAACACTAAATCTATTGGAAGACAGATTGGGTAGAAACCTTGAAGACATAGGAGTAGATAGAGAATTCATGAACAGGACTCAAACCACACGGGAAATACTTCCCAGAATCAATAACTGGGACCACTTCTTATTAAAAAGTTTCTGCATGTCAAAAGAAATCTCCAGCATAGTGAAAAGAAAACCCACAAACTGGGAAAAGATTTTAGTGAACTCTCTCTCAGACAAGGGACTCTTGTCTAAAACATATAAAGAATTAAAAAAACTCAGACCCCCAAAATTCAAAGATCCAATGCAAAAATGGGCATCTGAGATGAATATGCACTTCTCAGATGCAGAAATGCAAATGGCAAATAAATACATGAAAAAATCTTCATCATCTTTGGTCATTAGAGAAATGCAAATTAAAACCACACTGAGATAACATCTCACTCCTGAAAGAATGGCCAGGATCAAGAAAACCAACAACAACAAATGCTGGAGAGGCTGTGGGGGAAAAGGAACTCTCCTACACGTTTGGTGGGAGTGTAGACTGGTGCAGCCTTTGTGGAGGTCAGTCTGGAGATTTCTCAAAAAGTTGGGATTGGAAGTCCCATTTATTCCAGCTATTCCATTCCTAGGCATATTCCCAGAAGAACTGAAAGCATCATACCACAGTGATATATCTGCACCTATGTTTATAGCAGCACAATTTGTAACCGCCAGATCTTGGAAACAACCCAAGTGTCCATCAACTGAGGAATGGATAAAAAAAGTTGTGGTATTTCTATACAGTGGAGTATTATTCAGCTATAAAGAAGGATCACATTGAGATATTTATCAATAAATGGGCGCAGCTTGAGACCATACTCATAAGTGAAATAAATCAATCTCGCATGTGTGAATACTGAAGTTTCCCTAATGTTAAGTAATGATTCAAATATATAAAAATATGTGGTAATCATGATTCCCCATTATGTGGACTTGAAGCCTTATAAAGTTTTCACTTATTAATTGGAAAGGCTTTATTCTGGGCTTCTTGATATGGAAATATTTGAAGCTATAGTATATGAAGTTTTATTCAAATATTTCAAGGAAAAAGACAGACACTATGGTAACTACTATTAAGTCGGGTTATTTGGTGGTGAAGCACTAGGTTGCTGAAACAGTCATGCTTTGACCTGTATTGTTATATTGTTATGTCCTCTTTTTATCTCAATCTCTCCCTTATTCATTAAAAAAAATTATTTAGTTATTTCTTATGTTTTTTTAATTAAGAGGAAAAATTAAAAAAATTAGCAGGATATATAATAGTAACTTTTTTTGATTTCCTATTAACTTGTTTTGAAGTCCTGTAATACTCCCACTATCTTGTTTTGACTGATTAGACTGTGTTCCATTCTGTATGATAGTATCAAGTTTGAGGGTATAGGCAACTACTTTGAAGGCAGTAAGATTCACTAAGATGCCCATTCTGGTTTGACTATTGTCTCCTTTGAAAGTCTTGTAATGTTTACTATGCTTAAGTTTTATTGGTCTTTTTCTCTACTCTTTTGTTCAACTTTATAATATCTAATGAGATAGAGAATTCTTTTTAAGGAAACAAGAGACATTGTTGATAACAATTGTTGATAACCTTGTACTCTTTTACATCATGTGCTATGTCTATCCTTGGTTTTGACTGACAGCTTTGTTTTGCCATATTTGACTTTATTCTCTCCTCCCCAAAAAAGTGATAAGAACTAAGGAGTAATAAAACCCAAAATGTGTAAATTTTGTTGTAAAAAAGTGAGAGAAAAAAAGAGCTCTAAAGGATACAACAGCAAGTGTGTTTCGGGGTGTTAAATAGCTGACAATATTAATGTTTTTGGTTGGATCATTGAACACAACTGTTTGCCATCTCACTGTTTGAATGTCCACTTTGTATGCTTTGATACTGTGATTTGAGCAACTATCTCTAAGATGATAATATGTAATCTATTAACTGGTGATTTCTTACTGTTGTTCTTTTTTTTTTTTTTTTTTTTTTTTTGTAGTTCTATATTACTTGTACCCTCACACCGCTTTGTTTTGTTTTGTTTTTTTCTCTTTTTCCTTTTAAATAAAATAAAAAAAAAACCAAAGAAATGGTAGAAGGAAATCCCCCTTATTTGCTACATTGCATATGGTCAACCTCCCAAGAGATGCTCAGGTCTCTGGCTCCCATTTGCTAACGGAGTTGGTGGTGGGGTGTTTGATTCTCAGCCCATGCACCAGTAGGTTCATGGCCACATACCAGGGAGGTGAGCTGATTGCTTGCTTTCTCAGCACCCTAAGTTCCAACATGGCATGGATCTCAGGAGATGCTGGTGGTTCGCCCCCTCGGGTGTCTGCAGGCTGCCACAATACAGCCTTTTACTAGGTGGTCGAGCTGGTTGCTTGGCTTCCCAGTACCCTAAGTTCCAGCATGGCTTAAGTTTCACCTGTCTTCCCATCTGCTTTCCATTGCTAAATCCTCACCGATGGCTTGCTTCCTGTTAGCTCAACAGTGGCATTAGATTCTCAGAGGGCTCTGAGCCCTACTTGGAACTGTGTGCGGAAAGGATCTGGGTTGCATGCTCCTTTTTTAGAATCTAATGTAATAGTAATAGAAATAAAGCAAGTGATAAATGTAATGTACTTGAATAATCTTGAAACCATCTTTCCCTGTGCTTAGAAAAATTGTCTGCCTTGAAACTGGTTCCTGGTGCCAACAATGTTTTGGGTCATTTCTTTACAGGATCTACAAGCAAAGTAAAATCTACATTCACACTAACACAGTTTTTGTCATTTCATTCAGTTTTTCTTTCATGTACAGTGAAGTTTCCCAGAGGCTACGTGATATGCAAAACTTCAAAAAGACTGTATGTCTGATAATGGAATGCTAAATAATGGAAGTTTTCTCATTAAGTATTTGTTAATAAAATAGAAATTTTCATAAAATACATGCACATGAAGTAGATTCCTGGTTATTTTATGTGACAATAAAAAACTTTCTATTTTCTCAGTTTTACTGAGAAATACTATAGTTATTTATAAATATATCATGTATAAGGAGATTTCTTAGAAGTCATCAACAAATTTTGAATAAGAACATGTTGAATTTTTATACAAGACAAAAGAGATTAACTTCAGGGTTCTTGTGGAGATTCTATCACACAAAACACAAACCACTATGAGAACTTCAGTGCACAATAGGAATAGATGGTATTATTTTTGCTAACAATCATTTTGAAGTGGAGCAGGGTTTGGACTCCCAGTGGAAATAATTTAGATCAACCTCATGGTTTTCTTCTCCCCTGTAGCTCTTTCAGCTGGTAGTGGCAGCTAGAGAAGTATACTCAACTATCATCATTATGTGTATATTGTAGGTTTTCATTGTTTCCTATGGCTTGAAAGGTGCCTGTTATTTCAAGCTGCTGGAAACTGAATGTGCTTTTATGACAGAGAGTCATTTAAACTTTCAATCTCCTTTGTTTGCAGGCAAAATATCTTTATTTTTAATAATATTAAGAATTAATTATTTGGCTATGGTTTAGAAATACAAAATGAAGAAGTACAGTCCCCTTCTTTAAAGATCTTGTGGCATGTGGTCTAATAAAGAGCATGTGCACATTACTAAGTTATCTTTATGTACTGTGACCACTGAATCAGTGAGCATAGTGGAGAAGCACAGTGAAAAGTGAGAGTAGGGTCATTACAGCCACTAGGAGGAACCTTGAGAAAGGTTTCTTGGAGGAAGTGTTGTCTGGTCCAGGAGTGATAAGTTGAATAACTCAGATAAGGATATGAAGGGAGAAAGAAAGAGAATGTAACAAGTAGGGCAGGCTACAAAATTAAACCAAGATACCAGATTGCTTAGCACATTTATGAACTCCTACAAGAATAAGATATTTGGGATGGCTAACCTGAAAATTGGGAGGCAACTAATAATAGAAGTACAGAGACTAAGCACTTAACGTGAATGACCCTTTGGGAATCTGAATGCAATCCTTTATGTAAAGGGACTTGGTTAAAGTTTTCAGAATCAAAATGGAGTCACTTTCATCAGCTCTATAAAAATAAACAAATAAAATCAAGAGGCTGTAAGGAAGAGTTTTCAAGCATCATTGACTAATAGCAATTATCACAAAGTTTTTACCAGAGTCACAAGGCCACTGTAATTCACATTAAAAAAATACTTCTGCAGCAACATCTACCCAGACTCTGTCTTCCCCCATGGAGTGGTGCCACCTTCATTATAATCCAACTATTGTTTCAAAATATCTTATGGAATCCTCCTTATTTACCCTTTAAAACCCATTATTTGACCCAACTTTCTTGAATATCTCTATAGTTTAACACTTCTCATTTAAAGACTCTAGATTAATGTATCATAATTCCATAGAGAATGTTCCTCTGGTTATTATTTAAGTTGACAGTTTCATTGGACAAAGTAAGATATAGTTAAGAATCATGGGTTCTCTAATGGTCTATGAAAATGTCTCATTTTGTAGCCTAAACACCCCTGTCATTAAGAAAACTGGCTTTAGTTTTGCTAAGGTCACAGATTATCTCCCTGTTACTTCAATTATTCCCAATAAACACTAAAACAAGCAAATAAGCAAATATAGTCTTAATGGTACCACTGAAAGCAAAGTCAAGAAGTGGGAAATTCCAGTGTCCAACTGTGTCCTTCACCCAGAAAGAATCTTCTGCATGTCAATGAGCACCCCATGGAATGGTGCCACCTTCATTATTAATCCAACTATATTTTCAAAATATCTTATGGAATCCTCCTTATTTACCCTTTGGCTGCTATATTTACCTCCTTATTTACCCAGATGGCTGCTATAAACCTGAGTGTGAAGGTTTCACAAGGCAGAATGTAGAGCAAAAGCATCATCCTTTTCCATTGACCAGTCTCTTTTATCACAAAGGAAAGTAATTTCCAGAACTTGTGAATTCAGTCTTTCCCCTAGGTGAGAACTACATTTAGCCTAGTATAAATATTATTTAGACAAATCATGATTAATGGTGAGTGTGTGACTGAAGATGGTCCTATCTGGGTACATATAGGATCCTCGTAGCAGGAAATAGGGGAGGACTAGATGTTATAGAAACATCAAAACACCCCACACAGCCAAGGTAGCTCCACTTGACCCAACATGCAGTCTAGCCCATTTCTGTAATTCTTTTGATTCTGATTCTGAAATTCTAGCTGGAAGTCTGAACTCTTGGAACACTACTGGGCTTCCTGGTCTGGTTTATCAGCTGCACTTTTGACTTGCTCTAGGTCTCCATACATGCATATTGCTAAACACTCAAACATCTATTCTCCAGTCTCCACTCCTCTATTCCTTACCTCTTTTCCATTAGACCATCAAATACCTCTTTGCTCAGCTTCCCGGAGTCAGCTCACCAAAAAAGAGTCTTTTATTGTGAACTATTTAATGCATTTTACAAGGAATGCGTAGATTTTCTAGCACCTTTGGTAGTTTTTTTATTGAGAGTATTCATTGCAGTAAAGATTTTAGGCCATCCTCTTTTGAACAGGCAAATCTGGGGAAGAAAAACACAATCAAAACAAATAGTGAACTTCAGGCTTCTACAGTCTTATGTGGTGAGATACTGCTTATGAAAATGTGTTCCTTACACTGGCAAAAGCAGTATTGGCTGTAAATGAGTGTAACATGTATATTGGAAGACCTGAATCAGAAAACTTGAGATGGGTCCAGAACTGTACTTTAATAATCTTTCCTGGAGATTCTGATACACATTAAAGTTTGATAACCACAGAAATAAAAACATAGTAAATCTACAGTGAAGTTTTACAACTTTGATTAAAGCAATACATCTTTCTATGCTGTTTCCATTGAGAAAATCATACTTATTGATGATAAAACACCTGCCTGAAGAAGATTAAATGGATAACCATTTGTCAAGTGGTGAGCTTAATTTTTGTCACTTTTTGGTAGTATAAGTATATACTCATTTTTCTCTTCCTCACCTTTCTGAATGTTATTTGTAATATTTTTTGAATTCCACTTTTTAATGTTAATTGAAGTTACACACCAATTACACATCAGAAGAGGTTCAGCGTTCAGTCTCTCTTTGGAAGATATCAGATTGTGTTAAGTACGGACTCTTTCCTTTTTTTGCCTGTGATTTCAGTGTTTACCTCTGCCACCTATATTTTCACTCTCTAACCCCAGAGATGTTGCATTTATGTTACAAAATGGGCTCTGCAAAGGTGGTTATATATGATTCTTCAAGGTGCACACTCTCTCCTTTCGTACTGCTCTTTCATCTCTTATTTCTGATTCATGCAGCTGGTATTTCATTTATTTGAAAGTAACTTTGCTTCAGGATGAAAACCATGCTTGAAGATGCCAAGTTTCCTGGCTGTGGAATCACAGTTGCGAAATACCACCGTCTGTTCGCATCCCGCCTGAGAAATGCACTCCGCTTGGGGCTGCAGTGGCTGCAAATGGTCTCGGTTAGCAGGACTGCGTGGTTCTGTTTCTCTGTGCAGTGTCACAGCATAAAATGGGCATCGTTTGTGGGACTGCACATGTTTCCCGTCCTAGTTCTGATTCTCTTGAGCAGGATGTTGGCTCTCTTCAGCGTGAGTAATGAGGGATTCTGCTTCCAAGTGCTTCTAAAAAGAAAGACTGGCTATTTTTTTTTTCCCTGAAGAAGCTAATTGTAGGAACTACAACTTAATAGAAGCCATAATTTTGTAAGCCCCTCCTATAGATACACAGTGTACTTACATTCATTTGCAACATCATGTTGAGTCTATGCCAATCCTGCAAAATAGATACTATACCATCGTCCTACTGAGGAGGATACTAAGGCTCAAAGAAGGTAAGTGCTTTTCTCAAATATCTACTAATTAGGAGCCTTTCATTTCTCCCATCTCTCTTTGATGCAGCCTCTGTCTGTCATTCTGAAAATGAAGGCACATTATCAGGATTATATGATGTACACCTGTATACTAGCAATTTTGGTGGTAATAAAATTTGACAAAGAGTATATGACAGATATCATTTGATGTTAGTACAAATACTACCATGATATATTTAGTTGTTATACTGCTGACTTTTATTAGTAGATGTTTGAAGTACATAATGATTACATTCACTATGAGAAATTGGTACAGGTACATAGCACATTTTAAGAGATTATTTATCTATAACCACATATTAACAGCAAACCCAATAAAACTTGCCACTTCATTTCTTTCCTTCAGAAAACAGGGACAAATGTTTGGAAATGTAAGTTGTTCACTCTGTGGTTGTAAAGATGCCCTGTGGAAGGAGAAAGAATAAGAAATCAAATAGACTATATATGCCAGGGAATCATGCAACGTTACCTTCAAAACCTGCCTGAAAGGCTCAAGCCTACAATGAAATTGTCTTTGAGCAGATAGAGACGTGCAACTCACAGAGTTGCTGTGATGATTGAGAAGGTGCCTAACATGTTTGGTGAATAGTAAACATTCCAAATGTGTTAGTTTATCTGCTAAGAATGCTGTACAAGTACTTGGAAGTGGTGATAGTAGACTTGCTTTTTAGATTTTAACTCATAATCTCCCTCTCTTTTCAGAACATTCAGCTATTTCTGCTGTAGGTAATTTTTCAAAACCCATACAATTGAAACATTTGCTTTTTCCATTTGTAGAGATAATTGCTATTTCCTAATTGGCCTTGAGACAGTCAAAGGGAAGTATCTCTTCCCTCGGGCTCCCATTCTCCTCTGTAAATCTGCACATTATCTTTAAAACTTTATTATAGTTATGTGTACTTTTTTGCTTATTCACTGAGCTGTGAACTCCATGCTAGTAACTCACATTTAGGTCTTTATCCCTAAAGCATGTAAGTTACTGGCTCATGAAAAGCACTTAATAAATGTATGTTGCCTGAATGCATTTTCCCCCTAAATATACCAAGGAATGCTTTATTATACAATGGGAATTCCACCGGGATTTTGTAAAGTATTTTGACTATAAATATCTATATAATGCAACTTTAAAATTGCTTTACACATATATTAATATTCCAAAGTAGCAGTTATAAGTCAGTGCTCGATATGATCTCAGAAAACATTTTCTGGACTCCTATATGAGCATCACTTGGAGGAGGATTTTTCAGCATTTTCTCCCATAATATATATTTCTAGAAAACAGCTTCTTGTGTGTTTTTCGAGTGTTTTAAATAAAGGCCAACCATAAGCCAAGTATTTCATGAAGTCAATTTGTTTTGTTTGTTTCACATTGCTTCGAGGTTATTCATTTCCAGCTAGTTCAGAAAATCACATCTGAGTTAAGAGAGCTGGGACTGGTATCTTGCAGAAAGTGAGAACTAGAAGTATGTAAAAATGAGGGTTAATTTTGCACAAACAATGTGAGGGCAGGGAGTTAACTGAGTAGTCAGTGCTGCATAGGGGTTATAAATGTACTAAAGTTTGTAATTATTTCTTACTGATAACACTATTAAAAAGCATCACTATTTCCCTTGGAAAAAAATTGAAGAGTGTAGGTGGACCAGCAAAAGGAGATGTGGCATGAATCCATAGAACCAAATTTCATCCCCATTTTTTCCTAATGTAGGTTTGAACTCAGTTTTGTAGAGGAAAATGTACATGAAAATATCCAGTATATTGTATCCGTGGATCTTAAGATGGCTCAGTGGGCTCAGTGAGATATGAAAAGAGAAAGAATCAAAGGACTAGGATGACCAGAATATCTACAAATGTGCAAAGACATGAGCTGTCTGGTGGTGCATGCATTCTGGAACTGTGGTAGCAGTGGCCACGTGAATCTGTGTGAGTGCAGAACTGCACAGAGCAAAGTGTATCCTCGTGTACATGCACATGTGGTGTGACAGAAGAGAGCCAGGGAGGGGAAATGATTAATTCTATAAAAGCGTAAAAGATGGTGGACTTTGCAGTCTTTTTATTTTTAGTACTGAAGATGGAGCCAGGGCTTGTGCATTGAACTATACTCTTAGCCCTTCTTATTTGTGTTTTAAATTTTATTTTGAGACGGACTCTAAGTCACTAAGTTGCTCAGCCTGGATTCAAAGTTGAAATCTTCCTACCTCAGCCTCCCAGAGTGCTGGGAAATGTGGGTCACCAGGCCCAGCCCTTCCATGTCAATTTCATGGCTGTGAGATGCTAGGATAGTCACACATCAAGTGTACCCTTTGAGGGAAACTAGAACTTTTAGAGTATGTAACATTGCTCTGTATTGTTTAAGACTCCATCTAAATCTGTAATTATCTGAACAAAAGAGTTCAAACTAGGGGTTTTTGTAATAAAAATGTGTATAAATATGGATCTCTCATTATTTTGTAAAATATGTGACCTACAAGAAAAGCCTAGAAGGGATTAAGTTATTCATCCATCCACTGTGTGGGAGACAACTTGAGAGACTCCCCTTGAATGCAGGACAATTACTGCAACTTTGATTATATGGAGACTTGTTTCCTTATGCGGATATGTACAGAGCTGACTATGGTATTTCCTTTTCTCTTCTACTGGTTCTAAGCATTGCAAATAAGGCCAGCTGAGATACTGGTATGTAATCTCTAAAGCCATCAGGCATCTCCTGTTTTCTCACATTGAGCTCTCTGTGAAAGGTATGAGCACAGCGAGATGGTAGAGCTCCAGGAATGTCAACTGGGTATGAGGCTCCAGATAAGGAGGTTATAAGTGCCCACGTCACAAAAATTTACACATCAGAAACCGGCAACAACAGCATCCTAAAACAATTCAGTTGTTACCTTAATTGAATTATGCAAGTTGATCCTTCTGCATATTTTTATCTCTGCATTTTGCAGAGATGCTTTTCTCCCCATCCGTCTAGCCAGCTTAAGTTACTTACATAGTTCTTTGCATTCTCACTGTCACTCATCCTCAAGCCACTCTCCTTCTTCACAAGATAATAAATTCAGGGAGAGGCCTGGGATCAGGACCTTTGTCTGCACATCCTCATGGGGAGTTGGATTTAGGACCCCTTGGCTGCCCTTAAATTGGAATCTGTCTTGGTGTCTTTACTCTCGCTGTTGGTTGCTTTGGAGGTAGTAGATTCGAATTAACTTGCTGGGATTCCAATATTGACTCAGTGGGATTATCAATATAACTGTTTGGACTGTGAGGAAGACTGGAAAAGTGATTACAATACATAGATGGCTCTACTCAATATTTGGGATTACAATACACTTGTCTACCCATTCATTCATCTGTCCATCTATCTGTTCATTCATCTGTCTGTCTTTTTTGTTTGTTTGTTTTTCATTTTTTATTGGTACCAGAGATTGAACTCATGACCACCTGCTTGCAAGGCAGGTACTTATGCCGCTGAGCTAAATCCCCAGCCCCTATCTGTCTGTCTTTTAATCCATCGATGCATTTACTGATTATTTCTTTCTCTCCTTGTTATAACTTTTTCCTGTTTTAATGAGCTATCATCAACAAATAGGGTTTACATTTATTTAAAGTGTACAGCTTGATACTCTGATATATGCCCTCATTAAACCCCATTCCACTAGGTAACATACCTATCCCATCACACAGTTACCAGGGACTGTGTATGCATGTGTTGCATACACAGTGTGTGCTTTGCAGTGAGAGCACTCAAGATCCACTTTCGTAGAAAACCTCAAGTGTGTATCACAGTCTTATTAACTACATCTTCACATTGTATGTTAAATCTCCAGAACCTGCTCATTTTTAAAGAACTGAAACTTTGTACTCTTTGATGATCACTTCCCATGGGTGCCTTTCCCAAACCTCTGGAAACCAGCATGATGAACTCTGCTTCTATGAGTTTTGACTATTTTAGACTTCACACAAGTGATCCATAAAGTATTCATTTTTTAGTGTTTGGTCCATTTCACTTTGCATAATGACCTTCAGTTTCTTCCATGTTGTCACAAATGGTGATGTTTTCTTCTTTATCAAAGCAAAATAATATTAGATATACTATACTGTAAACTGTGCTATATATCTGTGTGTATCATGTATCTTTAAGCTTTCATGTGTTGCTGGGGATTTACATTGTTTCTGTGTCTTGGATATTTGTGAATAATGTGTCAGTGAACATGAACACAACATTTACTTCATCCATTCCTCTGTTGATGGGCACATAGGTCACTTCCAAGATTTAGCTATTAGGAGTTGCGCTGCTATAAATATGCACGGCACAGATCACTGTGATATGATGTCTTTAACCCTTTGGGGAACATACATATTAGAAGAACAGTTGAATCAAATGGAATTTCTGTTTAGTTTTTTAAGGAATCTGATTTCCACAGTTGTGGTACTAGTTTACATTGCCACAAACAATGTATAAAAGCTTTTTCTCTCTGGAATTCTCATCTGTCTGTATTTGTTATTATTTGACTTCTTTATGGTAGCTGTTCTTTTGCTTTAATTTCCATTTCTTTGATGGTTAGGAATGTTGAACATTCTTTATGTATTTATTAGCTATTTATACTTCTGCTTCTTCTAAGTTTCTATTTGTTTCACTTGCCCATTTTTTTATTAGACTTTTTATTTTGGGGAGTCTATTTTTTTCTTTTGTGTTTAATGTATTCTTTATGTTAGTCTTTTTTACAAACCATAGCTGGCAAAATTTCTCTCCCATTCTGTAAGCCAACTCTTCACTCTGCTGGTATTCCTTTGCTTTGCAGAAACTTTTTGATTTGGTATAGTTAGTTTGTTGATACCATATGTTATTTCTTGTAGAATTGGGGTTTTGTTCATAAAATCCTTGCCTACATTTTGTATGGAGCAGTTGAAGCTGGAGATTGATCACATGTGTGGGGCTAAAGCAAGGCCAGCCCTGAAAACACAGAGAGCCCAAAACAAGCCATGTAAACAAGCTGTTCCAGCTTCAAGAAGGCAAAGGGCCCAGGCCAGCCAGGCAAACAAGTTGCTAGGTAGTGGGGTTGAAACTGACATCTTCCTCTTGAGTGTATAAATAAATGTGCTACAGTGGTTGAGCAGTTCCTTCCCTCCCATCAGGAGAGTAAGGGCTCCACTTGACCCCAGCTTTTGTCTCTTTATTTTCTCATCCTCTCACTGCCCTTCCCTTGGGAACATCTAGAGCTGCAGCTGGTCCCTACAACACTTACGTCTTCAAGAGCTTTACTTATTTTATTTTCCAGCAGATTAAATGTTGCTGTTTTAGTGTTTGGGCCTTCATTCATTCACATTTTAGTTTAGCATATAGTGTTAGCTGTGGGTCTAGACTATTGCATACAGACAGCCTGTTTTCCCGAAGGCATTTGTGAAAGTGGCTATATTAGCTCCACTGTGTGTTTCTGGTTTCTTTGTCAAAGCACAAGTGGCTGAATGTGTTTGGATTTGTTTCTGTGTCCTTTATTCTGTTCCATCAATACATGTTTGATTTTGTGAAAATATCACATTGTTTTTTTTTCACTATACTTTTGTAACATAAATTGAAATCTGGGATTTTGATGACTCCTGGATTGCTTCTGTCATCCTCATTTTTGTTTGTTTGGTTTTTGTTTTGCTATTCTGGATCTCTTCCATCTCCCTATGAATTGTGGGGTATTTCTCTTATTCTTGGAGGAGTGCTGCAAGTATTTTGATTGGGATTGCCTTAAGTCTACCTAGGAGTTTGGAAAGTAACACCAGTGTGACAACATTGGTTTTTCTTACTCAGGGGCAGTAGATATTGTTACCAAGGTTTCAAAGGCAACAAATGCTGGAGAGATTGTAGAGAAATACAAGGCTCAGAGACTTCCAGTAAGATGGCAGAGCAGTGAGCAGGAGAGAAGGAGACTCTGAAGTTTCATGTCTGGACCCTGGAATATAGCAACATGAAGAAGAGAAGAAAGAAGGTAATAGTTCCCAGAACCCAGGAAGGACCTGAGGAGAGACTGAAGCCCAAGGGGAGAGTAAAGAGAGAAACCAGCAAAGGAGAAGGAGGAGGCAAGTGGAGCTTTCTCCCTGAACTCTGACTTACCTCACAGGAGGGGCTGCTCAAACCTGCAGGTGCAGAGTGACTCTAGGCAACCCCAGGAGCCTCCACAGACAAGCACAGCAGTGGAGCAGATCCATGAACTGCAGTACACTGCAGTGGCTGGTGGTGAGTTTTCACATTGGGACATCCTGTAAGAGCTGGTGATGGGCCAGGAGCTGTCTTGGAGAAAGGCCAACTGAGCTCAGGACTCAGAGTGACTGCTTGTTCCATCTAGAGGCACTCAGCCCAGTTCAAAACCACAGGGACCTGGAAACTGCTGTTAGTTGGGTGGGTCTGGTCCCAGTCTCGCAGCTGAAGGCCAGTTTAAACTTCAATGGAAATAGAGATGCAGGATCACTGGGATTATCCTCTACTTCACCGTGGAGCTGCTCCTGGCTTGCAAGGACTGACTGACATGGATATGAAATCTTCATACATTGTCAACCAGTAGCAGCAGAGCTGCATCATAAAGTAGACTTTTTTCTTTTCTTTTTTTCTTTCTTGTATTTCTGATTGTTTGCTTTTTTGTGTTTTTTTCTTCATTGTTCTTGTTGTAAGTGTGAACATGGTTTCTAGTGTTGTTGCTCTGCTTCTTCTTCCTTTTATTATTATTTCTTCCTTTAATATTATTATTTCTTCCTTTTCTCTTATCTCCCTATCTTCTGCACCAGTTGCCCAAAGTTTGCATGAACCTCTTTTGTACTTCTGTCTTGCTTTAATCTCTCCTTTTTCTTCTGTTCTCTATTTTCCCCTTAGCATCTTATAAGTTTTCTCCCCTGAGGGTAAAATTGACATACCAAAGACTTACTTATTGTACAATTTTCTGATTTGATTTAGATCTTGTTATATAACTGGAAATCTACCTCATGCTGTTAAAGGTGGCAAATTAATAGTCACCTCAATTTATTATCTAGGCTGTGTTTGAAACTATTGTTATTGCTGACTGTACCACTTTTGCCAAGGTGACATTGTTCTAACCAGCTTCCTGGTACACCAAGCTGAAATTGCCTAAGGGTCATAAATAATACTATAGGCCAGTGACAGAGAACAAGGGGCTGGGCCAATTAGGTGGCAACTTATCACCCCTAATAAATTGAAGAGGGATATATCTTGCAACAGACTCAAAATCCAATAGCTAGTTATACCTGGAAGACACTTGAGAAAATAGTAATTCCCTAAAGGTTCCGTATATTAGCAATAATGCTACTCACCATAGGCAATTTTCAAGCATCAACCAGGGAATTAAACTAAGATAATATACAAAATGAGAAGACACTAAACAAGATGCAACCCTAGACAGCCAGCTCACCAAAGGCAAACCCAGGATGCAAGGAGGTGAAACTGTCAAAAAGCTGCTGCCTGCACTCTCTGAAGGGGTAACAATGAAGTAATGAATAAGGCTCTAGAAAAAAACAAATGAGAAAGAGTTTATCAGCTAACTATGGAGACAGTGACCATAATGAAAGACATGCTTAGTTTCTCTAGATCAGAGGCAGATAAAAAACAGAAAAGCTTAAAAAATAATTCAAACTACGAATGCCCAACATAGGAAAGAAATGGGATCAGAAAAACAGACTCAAACAGATACCCAAGAGATTAAAAATTCCTTTGAAAATATAGGTAGCAGGATGAGCCAATGTGAAGACAGAATCTCAGAGATAGAAGATGGGATTGTGGTTAGAGACCATGAAAAGAAAGATTTCTTAAAGACAGTAAGGGACTGCAAGAAATTAATCTGCTAGAGGATGCAAAGCTGCTAGAGGATGCAAAGATGAATAAAATAAGATTAATTGGAATCAGTAAAAAGCATTAGATAATGAAAATGACATAAATAAACCTGTTCACACATATTATGGCCAAAACTACCCTGACAGGGAAAAGAATTTGATATGTAGATAAATCAGGCATAAATAGAACTACAATTAGCATGTTCAAATATAGAAATATAGAAATATAGAAAGTCACATAATAGTCAAAATTTCAGAAATTCAACATAAAAATAGAATATTGAAAGCTGTAGAGGAAAGAAACAACTCACAAAGAAAGCCCATATAAATCATAGTAGAAGTCCTCAAGTCAAGGAGAGTTTGGAGTGAAGTGTTTCAAGTTCTAAAAAAAAAAAAAAAAACAAACTCCAACTCAGATTTATATACCCTGCAAAATAGTCTTTCAAAATCAATGAACAAATGAGATACTTCCATGACAAAGAACACCTGAAGAAATTCATGAACAGCAAACCAGCACTTTGAAGTGTTTTGAAGGACATTGTAGAAAGAGATGACAAGGATTGCAACCCAATGAAGCCCAACAGAATGAATCCACAAGGCAAAGCAAACAATATAAATAACATGACAAACGTAAGTCAATACATATCAGTTACAACCATCCACTTTAATGGTGTCTATTCACCAATCAAAAGATACAGACTGGCAAAATGGACCAAGAAACAAGATCCAATGGAATGCTGTAAGCAGAAGCACATTTAATTTAAAAAGAAATTCATTCCTACAAGAGAAATTTATAATACCCATATCAGGAAAAGAGTAAGCTCAAATAAACAATATAATTTGAAACTTAATCTTCTAGAAAAAGAAAATATTAATGCAATGGAAACTAAGAAAACAATACAAAGAATCAGTGAATCGATGAGTTGATTCTTTGAAAGTTTAAATATAATTGATGAACACTTAGCCAGCCTTAAAAAAGGAGGAAAACTCAGACCCGTGCAATTAGGAATAAAAAGGGCTAAATCACAACAGATCTTGTAGAAATCCAGAACATCAGCTTTACCTACTTTGAGAATTTGTATTCTAATAGGATGGAAAATGCAAAAGACGTTGACACATTCATAGATACACATGAATTATCAAAGCTGAATCAAAAAGGTATAAAAATTCTAAATTAAGCAATGCCAGTCAATTAAATAGAAGATGTAATTAAAAGCTCACCAAAAAGAAAGCCCATGCCATTATAGTTTCACTGTTGACTTATGCAGGTATTTGGAGATGACCTAATACTGCTATACTGAAAACTACAGTACTCTTAAGGAGATTGAATGGAGAGATATTCCTTGCTCTTAGGTAAGAAGAGCCAATATCGTGAAAGTTGCCATACATTCAAAAGTGTTATACAGCTTTAATGTAATCCAAATCAAAATTCCAACAACATATTTCACAGAATTAGAGGAAACAATCTTAAAATTAATTTGGAACCAGAAGAGACCCAGAATAGTGAAGAAAATTCTGGGCAACAAAGGCAAAGTGAGAGGCATCACAATCCATGACTCCAAATTATACTGCAAAGTCACTGTGACAAAACATTATGTTACTGGCAAAATAACAAACAAACAAAAAACCCAAAATACTAAAACCAAACCTCAACAAAACAAAGCACCAGACCTGAGGAACAATGGAACAGATTAGAGGATGCAGAAACAACTCCAGATACCTTTAGCCACCTTATCTTTGACAAAGGGGCCAAACATTTTCACTGGGAGAGAGATAGCCTCTTTTGTAAATGGTGCTGGAAAAACTGACTTTGCACATGCCAAAGATTAAAACTAGACCCATATCTTTCACTATGTACTAATAATGAATCACATGAGATTCATTATAATCAGTATGATCAAAATGGATCAAATATTAAAGCAGAAGTGTTAAATCTGCTTGAAGATAGAATAGGTAAACTGTTGAAGACATAGATGTAGGCAATGACTTTATAAACAAAACCCTGATCATATAGGAACTATCACAAAGAATCAACAACTAGGATTTCATCTTTTTAAAAAGCTTTTGCATAGAAAGAGAAACTACCATCAGAGTGAAGAGACAGACTACAGTGTGGGAAAAAATCTTTGCCAGTTGTTCCTCAGACTATCTAGGATATATAAAGAACCCAAACATGTCAGACCAACCAAATTTCAAAAAACAGTTAAAAAATGGGTTTCTGAAACAAATAGACACTTCTCAGATGAAGAAGTAGAAATGGCAAATTAATGTATGAAAAATGTCTAACATCATTAGTCATTCAAGAAATGCAAATCAGCAGAATGCTAGGATTTCATCTCAACCCAGAAAGGATGGCTATCATCAAGAAATCAACCAGCAAAAAATGCTGACCAGTCTGTGGAGAAAAAGGAACCCTTCTCCATTGTTAGTGATAGTGTAAACTGGTGTAATCACTGTGAAAGTCAGTGTGGAAATTCTTCAAAAACCTAGTATTAGAGGTTCCATTAAACCTAGTTATTTTGGCATCTTCCCCAAAGAATTAAAAGCATCATACAACAGCGACATGTGCACACCCATGTTTATAGCAGCAGAGTTTGTAATAGCTAAGTCTTGGAAGCAGCCCATCACTGGTGAATCTATAAAGAAGATGTGTTTTTTTATACAATAGAGTGCTACTCTGCCATAAAGAATCATAAGCTAAGTGGATGCATCTTGAGGCCATTCTCTGAAGTGAAATAAATCAGACATGTGTACATACTGCATTGTTTCTCTCATATGAGAAACTGAGAGTATACGTAATGACCAAAATGTATAATAAATGTTGTGAAATAGTAAGAAAATATTCAAATGGGAAGAGGAGGTAGTGGGGGGGGGAGGGAAAGAAGAAAAAATGATGAAAAAATTAAAAAGAGAAAAGACATACAAGTATCATTATTTCAGAAGCACTCTGACCCAGAGGACAAATACTGTGCCACAGAAATATGGCAGCTACTGGGATGGAGATTTCACTCGTCAGTAGCTTCCAAAGGAAGGGCAGGTGCTTGGCATGGGATGGAGGTGCAGGAGACTGACAGTGCTCCGCAGGGGATGTGTAATATTCCCTAGTGAAGATGAGCATTAGGAAAACTTCCTTGAAACCCACAGATCTTGAAGAAGTACTCACATTTCTCAGCTGCCACCTGTCCTGACTCAGAGAAACCACGAAAACGCCACCTAGCAGGCCCATGGGAACTAAAAACAGAGGTCGGAAATAATTTTAGCTTTTCACAAGAAGTGGCCTCTTCTTTTCCATTGCTGGGGCAAGGAATGAAAATAAGTATAAAATAAGGGATGAATTAGACAAGGAGCTAGGGCACTGCCTTGTGGAGAGAGAGAGAGAGAGAGAGAGAGAGAGAGAGAGAGAGAGAGAGAGAGAGAGAGAGAGAGCACAGATGGGTATGGTGACTCTGGGATGCTAAAGCAAGAGAATCCTTGCCTAGGCAAGATATCAAGATAGATTCTACCTCAAAAAAATAAGTAAAACTACAGAGTGCATCTCCTAGATAAAAGGAATGCGTGTATCTCAGAATGGTCAGGTTTATTCTATGGAAGTCAAGCAATATTTTGAGGCTTCTGCTGGGAGAAGGTTACAGTAGTGAAACTCAGCAGATTCACAACATATGTGATGTCTGCATTAAGGAACATTTTTATGCTAAGAGATATACACTGTACATGGACAGAAACCTAAGGACTGTGGTCATGGCCTCACCTTCCTCTGGCTGAGTGAGCTGGGAAGCATGAGAATGCGGTGCACTACCCTCTGGGTATGGCCATGCTTCTGCTTAGTCAAATGATCACTATCCACACCACATACCTCCAGGATATTTGCTCTCCTATGTCCTAAGCATCACAGTCACAAAGTCACTGGTCTCTGCTTCTCTACTGGAGATGGGCAAATTCCTGCTTTTCTGTTACCGTAGTGAAGGCCCTTGCCTTGAAACACCAGACTCTTTATCTCACCTGCTTTTCTAGAGTAGTTTTCTAGTAAGCATCTCTACTGCTAATTTTGGAAATCTTGAAAATCTAACTCATAGTTTTCTCACTCTGAGTCTTGGAAGTCACTGATCAGGCATGAAGTCCTTGGGGCAGGAAGACCAGGAGTCACCACGGATTTTCTGCTGTTCCTCAGGCTGTCCTACTGTGTCCATCCACAGAATTACTTTCTGTTTCCAGGTGAGGCTCTCTGCATCGTTAGCACAGGAAAATTCTGGGTATTTATTATTTACTTATTGGTGCTCCTCAGAATGGGACCCAATGCCTTCTCATTGAGCTACATCCTCAGCCTACTTTTTAAGTTGTTTTTGCTATAAGACAGGACTTCGCTAAGTTATTAAGTTAACCAGCCCAGACATGAATTTATGGTACTCCCAACTCAGCCTCAAAGAGTATTGGGATTACAGGCATGTGCTACCAGACTTTGTTAAAATTCTGCTTTTTACTATGACAGAATTATGCTGTGTAGCCAGGTACTCCTGTAATCCAGCACTTGGGAGGCTGAGGCAGGAGAGTTGTTTGCAAATTTGAGACCAGCCTGGGCTATAAAGTAAGCCCACATCCAGCCTCAACTGCATAGTGAGACCCTGTCTCAAAGACAGACAGAGAAAAGAGAGAGAGAGAGAGAGAGAAATTGAGAGAGAGAGAGAGAGAGAGAGAGAGAGAGAGAGAAATTGAGAGAGAGAGAGAGAGAGAGGGGAATTGTGTTACATTTCTCTTTTCTGTGTTTTGGGGCAGATAACTCAAATAAAATGTCCATACCTTGACATAACAGCAACATGTTTTGCCCAGGGTATAAAAATATAGATTAAATTAGTGAACAATTCATTCCATAGATTTCTGTGCTAAGCCAAAAAAACTGAGAGAGAGAATTACCACGGAGTACAGGAAATACACCCCAAACCAAGTTAGTTTTTCTGATGGTGACTTCTGGAACACTAAGAAAATCTTTGAGACATGGTTTCCTCCTCTGTACAGTGTGGACGGCTGCTGAGAGAGCTGAGTAACAGTAGCAAGGCAGTGCTGTACTGAGTCAAGTTAGAACCAGGGAAAAAAGGAAAATTCAGTAAGACTGCACTGACCAGTCTTTAAACTCCTAGTAAATTGCTCCCACAGACTTCTGGTATTGTTTTGATTTTTTAAAACTGTACAATTATTTGTCATGATTTCTTTGGCGCCTCTTTTAAATTTCAAGCTTGAAATAACTCCTTCATTCCCTTTGCTTGTCTTGGTCTTAAAACACAAGGTTTGTCATGAATCTGGAGTCAGTGAATGTTAAATACATGTATTTATGCTCATCCATGGCTCTATCATCTAAATTTATAAAGTAGGTCAGGCTAAATGCCTTAGAGAAATTCTAACGCAGGGATTGTTGAGCTTAACTCAAAAGAAAATTGGATTAATTTGGTTTAACTCAAAATTATCACCTGTTTCATCCCTAACATAGGAAGAAAAACCTTAGGAAGGATGAAGTAGGTTTAAAGTGTTAACTCTGTTTTTTTTTTTTTTTTCTTTTTGTCAATGAAGGTTAAGAAGCTCATAGTTTTCTTAACACTAGAATACCGAGTACAGATTAGACCTATTTATTAAGTTTCTAAGTCCCTATAAATTGCTTATTTGAACAAAGTTATTAGAAGGTGAGGGGAAACAACATTGGTAGGAGTTTCACCATACCCTATGCATTCCAAACCATTTATTTTTATTTAACCTTATTTTATCAGGGTATGTGAAACTAGAGAGATTCATTGATGAAATCACAAGTGTTTGAAAATCCACCTTTGATGTTATCTATATTTTTTTAATGCTTAAATACTACACTCAGAAAAATATAGTAGTCATGAAATATTGGAGCTAAAAATCTCTTTTTTTTTTTTTTTTTTGGTCCCAGGAGTTGAACTCATGACTTCATCTTTGCCAGGCTGAAGCTAAAATGTCTTAAATAAATTCCAACCCAAGAGTTGTGGAGGTGTAAGTGTCTCAGAGAAACATAATAAAACACATGTGTCCTAAGTGTGGTGGCCTCACCTGTCATTCTAGCTCTGGGAGGCTGACAAAGGAGGATTTCAAGTACAAACCAGCTTAGGCAACTTAAAGAAAGAAAAAAAAAATAAAGGTCTGGGACTATAGCTTACTCTCAAGACCTTGAGTTCAATAAGCAAATAAAAATAGTTGGTTAACAAAATAAAAACTAGCTGGTGATTTAGCTCAGTGGCATAAGCTCCTGTCTTGCAAGTGCGCGGTCAGTTCATCCTCCATACCGATTAAAAAAAAAAAAACCTAAAAAATTTCAAAACCCGACACACGTGGCTTTTCCAGATGTCTCAGCGAGTGCAATGGCTGCAGCTTCATATCCCTGGCCGTGGACAACCTGCTGCCAGCCTGATACATGACTTGGGTGGGTGTGCCCCCTCATCAGCTGCAGGAAGTGGGAAAAGCTGAAGCCCTAAGCTTGCTCTAACCTCATTGGATGGAGTGGAGAGCCCAGGGGGTGGGTCCACATCTGAATCACGCAGGTGTCAGAGCTGGCAGCAGGGCCGATGGAGTCTTGGGGCCTCATCCAGCTCCTGTGGGTTTCCTTATCAAGTAGTGTTGAAAGGCTGTGCACCTGGGAGACACAGTGGCTAAAGGCACATGCTGAAAAATCCAACTGCCAGTCTGCCAAATTAGCTACTACCACTTGTTAGCTATTTGATCTTAGCTACTTGACATTTTAATAACCTTAGTCTCCTCATTAGTAACAGGGAAATATCTACTGAGTTAACCCCTGGTTTGCAGCGGTGATTAAGTGAAGGCAATGTACCATCATTAGGTGCCCAGCAGGATGGTGGTCTTTTTTATCAACTGTCACCTAGACTGATAGCTGGAATTAGTGATTTGGTCTCCAGGGTCTTCACTGCTGTCTCAGCAACACCAGAAACATCTTCTGCTTAGTATACTTGATTTATGGACTAATTTACTTATCAGAGTTATCTATTCATTAAAAAAGACTTGTTGAGGAAAGTACTTAGTAGTCACTGCTGTATCTTGCGTTAGTGTAGCATCCCTGGCGTCTTTGTGAGAGGAAAGGCCGCACATGCTCTGGTCTTGTGCTTTGTTTTCTGCTAGGACTTTCTTGAAATGGGTCATCCGTTCCCCTAGCACGTGTACCCACAGCTTCACCAAGACCACCAAGTCTTCTGAAGGCAACTCTCACATTTTTATACAGCTTGCTGCATACATTTCCATTTCCTGCTTTTGACGCTTAAGTCTTGAGAGACTGCTGCACTGCTTGTCGTTTAAAAAGTACTCAGGAGCTGTCTTTTGGTACCAAGAATGAGACAAAGTGTAAACAATCACAACGTTAAGTGAAATAAATTAGACACACAGGCATACATGTGGGATGGTTTTTCTTATGTGATAAGCCCAAAGTATAAATCAAGGAGCAAAATAAAGGCTAGATAATAAGAATCAGAGCGATAGAGCTTTATCAAGTGGGGAAGAAATCTACAGATGGAGAGAGGGGTTTGGGGAAAGAGGGAAAGTGAATTAAGTTGTGCAAGTACCAACTCCCCATGATGAATATAGTCACTATGCATGCAAGCATGTCCTAATAAAAGCATTTGGTAAGTTATAAGGACTCTTAAAAAGGACCTCTCCATCCTAAAAGGTAAAGTTGAATCAGCTAACATAGAGTCAATACAATTAATGGATTATTACCTACTGATATGTACAAACTCCACAGTTACACTCACAGTGCTGTAATTGGAACATGCATGTGCTTGCTTGAGGGTCCCTGTGTCAGTCAGCTTTTCTGTTACTAGGACATAATACCTGATACCCACAAATTAGAAGAGGAGAAGTTCAATCTGTTTGACAGTGTAGGGAGTTTCAGTACATGGTTAGCTCGGTCCAAGGCAGAAATATCATGGCATAAGGGAGTGTTAGAGCAATGGTGCTTAGTTCATGGTGACCAGAGAGCCGAGCAAGGGAACTGTACAAGTGAACATGAGATAAAGGACTAAGTGTAGTACCCAATACCGCCTCTCCATGACACATCCAGACACTCAAGAAATGTGTGAGTCCCAAAACAACCAAACAAACAATGAAAACCAACAATCACAGTCTCGTGAAGATCCTGTCTCTTCCTTCTCCTTTCCCCCCACTTAGGGAACACTTAACTGTGGATTGACTTGGTGAATAACAGGAGTCTGTCCCTAAGGAGAAAGAAGTGAAACATGGATAGAAGGTAACTGCAAAGCAATATGCTTTACTTTGGTATAGGGAGGAGGATGGATTATTTTAGGGACTGTGGGTAGGTGAAGAGGTGTCAAGAAGGACTTCTAGCAAGGGATAACATCTGATCTGATGTTTAACTAAAATTGTTTCACATCATAAATGCTAAAGATGGCAATCCTTGTAAGAGTCCCACAAAATAGTATAGTTATTCTCTCCTCCTTCTCAGTGCCCTGTGCATTCCAACCCTCTGCTCTGCATCTTGTCCTGCTTTTTTGGACATTCACCTTACCTGTCCACACTTCGACACTGAGTTTAGATGTGGGACTTGTATTGGACAATGGAATGTGTACAGACTGACTAAAACATTCCAAGCAAGAGCACTACTATGCTTTAGTTGGTTTGATGGTCCTCCTTTTGGCAAGGAGAATAGATGTGTTCAGTATTGCCCCTGCTCATTCAGTGCAGGCACTAGTATAAGAAGACTTAAGAAACAGAGCCACACAGAACCTCATCTGACCCACAGATAAAAGTACATGATGTGTGTAAGTAATAAACTTTTATCATCACAAGGTACAAAAGCATTACAGTTTATGTGGTAGCAAGATTGGCTAGAAAAACTCTGCAAAATATTGTTATCTCTACTTCTGAAGACAGAGCTAGATATGGAGAGGATCTGGGTAACAGGCTCCATCATGAATTTAATAAGAAAAGAGGTCCGTGACTTACAGGAAAGTATACTGTGTTCCATATTTTTCGAAGCATCTAGTCCATAAGCAACAGCTTATGTAAGGGAACAGACATGGACAATTTAGTATGTAAACAACTTGGTATTTCTGAGTTAAGCATTGTAAAGAGTATCAGGGATAGTTACAGATGAGGATAGGATAGTAGATAAGTAGGTTTGATCATGGATGACCTTTAATTGTGTTAACATGTTGACTTGTAGCTAAAGAACTAATGCCTGAGTTGATGTGTCAGGCAGTAGAGATAAAATACTGTAGGTTGGGGGCTTATGCAAGACAAATTTGTTTTCTGATTCTGCTGGGGGTAGTCTAAGGACAAGATGCCAGGAAATTGGTGTCTGGTTAGGCCTTTATTCCTAACTTGTAAGAGGTCACCTTTTTCCGGTGTTCTTTTTGCAGGGAGAGAGGGAAACAAGAAGAGGAGAGAGGAAGAGAGGGAGAGAGAGAGAAGAGAGAGAGAAGGAGGAGGAGAATGGGAAAAGAAAGAGACAGGAAGGAGGAGGAATGAAAGAGGAGGAGGAGGAGAAGGGAGAGAGTGAGTTGAACAGGTGCCCTGTTATCTCATGCTTTTCTTAGTTACTTTTGACACCACCCTGTAAGACCTGGTCCTACTCCTATAACTTCATTTAACTTGAATCACCTTGTGTCTATATACAGCCGTACTAGGAGTTAAGACTGTTGAGGAATAAATAGTTCAATCTGAAATAAGTACTTTGGAGGAAACGTATTTAGTATTTTAGAATTTTCAGCGCTCTGTATTGATCTGCATTAAATAAAATGCTATAAATTTAAGCTTACAGCAAACACAGATATATTATGCTTTTATTCTAAATCAGTTAACCATTTTACTATATAAATCTGCAAAGGAGGAGAGATTTTGGCCAAGGTCACATGAGTAATTAATCCCAGCCAAAGGAGAAGTCACAATCTCCTAACTCTCCCCGGGTTTCTAAGAATCCAAACCAATCATCTGGTTAAACAAACTTCTTCAGCAAAGTGCTGATTTCTGTCCAAGTCTAGATGCTTTCCTTGAACTTCTGAAGTATCTGTTTTTTTCGCCTCAGGTAACGTTCTTCCAGGAACCCTGAATCTGCACAATGCCCCTCTCATTCCATCAGTCTCTGTTGTCACATTTCCATCTCAATTCCTGCCCCAGGTGATACTGCTCCCTGGGAGAGGAAATGAGCCATCACTGCACCCCTGTGCTAACCCACTAGCTTGCTGAAGTGTGCAGATAAAGAAGCCTGGGAAAAAACTAATAAAAGTTTTCCTAATGATATGTCAGTTTTTCAAATTGCTTCTTTCATTCACACATCACTTTCAGGCCATGATAACATGGGAACAAACAATATTTTTATGCAAATTTTCAAGTTAAATAAAAGCATTGCTAGTCAGTTAGGTTCCTATGCTCAGTGCTGTGTTCCTCAAAGGAGAGCACTGGTTCTGATAAAGTCCAAAGATGGAATTTATCTGAAGCTAGCTCCAAGGAGGTGGAGAGGCCTGTTTGCCTCAAACTCCCATCTCCCCATATTCAGGTGGGCATGGGTGCTTACTGTGAGGAACAAAGGGAAGAAGGAGAACAGAGGGAGGATATTTTATCCCCTCTGCCACCTTCAGCTCATCTGCCTTTTCTTGTGGAGAGGAAAGCTACTCCAGCCTCCTGGGTCTGCATGTTCTATCACTTCATCTGGGCCGGGGAGGAGGAGGTGTCGGACATGTGCTCAGAGGAGGAAGCTTACAGAAGCTGCTTTTCTCTAAAAGGAAAAAAAAAAAAAAAACTCCAACTTCTAAAATTCCATGTTGCATTGCTGGTTACAAAAGAACAGAGATGGGACTCTACCAGTTAGATGCCTTCTTCCATGTGGGAGTTCTCTGCAAGCAGTTCTATGTATTCGGTCAATGATAATAATTTCATTGTAGATAAATCTTACAATTATAGAGTTGTAGCAGCTACTGTAATCACAATATAGATGCCATTAAAGAAGCTGATGTAAGAATGACTTTCTAAAAACTATAGGTTATTCTCCTACCTCATTCAATAAAGTAATAAGTATATAAATATCCTCTATTGATTTAAATATCTCGGGACATCATTTATACTCATTTTAAAGTGTAAAACTCATTAAAAGCAACAAATATTTTCTAATTTATAATATAGGCTAAGAAATAGTCTTGGTATTCAAAGTAAAAATAACACAGTAAAATAGTGGTTCCAGGATCGCTCCCCTCCACTCACAGGAACCTGACCAGTGCCCCAGGTCTAAGCTTCCTGACCTCTGTCCTGATACCGACTACATACAGGCAGAAGCCTGGCCTATAACAAGCTTTTCTCACCATCAGCTCCTTAAAGGTTCATGCACATGGACCACATCTCATAAAACCAATTATAACAGACGGAATTGTGGGTAAGGTCATGCGCAGTAGACACGGCTGCCAGGCCCCAGGCCATGTCAATCACGCTGCCAATATGCTCTGAAAGAACCGATAGAGGCGCGCTAGGCTCAGCACAACTTTTGAGTTCCTTGAACCCAGCACATTTAGCTTTTGTGCCATCTGCGTTTCTGTAGTGGAAGCTCATCACTCTGAGCAAACCTCATTCTTTAAACATCGCTGAACACAGATGCTTTTTCTTTATTTTCCTGTGCTAGATCCAATTCTTTTTTGTGCACTGGAACTTGAAAACGTGTTCCAGAACCCCATCACCCATGGCAACAAAAAGAGGTGAAGTATTGTTTCCAAACGTCTTGAGACAAAACATCAGAGTAAAGCAATGACACTATTCAAAGTTATTTCCAAATAATTAATTAATTTTTCATCGCACTGGAAATTAAACTTAGGGCCTTTGCACTAAACTATTTCTCCATCTCTGCAACTTTAAATTTTCTAAAAAATTCAAACAGGATCTGTCTAAGTCAGGTAAGCTAAAGGCTGGGCTTGGTCTGGTCCCTTCCACACAGATTTCTGGGATTATGATTGTTTCCACTTGCGAAATGCTATTCAGTATTCATTAGTCTGCAGTTTGACCTCACCAGCATGAGAATGCCCGTGTAAAACTGGGCTTGCTGACCTGTGTTTGCCAGTCACTGGGTCCTGCACAGCTCCTCACACCCTTCTTTCCTCTTCGGCTTCTTTCACTGGCTGCTCTTCTTGATTGGTCATTCCTTCGATATCTTCTTGAATCATTCTGTCATATTTCTTCTGATTATTTGGTCTTGAACTTGAAGCCTTTGTTTCCTCTTCTTTATTTTAATTTTAGCACTTTATACTCGCCCTGTCTTGGCACTTATTGTTTATTTTAGCTCACAGTTTGTAGAGTTTTGAGCACATGGTCAGCTAGTTCTAAGGGAAGGGAGGAATAGCAAACAGTCCATGGCAGGACAGTCAGGAAGCAGAGGGGCATCAAAGAACAACACATATATTTGCCTACCGTGACCTACCTTTTCCCACTAGGCTTCACCTCCCAACATCATACTCAGCATAAGTCCGTCAGTCGATGGATCTGGCGCCCATGATCCAGTCATCTCATAAAAGGCCCACCTATGAGCCAAGAGGTTCCAGACTCATCTAGATATAAACCATAACATTCAGCCAAATGCTGGTTCTCAAGTCTCAACCCTCAGCTTGAACCCTGGGCCTAAGGTGCTTAACAGACAGCAGCACTTGAGTGCTTCCTAGAACTTCAGATCTGCTTCTCCATGTGGAAGGTCTGCTCTTTCTCCGCTCTGTATGCCCTGTGGTACCTTCTGTCTCTGTGACTGACATCAAGAATAAATCCAGCTCCTGTGCAGAGGTTTAGTTGTCCATGCACATTTTCTATTTCATACAGGCCTCTAGAATCAATCTAGTTTGCTACCTGCCATAGAGATTCTATGTAACAACTATTATATGTAGACATGGCCATCTCCAACCTCATACCTCTGTATTGTAATAGCCTTATAATTGGTCTACTGCCTCCCCCACACCCCATTTGTAATCTTCTGGCACATTTCCACTGGTTCATAAGGTGAATCAGGTTTCTTTCAATTCATCACATTCTTTTGCATCATAGAGTAATGATAAAATCTAAATTTTTGAGCGCAACATTCAAAGCCTTTATTACGTGCCCCGATCTTGATTTCTCATCCTTTTTTTCAGTAGCTTTCATCCAATTTTCTTGTAATTTTAAATTACTCATAGGTGTTTTTCATTGCTCACCTGTCCTAATGCTCACCTGATCATTTTCTCCCTGAAATTTTCTACTCCTGCACTAACTTTTTGGAATACCATTTTGTTTTGTGCAGTTTGTATACTGTGATACTTCTTTGGGATAACATATCAAGATCTCTCACTACCATAGTGAGAAGTGACCTTTACAATAACCTGTTGTGCACCTTACATAGTGATTATGCAAATGGGTCGATACCTCTATGTCCTCCTGGACCATTTGTCCCTTCTCTTCCTAGGTGTGATGCCTAGAATGCAATAGGAATGATGCTATAAAAGTGGCTTTTTAATGCAAATGAACAAGAGAAAATAACTTACCAATACCTAAAGAAATGACAATATTTAGCAGAAGTTTTTGGATAGGGATTAAAAAAAATTTCTGTGTTTCAAAAGCAAGATAGGAAACACAATTTCTGGCTTCGAGAAAGATTTCCTAAGGGAAATGTCATTGTTTCTGGTCTATGGGAGATTTAAAAACCTCAAAACTAGGCTGGCAACTTATCTTTTATTCCTAATATCCTTGATTAAATATATTTGTTTTGCAGAAAAAATTCCTGGCTAATTGGCATTTCTGATAATTTGCAACTTCTCTCTATTTGAGCAATTGCAGTTTCCAGGACAGTTAGCAGTAAAACCTCCACATCCTATTGCCCTAATTTATTTTTTTCTCTTAGTCATTTCTTCTCCCTCTAGCCTTTGCTACTCAGTACTTCACTAATGTCTAAAACCAGAATCCTAGGTGTTTTTGTTTCAGGACCTACCTATCCTTAGAAAATACTATTTTTTTTCCTCAGAAATCCTCATAAAGATAGAGAACATTAGCAGCACCTCTGTTATTTTACCTTTCTATTGGACCTCTGAGATTACTAAGGAAGATGTCTGTAGACAAGTAAAAAAATACCATATATGTATTTCCAAGGCATTGTGTCTAATGATTTGTAATGAATTTTAAAGTTGTTTTTGTTTCTTATAGAAACCACAGAAAAAAAATAACTCTTTACCTGTCATATGGATTCAAAAAATATTTTGGTTTGCACTATTTTAGTCTTACAACCAAGTGGAGAGCAGTGTTGAACTGACTTTGCAGAGGTGAGAAAGCAAACTCAGATGAATATTTTCATCCAAAGATACAGTGGTGGTAAATGCTAACATTGAAGCTTTGATTCAGACTGTTTTCATTTAGACTTTTCTTCAGGATGGTATTTTCTTTGGGCTTTTGCTATTGTCCTTTTAAATACTTTATAAGAAGGCTGTGGAATCTTAGCTGTTTTTGGACCAGTTCTATACAAAACAGAAAATCAACTCTATTTGTAAGAGGCAGGAGACTATTAGACTGCAAAGTGGTGCACTTATAAGGCCAAGTACTTCAAATTTGCAATAATTCAGATTATTGCTCTAGTAGTATAGGATAAACATACATAATAAAAAGCAATGAAAATTGCATTAGTCAGCATTCTGTCAGTGACAACAACCTGAAGGATTACCTGAGGAAAGCTTTGTTTTGGTTCACGGCTTTGGGGGGATTCAGCCCATGGCGGTTTTATCCATTGCTTTTTGGGCCTGGGGTGAGGAGAAGCAACATGGTTGGACAGAGGACACTTTTAATGTCATGGTAGCCAAACAGCAGAGCAAAAGGAAAGGCACCATCGGAAAAGGGCCAGGGCCAGATTTAGTCCTCAAAGTCCCCCCTCCATGATCTTCTCCTTTTAACTGAACCCTATCTCCTGTTACCTTCACTCCTTTTGGATCCATCAAATTATTCATTCATTAGTGGATTATTTTACTGCTTCACTTAGAGCTTTTATGGTCAATCCACTCCCAGGAGCCCAGTAACCAAACCTCAAGCATAATAAGTCTTTTATGGGATGTATTTTATCACAACAGTAAGAAGGACTTGCAATCACTCACCACCAAAACAAAACTTAGTGGCAAGAAAACTGGAATCACCAAGAATATTTATTCATGCGTTCATTCATGTCTCTGTTTATTTACTTAAAGAATAACTTGCATAGAAAAATATTATAAACCTGCTATGTGCTGGTTCTTTTTATGCTAGAAAGATAACTCAGTGATAAGTTACTTTTAGGATAGATCACATCATGACAAGAATGTTTTCATTTGAAATCTTATTCATATGAAAATTATTATGCATAAATAGATGTCAGAATATTTTGAACATATGATCTGCCAAATCACAAAATCTACTATTGATAAATACTCCTGAAATTAATTTCAGAGGTTCAAACCAAAAAATATGTTGCTTTTTCTAAGGAACTAGCTTATTCTTTGCACAGTAAGACTGAATTGTGACGTTGTGTTCATACTTGTCTCTTTAATTTGGTGATTAAAATATTTTTTTATTTTAACAGTACAAAACAGAATAAAGCCAATCAAAATAAAGCAGTGAAAGTGATACATAACTTTAGAACAGGACAATGGATCATCAATAATGCCACCATAGTATATCCTCACAATAGCTGTTCATTTTCTCAGACACACTAAAATCAAGTAAAACAAAACAATAAAACCAACAAAAACAGAACATTGAATTAATTAAAACAATAAATTAGAATGAAACAAAACAGTGAGAATAATATTGGATTTCCAAAACACGACAGAAGGAAATCCCCCATATTGCTATATTGCATACTGTTATCCTCCAAATATATGCTTAAACTGATGGCTTTAGTCCTGCAAAGTCAATCAAACAATACAAGCATTTAGTTGTTTTTGTACCTCAGTTTCTATCAACTCAGCCTGTTCTATGAACCAGCTGGTTGCTAATGAGGGGTGGGTAGGTGGCTGGAGGGTCTTGATTCTCAGCCCATGTGCCTGCCGGCTCATAGGAAAGGTGACCTGGCTTCTCTTTTCCTCCCTGCTTGATTTACGTGGCTCACAGGAAGATCAAACTAGATTCTTGATGTGCTCTTCCCAGACTTGGCATGGCCTCTGCAGACTCGAAGAAACAGTGGACTGGCTTCTCTTTCCCTGGACCCTGCATGGTCTCTGGTCACTAAAATCTTAAAAGTCAATTTGCTTTGGTCACTAAAACGTACACACAAAGAAAAAAAAAAGAATCATTTTCAGTAATTACATAGCATTTATGGTTAGCTTTCTGAATTTGAAAGTTTTTACTATCCTCTTCTGTTACTGTTTATTTTGCCTCTATTTTTATATTTTGTGTATTGTGAACATTTCTGTGAAGTCTATTTAAGTATTTTTAGTGACAAAAATCCAAAGGTGTAGTAGAGAGTATGGAAAGAGAGGTTTGGATTTATGGAGGGACGTTCAGAGTTAATTTCAACAAAATTTGCCACAATGCAGGATTCCTTTTACTACATGATGTTTGTCTGCTCTTGCCTGGTACAAGGTCATAAATAAGAAAATCACTGCCCGTCACTCCAAGACAGCCCACTCCACTGAGGGCAGCTCTGGTTATTCATAAGTTCATCCTCCTGTTAGGTGAAATCTGCCTCTGACAGAACTTTCTTTTCCAAATTCAAAGGTTTGAATGTTATTTAAAATTGTAAACAAGGGAACAATAAATAGTGCTCTCTCTTCTCTCTCTCTCTCCCCCTCTCTCCCTTTCCCTTTTCCTCCCCACCTCTTTCTCTCTCTCTGTCTCTCTCTTGAGATGACAAGAAACCCAAAGCCCAGTTGTTAGAATGAGAGGTGTTAATAGGATCTGGAGGAGAGGCACACAGTTTGATATTCAGTGTTAAAGACAGCTTGCTAGGCTGTTTCTTTATCAAATCTTCATTACCCACCACACTATGTCATTACTTACAAGCTTTAGCATCAAAGTGCTGCTCTGACAACCCTCAACAGACTTTCTTTCTCTCTAGAAATAAATACTATTGATCAGCAGAAGCCATACCTAAAGCTGCCAGGAATGTGTGAACTATTATTTTCTTCTATTAAAGATGAATATAATCTGGAAAGAAGAGTTGATTCTCCTTGGATTTGTGGTCACTTATGGTTTTCCCTTGTAATCCATTTTTAACATTTCATTACACACTGTAATGAATAGGGTTTGGGATAGTTTTGTTTAGTAAAGAATTTTTGTCTCACTGCTTTATAGGGAAAGATGCAAAGTGAGGCTGTGGACATCTGCAAGCTGAACACACTTGCTCTGATTTATAAAGGGTTATGAGACCAAGTCTTGGATCCTAAGGACACTGCAGTGTCCTTCTGTCCTACTTATCATTTTTCTTTCGTGTCTCTCAAATGACTTCAGGCTGTGTTTTTTATAGCTTTTTATATTTCAACCCTCCCTCAAATTTCAGCAAATGCTTCTTAACTGACCACCTTGCCAACAGACCACTTCTCTTTCTCTTTTGTCCATCTTTTGATTTTCTTCTGTAACCAACATGCTTCATCTAAGCCCAAACCCAGCTCAACACCCCAGTACTCATAATTTCCAAGTTTTTAGGTTTCATTTCATCCCAGATCCAAATTCATTCTCAAACTTCAGATGTCACACTCATGACTCACTTCTCATTATGCAATCCATTCTATTCCATCCATCAGATCCCTTATTTTTCAGTTTCAGTGAGCTGCATCCCATGTACTTCCACATCCGCGTAACTGTGCCCACAGTACAATGTAATGGCTAATGTGAAATGTCCACTTGGTTGGCTTGGCAGCTGCTGGAGAAAAGCACACTTCTGGGTGTGTCATGAAGGTGTAATCTTGGGTACCATATCTGGTCCTTGGCCCCCTCCTCTCTGACAATTTTGTTTCCCTGCTCTGCTTTCCAGATGATGTGAACCAAACATGATCTTTGCCAACCCCGTGTCCTTTTGCTATGACGTTCCTGACTTGGAATCCGCTGACCCTGAACTGCATCTCCTGAAACTGTGAGTCAAAATAAACCCGTCCATTTTTGAGCTGTGAATGCTGAGTGCATCCTGTGATAGGAATGATGACTATTACACATTCTATCTTTTCTTCATCTAGCTGATTTTGTCCTCTAAGAGCTTTTTCTGTACCTTCTGTTTTTGTCTCTCATGCAGATCCCTTGTTTGGGCATGCCTGTCAAGGCACTTACCACATTAGACTTTAATTACTTGGGGTTGAGTTTGAAGCCATTATTCCTAAACATGTTGAAGAGAGCTCTTGTGGCTTTATCAGTCCTCAAAATGTAACTTCTGGCTTTGTTCTTGATGCAAAGCAAGTTTCTGATAAAACTCTATTAACTTGAATAAAAGACTAGATAAATCAATGAAATAAACTGTAGCAAGGTGTACATACCTTGTCAAAACAATTTTAAGCTCCAGAAAACAAAAAGTGTGACGTCAGAATAAAGACACCTGGATGATAAGCTCCAGAGAACTGTAACTCTCAGTAAGATGACCTGGAAGGGACATTCGAGCGTACCCAAGGGTTCCAAGCAAAGCCAGTCCAACTCTTCCTGTATCAGGGACAGAAACTGATTCTGAAAGAGGCTGAGGGGCCACTTGGGGTCACAGAACCTCTGCCTCAGAGCTGAAAACAGAGGTTCCCATTACTGCTCCTCTGTGACTGTGAAATGTTAGTCACTTCATTTTTACCAAAGCTGCAGTGGTATATGGTATGTGCTACCTTCATAAAAATATATATATTACTCAGTAACCCATATGGTTAGAGGCAGGAATTCTAAAAGAAGACTGTTCAAACCACAGGAGTCTTCAAGTTTTCAAGTTTTACTGGGGATGATTTCAGCATTTCTCTAAAATACTCTCTTGGCTCATCATGAGTTACGAATGCATTAACACCCCCATGAAATGTAACTAGGAAAATCTGTTTCACCTGGAGGTGTGTAGTCTAATTAAAAATGAATAAAGCCTGAATATCTCAGTTTCATCCTCATACTTATTTTTCGTTCTATTATGAATATATTCCAATTATCTACTTCAGCCTTTCCATTGGATATCAGAAGATAGTTAAATTTCTCACCTTTAGGGAAACATAAGGATAATTTTGAGCAGACATTCTTCAGGCTTATTAATGATAATGTAAGAGGCCCTAAAGAACATTTTAATATTTCTAATGCTAAAATAGATATTACGTGTTACCTTTGAACAAAATTACATAGATTTATTAGAATTTCAAGTTAGTTGAATGATTAAAACTGGAGAGAGCACACTGATAGACACTATACAGGCAACCTGTGTTTCTTTGCCCTACGACAGATGGAAATAGAGAGTTAACCATGACAAAACCAAAACAACACAGTTTATTTGGTAGACTTTTTATTCCTCAAAATATTGTCTACATGTCCCACAAAACTTGCATTATATTCCTTGGTTGTAGCAAGATCAAAGTTCTTGGTAAGATGTCATTCCTTCTTTTTCCAAGTCTGTTATTTTAAGACAAGAGACTGGGGACTTGGATCGAAATAGTTCTTTCACCAAGGATGATCCCTGAAGAACTAAAGACCTCGGGGGACTAAGGATTCTCCTGAGCCAGATTTCCTAAGGATCCTTGAAGTTAAGAGAAAACTTGAAGAAACTCAGTTATTGTAATATTTGCAGTGCTTGGCTAGGGGCTCATGATTAAATAGACTGAGAGAAAGCTCTAGAATCTCTGTTAATATTTACACAGTGACTATCACATTTAAGTGAGTAGGTGTGAAGCATGGAGACAGGAGAGTTTAAGTGCTCTCAGTTGATCTGGAATACAGTCTACATTTCCTGAATCCTGGGTACCATCACCTCAAAGTGACAGCTCTCTGTAAGTCTGCAGAGAACACAAACAGTTGACAATAAACTCATTTACAATTTATGACATCCCCAAATTTGTTTCAGAAGAAGAGATACAAAAACATTTGAATAGAAATGACACTATTATGAAAGCACTTCATAATCCCAGCACTCAAAGGCTGAGGCAGGGAGATCACCCTGAGTTTGACACCAACCTGAGTTACATAGTAGAATCTTCTCAATCCCTCCCCTCAAAATTAAAAAAAATATATATAAAGCACTTCTTGGTAAATTCTAGGACTTAACTTTTGCCACTTTTTAATCTTGTTTTTTGAGATAAACTTTATTTTGGTTCCCATTTTTCAATTACTGATGTATAGAAAATATGAATCTTTAAAAAAATACAAGCATTATGGAAATTTCTCAAAGTGGTAAAATTAGAAAATCCATATGACCCAGAAATCCTTCTTCTAGGAATCTTTCTTCTTGAAAGAATTAAGAATATCATAGGATAGTGATACATGCACACCAGTGTTTATGGTAGCGTGATTCATAACAGCCCAATCCTGAAAGCCGCCTGCATACCCACCAACTGATGACTGGATACAGAAAACATGGTGTCTAATCTGAAGGGTTTACTGTTTGGATGTAAAGAAGGACTAATTTGAGACATCGTAAGAAACTAGACATGTGTTGAAAACATAATGTTGAATGAAATAAGTCAGAAACACGAGCAAAAATACCAGAGTAACTCTCATTTGAGAAAGGCAAAGCACAGAGGGCAAATTAAAGGATGCTAAAAGGAGACAGGGGTCGATCTCTTGCAAACAGGAAAGGATCTAAGAGACCACAGGACGGAGGAGAAATAAGTAGGAGGATGGTGCGCCACCTACAGGAACCTCGTAACCGCAGTGAATACGAACATTATATGCCGCTGACACTAATCAAGATTAGTATCAACAAGAATGAAAAGGGAAAGGGAGGTTTCCAGCAGGAGGGAAGAGGAGGGGCATTTGAAAAAGAACCAAAAACTGTGTCAGTGCTTGAACCCACTCTCCAAGACGACTGTAAAGGGCATGTGCTGTGTGCATGCGATGGTAAAACAACATTGGTATTGAAGATACCCTCTGAAGAACAGAAGACGAACAGGTGGCATAACCAGTATCTAGCTTGTTTCTTACGGGAATTTTTGCATCACGCTTCTTCAGCCCTTTCCCCTTCCTTACCAGATCCTTGACCACGAACTTAGGGGTCATTGCTCACCGTGCCCTCAGAGCCTGTTCAGCTCAGCTCAGGGAAAGAAAGCGTGAGGCCGGGTCTTCCGCAGCAAGGATAATAACCCCTTAGAGAAGTAGCCCTAATGTCCCATTTGTACACTTTTCTGGCAAATTATTCCTTTGCATTTGCCTCTTAAATGATCTCTATGTAGTAGATAGCTCACATACACAAATCTTATGGAAATTAGTTATTTCCCTAAAGCATAGCCATTTTTCTGCTAGGCTGAATTATTAAGACTTTTAAAGAAGTTTTTCCTTGAATTATTTTCCTTCCTCCAGTGGTTGATTGGTGATGGCTGGAAATAAAATTAGAAGACGTCCCTCAACTGTGAAATGACTCATGGAAAAAGTTCTCTTTTGAAAGTTATTTGATTAGGAAAGTACTTTATTCCCTTAAAATATGATAGATGAAATGTCCAACCCTCTCAGACTGATCTAATGTTAGTACTAGAAGGGACCTTAGTTCTGTTTTATACGGTATCTTTTCCTGGATGGCAAATTTAAGTTTCGGATGTATTTTTCTGGCTGGGGAAGAAGACGAAAAAGAAACAAGCCTCCAATATCTTGCATTCTTTATTCATAATGATTTCTCATGTTTGCATACTATTTTATTATTTACAAAGCACTTTCTGCCATAATAATTTACAAGTATCATCAATCAATAAGATAGGAAAGGCATTTATAAATATCTTATATTATAAATAAAATAATTAGCAAAGTCAAAAAAGACTTTCTGATTTAGATAACTGTTGTTTCTCCTCACAAATCTACCTTAAGATTTGGTGTTAGTAGAGGCATGAATAAAGGAATGATATTATCATGATTTCCAGCTTTTTTTTTCTGGATAGCTTCCTAGATAAAATTATTGTCAATAGTGACATTGATAGAAATGTTCATGCATTTAGGAACAACCTGCTGTACAACAGTAGAAGGAGGATTATACACAACTCTTTATGTTTCTTTCACTATTTGCTAGCAGAATGGTAGGTGGTAAGAAAAAACTAGGATCCAAAGAAATAGAAGTCAAAAACCTAATGTGTACCATGAGCTGTTCAAATCGCATGAGTCAGAGTTTGTTCCCACTCTGTAGCTGTGTTAATGCATTATGAGAGTTATGGGACACAGCTGTTAGGGTCACTGTCACCTCTCCATTTTGCTGAGCAGTGCTGGAAACACAACACAGGCACAGCTAGTTCCAGTGTTTACCCTTTTTCTCAAAAGATGTTCAAAAAGCTAGTAGCTCATGGCAAATATTAAGTCAATAACTATGACATATAAATTAAAACCAAGTTCTAATTGGGTATGGACTACAGAACTCCACTCTGAACTAAGATATACCAATATTAGATGCTTAGCATGTATAGGGAAGTAATAAAAGATGGCATAGTTGGTTAGGAAGAAAACCCCAGTTTCTATGTAGCACAAACTCTCAGAACCAGGTGAAAACTAAGCAAAAGAAGGAAGTAAAAGGGGACAGTATTCCCATGAAGAGCACAACCTCTCCCATCCCTGCCGTCTCTCCCTATAACTATGGTCAAAAGCATTGGATATAAGAATCACCCGGTTATTCTGGAAAGTTTGATTTCCTTCAGTTGTAGTATATAAGTTGCTTTACATTCACTGGGACAAAATACTAAATATCTACAACTTAGGAAAGGAGAGGTGTACTGTTGCTCAGGGATTCAAAGGATTTAGTCCATGTTTGGCTTGCTTGCTGGAAGGCAGACAGGTCTGGTAGAGAGGCATGGTGGAGGGGCAAGGCAGCAGAGGGATGAGGAGCTGGGACAGGAACGCACACTTCCATGTCACATCCACTGTGACTCAGCTCTTCCAACCACCTCCTAAAACAGCAGTTCTGCTGTGAAACCATCAGCAGTTTGATCCACTGGTGGACCCTTATCATCCACCCAAGTCCCAAGGCCACCACCCACAAACATATTAGAGAGCTGAGGGGTATATTAGGACATCTGGGAAGACTGAGTTGATGGTGTCAGTATATACCCAGGGAGTAGCAAAAGGAGAGCCCTTGCCAGGCTTCAAAAGAGGCCAGCGAGAGAGGACTGCAAATCCTAATGCTGTGCAAGGCGATGTAGTCAGCTGTTACAGTTCACCTAATGCCTCACTTTCTTAGGCAACTTGAAGAACCATCACATGAAGAAGTTAAGCCAAATACGTTTTAATCTACAAGTGAAAATCATGAGAACTGGGAATGTCAAAGATTTGCTCAGGACCATGTGACAGTCAGGATGGCCTTCAATCTAGGGACCTTGGCTCATGGTTCATGGATGTTTGCTCCAGTGGGTTTCCCTTACTTGGGTTTGACCTTTTACAGCATAATCCATCCATTCATCTTTACATAGCAGCATGTTGTGCATTGGGCTGGGAATGGGTCATCTCCTTCCCTCAGAGGATAAGGAATACAAAGTGCTTATGTTCTCCTGACTTCTGTGGAAAATTCCATTCTGGTCACCTTTTATTCTTTCTTTCCTGTCGATACATAGCTATTGGAGAACTGATTTGCTCATTTTGGGACCCAAGAGTGTGCATAAGAATCAGAAATCCTACAAAGCCTAGAGCTTTGCTGTTTCAAGAGATGAAGTTTGTGGAGATTTGGTGTAACAGCAATAAGGAATTAATATGGGCTATTGCGGGACAATAGCACATTTTAGAGACTAAGTGAAAAAATGGAGAATGTAAGCAACTCAATTTCACAAAGCTTTATTTAGTAGGGAAGTAGTATTTTCATTTTACCTTTCTATTTTTTTTTTTTTTTTGTTGTTGTTGTTGTTAATCCATGGATGCATACTCAGTGAGTATCAAAGTTTACAGTCCAGCACTGTCGAGTGGGTTTCTCTCTGCAGGAAGAATGGCCTCTGGGATACTGCTGATCTCTACAGGCCCTTATGCCTTCTGGACTGTGACCTTGGATGGGACAATGAGAGCTCAACACTGGACGGCCCCTTTGACATAGGTCCAAGGGTCGGAGTTGGTGGAAGAGAAGCAGAATCAAGCAACTATTGTTTGTTTCTGGGTTTTACAAAACACAGGCTGATAGCTTTGGGATCCCTGTCCTGCCTTCCTGGGGAGAGAAGCCATGGAATCAGGACAGATACTTTGTCCAAGGATGAAAGCAGGGCTCAGGTACAGATGGGTCTTTCTGTGTTATCTCCCAGGTGCCTGTGTATGGTAGATGGAGTGAGAAGAGAGAACCTAAGGATCCAAAGATGTGGCTTAAAAAGTAACTCAGGCCAGGATCAGTGGGATCTGCCTGTCCTCACAGTAATTGGCGAGGCTGAAGCAGGAAGGTAGCATGTTTGTTCCCAGCCTGGGCAACTTTGCAAAAGTGTATCTAGAAAAAAAAAATGCAACAAAGGGCTGAGGATTTGGCTCAGTGCGAAGGCTCTGGTCCAATTCCTAGTAGTGAATAACAGCACTTGGCACATAGAATTCAAAAGTTATAATAGGTCTAGTTGAATTTCTGGCCTTTTCATTGAGTACCTATATCCCCAGACAAACAGTGGGGCTTTCTTAATCACTTTGCCATTGTAAAAGACAGGTGTGAATGCAGTTGGAAATTGGAAGCTATTTTATCTCATAAGAGTCAATTGTGCTGACCTTCTTGGAACATTGTGTGGACTTTATTTTGTTTTTGAATCTTAAAATAACTATCTTTATCAAAGGTGAGAATTTCATATGTTATATTTATATGTTTCTTTTGAAACACCATTCTTAGTAAATAGCTTTGTAAAAACCAAAAGTATACTTGTCATCATGGTGATATTGCTGATAGTATTATGAATAGTAGTAGGTAATATTTATCAGGTTCTTGTATATGAAATTTGCCAAGGATATATATATGATCATAAGGCAAGCTATGAAACATTGTTATATCCATTTCATCAATCAGGAAACCAAGGCTCAGAAAGCAAAGGTAGCCTGGATAAAAAACTTGGCTTATGGCAGAAAACTGAGAAGAAAATTTGTCTTCTGAATCCCAAATTTTGCCCTTATCCAGTGAAAAATACTATTACTGGAAGGTCAGAACTTGGTCTTTAAGGCTACAAATCTGAGACATGGTATACATCAAAGCTTGTGGTAGATGCTTAAAATATTTATTGAATTGAATTTTCATTTTGAACTGGTACAGTGGATTTTGTTCCACCACAAATGTCTAAGACACTGAATCATCAAGAAGTTCATAAAAAAAAGTACTTCCAATCAGACTACAAGTTTTGGTAAGAAAGTGTCAATCCTCTTAAGGTTTGTGGTCATACACATGCTAAAACATAAATACCACAGGGTCCAGATAGCTGTGGACCACTCTCTCCTCTCTGTGATGAGGCAATGACCATGTTCGGCACATTTCACCCACTCTCTGGCTGCCAGACTGTCAAGTCCGTTGGTCTCAAGCATAAGGGGCAGAAAATAACATATAAGCTCATTTCTTTCAATAGCCATTGTTAGTTTATGTCTAGGTGGTTCCCCCAAGCCTCACATGGTCATGGAGGCAGCTGAATCTAGTGTTTGTGATTGATTTGCTGGCTAGTGCTGGGATGGGTGGTCGGAGTGCTGCACCCACCCAGGGGCGGGGAGCTGCATACAATATATGGGAGGGAAGGAGGTGGGCTTTCCCCTTTTGCCCTTTCACTCATAACCATGTTTGGTTGCCATGAACAGCTGCCTCTTAGTGACACCACCCTGCCTTGGAGCCAGCTGAGTATGACTGAAACCTCCAAAAACTGTAAGCTAAATAAACTTTTCCTTCATTCAATTTGGGCATCAGAAGTCAGGTATTTTGTCTCAGCAACAAGAGAAAGGTAACCAAGACAGCTATTTTCCCAGAGATGCATAGATCACATGAAGCAAGTGTCTAATATTCAACTGAATAGAAACGAAAGTTTCTGTGGACAATAAAAGAATTCTGCCTTTAAAAAAAAATCCTTTTTCGTCTCACATCATTACATAATATTAATTACTGACCTCTGCATCCCACTCAAATCCAACATTAAAACAAAATACAACTTGCCAAATATAAGCAAGGACTTACTGATTGATTAATGACTTGCTTGATTATAAGAATAATCTTCATGAGAACCAGATTGGGACCAATTTTTTTTAATTCATTAGCTGTAAAATCAAGCTCCAACATGGAAAAAAAAAAAAACAAAACACCTCACTTGCTGTATACAACTTACCACAAGCCTTTAGGTCTGACAATTCTTTGCCAAACTACCATATAACTTAGTTTTTCTATGTCCGTGTCTCTTGCTTTATCTTTTATAAAAAATGATCTTTTTAACTCAACTTTGACATTCTTTGGCCTTTGCTTTTATTGTTTATTATATTTATAAAATTCTCTTTACCACCAACTCTGCCTGCATAAATTCTATGCACATGGTTTGGTCCTTGGAACTCAGGGCAGGAAAAACTGCTAGAAAGTAGAATGGCTGTGATATAAAATATCTGTACTTCCCCTTATCTCAGGCCCTATCTTGTATTTCTCTGAGTTTTGTAAACACTTTTTCTGTCCTGTTGAAATTATGAGCCTGCCTTATGCATCCAAGAAACTCTTGACCCTAGTACAACTTAGTGAACAGAAGAAACCCAGATACTTTTAAGACTGCAAGATAGAGGTTATTAACTTAACTGAAAAACAAGGGAATAAAGCACAAAGAGGTCAAGCACGTTGCCCAGGCTAAGGTCAAGTGGACTTGGCAGAACCTACCCTGGTGCATACAAAGTTGTTCTACACCTCAGACGTGTACGTATTGAGGGAAATTTGTGACCAAAACTATATCCAATCTCTTCTATATTACACAACCCATCCTTCTGCAGAAGGGAAGGAAACGAAAAAATGAGTACACAGAATAAATCTATACCATGATAGCCAGAGGACCCGCCAGTGCAGGCAGGAAGTGAGAGCATCTTGGGACAGGTTCTCATGATTATTCACTTTCATACATAGTTTCTTTTGAAAGGATGCAGGGAAAACATCTTTTGGCAAATGTAGTAACAAAAATAAAGCCTTCCTTGTTCCTTGCCACTTCATTTTCTAACCTTGTGTTTCAATCAGTATTTAAAATAACAAAGAAGAAGGCTGCACAGGTCTGGAGCTACTCTCCTGGGAGAGTTTGAAAATTAAAAAGAAATCACAGCCCTGGCCTAACCAGTTTCATCCTTGTTTTCTGATGATGGCACCAGGTTGAAACACAGTGAGGCTGTGGGATTATTTTCAGGAGTGATATTGAGGTTCACCTTTGACAGAGATGCTGTATTTGGAGGTAGCTACTGCCAAAGTTTTTCTCTACAGGAACAGAGAGTAAAACTGTAAGCCTGTGAGTCAAAAACCCAGACGGAGGGTGTAATCCAGGACTGGACAACAAAATAGATCTTCCTGCCCTGGCGATGTTTGCTTAGGGCTACCAAAGGGCATCTGCATAGTGAGAGTGTCATGGGGTGCTGGCTAGGAATGGGAGGTCAGAGTGGAGGAGGAGCACTGTCACTGGCTGCCTCAGTTTCCCTTGCAGAGCCTGGCTAAAGCAAGGTGACTCACCGAGTCAAAGTTCCCACAGCCTAGACAAGGCTGCACAGCAGGGTCTCCACCCATAGGTAGCAGAGGGGAAGAGCAAGGCCCAGATGCCAGCTGCCAGCTGGGGTGCAGTGCAGGATGGAGGTGGCAGGATGCCTGGTGTGGTTTCCGCAGCACACCGTGCTTGTCTGCTGGAGCAGTGCAAGGTGCACACAGAGGCAGGAAGCCGGCTGGGGTGCCTACAGACAACCCGGGCTTAGAGCAAGGCAGAGCATGGACAGCAGTCCTGTCCCCTGATCCTCAGAGGAAGCTGACATCTGCCTTGGTTCTTCTTGTCTTAGTGTTTCAGGCAAGACATGAGTCCTCATCCAGAGGACTGGCCGGGCCACTGGCTTAGTGACTGTTTTCAGAGGGAGAGGGGGAATGGGTCTCCACATGTGAAGGTGACAAAGTGCCATGATGGGACAACCACTTCTTGGATCTCATCTACATGACTAAGAGAGGCTAGGACTCCTTCCCTTCAGGTCTTCACTCTTTTACAAGGAAAACGGGCTCTTTGGGCAATTTGGAAGGCAGAAAGTTTCCTGACCCCTTCCTGGCTACATTGTTTGTTTCATGTGTTTTGAGACAGTGAGGTTTTTCCCAACCTCTCACCCATGGTCTGGACTTTTCAGGTCCGGACCTCCAAAGTCTAGACCTCCTCAGCAGGCTCAGAGCAGATGACATCCTCTTGGGCTAGGGTTTGAAACCATGTGCTTGTTTCGATTTTCTTTGTCGTTGATGATTAAAAAAATGAAAGAAAAAAGAAAAAATCACATCTTCTTTGTGTTTCGTGTACCTTGTCTCAAAGCCTCGAAATGTCTAACTTTCTGCCTAATGTTACCCAAAGGAAGGATGTAGACGGGATGGAGACAGAAACTAGAGCAAGATGCTTAATGTGCACACATGTGTTGCGAGCTGCTGGTTTGCTGGAAAACACAGGTCACTGCATTGCTAAACCCAGAATCAGTAAAGAATTAAAGAGATGAGATTTAAAGTAAAAGAACAGGATTTATTTAAGGATGGGAAAGGAAGGCAAGAGAGTAGGGAGAATGTTAAAAGTAAATTCTCCAGGGCCCTGGTCACCAGCTGTTCTTAGAGGCTTCTTCCTCCTATCTGGGCTCCTGGAATCCAGCTGGCTTCCTGGTTTGTCTTTCACCTTAACTTAGGATTTTTTCTGGTTTGTAACCTTTCCCTGTCCTTAGGTGGCGGGTAAGACTGAGGGTGGGGGCCTTAAGGACAGGCTACTTAGATTAAAGTTTAAGTGAAGGGAAAGTTTGTGATTTCCTGTTAATTGCACTGCCTGGGACCTTCCCGGAACCTGGTTTCCTTGTCTTTGTGTTCCTTATTGCTGGAGTTTAGCTGTCTTTGTCTTTCAGTCTGATATAGAAATCAAAGATGTCTACTAATTTTTATTAAAGATCAATGAGGCGTTTGGCCTACATTTCTCTACCTACTGCGCCCCACTGTAAAGAGAGTGAAACCACTCCCATCCAAAGTCCTAAAATTCTCAGCAAAGCTGCACATTACATGCCAGGCACATGGACTAAGGTTAATGGCATCAACAAGAATGAAAAGGAGGATAAAGGAACTGGAGGAGGAGGGGGTGAGGGGGGAAGGATTTAATAAAAAAGCGAGCTGTGTATGTACAGGAACCAGCTCCTCAAGGTGAGTACAACATGCATGCACTGCTGACATGCACTAATAAAATGTTTTTAGAAGCTGAAAAGACATCCAGCTGCAGGTAGAGGATCCCAAGGCAGAAGACAGAATCTAAAAGGCATGCACTTAAGAAGTAGTTGCCTTGGGGTGGTGACAAGCAGGATGACTGCAATTTGATCAACAGTGGTTTCAAGGTAACCGGGACCTCTCAGAAGGATGTAGGTCTTATCACATCTGTTTCCTTCTCCCCCTGAGAAGGGACCCCACATCTCTGCACTTTGGCATGCAACTTGGGGAGTTTTGTGCGGGAACTGTGGCCTCCTCATCGGGCTCTTTCATGCAATCTGATTCAAGAGTGAAAGCCAATCACTGACAATGGAGTAGGAACTTTTCATGCTTGGCAGTGATAGTCTTATTTTTCTACTTGCTAAGCAGACATCTCTACTACACTGGGGAGGCCAGGAGCCCCATTGTGTGAATTGAGAACTAAAACTCAAGGTTTTTTTTTTTTTCATCTGCTAAGATATTAAAGATATTTATTATTACACCAAAACTCACTAGTGCATAGGTGAAAATGAGAAATGCTGAAAGTAAAAAAAGTTTCCATTAGTGAGTAAACAGATCGCAGAGACCAAGCTGAGAATGGGGTGCACAGCTGCAGTTGATGAACCCGGGCAAAGCATCCCGGGGCCTTATTTCTGATATGCTTGACAAGATGCTTGGACAGGTATTTAAGCATGGTGGAGAATGCTTGGAATCTCAGTACTCTGGGAGGCAGAGGCAGTAGGATCACAAGCTACGGCACCATCTGGGCAACTTAGTGACTTAGAGCCTGTGTCAAAAAAAAAAAAAAAGAAAGAAAGAAAGAAAGAAAAAAAGAAGAAAAAGGCCAAGGGTGTAGCCCAGTGCAAAGGCCATGGGTTCAATCCCCTGCCCTGCAAAAACAGACAGACAAACATTTCACCCAAGCCACAAGGTGTGTATCACCAATAGTAATCTTGGACTCAAACTGAGTCATGCGGTCATCTGTCTGGTTAGAGTTCTCTACTTTATATCTTAAAGACCCACCAGAGCACAAGATTCAAAACACGAAGTAAATGATTACGAATAAAGCCATGCATACATCCCAAGTTTACCAAAGAGTACATTAACTACTGCGTTACTCACTAGGTACAGCAAGGCTATAAGCGGAGCGATCAATTACTCATGGTGAGGAAGAGATCAATTATTTAGTGTTTTTACCCAGGACCCAGGGTCACAAAGGATGAATGCAGGCAGCTGGATACAAGAACTGGTGTGTACGAGGACTTGGGAGTGGAAGAATAGTAAGGAGCACTTTAAATCCTCCTTCTTGTCAAGAGTGCCACAAAAGCAGTTCTTAAAGACTTCCTGTACCAAGGGCAGTTTATAACACAAGTTCTCCCAGTCTTAGTGAACTGGCATTTCTGGGTCCAGAAAGGCTGGGAAATATGCCAAGCTGCCGACCTTCAAGATGCTCTGTGCGTTCAGCATCGAGATTCATGGATGCAGGGAATGGGACTCACACAGGACAACATGTTTAATCATCTGTGCAGCTTTAAAACCACACGGATGCCTCACCCGCCTCTGGATACTCTCATTTGATTGATCTGTTATGGGTTGAAGCATCAGTATGTCTCAGAAGTTCCCTAACCTTGCTTTTTGGTGGAGTCAAGTTTGAGAACCATCGATGTAGAAATTAAATCAGTTCTCAACAACTGTATAGCCATCACGTGAAAGACAATATTCAGGGCACTTTAGTGGCTACAGAGTTAAAAATGATAGCATTCTTTCTTGGGAGGATCTTCAAATAATGCAGTCTGATGGGGAGACAGTATCTGGTACAGGTTATACCTTCAAGTCATATGCTGAGTGAATCGGTGAAATTTCTCCAAAGGTTTTGGGCATTTTAATCAAGCACTGCATGAGAAGGAAAGGCTGGCAAGGAAAAACACCAGGATACAGTGAGTCCCAAGTGGCCATAGCACAGGCCCCAGGGCTAGATAGTCAGAAACCGGACAGGCCCTCAAGGGACATTTGGGTTAAGTAACCAAAACCCGACTCTCCTCCTGTCACTATGCACAGGCGTGGGAGCTTCCTGGTTGTCCTGGTTTGTTTCTTTCCCCCGTGTCATGCTGCTCTGGCTATGTTAGCTTCCAGTTCCTGAGTTCAACTGCTGCTCTTAGCCCGGTTCCAGCCCAGTCTCTTTCAGGCACTGTAAGCACCATTTTCTGCTCACCTAAATCACTAGCAGCTTAGGTCCCCTCATTTCTATACCTCCCATTTCAGAGAGAACTGGGGATCTCAGAAACAGTTCCGATTGCTCTGTCCTCGTCAGCCTTGACATCCTGTCAGATACAATCCGGTGCGCTTCTGTGTCTATAAATACCCTTTGGAGCTCTTTTTTATTTATTCTATTCCTATTTTCTAGTTTTAGAAATTCATCATTTCTTCTCTACATTATGAAAATACCCTTCGATGGATCTTTCTATGTGTGCTCTGGCATCCCTGAGTTCTACTGTCAACTTTTTCAACAAACTTGTATTTTTGAAGGCCATGTCTTTTCTTTTGCAACCTGTTAGGGAATATCCATGTTTTTAAGATATAATTTAAACCCTTTATGGCATCAAATTTATTAATATCTCAAATTTTACTCACTTTCAAAACACAGTAGTTTTAATATATGTCACCGCACCTCATTCCCACACAGTGAATGTTACAGCCTTCTTTATATACAGGAGTGCTCTCTGGTCTGGGTTTTAGGTTCCTTGATTGGGTAAGAATTGAGTGTCATAATAACTGCTGTCCCTTCAGCTTCTAGCATAGTGCCTGGCACTTTTTGCATATTTAAAAATGTTTATAAAATGCACACATGCACAAATCGGTCAGTGGAGAAAGCAGAGGTCAGTACCACTTTCTGTCCCCTTCTTCCTGTTCTCTCTGGGTTTGATGCTTCCCACATCAGCCTATGAGATAAAGAGTGACTTCTTCAGATACATGGGCAGAAGCAAGTTTGAAAGACCAAGCAACTGTCCTGTTTCAGATATAGGGCGAGCGAATACCCACTGGCCCTTATAATAAAGAAAACTGTCATTCAAAGGATTTTTTAAAACTCAAATTTTCTGCCTCTGGCTGGCAAAGAGGAGATCATGTTGCAAAATTATTGTGAAATATCTTTTGCAAATTGCAGTAAATAGGAGATTACAGCAAGTTGTTTATAAGGTTGATTCCTGGGTGAAAATGAAAATTTTTGGGGGGTTAAGAGAGGACCTATGAGTTACTTGTTCTTCGTGCCTGAAATCCTATGACTGGAAGGCAAGGTGGGGTACTGTGGAGGTTCTTGGAGGCACCCTGAAACTATCCACCCCCTTTATTCTTTCAACACCACCCTGCACAAGACCCTGTGAGCATCGGGAGGTGCCAGGCATCAGAAAACAGTCAAGACAGGCTCTCTGCTCCTGAGCTTCACGGGCAGCAGGGGCCATGGTGTACAATGAGCTATCCTGAAACAGCGAGAAGATGACTAGAGAAGGAGCAATGTCCCCTGGCTTTTGCACAGAGTACATATCAGCTGCTGAAGACATTTCCTAGGAGACTCAGGGGGAGGGTTTTGCCAAGGTGACAGTTGAGTGGGCTCTGAAAAGATGATTCAGAGAAAACAGCATTCAGGCTGCAGGGAGCTGTTTGCAGAAAGGCCTTAGAATGTGAAGTATGGCGAAGTAATGATCAAGGGATCAAAGTGGTTGGGTGAGAGGGATGGCCTTGAGTTTTGCTGAAGAAGTTGGTTTGGTTTAGATCAAAAATGTCCCTCAGAGTCTCATGTGTTTGGAAGATGACTGGATAATGGGGGTCCTAAACCTAACAGCAATCCTTCCATGGTTATTGGTAGCTGAATGTGCTGCCAGAGGCAGGGTGTGATTGGAGTTGCTCCTGGAGATGGGACCTGGAGAAATGTGTCTTCATCCCTGGGTCCTCCCTTACCTCTCTGCTTCCTGGCTGCTATGTGAGCAGCTTTCTGTCCCCTGGGTTGTTCCACTGTGTCTTTCCTGACTTAGATTCAGCTAACTGTGGACGGAAATGGTGAGCTCAAATCAATCTCTGCTCCTTGAAGCTGTGGGTGTTGGCTATTTTGTTCCAGTTTCAGAAATGACTAAGACAGGCAGACTGGCTCCTACACCCACAGAGGGAAGAGGGCACTCATGGAGAATTTGAAAGGGAACACTGAGTGAGGAAAGCAGGCTGGCATATTCAAGAGAATCTTAGCCCTTAACGTGTAGAAAAATCAAGATGTTTTTTGTCAGTTGAGGAATATTTTATATTCGAATTGTATGCTAATTTAAAATAAGATGCAGGCTTGTGAAAATAAGGAGTTCTGAATTTAAGGCTCATTATCTTCAAGAACAAGTCTTTCCTGGTTTGTAGAAGGTGGAGTGCTCCGGTACAATGCACCCTTACTCTCAAATGAACTCCTAGCATTAGGAGGGACTTGCTTGGTAAGAAGAAATCTGGCATCATGAAAAGCAACTAAAAATGCCCTTGAGAATGGCTCAGTTGATCAGTGTGAAAATGTCCCTTCTCTGCCTCTGGGATAGGAATGACAGACTATGCTTTCTGGTAAACTTACAGTCATCCTGGGAATTCTGCTCCCTGCTGCTCCAGGGCACCAGTGCACTGAAGCAGGAAGTGGACAGAGTAAGTGTGCATTGTGGGGGTGAAGGATTCATTTTTTATTTTTTTCTCCTACCCCAAGACTCAGTAGATGTCGTTAATATTTTGGCCACTCGTTGCATGGAGAAAATGACATCACCCTCCAAGCTCATCCATGACCCTCCTCTTCTCCTTAACAGGATCGGACATAATTAATCAAGATGTACAATTTGATTTTCCCAAGCATATCCGGAAAAACAACATGGAGAAAAAATTACTGAATTGCCTCAAGATTATCTGTATGTCATGCATCTTCTACCAGTTAGATAGCTTCAGTTTCTGTGCTTTTCTGATAACTTTTGCACCCCAGATTTCTGTGGAAGGTTCAATTTCTATAACACTATAATGAGACACATGTTGAAGTAACAACTGGAAGAGACAGAGAATCTCTGCATGGAAGATGAGAACAACTCACTGGACCAAATACCCATAGTTCATAAATGACAGTTCACATTTGAAATCTGAGTCTTATTAAACTCCAAATTCAGCTTTATCCCAGGAAAATTTTAATTTCTTAAGGGCATTATAGTATTAAAATAGGTGAGACCACCAATGGCACAGCTTAAGCACTCACAAATATTCTAAATTGCTTTCAACTGATGGGATCTTTAAGTAAACACGGGGAGTTGGCCTCATTGCTGATGGGACATTCAAGGATATAAGATTTATTTTTCCTCCATTTTTTCCCATAGATTTTCCCATTTTGATGTTTCATTGCAATCTCCTTTGCACAGAGAAGCTTTTTCTCATGATGGCAGGTAGATGGGATTTGACACACAACAGCGTTGTGTCTCAAGTACTCAAAGCCCATATATGAATCAGACCGTGTTCCTAGATAATCCTAGAGTTCTCACCCAGGAGAAAATGTTTTCCTTCTCTTTTCACTCCTGGAATGGTTTTTCACATTAATAGCTATTCAAATGGTTTTGAACTTTGAGAGTAAATTTTGGCACCTCAGGTAACCATGTCTTCAAGTCCTCACTGAGTCATCTTATGTGAATGTATACCCTCTCAGCTTCTGTAATCGACTCTGGCTTCTTCAAGGTTATAATCAGTGTCTGGTTAGTCTTTATACATCTCATATCACAGAACACAGTTCCGAATATGTCTTTATAATTGCTGGAGTGAATGGGTGGATAAATTTAGTATAATGATCTTTGACAAATCTTATTGCTACTGTAACATCTCCATAATAGTAGAAGTCGATTAGAGACAGCAATTTTATGAAATCTCTTCAACTTTCATACTAAATGTAAATTCTTAGAAAACTTTGAAAGTGATGTGTATGTGTCAGTGATAAGGCAGGAAGCAGTTTCTAATGGAAGAATCTACCCAGATAGGTGAGTTCACATGTCTATTCTCTATGACTGGCAGATATACTCATCTCCTTTTAAAGAGAGGGAAAGATTGGGTGACCCGCTGGGGACCCCTTCTGTCTCTCTTCAGACAGAAGCTTCCTTTCTCTCAATAAATATATTCTGCTCTAAAAGAGAGAGAGAGAGAGAGAGAGAGAGAGAGAGAGAGAGAGAGAGATTGCTTGTCTGACATGAAGACATTAAACTTCAATGAATGGAACTCAGTGAAATTTCTATGCTATTGACTTCAGATATTTAAACCAGAGTCCTTAAGATCAATATTCTTTCACAATGATGGAAAACCACTAAATGCCCTATAGAAAGCACCATGTAGGTATAAAGATAGAACCAATCTGAATTGAATGCGTTTAACATTGGAAAGTTGGCTAAAGAGACCTATGGGAGCATTTTGCAGAAGGATAAAAATTTAAGTATATCTCCAGAGTTTTTAAACTATCTCTCCCTGACAGGAATTTGAAAACCTATCTTGGGATATATTAAGGGCCTAGACACAGATAAGTAGGTTCAAGCATTGAAGACAAAGTAGAAGTGCCTTGCTATGGAATTTCTTTGTTAACAAAATTTTAAAGACTATCTTTTTTTTTTTGCAATATTTGCATTGACAAATTACATGAAAATACACATGATTCATTTATAAAAGTAACGCATAAAATAAGACTGAGTGGGATATTTACATATGAAATTGCATTTAAAGAAATTCTGCACAGTGGAAAAAGGAAACTGCTCTCAGCTACCCGAGGTAAAATAACTGATGATGAAGAATTTGAAAATCAATAAGTGAGAAAAATTTCATAAACACTTGTGAATGCTTGGTTAATTGGGAAGCCTTTGGGTGTTTACCTAGAGATAAAAAGACACATCATGGCAATTTGATTACTATACATATATCAAAGTACATCATGGGGAAAACAAGTTAAACTTCATTAGGTGGCTTAGTGGGAAGAACCCAGGATTAATGAGTGAACGTTACTTTGAATTAGAATATCCCTGCATGGAGAAACAAATTTAGTCAACAAATGGTTCCTAAAAACTGTGATGTACTCAGAAAGATGGTAGTGGGAAATAGAATGAAAAGAGGCTAGTGTGTTGGTGACTTGCTGTCATTGCTCGGACAAAATATCCAGCGCCAGAATTAAGGAAGAAAAGGTTATTTAGCTCACAGTTTGTGGAGGTTTCAGTCCATAATCAGCTGGCTTCAAGGTAAGGTGGCAGGGCACAGGGGCAACACTTAAAGAGAAGACACCAAAGCCACAAGTGCAGAAAGCTGGGGATGGTGCAGAGGAAGCCTCTTTTCCTACCCTCGATGGTAAGCAGGCTATGCCCCTTGGGTGGGTGCAGCACTCACACCATCTCCATGCCCTCCTCTGCACAGACTGATGGTGTTTACAAAGGAAAGACCTGGCCCCTGCTGAGTCACTTAGTTAAACTTCTGACCTCAAGTTAACACAATGGACAATATCTCAAAGAGCTAAGAACATGTCCTTTACACCCCAGGATGGAAAGCTGTTCAGTTAATTAGTTAAACTTCTAGACTTCTCAAGTCAACACAATTTTTCAACCATAACATCTGGATTATAAAGGAAAGGGCCAAATACCTACAGTGCTCCTGCTATGTATTGTATATGGCGACTTGATCCACGTCATCAAAGAAACTTTCACCAAAGATGGTGGGTTTTCAGGGTTTGGGTCTTCAGTTTTTTTTTTTTTTTTTTTTTTTTTTTGTTACATCCAAATACCGTAATAGTCTTGAGGGTGAGAGTGAAGCCCGGGCGTAGCTGCCTGAGTTAGAGAAGAACAGACCCAGAGTGGTAAGGACGTGTGTGTGATGTCGTCACAGGACACCCAATCCGGAAGTGTGCTGAGTACCAGCAGCTGTGTCGGGCCGGGATCCTTCCTTGATTACTGAACTTTGACTTGATCACCTGCACAACCACTTTCTTTGAAAAACGTCACACCTCAAAGCATCAGAAATTAGAACTTGAACATTTCTTTTGGCAGGAACAGAATTCAGCCCATAGTAGCCCATTCAGCCCATGTATTAAGGCATTATTAGAATTCAGTCCAAATTTCTTGAAAATACTCATAAAACAAACATTTTAACAATGTTGATATGACGGCCAAAATGAATCCAAAATGGTGCATTTTGCATTTAAAGAGAACTAAGTGTGGAGCAAGGTGAAAACAGCTTCTAAAGATCAAGCATGCATGATTTTAATTTTCTTTCTTCAGTGTTTCCACATAAATGCACCTTTTTGAGTGACATGGTTCTCTTATTAGTGGATTTGATTTAGCTGACGCTGTGAGCAGACTTTGGAGATGAAAGTTATTGAGGCACCTACATCAATATTAACTGCTTCTTATGGAAACAGCCTTTTTCTGTGAATGGTTATTATCTGGTACTCACTCATCAAACATAGCACAGTACTTGTACTGTGGCATGAATTTTAGGATTAAAAATAATATTAACTGTATCTTTTTTATACAAATCTTCTGATAACTCCAGGCCACAGTGTATTCTTGAAATAAGGCATTGGAGCATTGGATTTTAGCATATATATTTATGTTCCTAGAATGCTATTATTCTTTCTGCTACTTCTGATGACAGCATTCATGAAAATAGATTATACTGCACATCCAATAGACTCCTAAACTCCAGGAGATGTGTGTAGACATCAGAGCTAATGGAAGAAGTGATAAAATACACTCAAAAGAGACAGGTTTAATTAATGAAGAATTATTGATTCTTATGTTCATTAAAAACAGCTTTTTGGAAAATTCTTCCAGTAGATTTAAGAGGAATATAGATTATTGTTTCCTTATCTAAAGTAATATTTTAACCTACTGTTTTTGAGCCTGAGTGACTGTTTACTAAGAATTAAGGACAAATAATAGAAAAGAAACAAACACCAAATCATGGATTAGCATATTAATACTGGGTCATAGGCCAGGTGTAGTGTCACATGCCTATTATTGCAGCACTCAGGAGGCTGAGACAGGAGGATTACTGCAAGTTTCAGGCCAACCTGTGCTACAAAGTGAGTTTGAAGACTACATAGTGAGGTCAAAACCAATCCATCAGTGTGTGTTGCAATATGCAGCACATTTTTGACAATGAGCTCAGCCAGAAATTTAAAGGTGACTCGTTTTCTCAAGTACCACCTATGAAGCACTGTCTTTTCCAGAGGTTTGAAATCACCAATAGAAATAGGATCACAGGAAATAGGATGAAATGAGAGCAGTTTAACCCCGTATTCATTAAGATACTGGATAAACGGTAAAAATAAAAGGATGCTTTATAGAGGGAAGGTAAATCTACACTAGCTAACAAATTTCCTAAAGAAAATACAGCCTTTTAAAATTAGCCTGGCCTTCCAAATATAGGTGAGATCACACCAGACTATGAGAAAATGGCATTGCAGCAAACTTAGAAATACACTTTTTAAAACAGAGATGGGGCCGGTTGTCTAAAGCCAGTAATTACCAACTCAGCGCCCTTTGTCCTTCATTTCTACCTCCCTTCTCAGCCTCTTTCTCCCCATTCCAGTTCTTTTAAGTGAGATTCTTGACACCATCTCTAGATGTCTAGATATGAGCAACTGTTACTACTTTAAATATTCCAATTTTCAGCACACTTTTATAATGGTGGATATCAGGAGCTGCTACTGAATACGTACTAGTATGGAAAGAACCAAAAATACATAATAAGCGCTGGTAGAGAGGTTGGCAAATCGGAACTTTCACACTGTGTGGAGCAAACGTAAAATAGCACAGTCAGTGTCAAAAAGTTTGCAGCTTCCCAAAGTGCTAAATATAGAGTTCCCAAATGATTCTACAATTCCACACCTGGTTACCTACAAAAGAGAAATGGGTACGTGCATACACATCAAGACTTGTACCTGAATGTACACATCAGTAGTCAACATATAGAAAGAAGAAAAATGTCCACAAACCAATAAATGGGTAAAATATGTGATATACTCTGCAGTGGAGTACTATTTGGCAAAGAAAAGGATGAAGTACTGATATATCTCTTAGTGTAGACAACCTTTGAACAGGCGGTGCTGAGTGACAGAAGCACGCTACAAAAGTCCATATAAGACAAAAGTTATTTCTATGAAATTTCCTAAATAATAAACCCATTGAGATAGAGATTAGTTATTGACAATTAGAAGGAGATGAAATGGAGAGAGAGAAGGACTGATTATTTTGGGGCATAGGTTTTCTTTTGAGGATAACACAAACTCCTAAATTTTATTATGATAATAAATATGCACAAAATATACTGCGTACCAGTGACTTGTATGCTTTCAACAAGTGAATTTTATGGAACCTAAAACTATCACAACTCGTCATTTTAAAATAATAAAACTGTTATTTAGTGGGGATCTTGTCTCACTAAAGCTGTTATTTAAATAAATGAAAGAAAAAGAAAATAACCAGCAGACCAAAAGCATAAAACAGTCTTATTTCCCAAAGATAAGGGGACACTGAGAACTCCAAAGCTCATCATTGTATGGTTAGGTTGATGTGAGCAAACATATTTTTGAAAGGAAAAGTAAATAAAGCAAGGGCCTTCTGTATCATGGATGCTCTCTCTTTGTTTCTGGCAAAGGCTGCAAATGTGGTTAAATCCACATGAGCATGTTGGCTAAACTTCTCATCGATTATTTTTCCTTTGAAAAAATAACCAGATAGTTCTCAAATGAAGCCTAGACTTCTGATAGGAGGCCACGTTCACTCTCCCAATCTTGAAAATCGAGCGTTCACTTCATGCCATTCATATCTATAATTGGCAGCGCTGATTAACAGAAATCTGGATTTGAATCAGGACCCATAAACAGCGGTCACTGTGGCCCTGGGTGGCCCGCTGCATCCCACGGGTGATCTCTGTCTGCCCATCGGCCCTGCGGTCCTCTCCGGCCTCTGAATTGTGCATGTCAGAAACCCAGCCATCACTGTCTCTGTGGCTTATTTCCAATTGAAACGTGCATTAAAGAAGGCCTTTTAAAAACTGTGTTTATAAGCAACTCATTCCCAGCAGTGAAACACTTCTATTGTCCTCCTTTATAACATTTAACATCGTTATATAATTAATGCCATTTTTAAGGATCCAGGGAGACAAGATACCTTCTCTAATAGAAAAATCCACATACAGTTCATTCCTGCCTCCCCTAAACGTTCCAGCTTTCATTTCCCTCTCTTCTTTCTCATGCCCTCCCTTTCTGTTTCTTCCATTTTTGCCTAAGTCTTTTAGTGGTAAAATCTGAAAAATGGTGAAATCTGTTTCCCCTGGAACAGGTCATTATAGGTGACAGCAAGACATCATGTTAGCACCTTGCTACCTGGTGGCTGGGAGAGACTCTGGGTGGAGATGTTGGGGGTGGCATCCTCCAGCTGTGACTGAGCAAACGCTTTCATCTTGCACCCCACAGCGGTACTCACCCCCTCGATTGCAGTTCCCAAAGCTGCTCACTTGCACGCCCTCTAAAGGCTGATCTTTCTTGGAGGTGAATACTCTGTTTTGACATTTATAACAAAAACAGTAGCTCTGCAACCTGCTACAGGTAAGAGCTCTTTATTATAATTTTAGTTTCATTAGTACATATTTGCAGCACGTGATGTTTGCATTCATCTTGGGGAGGGGGTCCACATGCATAACACAGCTCCTTGTCTCCTCCAAACCACCTCTCTCTTTGTCTTTGAACCCCATCCCCCACTTTCATGCTTGTCATTATTATTCTTAACACATCTCCATGACGTTATATGTATATTCATTCTGGCTATTTGGCACCTGTACATAGCATATCATAAATCTTCTCCTTCTCCTTTCTTCTCATCCTTGGTCTCCTGGACCCCTTCTCATTTGCAAGAGATTTATCCTCTTATTTCCTTTTGTTCATCTTTTATTTTGCTCGTTGGTGTACTGTACTCAAATGAGAGATACCATACAGTATTTAAGCTTATGTGTCTGATTAATTTCATTCTACATTGTATTTTTCAGGTGAATTGATTTCCTACTAATGAATTAAATTTAACCTTTTTAATAACTGTGTAATATTTCATTATGCACAGATGCCCCATCTTTTTTTCATTCATCTGTTGATGGGCATAAACCTGTCTCCAGGATTTAGCTACTACGAACTGTGCTGCTGTACACACTGGTGTGCATGTGTCACCGTAGTATGACTAGCTCTTTAGGGAAACTATTCAGAAAGGAAACAGCCAGGTCCAGTTAAATTTCTAATTTTAGTTCTTTGAGAAATTCAGAGCTCTTTGTAGACCAATCCACAATATAGAGCAATAAGTTTTAAGCTAAACTTGTCTTAGCCTTGGCGAAGACTCTTGAATCTGAGGACACGCGTTAAAATGCACTGCAAAAGAGCACAGAAACTCTGCTCCGCTTCCACATTTCACAATCACTCTTCAGAATATTAGGCTCCAAAATTTGTGATAGGAAAGAAACACATTTGCATCACATGTGTGTCTTATTCTTGTGCTGTGCAAAATTACAAGTGTAGCAAACAAAACAGAAACATACAAACAAATGATAGGCGTCTTCCATCCAGTTAGAGGAGTCTGCTGCACAACTCTTGGCCTCTAATGTCTTTGTGTGTCTCATGATAAGGTTTTCTTTCTTCTCAAAGGTTCTGGAAATCAAGTCTCAAACATTTATTGTAAATCTCGGCTTGACAATGTTTTAGATGAACTGTCACTTTTGCTTCATAATTAAAAAATGAAATAGAGCCCTTTTTAGCTATTTCTCTCCACTTTGCCATTAGAAATACACACAGTTCACAGCTCATAGATAGATTTATATTTGCTAGAAATAGTGAATGTTGATGGGCAAGAAGATATAAGCCAACTAAATTAACCGGGTTCTGCGTATGAAATGCCTGCCCACTTCTGAGTAGTTTTTATTCCAACCATAAATACTTAATGGAAATTGGTGGTCTGTGGGTTTTGCTAGAGGGAATAGTTCCTATTGTTATTGACTGTGAGAGCTCTGGTGGCTCTTGGGGGAAAAAAAGGAATTGTTATAAATGATTTATTTTCCCAACACAAGTTTGTGGTCACATAGTCTAAATGAAGGCCCAGGCACCTTTGAGTATTCTACTGTGCCTTGATTTTATCATGTGCAGAGCAGATAGGAAGGGTACTTTTAAATCCTGTTGGTTTCCTCAAAGCAATAGCAAGCAGAAAGATGCAACTATAATGCATAGGTTTGCCTGTGATGCACCGTGATGTCTCCATGGCAACTGATGGGGAGGAGGCAGAGTCAGGCTGAGCTACAGAATCCAGCTTGATTCTAGGTCTGGCTGATTAGGACTGATCTAAGTTTCACTTGAGGCCCAGTCCAAGTTTCCCAAGAGGAACAGTGGTTGTATATCTTTGGACCTTTCATTAGGGTCCAGGAAGTTTACACAAAATCATGGCCATCTCAGCACTCTGAAAGACCTGAGGGAAGAAGTGGGTGGCAAGTTCCAGCCCAGCTTCAGCATTTCATCAAATTAGCAAGACCTTGAACTTTTCAGAAGTAAATTCTAAAAATGTTGTCATCCTATTTCTACTAAAACAGGTCTCATTGTAAGAGCAAGATATAACCTCAGCACCATCCCATTTTGTAGCAGGAAGTGGTTTTGGAGAGACTTCATCTAAAAACAAAAAAGACTGGGAATGTAGCTCAGTGTAACAGCCTGGAATGAAACCCTCAGTGCCACTGAAAAGTCATAGGACAGAGGAGTGAGGATTGGCAGGAACAAATGATTCTCAGGGCTTTGCCAGGTATCTTTCCAGTACTTCCAGTCACTCAGCCTCTTTCTACCAGTATCACTGGCAGCACCTGAGGGTGTGTGTGTGTGTGTGTGTGTGTGTGTGTGTGTGTGTGTGCATGTGTATGTAAGCACTGGAGAGGGAGGCGGCAGAGAGGTGGTGATGAAAAAGGCAATGTATGGAGCGGTGAGAGACAAGTGTGTAAAGAATCTAACCTCCCAGCAAGAGAAGCTGGCAAAGGTCAAGGGGGCATATGAAGGCCATACAAAAGGGAAGTGGGATGGAGGACATAGGAAGCGACCAAGAAAGCTCAGGTATGGTCAGACACCAAGGGAGGATAATGGTGGATAAGAGTGAAGAAGAGTGGTCACATTGGTATAGTTATGTATAACTATAGATGGTATAGTTATATCAAAAGTCATCCCCAAAGCCCCATAGTGATTGGATCACCAGGTATGACATTTAGATCAGCCCATTGGTAAGTTTACCACCACCGAGATGTTGGGAAGTGGAGCCTGTTTAGAGGAAGTGATCATCAGGCATGTGGCCTGGAAGGGTCTATCTCCCTCCTCCTTCCTTGATCACTTTCTGCTTCCTGTCTGCCATGCCATGAGCTGTTTCTCTTCCACCAAATCCCTCTCCAGGTGAATATGGCACCTCTGCAAAGAAGGACTGAACACTCTGAAATTCTGAGCCAAATTATACTGTCTTCCTTTAAGTTGTGGGTATCAGGTATGATGCCTCGGACACTGGAAAGTGATGGAGATGCACCCTTTACTCACTTGAAGCAGCAAGATTGGTTCCACACCAGGTCGGCTGGGCTAGATTGAGCTTCCTGAAAAACTACCTGGTTAAGTCCACTTTTATTAGAGAATTTACCAAGACCAACCTTCAGGCTGAAAGTCTTTAATTCCCTGAGGCAGACAAGCAGGACTTCAGAGGTCAGACCAGGACTGGCTGCCCTAGGAAAGAAATGAAGAAATATTCCCACTGGATGTTTTTAAGACTTACCTACCAGCCTGTAGTGTTTTTTTAAACTTCATTTGAAATTGGACTCTTAGCCAGGAATGGGGCACTCGTCTGTAACTCTAGGACTCTGGGAGACTGAGGCAAAAAGGATGAGAAGTTGGAGCCCAACTTGAGCAGTTTGGAGACTTAGTGAGACTCTGTCTTAAAATAAATAGAATTTTAAAAGGGCCAGGGATGTAGCTCAGTGTGAAGTCTCTGGATTTAACCCCCAGTTTGGCAGTAACCAAGTTTGACAATTAGGTTGTAAAGCAGACTTTTTTAACATAAATTTTTATGTAAATGTAAAATATAACATGCATTCTACTGAGTTTGAGCTATAGTCTGAAGCCACTATTAAAAGAGACACATGAAGTCTAGCATCTTTAAAAGCTCTAATAAGCAGCATCTGACATCAAGGTAAAGCTCTCAGAAGGAAAATCTATTTTTACTTGGATATGTTAATGCCAGGAATAAAGATCAAATACAGAGTATGTGCATATGTCAATCATATTGAACTCCTCACCCCTCACATGCATTAATGCTTGCCTGTCCCTCATGATGTCTGAACTGGAGAATGTACGAGGTAAACAGAGGCCACCGTTGCCTCTCCTGCTCTGTGTCACTGACTGGTCACTGTTCGCTCTTGCCATCGGCTGCTGTGTCTGTGTGGGGTCCAATGGCCCCAAGGCCGTTAGTCACAGACTCTGCTGTCACACCAAAGAAGCTGTATGGAGTTGGCTCTCCTTGAGAAGGCACACAGCATTCAGGAAAAGCAGGTCGAGGTGTCAGGTGGGCTCCTGTGGGACTCTGCAACATAAAAGTGTAGAATTCATGAGAGCTTGTTCAGTTGAGCAGAGAGAGCTGTGCCCAGCACAATCAGCAGAGTGGGAATTGCTAGACTAGAAGTAGGAAGCAGTGGACAGTTCCTCCAAGGACAAGAGTCAAATTCATGACAGGGTTGTCTTTTTGTCAGAGCTTTAAGAGCAGAAGTGAAGTTAAATGTGAAGCATGAAGCACTAGGAAGAGACAGGAGAATGGGACAACTGCAAGATGCATGGGTGCAGAGCTGTCATGGCCTCATTAGGAACAGAATCTAACCAGTCATGGTAGTGCATGTCTGTTACTCAGCACTCTTGGAGGCTGAGGTAGGATCGTAAGTGTAAACTCAGCCTTGGTGACTCATCAGTGCAATTTAAAAAATAAGAAAGACTGGCAGTAAAGCTCAGTGTGCAGGTCCTCAGATCAATGTCCAGTACTGCAAAAAAAGTAAATGGAAGGGGATGAGGTGGAATGGATCAGGCATCCTTGAGATTGCAAAGGGTGGAGTCCTATTACTTCTTGTATTACCCTCAGGCCAGCTTTCGTATTCTTCTATTGCTTTTGAGCAATCAAGATCTCTGCTCTCTCTTTGTAGACTACAGCTTCACTGAAACTTCTTTTCGGGCCCAGCTCACAATGTTTTAAATCATCCTGCTGGGCTCTTTGCTCTTGATTCTCAGGATAGATCTGGCTAAAAGCTTCCAATGGCAGCCATGCCACTGCCTCAACATTCAACTGCCTTCAAATTGCTTCTGCCAGATTAATTAGTTTGCCACTCTTAATCTCAGTCTCAGGCAAAGTCTCTGGACACAAGCAAAATGCAGACAAACTTACTGCCACAGCATGACACATTGTCTGGAGTCCACAGCCAATGCAGTTCTTCTTCCTAGGAGAAACCTTCTAAGGCTTGTCTTTACTGGTAAGATTTCTATTAACCTTCTGGTCTTCTGAGCTCTGACCAGAATCTCCCATACAGAACAGCCTAAAGCTTTCCAGCTCTAGCGTTAGCTGATATCTCTGAGCCTTTCCAAACTTCCCAAAAGCCATTCCAAAAAGGCTCTTGAATCACATGATTAGGTAGAGTCACAGCAATGACCCCACTCCCGGTACCAAATCTTGTCTTAGCTACTTTTCTCTCAATGCTGGGATGAAATACCTGACATCCAAAGTTAAAGGAGAAAAGGTTTAGCTAACTCACAGTTTTGGAAGTTTTATCAGTGCATAATTGATGAGACATGGCAGAGGGGTAACAGTTCATACTAGTGGAAGACAGCAAAACCAACAAGAGAGGAGCAAGAACAAAAGGAGTAAACAAACCTCTTTTGCACCTTTCATTTTATCCAGACTTTTGGGATTAGAGCAGTGCCAAATCAGCGGAGTGATCCAGCAATCACTCAGCCTTAGTCCTAGCACCCTTAATCCCAGCATTCAAATATGAATCAGTCACAAATTCTCAATTCAGGTACCTCCAAAAATGTCTGGCTCCCATGACTGCATGAAGCTTTGGGGCAAAGTCTAGACACAAACAACACCACCAGGTTATAGTAGGTGATGGAATGCAGGCTCCAAGAAACACTGGGAAAGTTTCCTGTGTGTCAGGAGAGCACGATGAAGACCTCCTGCTGCAGCCACACTTGGCTTTTGATTTGTAGATCACTGCCCACTCTGCACCAGCTCTAGGAAAAACACAAACAGTAAAAATCCAGGACTTAATCATGCTCAGAGACAGCAGGTAATAGAGCAAACAGCACCGGAAGTGTAACATTGCTTGCTAAAAAGAAGTTCCAACAGAGTACAGCTAAGGACCCACTGATCTTGAGGAGGGGATCCTCTTTGCCAGCTCCCGGACTAAACAATTTCAAGCCTCATGTCCAAGGCTTAAACCCAATATTCACCCACCTAAAACTGAAGATGTTTCTTATCCTGCTTTGTTCAATTTTCAATAAAGAAAATACCTTTATTTCTGAAATTACATGTTTAAATTCTGTTTATTCATTGCTCTAAGAGAAAAATTCTTGCTTGGGGATCAGTACTATCTATATCAGTGTTAGATTATTTCTTGATTGAAGTCTAAAGTGTTTGTAGCTTTGATTCTTCCTAAGCACAAACAACTCCCTAACATATTCTGTCTGAGATGAACTTGCCAGTGCTTTCTTTGAATGATACCAAACTTGTGAGGTCTTCTTTTGATCCTTAATTCTTTCTCTTTGTGTTTACCTCAATCATCCAGAAAGCTTCTGAAGGCAATTAAGATTAGTGTAGGAGGTGTGATTAAAAAATATATTGTGTATTTAAATTAAAAAAATATATATCCATAGAAGACAACGGCCTTTGTGTGTTGTCTGTGTTTACCAGTCCAGGTGAGAAAATGTGAAGTACAATGAGACAGACTGAATTTCTGGGGTGGGGTGGGAGTGTGTTAGAATTTGCTGTATGCAGTGATTTGCTGTGTGCAGGCCTCTTCCTGAATCTGATATGGCCATGTGGTGCTTCAAAACTGCTCACAGAGGAAGTCTGCACACCAAGAAAAGCAGCAAAAGCTGTATAACTGGCCTTCTTTTTTTCCCAGGAAAGCTGCACTTAACTTTTTCCAGCACCCATGGGCTAAGCCTGTCCAGAATCTGTACCAGGCAAGGATCTGAGTGTGAGGTGTCAGAGACAGAACAAACAATGGTAGAGAAAGGAGGTGGAGGTCAGGAGGGAGGCTTCTGGGGAGGGGAGGTGATCCTGGGAACGTGAGTGTCTGACACTAACAGAGCAGCCCCAGGAAGACACCTTGAGGGGTACATCCAGGCCATGCCAGGAGGTCTCAGCAGACAGTCAAGTCCAGCAGAGGTGCCCAGCAGGGTCCTGAGCATTGACCAAGTCCTTTGAGGTTTCCTGTGATCCTGGGTTTGGATGACAGACAGCAAAGGCAAGGGAGACCCCATATGCCCTCCCAAGAGCAGCCCTAGCCTAAGTCAAGAGGGAGCCAGAAGGAGATGGAGACCCTGCTTTGGGTCGGGAAGAATATTCTCTTACAAAGCTGAGGCTGTTTCCTTAGGAACTTGTTCATCACCCATCCTACAGCATCCAAGCAGGCCCAGGTGGCCGAGGCTTCATCCCATTTTGATTTGATCTGGCCCACTAGAGCTCTCTAAATCCTGTTTGCCTGAAGCCAGAGGTGTTTTTCAGACCCCGGGGAGGTAATGAATGTCTGGGCGGTATGGGGAGACAGTACTGTGTTATGACATTTTAGCAAAGCAGGCTGCAGAGCTGGTAGCAAGGTTGGTCCCACAGGGTGGCCAGGAAGGCAGCACCAGAATCCCCTGGGTGAGTGGGGAGTGAATGTTTCAAGCACAGCTTGCTGGAGGCTACTTTCCAAGGCTCTGATTCTGCAGACTGGATTGGGGCCTGTTATTTGCTTTTGCAAGTTGCTACTTGATGTTGATCCTGGCAGTGATCACACTTTCAGCATTTGTATCTTAGTGCCACCCAATGGAAGCTCAGGAGCCCAGTAGGTACTTCTACACCCTTTTTAGTTCAATGTATAAACACAAAATACAATTCCATCTTTTTGTATTCCCCCACCAACAGCTGAACTTGGCACCATTCTGAAAGAAACTTTCAAAGTTGCATAGAAAAAACATGCCTGCCTGTCTCAGTAATAATTCCAAAAACAAGCTCAAAGGAAATGCTGTATTTGGTACAATAAACCATCCTCCAAGGAGAATCAGGCGCCGACAATACCACAGACCTTCCATAAATTCTGACACACCAGCCAAGAGCCATTCTGTTTTCTTGACATCCTGAAGTTAGCATTTTATAGCCTCGCCATAATAAGATCATCTTGCTTTGGAGTCATTTGTGTTGTAATTGCTTTAAAATTTGAAAGAGCTCTGGATTTCCACAGCTCATTAAATTGGATTACATCAGGAAAGCTGGAGATTAAAAAAAGAAGAAGAAAAAAAAAAGAACTAGGAAAGTGACCTTTATTTGTTCCTTTATCCTGCCGTGTCATTTTCTTGCTGCCTTGTTTTCTCCACTGGATGCTGCCGAACCCTCATCCACGGGCCTCAGAAACCTCAAAGTACCACACATCCACAGTTCTTATCCTATTTTTTGGGCTTCTTTCCCATGAGGCAAAAACAACCAGGAGGCACCTGTGGACTTGGATTTGAAGTTTCTCTAGGAAAGGCTCAAGCCTGATTAATCCCATTACTCTTCTGTGTGGCCTTGGTGACGGGAGGCCTAGTTCTTCCAGCCTTTGGCCCTGACACATCAGGACACCGAGGCAGGAGGGGAGTGAAAAGAAAGGCAGGCGGCCCCCACCCCTCAGTTATATTACCAATTCAATTTTCAGATGATTTGTCAATGCTTACTATGAGCCAGGCACCAGTTTATGATGACGCGTACACATTGTATCAGAAAGAGGCACATTAACACTGGGAAGTGGACCTAGACTAAAGTGCCCGGAGCTAGTGAGCAGCTCCAGAGACGCCCAGGATATCTTGATCCCTAGAAAAATTATTTTTATGGACTTTATAAGGGGTGACTGTTTAAGCTTTTTTGACTTTCTAAAATTATGTTTACTGATTGCAACTTAGGTATGTACAATGATCACATTCCCTACAGGGAATTTGTACCCGGTATAATTTTATTCTTCATGTTCCCATTCTCCTAAGCTCCCTTCAACCCCTCTTTCTCTCATTTACAAAAGCTTTGTTTTTACTTTTCTTTCTTTTCTCATTTTTCCCCTTCCTTCCTTTGCCCTTTTCCCTCTCTAGTTCCCCTTCCCATTTAACCTTTCCTTCCTATTTCACAGTGTCTGTTAGACACTTTGGTCATCACCTACACTTTTGGTTTCTCATACCAGAAAACAATGTGATATTTACATCCGTGTGTCTGCTTTATTTTGCTTAAGAGTATGGTCTCCAGGTGCACCATTTATACATACCTTATGCACACACAAGGTGCACCAAAATACACGTTGCTGTGAACTTCCTCAAAATTTCCCCTTCACTGCAAACACACTTATCCCATTATTTTTGCTACTTTCTGAGGTATCTCTGGAGTCCTCTTTCCCGAGTGTCTTTCTGAGATGGAATAAAAAAAAATCTGGTAACTGCTGCTGCTGAGCACCATCCACTAGAAAGGTAGCTTCTAAAAACATACCACTGTGTCCCTATCTTCCTTAGGAAGGCACTGTGTGACTCCTGGTTCTTCCTCAAAATCAGAATGACCAGGAAAGGGAGATATTTTGAGTCTACTAAAGGCATTAAGACAGCCAGGGTGGCACAGCTAAACACGCTCGGGAGAGAGGACTCCAGAGCTGCTGCAGAAAGCAACAAGGATGGGATAGATTATGTTTGTAATGAAGGGGAGGATTTTGTGGGCATTCATGCAGCATGTTCTTGCCTGTAATATATTAAGAACAAATAAATAAAATGAGTATTCACCATATTTTCCAATCAATGTTTCAGATTTTAGGGATGCACATGATAATCATATGTGACAAATATGGGAAACCTAATGTCAAAAAGTTCAGAAATAGTTTGGTAAAGAACACAAATATCACGTTTTATCAGGTTCTCAATGAATAATGATTCATATTTTAATATTTCTAAAACCAAAATCTTGCATTAATGCTACTTTAAAATTCAAAGTATTTGGATGAGATGGCTCCTGCCTTTCATCCTAGCACTCTGAGAGGCTGAAGCAGAAGGATTCCGAGTTTGATCCTTGCCCACTAACTCAGCAGTTCTGCATCCTAGAGTACATCCCAGGGTGTACAGAACATGCTCTAGGTCAGCTGTTTAGGCTCCAGGATGTTATAATGGTTGAGGAGTTTAGAAGTTTAAGTGGCTCAGCAGGGGGCCAGGGCCATCACTTTGTAAACATCCTGAGCCTGTGCAAGAGGAGGGCACAGAGTTGGTGTGAGTGCTACACCCACCTGAGAGCGAGTAGTCTCCTTACAATATAAAGAAGGAAAAGAGGCTTTGCTCTCTCTATTTTTGCTATTGTTCTTTTTGCTGTCTTCCACTACCGTGAATGGTTGCCCCTCTGCCCTGTCACCCTGCCTTGGAGTCAGCAGATTATGGATTGAAACCTCCACCAACTATTAGCTAAATAAACCTTCCCTCTCTTACCTTTTGGTGTTGGGTGTTTTGTCTCAGCAATGAGAGGAAAGTAACCAAGACATCCAGGCAACTTAATGAAGTCTCAAATGGCTTAAAAAAGAAAGAAAGGAAGTAAGGAAGAAAGACAGAAAGGTGGTGCTTTCATTGTCTGATAATTTTTTCATGTCTATATCCTGTAATATGAACAATTACTTTGAAGATAACAATATGCAATATATTAACCATTGTTAATTTCCTATTTTGTTTTAAAATTTTGTATCACCATTTTTCTTTTTTTTTTTTTTTTGTTTCAAAATTAAAAAGAAAGGAAAGCATTAAGCTGCAAATATCCAGGTGACCGACATGGCAACTGTCAATGCCCACATTAGCATGAACATTCATTTTGTCACTGATTCTAACACTGCATGGATCTAAAAGTCTCTTCTGATAAGAATGAAGTAAGATTTCCAAGTGACAAGAAAACATGACATCATAGTATAATTGGAGGAATTTCTCAGGTTTACATGATAGAAAAATAAAACTTACAATTGGAGAGTGTGTTTGTTTCCATGGAATACGATGAGTTAAAAACCATTTTGTGTGCGAGATACTATAGAAAATGGAGAAATTACAGTATCTGATTGTGGGAAGGAGGAATGTTTTGAGCAGAAATTATCCCTTTTGCTGAGACTTAGAAGATATGCAAAGGTTCAAATGATTTCACTGTGGCCCTCCCAAAAGGGTTAAGGGAAGGTGAGAACAGATTTGCTATTTCTGAAACCTTTATATCTTGTATTGAATTTCAAACTCATTCCCCTATTATGAAGCTTTTAAAAAAAGCATTATGAAGGTTTTAGTCTACTTTTTGTTGCTGTAACACACCCCTGAACTGGTAAATTTGCATAGTTCGGAGGTCCCTGCCCACAATCAGTAGGCCCTATTGCTTTGAGGTCTGTGGTAAGCTCACACATGATGGTCCAGAAGAAAGTGGTCAGGGTCTCACCATCCTCTTACGGAGCCTGAGAGCAGAGACCTGGATCCCACCTGGTGAAGTACCTACCAACACCCAAAAGGTGTAAGTTAAGTACTTAATTTTTAATGCATGGCCTTTGGGAGACACTTAGGACCCAAATTCTACTAATGTATGGACATATATTTATATATGCATGCACATATGAATATACAAACATGCATGTACACCTGTATAAACAATATGCAAATGCAAGCATTAACATAATCATGTATGCGCAGAAGTGCCCTATTATCATTTCTCTTATAGACTTGCCACTTTCTGCCCTTTCTGACCTGTGTCCTCCCTTTCTTTCTCCTCATCTCTGTTTGATTATAATCTGAAACTGGAAGTTGCTCTCCATTATTTGTAGTGGATGTAGGCATTATATATCATGAACATGTATTTATTTATTTCGTGTCTTGAAGAATGTATTAGAATCTCCACCATAGTTAAAAATGAAGTGAGCTGGATTTTTCTAGTAACTCTTCACAAAGACAAGTAATGTATTTTGAGTTCAAAAATCAAGGAGCTCAATGTTTTATAATGTGCATGGGGATGGATGGCAGCCTTTCCACTTTGTTGCGAGACCTCTTGTCTTTCTTGTTGAGAAAGTTTTTTGTCTTTTTGATGTTTACAGTTATCCATGCATACCAATGTTTTCTGCAGTACAATTCCTAATGCCTAAAACTTGGCAGCAGCCTACCTCCCCACCAACAGATGAACAGATACAGAAAATATACTGTGAATACACAATGGAGTACTATTCGCTGAAAGGAATAAATTTAAATTGTTTGTAGAAAAGTGGATGCACCTTGAGACCATAATCCTTAGTAAAATAAATCAGACACACAAGCTTCAATATCACATGGTTTCTCTTATAGGAAAAACCCCAAAGTATAAATAATTGAAGAGCAAAATAAAAGATAGATGATAGGAAACAGGGAGATAGATCTTTTGCAAATGGGAAGAGGACCAAGAGATAAAGAGAAGTGGAAGAAGCGGAAATAAAAGAATTAAGATGCAATATGTTCCTGTACCATCTCCTCACGATCAACTGTGTATCACAAATGTGTACCAATAAAAAATCACCAACACTGAAAAAGAGTTTGGACAGCTTGATTAGAAGCACACCATAAATCGTCCCTCTGTGACATCCCTAAGTTTCATCATTTTCCTTTCATGTATTTTGGGAGAGGGTATGGAAAAAATTGTATTTGCTCACTACATTGGGAAAATTCAGCATTCACATTTGTCAGGTGGCTGCATTCTTGAAGCTGGAAGGCTGGGTAATCTACTCCAGGGTACGATTTGCAAGACCTTCTCTCCCTAGCTCCTCCTTGGTCAGCATGAGATGGTTGCAGATACATTTTGTCTGTCTGTTTTGCTTTTGTTGTGTATTTTTTGGTGCAGTTGATTTTGCTTTTATGTGAAACTATTGCTAGATAAAATGTCAAAGCACAAAAATGTCCCTATGGTAAAGAGGGAAATAGCCCCATTTGTCATCAATGTGAATGCTGTCAGTCTTTCATAACAGCACAATAGCAAAGGTTCAAGATTGCAAACTATGAGAACCGCAAACATGTGCAAACAGAATAAAAAATCAGAAAAACAAACAAAGATAGAGGGCAGAGCTTTGTGCACTTATGAGGTGGAGTTCAGGGTGGTGTGTGTGTGGCACAGCCACCAAGGCGCCAAAAGTGCCAAAGGAAAACCACTGTGGTGTGGACTGCAAAAGACACTCATGTAATGATCCCAGAAGTGAAGGAGGGTGTTTCCTGTGATTATGCACTTCAAGGATAATATTCTGCATAAATAGGAATAAATAAAGTATATTTTTGAAATGAATTTAGCCATTTCTTTAAAAATACAAACTACCAAAAGATGTAAAATTTCATTTATAAAATTCACCTTATAATGCTAGGCGATACTATCTTAGATAATGTTTAGAACATTTCCTTTAAAATATCCCGTGAAGCAGCTAAGTGCGATGACTCACATCTGTAATCCCACACTCTGGGAGGCTGATACAGGAGGATTGCAAGTTGCAGCCTGACCTGGGAAACCTATTGTTTTAAAAAGACCCAGACAGAAACTGAAAAATAGAGAAAAGCCTGGGGAGATAATTCATTGTGCAGACCCTGGGGATTCATCCCCCAGCCAAGAAAATATAAAACAATTATTAAAAACAAACGAATGAATGCATAAATATTAAATAAAACTTAATAAATCTTGGGGAGTCCACTTTGGAGAACTACTCTAAAGACAGGCCTGTGGAAGCACAAAGACATCAAACCACTAGGCAGTCATTCATTTGCTACCCAGGCTCTTTTGTGTTTAGAGTTAAGCTTAGTATGTCCTGCTTCCCTGCAAAATGGCTGTCCTTTGGCAGTAAGGGCTCTCCTTCTCTAATGGAGCAGTGTTTAAAGTCAAGCAGGGATGGTACAACTTCCCCATTCAGGCAAGAACTGGAAATGCAAAAAAGAGAGAGGTGATGGAGCCATTGGCTTAGTGACCCCTTCCCCAGTTAATGAGAATTGCTCAAGACATACGTAAGAAGGAAGTAGAAAGGCATAAACAATTAAATATGATGACAGTGATGATGTCCTGACAGAGTAATGCTGGTCGTTCCAATGTTTCCTAACAGTTTTTACTTTAGTAAATGCTGGTCTGGTGAGTATCTGTGGGACGGCGCATTTGCATTTATAGAGAGAACACCACTCTCTAGCTTGCGAGAATAGTCTTCTAAAAGATTGGTACTAACTTTTCCTTGACTTGGGCAGGAATTGGTTGATAACTATAGGAACGGTCAATGTGCAACTGGACCACACAGAAGACTACAATGGATCATTTTAATGTTGAGAATCCACTTGCCACATTTATGCAGAACTCTTTCAAAGTTCTGGAAAAATAAGCTGGCTTTCATCAAGGTAGTAGCAAGAACATGAATGGGTTTCATGGAATGGAAAATTAATCTTTGCTTATTTACCTAATCTTCCTAAAACTGCAGAATATTATTAGCTATAAAGTAGGAATAATCACTCCAGTGCAGAACTGTTTTGAGGAGAGAGTAGAATCATAAACCTAAGTCACCAGATACTATGCCTACCTTAGCCAGGTGCTCAATTAATAGCTTGATGATATCTAGCATTGTAAATATTAACAGATACAATATTGCATTAGTCTGGCTAATGCTATGTGTGGAGACAAGCATGATAGATATAGACCAGACTGCATTCCTACCATTCTTATGTGGTGACTACAGCAAGTATTCTCTCACCAGCTCAGCGTGATGTGTGTGATGCCCTCTCTTCAGCGCAGGCATCTGAAGTGGAAGCCTTGTGGGTGAAAAAATGGGAATCCTTGGACTTTTTATCTCTCTGAGCTGTGTCTAGTGCTCATATTTCTCATCTATTAACAGTTTTTGTGATTAATAATTCACAAAGCTCAGATTTGGCCATAAGTAGCAACAATGGGCATTCTTAATATAATTCATAGAAAGAAAGAAAAAACTATCAGCTATAATTAAAATCAAGCCTTCAAAAGGGAAGTAGCACGGAGAAGCAGTAATAAAGTAGTACTCAAAGTCAAAAGATAAGCAGCTGATCTCCTCTGAGCAGATCTAGGAAGTCTTCATAGAGAAGCTGGCCCTTAAAATGTGTCTGAAGGATGGGCTGGATTCAAACAGGCAGAGGAAGGTGCATGCATCTTCTAGCAGGCAGTCATGCCTGCATGGATGATGACACAGAAGAATGAGGGGACAAGACTTCTGCAGTGACTGAAGCACAGGGCAACAGCAGGAATCTTACAAGAGCAAAAGAAAAGTGTGTGTCAGGTTTTATGTAGACAATGGCAGTGATTTCTGACCAGAGGGACATGAAAATAATGACTTAAGATACAAATGGAATTTGCTGTAGTAGTTGTGGTTAAAATCCCAAGGATAGAGAGACAAAGGCGCACAGAGCAGAGAGGAGGAGACACAGAAATGTAATGGTATTTTGTTTCTGATAATCAGGAAGGATGTGGATGTGAAAGAAGATGTAATCAGATCATGCCAAACTCTAATATTTTTAACAAAAAAGTGATGGGTTAAATCTGTATCTTTTTGTTTCCTGTCAAAACCTAAAGGAAATGAAAAGAACTCTGGTTTGTCTCTTGTGTCCCTCACTGGACTGGTACATGCATGGTTTTCCAAGAACCTGGCTCAGTATGTCACCCAAGGCTGATGTCATCTGGGCTCCCAGCCAAGATTGCTGGAGGACAACACATGTTCAACCTGCAGCTGAAAGTCTTTCTCTGAACCCTGCCTTCCATAGAAGGGCTTGCAGGTTTCCTGTGGGAGTGAGATAACCGGTGAGCTATGAAATATTCAGCCCCTGCACGGTGTGCTGGAGGACACCAGGGTTACACAAGTCTTCAGAAGCAGACAGACAGGTCTGTCTTCACTTCTTTTTTGGAGAGAGGGCTTCTGGGGCATGATCTGACCTGTTTGCTTATTGTGCTCATGTTCAGGTAAGGCATAAACTTCAGTTGCACAGAGGCAGGAAAAGCTTTTCTGAAGATATGGGCAGAGTGACTAGGAATGAAAAACTAGGTGCGGTAGGTGTGGAGCGCCCTCCCTTGGCCACGGGTATGGGGAGACTTGGCAGCCATAGCTATTCCTGGGTAACCACGTTGCCAATTTTTCCAGTCCAGATCAGTTGATGTCGCAATCCCTGATGTTACCATTTATTTGGCATAAACCATTTTCTGACTTCTTTGGAAGGAAACAACACCTCCGTTTCCAGATTGCTTTAAAGATGTGGAACATGGTTATGGCTTGAGAAAAGCACTACTTGGGAAATTCCCTTCCTAAGTGCTGTTCAAACAAAGCCAGAAAGGAAAGAGACATCTGTGGAGAGCAGTGGGCCACGCTTTAGGTTTTTTTCCCCTTCCTTTGTCTGTTTGTAAACAGAGACAGTTGACAGGGCCTCCTTACTCATTTTCAAATAGCTCCTGAGACATCACTGAAGTGAAAATTGCTTTCCCAATGGTTAAGTAATGGATACTCTTTTGCATGAATTTACTGGCAGAGCTTGGTTCAGAAGACAAGAGACTGGAGCAAGTAAGTGCATAATGAGAACACAATTGTTAGAAATATTATAGGCAATCAGACAGGGCTAGGACCTTGAAGGAGCCAGAAGAGAAGATGAGAAATCTTGCAACCTTGGAGGAGACAGACAGCTCCATGGGCTAGATCTCCATACAAAAGGCAAAACAAATGCAACCACACCCTAAATATAAACATCAGGGATTGATATTCTAAATAAATGTGAATCCAATTGAGGAAGCCAGAAGCAGCCATTAAGCCAACCTCTTACCAGCAAAGACCCTATTCTGTATTCATGCCTACTTGCTTTGTGACTGGACTCCCCATTGTTCCTGATTTAATCAGTCTTACCTGAGCAATTATACTCACGATATTATTGGCTGACCATAGTTCTGTCCCACCTCATGCCTGCCTGCCTTGCAAGTTCCTAGTTTTCCCCATCTTGGACCTGCCTCATCTTGTGGTTTCACTCTATAAAAGTCCCTAAAGAAGACAGAGTCCCTGGCAACTCACTCAGGCCCCCTTCTGTCTTTCTGACAGAAGGTTTATTTTTCTCAGTAAATGTATTCTGCCCTTACCCTCTACTGTTCCTAAAATTTACTCTTTGATTTTAGAGAACACAATCTCGTACTGAACATCTAGTAGATTGGGAGCTTCTACCTTTCTATCACAATCAGCTTTTTCTGGAATAAATGTTGGGGAAATTCAGGTGTGACACAGACTATGCTATGAGATCTTGGGATAATGTCGATAACAGTTAAGTGGTGTTTACTAGTGTGAATAAGAACCCCTGGCCTTAGACCCTTGGCAGGGTAACAACTGTGGCTTGTTTTATGTGAAAGAAAGAGTAAACTGCACATTCTAATGATGAATAGACTTGGAAAAGGGGATCAAACAAGGATGGACATGGAACTGGCGGCTAAAAAACTCCTGGATAATTCTGAATTGTGTTTCCCAGAGTGTGTCCAAAGTCTTGGTCCTGGAAAGTCCATGACGCTGACTGGCCTGTTCATTCTCTCTTTGGTTTCTTCTATCTTACTGCTCCGCTCCTTTCCCAGTGTTTACTAGAAAGTGATAGTAGATTTTACTGAAAACTCAGATCTGATTGATCCAAATTTCAAGCAACTTTTGATGAAAACCCAAGGTGGAATCTCCCAGATAGGGTACCAGTCCTCAGCAGGACTGACCACAGATGAGTTGGACCTCTCAGATATTATACTAGGTTTACTCTCAGATCCAAAATCCAAGAAGATGATTCACAGAAATATCTAAGGAACTAAAGAAGAAGTTTCTTTGCATATTACGAAAAAGTGTTATCGGGGACCTGGCCAAGACCTCCAATTACTTCTGATAAGGGTATGGTGAGAGAACAAAATAAGAAACCAAGACAAATTTAGTAATTCATGATGAGTGAGTAGGAAGTTGATATCTCCCAATAGTCCAAGAGAGTGACCCTCAAGACAGCCACTATTTCCTGTGTGTATATGTGATAGGTAGAACTAATGAGAGATTCAAAGTTGGTAGAGGACTCTGAGGCTTGTGACTCAGTGGGCAAATACAATCTTGGAAGGACTTAAGAGGGTGGAAATGGTTTTATGCCAAGAAGACTCTTGCCCTGGAGTGTTTCATAAACTTAGCAGTTTTAGTTTTAGTTTTAGTGGGTGGGAGAGGATGGCCCATCCCTAAGGAGTTAATGGGAAATCTCAAGTGGAGGATACCAATAATCCCACACCTTCATTTTGTCCCTTAGGGAAGGATGCAAAATTAGCCATTGTGAAATTGTGGCTTCCAACAAAGTGACACATAAGTAAACATGTTTATAGAGTAGAATGTGATAATGGGATACAGGTATGCAATGTGTAGTGATTACATCACAGTAATTAACACTTCCATCTCCCTGAACACTGTGTGTGTGTGTGTGTGTGTGTGTGTGTGTGTGTGTGTGTGTGTTGGGAGCTATCTAACTCCTCTCTTTTAGTTCCTTATAAATACATAGCAGAATTTGTTGCAAACTGTAGTGTGTATACTGTGCTATAGAAACATTAAAAGCCATTTCTCCAGGCTCCCCATATTTTGTTCTGTTCCCCAAACTCTACTCTCTGTCTTTTCCTCCCTGCCTGGCATCTACGGAGCACTATCATAGTCTCTTTGATTATCAGATCAACTGTTTTAACATCCACATATTGGGGAGAACATATAGGATTTGTATTTCTGTGCCTGGATTATTTCATATAACAAACTGACCTCCAGTCCTATTCTTACTGCAACAAAAGGCAGGGTTTAATTATTTTATGGTTTTACCATATTCCTTGGTGTATAGCTACCCCATTGTTTCCTTCAGCCACCTGTCAGTGCACAATTTGGTTGTTTCATGTCTTGGTTATTGTAAATATCATTGCGTCATATACGGGAATGCAAGTATTCTTTACTATGTTCAACTTCTTTTCTTTGGATATCTACATGAAAGTATAAAACTTGGACCATATGGTAGTGATATCTTTAGTTTTTGTGTTGCATCATAAAAAGCATCATTTTGACTATTCAAAAAGAGATATGATGAAGGAAGATGATGCCATAACAATTGACACCACTAATAGTTCTGCATGAAACATTTCCAGGTGCTCAAGTCTTACAATGACCAAATTTGCTCAAGGTTCTACTGACACAAAGTACTATGGTTATTTTAATTCTAATACGTTTTATAGCTATGGGCAGACTTTGATTAATTTACTTTCACTGTCAATTGTAGCAAACATGTAAAAAGCACTGAAAATGAAAATGTTCAGCCTACTGAATTATAATGTGAATATCCACAAGATCTGGATCCAGGCAAAAAATAAATGAATGCTGCCAGTACCTTGTAGCCCCACACATGCCCCTCCTACCTACCAGCACACCTATATCGTGACAATGTACTACGGTACTCACTGCCTTTCTTTTTTATATTAATAGCTCTGATTGTTATGTATTCCTGCCAATAAAATATGGATCAATTTCTGTTTCTGCATAGCTGTATTTGCAGGTGTTTCAGGATTCTGTTCCTTCATCCCACTGTGACTGACATTTCTGAAGTTGCCTGCAGACTGGCAGTATTTGGGGACAGTGATCATGTTGGGTCAGGTAACATGCTTAGGAGATGTTTCATGTGTCAGGAAGAGAAAACAGAACCTAGACATCGACTCAAGAGTCCCACACAGATGTCCTGGTCATCAAGCAGGGTTTACCATTTCCCTGCTGTTCAATGCTTCTTCCTTCACCCAAAGGACCAAATGACATCATTATCGTCTAAATCAACAACAGGTTCGTGGAAGGAGGGGAATTTTCTTTGCCACAGTTTGCTCAGAAGACAGACCAAAGGGCACTCTCAAGTTTTCTGGGATATGAATTTAGGCGTTCTTTCTCTTGCAAATGCTTTGAAAACAAGTGCAGCGAGGCCCGCAGTGCACAGCTATAATCCAAACTCTCTTTGAGGCTGAGGCAGGAGTTTTGCCATGTTTGAGCTCAGCCTAGGAAACTGAGTAACTTAACATGATCCTGAAATAAAATAAAAATATAAAAGAGGACTGGGGATAAACTTTAATGTGAAGGCCCTGAGTTCAATACCCAGTATGAAAAAAATTTAAGTAAACCACTAAATACGACAAAGGCTATGGTTTCCAAGATCTGTATCTGATGATTTTGACTATTCTCTCATGCTCTCCTTCTTGTGGGGATAAATTCATTTTATTTTGGCTTTGAGCAGACATTACAGACTGGAAAAAAAAAGCAGTGAAGAGGCTTGCTTGATGTACTGGGGATATTTGGGCCCATAGCACTGTGGTTCCTGCAGTCCACTTCGGGAGAGCTCCAGTTCTATCTGTGGCTCAGTCGCTTAGGAGAAGGTATTTACAGCCAGACTTCAGCTTCTCTATACAATCAAGACAGGAAGACAAAATGTATAGGAGGTTAAATCTGACGGTTAAAGGGATATAAGTCAAAAAACATGTACATTATGAACAGGATAAAGAAGGAGTGACTGAATGCTAGCTAAAATTAAAAGTAAGCTAAGTCAAAGAGAGGTCCTGTTATGGATTAAGAACTGGTGGTCAATTTAATGCTAGCTGGATTACATCAGCCTGGTGCTGAGCATAGATGTCCTACTTGAGGAAAATTGCCAGTATAAATAGAGACTTGGAGAAGGAGAAACTATTGCATTGAGGCATTGTGGGTTCTCCTATGAGTTGCTCTTTGAGCCATTGGTTCTCCTGGAGAAGCTTTAGTCATTACATCGAGCATTGCTTCCTGGCTCCAGAGGAGAAGACATGTGCTGCTTGATCTCCAGGATGAACTCATCACACTGGCTTCCTGGTATGTACCCTAATGTGCTTGTCATCAGAGGAGCTCAGGGCCTCCATGTCACTAAGGATGGCTGTGGTGCTTTTCAAGAAAACCCTGGTCTTGTGAGTATGACTTCCTTGGCTCCAGCACTGAACCCTCATCCCACCAGCACAGCTCCTTCACCCCACTGGCATGAACTTTCTGGATTTCACCGCTGACCTTTGGGCCTTCCCAGCATGGATCCTAAAAGAGACTGGCGCGAGTCCTTTTTGTGGGCTCTGGACCACCAGTTGGACTCGTGGGAGGCACTGTCATGAGCTCTGGGTTTTCATCTGGACTCATGTGGAACATTGCTATGGGATTTAGTCCTTTGTCTAAATATTCTAGGTCCTTGGTGTTGCGGATAGATTTCCTGCATGTTCTTGTGTTAACTCCTGGTGACAATTATAAAAATAATATAAATTCCATGTCCTGATTCTAATTGTTCTCTGCACAATCCCTGACTACAACAGGTCCTGATATTTGGCTCTAAATCTGGTCCACTTTTGGTATAGAAAGAAAAGCAATCAAGAATATTTGCTTCACAAAACAGTAGCATACTTTCTCATGTACTGATTTCGAGTCAAACAGAACAGCTTGGTGCACACTGTGTGATGTTCTCTGTATAGCAGTTCCAAGAGCTAAACACACAGGGAACTTACTGTACTCAGGTAGCAAGCTCAACCCAACGTGTGAGTATGGGCGTGGGAATGTTCTGGAAAAAGAAAGAGCTTCACATGCAGTGCATTCAGTGTGTTCAAATCCCAGCTCTGGAATGATGCATTTAAATTCACTGAACTCAGTTTTCCCCAGTGGTGACATAGGATGACACTGTTAGATAGGACTGGTATAAAGTCAAATGATAGTCAAGAGTTGATATTGTCTGCCATAGAACTAGACATATGAATAGCTTGAAATAAACTGTAGTGTCCCTTGAAAATGTTGAAGAATTGACTGAAAATACTGTGCCAAAGAAAATGCATGTTCAGAAGCGTATATCCAGAATGCACTTCTCATAAATACTGTCATGTCATAAGGTTCATGAGTTCTTCATGTTTCATTCAGTGTCCAGTGGAGCATTTTCCACATTTAGGCTTAGTCTACTGTAAGCTATGGTCATCAAAAAATTACTTACCTTCTGCCACTAGTGATTTTTTTCATCTGCAAGTGAAGTTAATGATATTTAACTCAGAGAATTTGAAGATTTTATGGTTAATTCACATGACACAGAATTTGGACCTCAATAATTGGCAGTTGGTATTACCAGTGTTATTTGGAACATGCTGTCTGGGGCTAGGGATATAGCTCAGTGGCACAGTGCCTGAGTGTAGTATAGTCTTTCCTGAATAAGCTCTTAATAAAGAAAAAAGGGAGGGGCTGAGCTGTGTGTCCTGGCACATGCCTGTCATTCCAGTACTCTAAGAGATAGAAAGGTCAAACTTCAGCCCACCATGGGCAATTCAGCAACATACAACTCAAATAAAAGATAAAAAATGACTCAAAATAAAAGATAAAAAACGGTGGGAGTATAGCTCATTGGGAAGACCCTGTGTTCAATCTTTAGTACTGCTAAAAAGAAATAAAGAAACAGAAAAGAAAGAAAGTGAGACAGAGAAAAAAAGAGAAAGAAAGATAAAAAGAAAGAAGGAAAGAGCAAGAAAGAAATTTGATGTGAAAACTGATCACATCAAATTTCTAAATATGAATCTTTCACAAATGTAACTTTGAAACGATATTTGATATGATATTTCAAATTCTGACCCTCAGCATGTAGGACTACGTGATATTTGGTAAGGGATTCCCATGTCACATGAATGAATATACTAATTTGGAGTAAAATTTTGGACACTGATTCCAAAAAGATAACTTTGTCTTTTAGTTAATTACAACAATGATACAAATAAAAATTGTCTATAATATATTTAGAAGATGATGAAACATTATAGTGTGTTCAGGAGGCCTGGAGACAGAGGACTAAATTAGGATATATGTATAGCACCTCATTTTTGATAGATTCATTTTTTATAAGACTTTGCACCCTTATTAATGTTGTTATTGTTTCCTCCCAATCCTTTGGTTGCAGCCATTGCAAATTCCAGGAATGTGTACAGAATTTCAGCTTTGATGTGTTGCATCACAGTTTTCCATACCTAGGCCTACTTCTTCTGAAAACTGTTACTGGGTCTTCCAGGTAGTGTCAATGCCACGTTGTGGGTGAGAGTTTATTAGTTTCCTACCATCAAAGAAATAACTCCTTAACTTCAGTGCCACAATGTAGCATTTGAGTTTGATTCTGTTGACAAGGTCTCTGTGGACTCATGTTTATATGTGGGTCTCCACTCCTGGTAAGAAACTTGAGGATAGGGGCAGTGTTTTATTTGTCTTCTCTCACCTGTGAATCTTCCCTCACTTGTAACATCCATTAGTAACTCAGCTGATGAAGAGGTAAGAGTCTTGTGTAAGGGAACTTACACATGTCCATCATGCCTGTGTAAGGGAACTTACGCATGCCCATCATGCCTCAAATTGGAAGGGTGAAGTAAGATTGTGAATTATCACTTTTTATAGGCCGGCAGATGAGGGAGAGGAACAAGGAGCAATGGAGCAGGAAGATATAAAGGGATGGGAGGTCTAGGTGCTTGCAACAAGAGTATGGGGAGGTTGCAGGTGTAGGGAGGTTGCTATCTTAGTAAAACCTGAAAAGAAACTCATTGTACAATGCTGATCTCTTTCAGAAAACCTGACTACATATAAGGAATTGCTAATCTTAGAGAAAATATTTACAATTCTAGTGATGGAAATGTGCATGCATGTATATATTTTCTATATTATATATGTAACCAAGCAATGTAGTCCATGGATGAGGAGACATAAGAAGTTGATCACAAAATGTTGAAAGTTTGTGTAACAATTTATTATAGTAAAAGATGAATTGCGATGAATGACCCTCAAAACACTCGCTTCTCTTAGAACACACTTATCCCATTATTCTAGCCACTTTTTGCTGCAGCTCTGGAGTCCTCCTTGTTGAGTGTCCTTCCAGGTGTGATAAAATTACAGTGACTGCTGCTGCCAAGGGCTATCCATGGAAAGGCAGCTTGTAAAAACATGACAGCATACCCTCATCCCCCTCAGTCACTGTGTCTGCTACCATGTGACTTCTGGCTCTTGCCAAAGTCAAAATGACCACAAAAGGGAAATGTTTTGAATCCACTCAGTACAATGAGGCAACCAGAGCAGCTCAGCTAAGGACTCTCAGAAAAGAGGACTCCAGAACTGCTGCAGAAAGTGGCAAGGACAATAAGATGAATATGTTCAAAAGGAGATTTTCAGGGGAGGAGGATTCATGGAAATCTACCTTTAATACAAAGCAATTGCTTTAATTTAACTATTCACTATTTTGTGTCATACTCATATAAGACTGTTTGGTCACACTTTTAAGAGATGTGAGAAAACCTTCCATGAAAAGGAATGTATCTGTTTGTTCAAAATTAGAGCGCTGGGGATTACCTCAGCAGTGAGTGCCTCCCTGGCAAATGCAAGGTCCTGATTTCCATTCCCAGTACTAGGAAAAAAAACCCCAAATTTAAGTCTACTTTCTTCCTAAACACTTCAAATGCTCATATCTATAGTCCATGCAGCACACGCTCTGAAATAATGATGTACTTTGCAGTGCCTTGGAAGTGCTCTGAAAATGACCACCCAGAGGCCCTGATTAATCATGTTATTGCTTATTAAATTGTGTGTCACTGGGGTCAAATGTCCCAACTGCCCCAAGTCAGTGGTGAGCTCCCCTTTTTAATGGTTCCTCCCACTGCTTGCCCTTTTTGCTAAGTTTTTCCCCCTGTGGTTTCAGCCATGTGCTGGGGTTTATAATTGAAAGCCACATTGCTCCAGGAGGCAGTAACGATCAGTGTGATGGAGTTCACATATTTGATTTCACTCAAACAAAGGTGCTATGCACAGAGAAAGACTGTGAGCACAGTGTTACAGAGCCTGGCACCTTACTCTGCGGTCAATTGCATGGTCAGGAAGCTACTGTGGAATAAACAATGTGACCAGTTCACTTGTGAGTGAGGTTAGAGTTGCTTTGTTTGAAGAAGTTTAGTAAAACGACTATGCAGAAGTACATTACATGCAGTTAGAAAACAAATTTGTTTTGGGGTTTGACACTGTTCTTCATGGTTGATCTTTTTGTTTGTTTATCTTCCATCCAAATTCTCTCAAGTCTATGTTTCATTCTTTCATATTCAAATTATTTGGGGATGTCTTAGCCAAACCACATAGGCAAGCTGGGCACAGAGGGGACGAGGGTGAAGGTTACAGTATCTCTTTTACTGATTGCCTCTCTGATGCATTTGATGCCAACATCTGGCCTATTAGAGGTTGGGGAGTCCGAGTTTACACTTTTATCCCAGGAGGATACCTGGAATTTGTTTGGATTCATGCTCTATTTATACATTATGCACCTACAATTTCATTGGAATCTGAATTAAGGTTGGACATCACTACAGGGTTTTACAAACAGAATGGAGACTTAGAATCACCTTCATCAGCTGCTCAGTACTAGTTCTTTATTAATTCAGTAAGTTTCCTAAAGATATTGAGAACACACAAGTGGAAAAGACTGCCCCGTCACTGATTTTGGACTTCAGGAGGGACCCTTTAGGCATGACAACACTTAAAATGTGGAAATACAAAGAGCTCATGCTCATCTGGAAACTGTATTTTTCAGTACATATAATAAGACATTAGGGTTGAAAATAATGGAGAATACTTTTCTCCTTTTGCTGAGTAAGTTGATGTGTTGATTCGCTTGACTTAATCATCCCACAATGTTGTTTCTTTCCAGTTACTGGTTTTCATGTACATAAAACAAAGGACTAGAACTGGGTGACCTCTAAATTTCCTTTCAAGTCTCAAGTTCTTTAGAAACATATGTGCCAGCCAGGTACAGTGGTATATGTAGGTAACTGCAGTACTCTGGAAGGCTGAAGCAGGCGGATCACAAGTTTGAGATCAACCTGAGCAACAGTGATTTAGTGAGATCCTGTCTCTTAACATTAAGGAAAGATGTGGATATAGCTCAGGTGAATATGTCGGATTCTGTCCCAGGGGCCACAACAACAACAAAAAAGAATAAAACAAAAACAAACGTGCTTAGTGCCTATATGTTCTATAAATTTATTAAACTATAAGTGGATTAATAACATTTTTATGGAAAAAGTAGTCTTATGCATTTAATGTAAACTGTAATGTATAGTATGATTTTTTAATAACACATAATAAATATTTTAGGTGGACATGGATGTTCACTGTCAGGTATAGATTAAGGGCAGCCTGGACCTCTTTGATAATCCTGTGTCATAATACTGTCCTTGCTACTAAATTCTGAGCCTCTGTTATGAATCACACTTTCAGTGGCCCTAGTTTTTTTTTTTTTTTCTTTTACTTTTCTTTCCTGTGATACGGATTGAACTGAGAGATGCCAATCAAATGCTCTATCCTTGAGCTAAGTTATGCTCATCTCTTGTAGTTTTTTTTTCCCTGTAGTAAAAATTGCAACACGTTTCAGGCATTTTTTTATTTTCTTTCCCTTTAATTTGTGTAGAAATTCAGTTTCCCTGTTGGGGAGACATTATTCATATGACTTGGTTCTATTTAACTCACATATGATGAGAAAGAGAATAGAGCTAGCCTCTTTACTATTTCTTTCCAATACTGTTGGTGAACATTCGCAACCACTTACAGAGAACTTAAAGTGTGCAGGTCACGATTGCAGACTTCTGTGTGTTGAAACCAAGATTCAATGCTGAAATTATCAGGACTTTTCATGATTTGATTGTTAAATACATTATTTATTAAATAGTAAATTCCAGCCAGGTACAGTTGAGTAAATTAGACTAAAGACAAACATTTGTAGATTTTCAATACTCATTATTGCCTAATATTTCACTACATGTCTTATTGTGCATGCTTATTTATTGAATTATTATGTTAATCCTGAGGATTGCATCCAAGCATTTGCTGAACTCCATTCCTAAATTCCCCTTGAGTCAGTATCTTGCCCAGGTTTGACTTCAGCTAGTGATCCTCCTGCCTCAGCCTTGTGGAGTATAGGGATTATAGCTATGTGCTACCATGCCTGGCTTAGTGCTACCTTTGGAGGTAGTCTGGGTTGCTCAATCCCTAGAACTGAAATGCCGTATATGTGCACACTTTGTAGCTCATTCTAGTGCTATATTGCATGGCCAGAGGTTGCAGCTCTGAAATTGGCCAAAGAAGAAATACTGATACCACGCTACTCTGCAAATGCTACAAATATGTCCCCTTGCCCCATCTCCAGCATCTTCATTAATGTTTAGTGCATCTTAGTTTCTTGGTGCTACATAAAATAAAACCTTACATAAGCAAGGTCCACAAATGAAGAGCGGTGGTTTGTATCTGGTGCTGGTCCATAACTAAAATGCAATGGGCGGGTGATTAAAAGGTAACTGAGAGAATCATTCTGTGCTTGGGACCAAGGGCTGCAATTAGGTCCAACATATGCTTTACCAGCTGAGTTCGGACTATAAAGGTTGCAGTGAACACATGGACCAAAGTTAGTAGAAGCTTTGGATGGACTTTGTTATGGTACAGATGACTCTTGTCCCAACACCCATTCAGGTACTATGGGTAGTGTTGGTACAAATATCTGGGTCATTTTACCTTTAATACCTTTGAGTGAAGACATTATTAGTTCCCTATCATTTGTATGGGGGAGAAACTAGCAAAGTGCCAGAGAAGGTGTGAGGCATCTTGCCTAAACAATTTTGTATCCCCAGCCCCTGTAAGAGGGAACAAACAGGAACAAGAGAGCACTGATAAGTACTGAGCACACTGACAGTATTCACACTTTCCATGGAATCATTGCAGGTTTAAAAGTGATATGATTTATTCTTATTTTATAGCCATGAAGTGGAGGCTTGAGCAATGTAAGAAGCTTTTATAAGATGACGCTGTAAGTAAATGGCAAAGTCACAGTCTTTAAACACATCTGGACCCATGAAATGTTCCTGGGATGCACATTACTGCCAGGCAGCCAGGATACTGCAGAAAATGGTTAGCATTATGTCAACTCTCTATACAGAAAGATTGTGCCTTCCCTTGAGAGGAAGAAAAGTCAATTGTGATCACATGCTTAGATATTATATAGGCTTGTATACTAAGTTTATAGGACATATAATCAACATGGTCCACAGAACTTATGCCAGCATCCAGGAGTTCTCTAAGTCATGTCTTAAAGGACAGACAGAAATTATGCAGGTAGAATGGAACTCAGTTGGGAAAGCTCATTTCAGGCAGACAGAACAATAGCCATGTGGCAGGGCCAGAAGAAAAAAAGCAAGTTAATCATAATAGGAACTAATAATTTATTGGTTAATTAGAGTGATTTACTCTTTTTTCAACTGAAAGAGAAAAAAAATTGAAATAAAACAGAATTTCAAAACAGGCAATAGGGAAGTAACAATAATTAATACTTTATGTGTTCATGTAGGTAGAGATTTCATAAACAAAACCCAGACTGAACAGAAAATACTACTAAGAATAACAAATGGGAACTCGACAAAAGAAATCGCCTACAGAGTGGAAAGACAATCCACAGAGTGGGAAAAAAATTAGTCAACTGCTCCTCAGACAAAGGACTTCTATCTAGAACATATAAAGAATTGAAAATCATCAGGCCCCTTAAATTCAAAGACCCAATCCAAAAATGAGCATTTGATACTTCTCAGATGAAAAGATACAAATGGCAAACAAATATATGAAAAAATATTCAACAACACTGGTCACTTGAGAGACGCAAATTAAAACAAGACTGACATTTCATCCCCAGAGAGAATGGCTGCCATCAAGATATGAACCAACAAGAAATGCTGGAGGGGTTGTGAGGAGAAAGGAATCGCTCTCCAGTGTTGGTGGGAGTGTAGACTGTTGCCACCACTGTGGAGGTCAGTCTGGAGATTCCTTAAAAAACTAGGATTACAGTGTTTTATTGTTTTACTCCTTCTCTGAGTTCATGAATAGACTCAGCCATCGTAAATGGTTCTGGTCCAGATCTGCTCATGACTTCCTATGTGAGTTTTTATCTTGAGTTAGGGTATTCCTAACATAGAAGTATGAGGACTGGATTCGTGTTTTACAAGGCCCACTGTTTTGGGTAATTGGTAAAATATGACCAGTAGTTCCTTTGTTTAAAATCTGTTGTTCTATTTTATCTTTTTTTGTGAGAATTGAATGGATAATACCTAAATGCCAGAGTTGCAGTGAGCTCTTCATAGTCGGTGGCTGTTATTTTTGCTTACTATTTCTCAATCTGTCCCTGGCCGGCCTTCGACCTCATTTCTTACTTTTCTTCCCTTAAGCGCCAACATCCACTTACTGGAAATATTTTTTTCTCTTTTTCCTGAAGGGCTTCCTTCGCTTCACTACTTTACTTAGTGATTCCAGCAACAGTGGGCTACAAATGACTTCCAGGACTGGAGATCGTGGGGTCCCACAGCACAGAGAAAAGCTTACTTTCTCTTTTTTTTTGTTTGCTTCTCACTTTAACTCCAGGAGGGTCAGTCATGCAAGCTGGTGTGTTAGGAAGTAAATAAAACATGTAAAAAGAGATAATTAGATGGCCTTCCATCTTTACCTAGTTTAAGTTAACAGAGCCACTCTAATTAATTGTAATTACTATCGGGAAGGGAATGGCCTTTTCACAGAATTGAAATTGCTCTGGTCATGAAAGATATCATGAAACGTCTGTACTATCAGAGTGATGAGAGAATTTGTAGAACCACCTACTTGACTTTTGCTCAGGATTTTTGAAGAATTCTCTTACTAAATACATTTTTATGACAAATTTAGGGAAATAAAATATTGTTTCATTTTTATGATAGTCATTCTTTTCCAAATTCTAAAAATAAAATAATTTTGCACATTAAACTCTATGGAGTGGGTTTGGAATAGACATCCTTAGATGTCTAATGTGATGGTACAATTTGAGACCTGGATTTTACTCAAGTGATTATGTTGAAATAAAAAGGGAGAAAAAGAGGAATGTGTAATTCATGCAGGACCCATTGAGACTACATGGAAGATTAATCACACAGGTCACAAGCCAAAGATTCAGCAATTAGAGCACTGAGGAAAGTGTGGCATTTGAAGCTATTTATTTTTTACGCTTCTTGTTTCATAAACTCCGGACATTTGCATTTTTGGCTTCTCCTTTCCACGTCTCCGTGGTGCATTTTAGGGCCTTTACAAGGTACCCATGACTGTGTAGCTTTACCACAGTCTGGGGTCAATTCTTTTTTTTTTAGTATCAGTGCATGTTGGAAGTACATGAACTCTGCAGGAGGTACATGAACTCTCCTTGGGGAGCCAGTGCGTGTGCACAATACAGCTTGTTGTTTTTAATCCCCTGTCTCTTCTCTAACGCCCCTCCTGCCCCTTTCATTCTTGTCGGTATTATCAGTCTTAGTTCATGTTTATGGCAGGTGATGGCCACGTTTATTGATGTCGCTAGGACCTTGTCCATGACATATCTTCACTGGTGAAGCTGCCAGAGTTTGGAGTCAATTTTAACCATCCAGTCTCCGTCCTGAGCCGCTCCAGCCAGTTTACCTCACTCCAAGGCTGGCCAAACAAAGCCTTCATTTCACTGGCTCAGCCTGGCCAATGACTTTCAACTCATTCTATTTTCTTTACTGTGCTGCCAATTCTCACTTCATTCTTAGAGACTGTTAATTTTCCATCATCAGAACACGTCCATGTTATGTACAATGGAGTCATGCATCCCTTTGCACTGTGCCACGGTGTCTTTGCTCATCCTCGTAGACCTCAGGATTATTTTGACAATAAAATGTGGAGAAGAGTTCAGCACTTACCAGCAGCTCCTGTCACAAATTATTCCAAATGTTTTACAAAGCTCCTTATTTAATCTTAAAATGACCCTGCAGCATGTATTGTGGTATCTATTTTACAGATGAATTAGTCATCTCAGTAAGTTAATTAACTCCTCCAGAGGGACACCAGGAGAAAGGATACAAATGAAATCTTATCCCAGTCAAAGTTACTCTCATTTTACTGTTTTACAGCATATGAAGTCATGAGTGTTTCTTGATTCTAATGCTAGACCTTAACCCCTCCAGATGTGGGCTCCTGATTGTTTTGGCCTTTTGGAACAGACTTTTTTTCTTTTTGTTCTCTCTCTCTGTCTCTCTGTCTCTCTGTCTCTCTGTCTCTCCTCTCTCTCTCTCTCTCTCTCTCTCTCTCTCTCTCTCTCTCTCTCTCTCTCTCGCCCTTCCTTCCTTCCTTCCTTTCTTTTTTGAATATGTTGCAATACACAGGGATTACACTGACCTGGGAGAGCTGGTATCCCTGTATATCCCATCTCAATCATTTTTTCTTCCTCTCCTCTCACCTCACTGCCCTCTTGTCTCCCACCTACCCAAATCTGCTTCCTGTCTCCAAAAATAAACCAGACATAGAGGCAGACTCTGTGTGCCTTGTTTCTATATCCTTCTCTTTCACTGATTTTATTTCCTTGCTACTCTTCTAAAGATTTTATCACATGGATGGGTCTAAACAGGAGAAATTCACCTTCAGAATTCAGGAGAACTGTCTCAGAGGGAAAGTGGGGGTTGACATGGTACCCTGAATTCTAGAGATCAGGCCAGCAAACTCCTGGTAGAACCAGAGTGTGAGGCTGCAGTAATGATTCAGACTATAAATTTGTAGATTCTCTTTGTGTCTCTCCTGACTCTGTCTCTGTCTCTCTTTTTCCCCAAATAAATTTTATTCCTTGCATAATGAGTCTTTGGTACTTACATTTGGATTGGTTTTCTTGGCTGATGAATAGATGCCTTCCTAAATGACATTTTTATTTGCTCTATTTTACTATGAGGAAAATAGTACTGTCTTTTATCTCTCTACCACTGTAATTTAAAAGAGGATGTTCTACCTGCAATTATGAAAAATAGCACCAGCATGTGAGAGAGTTAAGAGGACACCTGCCATCTCAGCTTAAAGCTACAACAGTCATTAAGTGTGATCTCAAGTCTTCTGACTTTTGGGTTAATGTTTCCTCCATCCTATGTCTGTAGATTTTAAAAACAAAAGAAATAATAAAAGGAATCATTCTAGTTGAGTCTTGACAAGACTGGAATTTTGCTGTCTGAGATATTTTTGATCACCTGATACCTCTAGTGACAAGGGTTTGAATACTCACACTGGAATGGATTGGAGGAACTCAGGGTCCCGTGACACCAACCAGAACTTCAAACATGTTCAGCCTTTACCTGTGTCAGGTAAACATGTGAAGGTCTCCTGGGGATCCCGTGAAAGCTAGTACTTTTCGAGCCTCACCTGAATATTTGTAGATATAGGTGTCACTAAAGGACACCGTTCTCCAAATTTAAATAAATAAAGCATTCAAAGGAGACGGCAGTAAATTTTACTCAAGGTAGAAAGAAGCCATGAAAAATTCACTTTCTCAGTGTGCCTGATTTGGTAGTACGCATTCATTCAGCTCCAATGGAAATTCAGGGAGTTGCCAGGTATGAATGCACACCCCGGAATCCTTACAGTTCTATGCAAACCAGAAGCAGGTTTCCTCCCAAATCAGACAGTGTTATTTGTGACTGCAAATGTTGTCAAATTCCTGGCCCTGAATTATAGCTAGAGTCTGGGCTGCCACTCTTAATGGCTATGTTTACGGGATTGTCTTCTATTAAGTCTTTCTGGTATGACCAGAGTGCTTCCACACTGCCAAAGAGAAATTATTGATGTGACTATAATAGGCTATGAAGAGCTATCTGTTCCATAATCAAAGCAGAAAAATAATAGCAAAAATATAAAGGAGGAAGATGTTACTACCGAATTCAAAGTACTTACATTCCTGAACAAGTTTGGAACTTCTCAACTGCTAGTGACCTCAACATTACTACATACCTTTATCAGCATGGCAGTCTAGGTTAATTAAATAAATTTTTATTTTTTGTGCTAGACAATTTCTCCACTGATTGCCAGTTGCTACACTATTTATGAGTAAATTTTGCAAATGCAGGAATACCTACTGTCATCAGCAGGAAAAATCTAAGTAAGAGCTTCAATTTTTGGAGACATCTACATCCACAGCAATTCTCTGAATCGTCTTTAAAATTTTTCTTATTTTAAAAATCAAAACAGTAAAAAGGATAGAAATAATACAGAGTTTCAAAAAAAACAGTAAGAAATCAACACTGGCTAATACATTGCATATTGTTATTTTAGAAGTAGTCGTTCAGGTTACAAGATCTAGGTGTCAGAAATGATCAAACAATCAATGACAGCACTATTCTTTTTGATGAACCAACAGAGATTAGTAATATAGTTATTTATCTTGCTCACATATACATCCACATATACAGTTATGTGTGCATAACCACATACCTATAATCTTTTCCTTTCTTTCTTTTCTTTGAGATTCCGTCTCACCCCAGAGAGAATGGCTGCCATCAAGAAATCAACCGATAACAAATGTTAGCGGGGATATGGGGAAAAAGGAACAATTCTCCCCTGTTGGTGGGAGTGTAGACTGATTTAGTCACTGTGGAAATCAGTGGGGAGATTCCTCAAAAACAATTGGAAGTCTCATTCAATCCAGCTGGGAATTTCCCCAGCAAAAAAAACTGAAAATGTCATGCCACAGTGATATACATGCAACCATGTTTTACAGTTTATAATAGCTAAATCTTGGAAACAACCAAAATGCCCATCAGCCACAGAATGGATAGAAAATATGTGATATTTTCATTCATACAATGGAATATTACTCAGCTGAAAAGTGATAATATTGAGGCTTCTATAAGTAAACAGAGTCAATTTTAGACTATACTCTTAAGTGAGATAAATCAAACTCACATTTATAAATATTGTATTGTCTTCCTAGTATTAAAAAATAATAATAATAAACTGAAAGAGTAATAAGATCCAAAATTCTCTGAATCTTGATTGTGAGTTTTCCTGCTCATTCTGTAGTATTGGGCTAGATCCACAAAGCCTCCAAATTTGTCTATTTTAGTTCTCTTTCTTGAATTAATTTTATACTCCGATTTTTTTTCCTGTAACACTTTTCTATAAATAGCCTGGAAGTCACTTGCTTTAATCAACATTGATTTGCTAACCTCACTTGTATGGCTGTGAAGCAGTCAGAATCCAATCAAGAGAAAGAAACCACCTGTTAACTGGAACAGCAAAATTTAATGTAAAATATTTTTATTGATAACTATGAAGCACAGAAGACTTTAAACAATATTTCATAGTCAAGATAGGAAACCTGGGGAGAGCAAACTTGGAAGGGAATGGGAATTTTTTTCCCCCAAGACTGGAATTCAGATGGCATAGGTTAAGGAGTGGCCGACTCCTTGCACAATGCAGAAATTCCCTGATGTGCTCTGCCTCAAAACTGATCAACAGTTATGGGCAAAGCATGAAAAATTTCTCCTACTTATCTGGGGCCCAAGACTGGGAACCAACTTGCAGGATACTTGCAATTCTTGTTAAAGAATGCTCTTTGAAGTGATTTGTACACATTGTCTAATATTTTATTTCCTGTCTCTTCAGTTCCTTACAATCTAACATGGTTACACATCAGTTCATGCTGCTGTTCTAGAATATTCCATATCAAGCCTTCTTCTCTCTTTTCTCTGGCTCCACAGCATTTCTGTTCTCTTCTTAGAACTTCCGGACTAGCAGCTATCATTTATGTTTCGTTCCAGATGTAGGATACGCTAGGTAGAGCCCCAGGGTATTATTTTCATGAGTTCAAGTTAAAATCCCATGTGTATTGTCATGCTACTTTTTCAAACCTGTGGGGAAGAGAAGCTCAGTAAGTTCAAATTGTCCCAGATAGTTCAACTCTGCTTTGGACTTCTTCTGACTATCCTAATGTTCCTGGAAACACTTCTATGACCTTCCTGCGTGGATCAGACTTTTCTTCTATCAAGTAGTCTCATAGCACTGTGAGCGTCCTTTGTAATATGAGAGTTGTCATTTTCAACTGCATTTACTGCATGACTATTTGAATATACTGTCCTTTCCAACCAGGGCATTTTACTGGAAAACTTCAATGCCTATAAGTATATTTACTTTTTATTGTATCTTTATTAATACTGAGAATAGTATATAGTATATGCATGAGTTTATGTATGTGCATATATATTTACATACGTAGGTACTGTAGTGGATTGGTAACTGGTGGTCAACTTAAACGTACACTGAACTGAATCAGCATGGTGCTGAGCATGGATGGCCCACCTGAGGAAAGTTGCCAGCACTAAAAGGAGACCTAGAGCAGAAGAGTAGCATTTTGGGTTCTCCTAAGTGATGGTGTTGTTTAGAGCTGTTGGTTCTCCTAGAGCAGCTTGCCAAGCCAGCTTCCCTGACATAAACTTAGCTGTTATCATTGGAGGAGCTCAGGACCTTGCTGCTGAAAATGGCTGCGGTTCACTTTTGGGGAGCTATGATCCTTACTTTGAGTATCGTTTTCTGATTCCAAAGGGAAAGATGTGTGCTGTTCAGTCTCCAGAAGCTTGCATGCTGGCTTCCTGCTAAGAACTCAGCTGTTCTCACTGTTGGAGGAGCTCGGGACCTCATTGTCACTGAGGATGGCTGTGGTACTTTTCAGGGGAGCCCTAGTCCTTATTTGGAGTACCATTTCTTGGTTCTAGTACAGAACCCTCAATCTCCTGGCACAGATTCTACACCCTGCTGGCATAGACTTCCTAGCTTCCACCACTGACTTTTGTGCCCTTCTAATGCAGATCTATGAAATGAAGTTGCATGAGTCACTGTTGTGTGTTCTAGGCCTCCAAATTGACTTGTGAGAGGCATTGTCATGGGGTCTAAGTCTTCAGTTGGACCCATGCAGGACATTGCTATGGCATCCAGGCTCTTGGCTGGATTTCCTTGGGTCTTTAGTGTGTGGACAGATTTCCTTTTCTTTGTTTGTATTGAACTCCTTGGGTGATCACCATGAAATACTACTATAAATGATGCTTCCGTATGTAATTGTTCTCCTTGTAACTCCTAACTACGACAGGTATATGTGTCTATATATGTGTGCACGCACACATGTGGTATGTGTGTGTGTGTGTGTGTGTGTGTATGTGTGTGTATACATGTAGTCAGACCTTGGGAAAAGTAGATGGTGTAGTTATTCTGATGGTTGTACCTCTGCCTTTCCCTAAGTTTGCTTTTTGATGACTCCTTCTTTAAGATTTGTGAGCTTCCTGTCTCTCACTAGTTCCTGAATGACTTACATGGTTGCCAGTTATGTAGTTGCTCCAATTTTGTTGATGCCAGCCTAGCTGCAACTGTTCTCTGAGTGAACTTAGATTTTTGTGTGACTGTGAATAGCTGTCAACCTGATTCAATGATGAGAGGGCTAGTAGATTAATAAATTACACTTTGGGATGTGTCTGTATGGGATATGGAGGTGGAGCCTCGAGAAAAATCTGGTTCTTAGCTCTTTTATTTCTGGCTATCTTTCAAATTTGCTATACTTCCTGGAAGCCATGACCTCAGCAGCCCTCCTGCCATGATGTGTATGCTTGAGAATCAGCCAACCATGAACTGAACCTTCTGAAACGTGAGTCAAATTACATTTCTCCTACTAAAATGTGGTGTTAGGTATTTTTTCCCACAAAGAGGAAAGCTGACTAATACACTTTGACCTAGGAGTTATAATAAAAATATGTTGAGTACTTAAATTAAAAATTTATGTACAAAATGGGAGGGAATCAAAAGATAGGGGATGAGTGGAGGGAGGGAAGAAGAAGGGAAGGAAAAAAGGAATTAAAATGTGTTGTGTACATGTAGTAACTTCCCACGAGGAATGTAAACACTATGTACTACTAACACGTGCAACTAAAAATATAATTATTTAAAAGAATTATTACAATAAAAGATGTATCAGCACAAATTCCCTTTAAAATTCCTCCTCTTACTTGGAACACATTCATCCCATTGCTCTTGCTGCTTTCTGAGGCAGTTCTAAAACTTAACTTCCCTGCACGTCTTTTTTTGGTTATGTTAATGTTCTGAATCAATGCAAAACATTTGTGGAAATTTCTGAGAAATAAAATTTTCACAGCAAATCTTTATCCACATTTCTCACCAAATCAGGCACCATGTGACTTCTGGCCCTGCCCCTAAGTAACAATGACCATGAAAGGGAAACATTTTGAATCTACTGAGGACATGGAGGCAGCCAGGAGAGCGCAGCTAAAGACCCTCAGGAAAGAGGACTCCAGAGCTGCTGCGGGAAGAGGCAAGGATGATGGGACCAGTGTGTGCAAAGCAAGGAGGGCTGTTTGGAGACCATGGGATTTTTACTGTAATACATTCTTTCCAATTGTAAGAACTCCCAAGTTTAAGACCACACTTTGTGTGTCTCTTATTGCTGTTCTTACTGACTTGAATGTCCTTCCTCATCTCCAGTCACTTCTTAAAAATTTCTTTGAAGTACTTATCATATATCTTCAGAATAGTTAAGAGGCTTGCACGGGGACACACTAAGGGTCCCTGTTTGGCTCTACACCTTTCCTTGTCACAGTACACAGTGTTTGTACTCAGGGCTGGCACTCCCTGTCATTCAGTTCTTGAGGTTTCCTCACTTCAAACTACAGCACCAAAGACGTCACACCTGCTCTGGCACTATTTCATCACCAAGACGGGTACATAACAAAACCTCTCCAGCTTAGCATCTGGGTCTTGTCAATCTAACTACGGTGAAGTGCTTGAGTCCAGAGGAAGCATCATGGCTTTCTAGGACTCAGTCAGTGAATGGAAAGCAAATTGATAATGCTGATGTTTTTATAGATCAAGAGCGAAGCCTTTGAGAGCACCAGAGGGGCTCAGTCTTCTTTCTCTTCTCTTCTCTTCTTTCCCTTCCTCTCCTTCTCTCTTTTTCTTTTCTCTCTCCTTCTTTCTTTCTTTTTTCTCTCTCCCTCCTTTTCTTTCTTTCTTTCTTTCTTTCTTTCTTTCTTTCTTTCTCTTTCTCTCTCTTTCTTTCTTTCTTCTTTCTTTCTTTCTTTCTTTCTTTCTTTCTTTCTTTCTTTCTTTCTTTCTTTTTTCTTTCCTGCCTTCTCAGTCAATGATGGTATGATGGTAATACATTCCTCACGTGGAATCAGTACATGGACATAACACATTTTATTCCTTTTTCCTTCCCTTTCCTTTCACCCCTCCCCTTCCCTCCTTTTATTTATGGATCCCTACTCTCTCTCTCTCTCTCTCTCTGAGAACGCTCTATCTTTCCATTTCCTACATCTGGCACAGCTCAAACTTGGAAGATTTATTTTTGCAATCATTTAATTATAAATGGAGATGTTCCTTATAACAAATTTAAAATTTTTATATTTAAATCTTTACTAGGAGTGCCTATTACATACGGTAAAAGAACTCTTTGGAAATTTGTTTCAACACCCTCATCATGAGGTTATCCATAATGCTTTAAAAATCCACAAAAATTAAAAGAAAAGTTCAAAAGCAAACAAGAGAGAACAGACTGAACAGTGCTGGCAACTAAGTCCAAATCACAGAATCTAAACAGATGGCGCCTTTCGGATGTGCTTCTCTTTAGACTTCTCATCTAGAAATAGAAGTGGAGGGGGAGTTCTGCAGGAACCTGCCAGTCACAAGGCGCATACTGTTAAGCCAGTGCCTAGGGGCTTTATGTTAGTTTCCTCATCTGCAGAACGAAGCTATCATAGGAGCACAGTGTAGTAATGCTCGGAGAACCAAAGGCGTTTGCATACTTCAGTGCGTGGAGTGATGACCGTTGTTTTCCTCCTTTTTCTCCTTCTCAGTCTGGCACTTGCACCAGGATGTCAGACTGCTCCAGTGTGCTCATTCCAGATCACCTCTGACCCTGGCAGGAGGTCTTCATATAAACCACAAGTTGTCCTTGAGGAAAATGAACACAAACAACGAGACAATTTGCATTAGGTCCTCCCTGCTGGGGACCAGGCCTATAGTCTATCTTTAGCTGGGACATATGCTGTGCTTTTAGTGGGCTTTCCACAGTGCTTGAAAACTCACAGCTGCCTAAGGAACATTGAGGCAATGAGAAGAGTTGCTTTTCTTTCTTGGGTGAAAGCGAAATAAATAAGCTACAGTGAAAACCTTGGACAAGGAGCCGGCAGGAGAGGTCTGCCATCCTGTCTTGATCTTGACTCTTTTGGAGCTTCATTTCCTCTTCAGAAGGAAGCTGGAAACCGTGTTTTCAGTTTGAGAAAAACTTTGCAAATTAGACAGGATCATTTCATGAAAGCATTTGGAAAATAGTGTAGCTTTGCATAAAATTGAATGTTAACTATAATAACTTGGTCACATTTTTTCACTGTTATTCCAATAAATGGCAGGAGAAATGTTCTATTCTAAGGGTGACAGTAAATTGTAGCTTCTTCAAGACTGGTGCAGAGAGTGAGAGGAAGTTACTTATTTTCTACTCAAACTTTCTGCTACAATGGCATTGGCGTCACCACCACAGAGAAGGCGTGCAGAGCAACATGTCTTGAAAGCTGCAATGGAGGCAGGAGCTATCTGTGGAGAAATCGCAGCTGGAGAAGCGATTTCAACCAATCATTTAAGCTAGAAGTTGGATCAAATTTGTTATTCAACGTGAATATATGTGTGTAATACGTGTGTGTGTTCATGGATGAGTATAGATTGTGTGTGTTTGTGATATTTGCTTCAGACTCCCAATTTCCTTTAAGAAGAACAAGGAAGTAACAACATTCTTTTCAACTTAGCCTTTCTGGATTCAACAGTTTTCTTCATTATTCTTTTAGAGCTACTATACTATGTTACTTGCTGTGGTAACTGACCTGCTGGTGCTATTTCGGCTTTATTTTCAAAAACTTACAAGAAGCTACTTAGAAATATTTAGCCCTTTTTGTGTACATTTTATGAAAGTCTCTTCTCGCAGGCTGTTGTAGTTTGTGATGTACTGGGTTCCGGGATTCTGTGCACACCTGCATCATAGCATCTGACACCCACGTGATAACACTTTCCCTCTACGGCTGTCTTCCATGCCAATATGCAAGGTTTTAGAAGACCTGTGTTTTATTTACTCTGCTGCATCTATAATTTCGGTACTCTAGAGACTGAGGCAGAAGCATCAACAGTTTGGGCCCAAGGAGGCAACTTAGTGAATTGGTGAGACCCTAAATTAAATTTAAAAAGGACTGAGGATATAGCTCAATGGAACTGTCCTGGATTAAACCCCTAATATTATTTTTGGCAGTCAATATGAGGCAGTGCAGAAGAAATAAAAAGAGACAAAGAGTAGAATGTCCTTTAATGTGAACACGGGAGAGCTTAAAAAGAAGTGCGGGGGCTTTCCATTAGGACAAAGAAATGAAGTCACCTTTATCAGGTCTGGTGGGAAGGAGTTTTAGAGGTGAGCAAAATGACATATTAACCACTGATTTGAAGAAGCACCTTGTGTGCAAAACAGGATACACAAAGATTTACTGGAGGCTTGGGTGGTTGTGGAGTTTTGGGGTTGGAAAGGGCTCAGCGCACATGCAAAAACGGAGTGGGAGATTTATCTCTGGAATGAGGAGAAAGTAGAAGTTACTCTTAGAGAAGTTACTTTTCTGGGTCCAGGACCAATTTGGGCAGCTGTCCTGTTAGCTAAGCCCCAGGCTAGCAGAATCAATCACCTAATACCTCAGGAAAGGAAAGAAGAAAGACAAGAAGAAAGGAAGGAAGGAAGGAAGGAAGGAAGTGAGAGAGAAAGAAAGAAAGAAAGAAAGAAAGAGGACTGGAGATGTAGGGTCACAAGAGCCAGCCTGGCAAGAGTGAGGTCATGAGTTTGATCCCCAGTACCAACAACAACAATAAAAAGAAGGAGGAGGAGGAGGAGGAGAAGAAAAAAAGGGAGGAGTGGAGTGAAGGAGGGAGAGATGGTAGAAGATTATAAGTAGTTTTATTAACTAATAAAAAATTTTTGATCACTTCAAACACTTTGAGACTGATTTCACCTGCTAATCGAGGCATTTCTGCCACTCATTCACCCCACCATCCCTTTTCTCAATTTGGTATTTTCACACCTGGAGTGGGGATAGGGATTAATGTTCTGAGAGACTGCACTGTGACTTGATCATAATACAAGTGAGCAGGCAGGAAGAAAGATCAGATAATTGAAGGCTTGTGATATGAGTACCCAAGCACTCTTAAGTGAGTCCTCTAAATCGTACAGGGCCTCTTTTATTACCTATTAAACCTTGGCAGGAACAAGGTGTAGATGATATATTTTACAGCTTAGGATTTTTCTTTAAGCAAGAGGTGTGGGGAGACAGCAAGGTGCTTGTCTCATCAGGAGGTGGAGAGAAGTGTGTTCTCCTAACTGCTTGTCCTTTCAGCATGGGCCCTGTGATTAATGAAAGGCACATCCACTAGACAGGCTGATTCTTTGCTATATTCCCACTGGAATTATCTTCTTTCAGATCTTCCTTCCTGTTATTGTTTATGTCTAAATGTTTCCCTAAAGCCTCATGAGATCACTAGTGGAATTTTTGGAGCGTGACTGGATTATGGGGCCATTATAGCTGACTTCCTGTCAGGAAGTGGGCCTGGTTGGGAGAGGAGGTCACTGAGGTCATGATCCGGAAGGCTTTATGTCATCCTTCCTGGTTCCTCTTTTGTTTCACTCTGCGTCCTGGAAACCATGAGGTAAGAGTTTTGCTCTTCCCAAGCCCTGTGCCATGCTGTTTCTGTGATTAAATCTGCTGAACATGGAATGGAACTATTGAAACATGAGCCCAAATAAACCTTTCTCCTTTTAAGATGTGGGGGTGGGTGTTATGTCTTAACAATCAGGAAAGTATTTGTGCTACTACTTTTTTGGACAATATTTCATGCCTATATCTTGTATATCTTTGAATGACTACTATGACTATAACAATAATCAATGTATTAATTATTGTTACTCTACTAGCTTGTTTTGAAACTGTTTTGTCAGTATTGTTACTTTTTTCTGTTAAAATAATGAGGAGACTAATTAATTCCTTTCTCTTCCTGGACTGAAACCTATCCCAGTGTCTTCCTCTTCTCTCATTGTCCATCTTCTGCACTTAACTTCCATATTACCTCCAAACAGGATTCTGAAGACCCTCTTTCCTTGTCTTAGAACCAGTGCAGGACTGTTTATTCCTGTCACAACATGGCTACAAGATGCCTCGTTCTCTTTGCTGTTTATGTTCAAATGTGCTCTTGGGTTCTTCTCTATTGTCCCTTTAGTATCCTGGCACTCCAGGATGCCATGGCAAAGCAGTCCTCGAACATTCTAGAATCCTCAGGAATCTGTGTTTGGTATAATATCTGACCTACTTCGAAATATTTAGCCCTTTTTATGTAAGTTCCATGAAAGTCTCTTCTCACAGGCTGTTGTACTTTGTGAGGTACTTGATCCTAGGATTCTGTGCACACCTGTGTGATAGCATCTGACACCCCCTGTGATAACACTTTCCCTCTACGTCTGCCTTCCATGCTGATATGCAAGCTTTTGGAGGGTGAGGGCTGTATTTTACTTACTTTGCTGCCTCATATTCCTTGTAGAAACTGTCACGTCATAGACACTTGTAAAATTACTAAATAAACTAATGAATGAGATATTTGTTTTCCAATGTGAAAATACTGGTTTAGATAATAGCACTTTATTTCTTGAAAGGAAATATTTATATTTTTATTGGTGTATATTTGCAGAAAACAATTGCAGTTGTTCATTTTGGGGATTTGGTACATGCCTGTAGCATATTTTAATTATTTGCCAAAAGCACTTTAATTCAGTAGTTTCCATCATAGAACCTTTGAGTGCCAGGATGAGAAGTCTGGGTTTGTTTTGAAGAGAAAAATTATTTGAAAAGCTCTACCTATGCAGGAGATTAATCTGTCATGTGTGGCAAGCCAAGACAAGGACAGGAAAGCAGCTGCGGGTATATGAGAAATGGCATCGTCCCTTTGTGGGGGCCTCGCAGCCCCTGAAGTTGGAACACACAGCTGGAGCTGTTGCTTTTATTCCCCTGATGGTCCCTCCTCGAATCCACAAAAGGATGGCTGCAGCTTCAGGTATTAGTAACGAAGGCATAATAGGAATCAAGATTCAGTGCTTCTTCAGGGTGAGAGGTCTGTCTATCCTGTATTTTAAAAAGTTGTAATTTCCTCACTTGCACAATAAACCTCTGAATTTTCATGCTCTAGAAATCATTGCTTTTGTCATCTGTAAATGCAAAAAGGAGCCCGAGAGTCAGCAGATGGTACATGTTATTAAGAAGTTATGGAAATGCAGGTCCTTTCTCTCAGCATCAGAGCAACAAAAAGTCTGCTTGGTAATTACTTTCCAGCATCCTGTTTTAACAAATACTGGTCTCTCTATGCCTCACTCTCAGTGGGCTGTTCCTTCCCAGAACCTGCAGGGAACTTATAAATAACTCTGTGCCACCATAGCAATTCTGACCAGGCTGAAGAATCTAGTGCCACATTGGAGTCTGTTCCTTTGAAGCACGTTTCAGTAACAAAAATGTCACAAGGAAAAAATATTGGGCAGATATTTAACACATGAAACTAGAAACTCATGCAATCATCAAGAGGGCTGGAGTGTGAATGTTGGGTCGTGGGTTATCTGGGTTGTAGTTCATGCCTGTAGTCCCAATATTCTAGGATGCTGATGCTGGAAGATCCCCAGTTCCAGTCTAGCTTGAGCAAGTATGTAACTTAAAGAGAACTTGTATCTAGATAAACAATAAAAAAGATCTGGGGATATAGCTCAGTGCAGAGCTCTGGGTTCAATCCTCAGTGTAGGAAAGAGACAGAGACAGAGATAGAGATTGAGATAGAGATAGACACAGAGATAGAGTTAGAGAGGTAAGAAACAAAAGAAGGAAGATGAAGAAGAGAAAGAGGAGGAAGAGAATGAGGAAGAAGAGAAGGATGAGGAAGAAAAGGAGGAGAAAGAGAAGGAGGAGAAAAGAGGGAGGGGGAAAGGAAGGGAATAAAATTAAAAATAGAAATTAAAAAAGAGAAAGAGAAAGCCCTGGGTAGAAAGACAGGGTTCAGAGGTAGTTTAGTTTAGGGATCCCAGCTGCCCCCAGGAACAGGGTGTGTGGCTCTCTGGGTGCATGGAAAGCCTCAGCAACAGTTGTTACTATTTGACTGCTTGATGATAGCTATTATTTCTGGAGTAAGACAGAACCTCAACGTTGTTTTGGCTCACATTTCTTTCATGGCCAGAATTGCTGAGCATTTCTTCATGTATTTATTGTCCATTGTTACTTCTGAGAAGTCTGTTCATTTCAGTTGCCCATTTTTGATTGATTCTTTTATTTAGGGGAAGTCTAATTTTATGATTCTTTACATATTCAAGATATTGCTCTGCTTTCCAAGGAATCACTGGCCCTTTGCTGATTGTTTCTTTAGTTTTCAGAAGCTTTTAAATTTGATGTGTCACATTCATTGCTTCTTGGTGTTATTTCTTCTGTTCCAACATTTCTTTGCTTATGTCTTCAAGTTTTGCCTATTTCCTATTTGATATTCCAGCAGGTTAGGTGTTTCTATTTTAATATTTGGACTTTGATCCACATTATGTTGAGAGACTGGGTCTGTCTTCAGTTTTCTCAGTACCATTTGTTAAGAGCTAGTTTTTTTTTCCCCAGTGTGTGTTTTTGGCCCCTTTGTCAAAGTTCAGATGGCTGAATGTGCCTTGATTTGTTTTAGCATTGCCTACAGTTTAGCACTGATCCATCTGTTCATTTTAGTGGTTTTATTTCCACTAAATTTTCATAGTATAACTTGAAATCTTAGATTGCAATGCTTTGGTCTTGTAGTACAAGATTGTTTTTACTACTTTAGATCGCTTCTGCCATGAATTATAAAATATTTTTCTTAACAAAGTAAGAAATGCTCCTGGTGATTTGATTGGAATTACACTGTTATAAAGTATGACTATTCGGGCAGTGTTAGTTACACCTATCCTGGCACAGGGAACAGACGTCCACTTTATGATGTCTTCTTCAATATCTTTTTCCAAGGTCCTAGACAAACAAGAATGATCCAATGCAAGTACAAGAAAAGAAATTGTAAAGATGATAGCACAAATTAATGAAATTGAGACTGAAAAAACAAACAAACAAACAAAAAAAACCAATATAATCAATGAATTGAAGAGCTGGTTCTTCCAAAGGATAAGCAGAAGAGGAAAACTCATAGTCATTATCAAAAATACAACAAACAAAAAAAGTAAAGAAAAAAACCACAATAGAGTGATAGAAAGGAATAAGGCAATATCACAATGGATACAACATAAACCTAGAAGATTATTGGTAACTACTTAGAAAACATATAATCTAATAAACTGGATACTTCAGGAGAAATGATTAAATTACTAGATACAGACAAATTAAAACAAGCAAACTAGTTGATATAAAAATCCTGAATAATCCAATAACAATCAATGAAGTTGAAGCACTATTAGAAACTATCAACTAAGGATAGCCCAGAGCCTGATGGATTCATCACTGAATTCTACAAAAATTTTAGGAAAGATTTAACATCAATGCTCCTCAAATTCTTTAATAGAATTGAAAGGGAAAGAATACTGGAATACTGTCAAGTTCATTCCTAAAAATTAATGTTACCTTATTTCCAAAACCAGATAAAAACTCAACTCAAAAACCCTTCTAGCCAATGTCTTCAGTGAAAACAGATGCAAAATTCCTTAACAAGATACTGGCAAAGGATATGCAATGAATCATTCAATGATCGTAGATCATAATCAAGTAAGCTTCATTCCAAGGAAGCAAAGAAGGTTCCACACATGCAAATCAATAAGTGTAATGCATTACATAAACAGATGCAAGGGCAAAAATCATGTGATTATCTCAATAGATACAAGAAACAAAAGGCCTCTGATAAAATCCAATATCCATTCATTATAAAAAAATTTGGTGTATAAGGACCTAATCTCAATTTGATAAAAACCATTTATTGCAAACTTATTGCCACCATCATATTAAGTGGAGAAAAGCCAAAAGATTTCCCTCTAAAATCAGGAACGAGACAAGGATTGTCTACTCTCATCACTCCTGTTTAATAAAATCTCAAAGCTTTAGCAAAAGCAATCAGGTAAAAATAAATTAAAGAGATATCAATAGAAAAGGAAGAAGACAAACTATCCTTCATAGATGATATGTTCCTTTATGTAAAAGACACAAAAAATTCCACCAGACTCCTAGAACTAGTAATAAAATTCAACAACATAGTGGGAAACAAAATCAACAGTCAAAAAGCAATAGTGTTCCTGTACATCAATAATAAATTCACAGAGAAAGAAATTAGGAAAACAATACCACTCCCATTAATTTCAAGAAAATTAAATACTTAGGAGTTAACATAATGAGAAAGTGAAAGACCCATGTAATGCTTTTGAACTCATTTTAAAATATATTGTAAGCCTAATTCAGGAAACAGTTGATAGTTCATGTTAAATTAATGTAAATGCAATGTTTGTAACTTGTCTGTCTTTATGATTTTACTACAGCTTTACTAGCTAACAATAAACAGTCAATAAGTGTTAAATTGAGTTTCTGAGGATGTAGGTTCTATACATGTCTTTTGGTTCAGAATCTAACCTGAACTTTATGACCAGCTGGGATTGCTGAGATTTGTCCATTTATATCAGGTGACTTTCACTGGTAATTCAGAGGCTTAAGATACTGGCTTTTCATTGAGATTGTGATTCACCCTTAGCTGTATGGTTCTGTGGTGTGAGCCAGCCCAGGTCTTCTGCTCGTCTTGCTCCTGTATCTGTGATGACCTGGCAGGTCAAGATGTGCTGAAAGCTGTAGTCTAACCTCATGTACTTGTCAACCTGACAGTGTACTGTGGTCCAGGAGGCAGGGATGACTTGCTACATTACTTCCATCATCCAATTGAATGCTTTGAGTATTTTCACCTGGTCCACAGTTCCAACATCACCAAGACAGGGCATGCCACAGGGCACACTTTCAACTCCCTGCTTCACTGTTTGCCCTGCTATCAGTATAATCAAAGCAAGTGTGGACCAACGTGAATTTAAGGAGTGAAGAGACAGATTCCAGCTCTCGGAAGAGAAGCAGCACAAACCCTATCCTAGAATCCCATGAATCCTGGGATGGAAAACACAGAGGACTTCTGTAATCCACCACAACAGAATATAAATGAGACTAGAGCTTGCCGTAGCTGCTTGGACTGGTGACATTCATGTCTTATGAACCATTTGGGAAATCTCCTGTGCAGAGGCATGGAGTTTCTGGCATTTTAATGGCAGTCTTTCCTTTTTCCCTTTTATTGGACCCTTTTAATTGCTCTGCGCAAGGCTGGCTCTTCCTTACCTGCGTGGATAGGGATGACTAACTTGTAATAAACACTTCCCCACAGAGTTATAATGGAGCTTTTTGCAAAGAGAATGTGTTTTTCAAAGGTTAGAGAATTTTACAAAAGTAAAAATGTAGTTATAAAGTTTGGTGATTTTATGAGCCTATTAGATCTTGTAAGCTTTCTGAAGGGAGGCACAGGAGGAAGGGACATCCTTTGAAAATGAAGAGGCAAATTAAAAATGGAAAGTTTTCTTCTGGAATTGACTGGAATTAGAGTTGGAACACTTCCATTTGGGAAGAGAAGAAGAAGATGCACAAAATTGGCTGTTGTGGACATTGTCCGAGGTCTCTGTTCGGAGGTCGTGTATGACAAGAAAGCTGTCCCACGCACCCCAAATATGAGGACATGGCACCCAGCCAGGTCAGGCTGCAATGAAAACTAATTTGCCTAAAATATTTCAGTAAGTAAAGGCACCCAAGTGTTTATGTGGAAGCCTAGATCATAAAATGAAAAGAAACAAGAAATAGTCACAGGTAAATCATGTATTTGGTACTCGGTGATTAATTTATGGTTCATTAAGGTTCATTGATTCATACAATTCTTGGTTAATTCAGCAAATATTCCTTGAACACCCATTACCTTCAGGATATTGGAGATTAGGAGATCATAAAACTGAAGACAGAAAAAATAGGCAAATATTAATAAAAGTACTAGAAACTTCTGCTTTTAAAGAGACAGACAAAAAATAGATAAAAACACACCTCTAATCAGGAAGAATATTTATTTATGATTGTTAGTCCACTGATAATTTATGAAAACCACAGAGCCAGATCTTTGGTTGTGAATTCTTGATGTATTTTCCTATGTGATGATGCTTTTGCATCTTTATTTCAGTATCTCTTAAGGAAATAGGAAGTTTTTAGCACCGAGTTATAGCATGTGTTTACTTTTTTTCCAAGATAAACAAAAATAGCAAAATAAAGGACCATGATGAATAACAAAGCTAAACAGTTTCTAATCAGTGGAAATTATACTAAAGGACAAACACTAAAGTTAAAGCAACTTGCTTGTTCTTTGAGCAAATGAAGGTCACCCTGCTCTAGGTAATCAGAAAAGACATTGGGTCTTGCAGTTGAACTACTCATCTGCACTTTAAAAAATGCTTTCCATCAACCAACTTCAACTGTAAATTACAAACAAAAATTTGCTGTTTAAGTGAACATTTCAGTGTGACTCACATATTTATGCAACTATTACAGACTCAAGGTAGGAAACACTTCCTTTGCCCTGCTCACTCAAGAGTCCACTTGTCTTTTCTTAACTTCATAGAGGTGGAACCGTACAGGACTCACTCTGGTTTCTTTCTCTGCCTGCCCCACAGGGTTTTAAAGGTTTACCCATTTGTGACCATAACGGTCCAGTACTTTTCCAGCTGAGTAACTTTTCAATGCATGAATTTATCATAAAATGTTTATTAATTCATCATTACCACCATTCATTATATCTAAGTTTCTTCTAGTTTTCTGACTACTATTTGGGGCATAGACACTTGTGTGTCATTCTGGATTTGAGAGTATTATTTCATTTCCTTTGGGAAATTACTTTAATGAGGTTTGTGTGTGTGTTAGTATCTTACTGTAATTGTAAGTTATATTTCTGTGGCAACTAATGATAGGGAACATCTTATTCTTTTCACATCTTCTTTTGTTAAATTTCAAATTTTTTCATATTTCTGTGATTGTAAAATATATATATATATGCATTTAGATACATAGATAGTCAGTATCAAAATGGGTAAAACATTTTCAATATTTCTTTAAGATTGGATCTTCTCTTCATTATTTATCAATGTCATTCAGAGAATAAATATTTTTAATTCTGATGCAGTCCAATTTACTGATTCATTTCTTTTATAACTTGTGAACTTTTTTTCAGTACCAGGAATTGAACCCAGGACCTTGTCTTCACCAGGCAGACCCTTTCCTACTGAACTATATCTCCAGCCCTGGCTTGTGACTTTGTCCTGAGGACTTTTACTTCCTCTGAGTCCAGAAGTGGTTTTCTCTCTATAATCTTCTAAAAAGATTCATGGTTGTAGGTTTAGTTTTGCGTAAATGATCCATGCTCAATTAGTAGGTATATTAGTTACAGCTTGAGATTTCTTCTTGCTGTGTGGATTGCATTTCTTCCAGGACTGCTTGTGAAAAAGGCTGTAAAATTTATGAATGAATAAATTTGACATCTTCTTTGAAATTGGCCTCTATTGCCAGAATCCTTTTATTTCCCTTTGATTGTAAGTCTATGTTTGCTAAATAGTACTAGATTTTTCATTGTGAATAAACTATTGTAGCTCTATAAGTGTTGAAGCAAGATATCGTGACTCTCTTACCTTTACTTTTTTTTTCCAAATTGATTTAACTACTATAAGCCCTTTGCATTTCTACTATTTTTGTAGAATTAAGGATTGAATCCAGGTTACACTGAACTATACCCCCACTCCTATTTTATTTTTATTATTTTATTTATTTACTTACTAATTTAATTTCTTAAAAATTATTTTGAGAAAAGGTCTTGCTAAGTCACTACATTGCCCGGGCTGGGCTTGAATTTATGACCAGGCTTCTAGATTTATTTTACAATAGCTTGTTTATGTCTCAAAAATAGGCTGCTAGGGTATTTATTGGGTTTGTATGAATTACTAGATTAATTTGAAGAAATATGCCATTTAAAAAATACAGAGTTTTCCTACCCTAGAGCACAGCGTTCTTCCCCATTCATCTTTATCTGACTAAATTCTCTCAAGAATGGTTTAAAGTTTTCATCATAAAGATTTTACACAGGCAGAGTACATTTGAATCTCAAATATTTACATGTCCATGATTTAACTGTAAATCTGATATTTTAATTTGAATTTCTATTTTTCAATGTTGAGACTGGAAAAACGTTGATTTAAAAAAAAAACTGATATCCTAAGTACACTAAATATATTTTTGAGTTCTAGTGAGATTGTATTTATTTACTTTTGGATTTCTAAGGATTTTATCCATGCACAAGTATCTTGTCTGCAAACAATGACAGTTTTGTTACTTTTTTTGCAGTTGGCCAGATTTTTACTTGGTTTTATTACAGTGATTAGACTCTCAAATATGATAATTAAGAGAACAGAGTGAGAATTCTTCTCTTTTTTAAAAATTTTAGTGGGAAAGTATTTGGATTTTTGATATAAATGCAATGCCAACTGTAGTTCTGGGTTCTTTGCATATTTTTGTTTGGATATGGTACTTGTCCTTTATCAGGCCGACATCTCCATCTGTTCAGTCTGACATTTTTTAAAATAAAAATGGTGCTTAAATTTTGTCAACGCTGTTTAGGCATCTTTTGGAATCTCAGAGTTTGTGTTAGCTGCTGAAAAGTGCATTCTGCTGATCGGTTTTTTTCCCCCTTTCCATGTTGCTGCACTGCAGAAGCCTGTTTTATTTATTTATTTATCTCTTATTTTAAAGAGAATAAAATATAATTTGGAACAAGATAATCAGAGTAACAATGGTTACTATGTTGCATATTTTATCTTTAAATTAGTTACTTAGAGTACAATATATTGGTATTTAATTGTCTAACCCATACTAGCACAAATCTTTCTTTTCAATGAACTAAGAGAGAAATAAGTCTCATAACTATCTTAACTATCATATTTACATATACATACATGCATATATAGATACATATATATTGCTTTTCCCTTTCTTCTTATCTCCATTCCTTCATTCTAATTTCTCTTTTCTTTTGAAGCTTCCTCTCATTTTACAATGTCTGTTGTACATTGTAGACCTTACTTACTCTTTTAGTTTCTTACACCAGGGAGAAAATATGGTGCTTATACATGTGCATCTGGTTTATTTCACTTCTGAATATAGTCTTGAGTTGCATCCATTTACCTATAAAAGTGTTCAATTTATCTTTCTTTATGGCTGAACAGTGCTCCTTTTTATAAAAAGACCACACCTTTTTTATCCATTCCTTGGTTGATGGACATTTGCATTGTTTCCAAGATCTACATGTGCTGCTATATACATGGGTGCACATATATCACTGTGGTATGATGTTTTTAATTCTTATGGGGAAAATACCCAGAGGGGGAATGGCTGGATCAAATGGGACCTCTAATCCTAGTTTTTTGAGAAATCTCCACACTGATTTCCACAGTGTTTGCACCAATGTACACTCCTACTAGCAGTGGACAATGGTTCCTTTTCCCCACAGCTCTTCCAGCATTTGTCACTGGTTGAATTCTTGATAACAGCTATTTTGTCCAGAGTAAGATGGAATCTTAGTGTTGTTTCAATTTGCATTTCTCCAGTGATCAGTGATGTTGTATAACTTTTCACATATTTATTTGTTGTTTGTATTTCTTCATCTGAGAAGTGTGCATTCATCTCAAATGGCCTAGATTTTTAAATTTTGGTGGTCTGATTATTTTGAGTTCTTTATATGTTCTTGATAGTAATCCTTTGCCTAATGTTTGTTTTCTGGCAAACATTTCCCCCCACATTGTGAACTGTCACTTCACTCTGTTGGTGGCTTCTCTTGCTATGTAAAATCTTTTTTAGCATCAAAAACAAAAAAAAATGGAAATACTTAAGAATCAATCTAATGAAGGATATAAAAGATCTCTACATTGAAAACTACAGTACTCTAAAAAGAGATTCAAAAGGAATCAGAAAATGGAAAGATATACCTTGCTTTTGAGTAGGAAGACCTAATATAGAGAAAATGGTCATACTTCTGAAACTGTTATACAGATTTAATGTAATTCCTATCAAAATTTCAAAAGCATGTCTTACAGAATTAGAGAAGAAAACAATCCTTAAACTCATATGGAATCAGAAGAGACCTAAAATAGCAAAAGAAATCCTGGACAATAAGGCAGAGCAGGGGCATCACAATACCTAACCTGAAATTATATGATAAAGCTATTGTGATAAAAAGAGCATGGTAATGGCAAAAAACAAAACAAAATAAAAATCCTGAAGGTCGATAAAACTGATTAGAAGATTCAGAAACAACTCCAGACATAGTAAGCCACCTTATTTTTTACAAAGGTGTCAAACACATCCACTGGAAGAAAGATAGCCTCTTCAATATATGGCGCAGGACAAACTGGCTCTGCACATGCTGAAGATTAACATGGACTCATTATCTTTCACCATGCACTAAATTAAATTCAAAATGGATCAAAAATTGAAATACTAAAACAGAAACATTAAATCTGCTGGAAGATAGAATAGGTAGAACTCTTAAAGAAAATGGTATAGAAAAAGACTATGAATAAAATTCCAATCATCCAGGAATTGTCACAAAGAATCAAAAATTGGGATCTCATATTATTAAAAAAGGTTGATTGTTTTGAAGGTCTATTCAGCCTTGTGTTCCTGGAAGAACACCATCTGACCATGGTTCATTAATCTTTTTTAACATGGATAAAGTCAGTTCATAATATTTTGACAATTTTTGCTTTGTGTTCACAAAGCATGTTGCCCTATGGTTTTCTTTTTGTCTGGTTTTAATGGAAGGTGATGACTTCATGAAGCATTATAATCTATTTCCTGCTTTCTAGAAGTTTAATGGGTTCCCTGTTTCTTAAAATTCTGACAGAATTTTCCAGGGAAGCACATTCACGTTGCATGTACTTTTGTTTTTTTGTCTATTTATGTCTGGAGCACACAATTACTATTTACATTTCCATAATATATGCAGAGCTATATATTAAGATTTTAATTTTGTGGAAGGCAACTTTTGAAAATAATTTCCTCCCTAGAATTTGCCCATTTTTTAAGTTGTCAAGTTTGTCGATGTAAAAATTTTTATGGAATCTTCTTATCGTAATATAATTGCATGAAGTGTGAGTGATGTATTTAATTCCAGAGTTTTCTGCACTTTCTCTTTTCATTTGGATTAGGTTAGTATTTTATTGTTTTTCTTTTCTTTATGTTATTGTTTATTTGTTGTTCCATTGACTCCTGTTAATATATGCACACACACTTATTTTAATTTATATACTTTGCTTTCCAGTTTTTCATTTCTTAAGTTCAAAGCTTAAATCGTTTGCCTTGGAGTCTTTTTTTGTTTTGTTTTGTTTTGTTTTCTAATATAAAACTAAAGTCATTTCTAGTCAAGCACTGCTTTCACAACATCCCATTTACTTTGGATGAGTTTTCATTATCATTTAATTGAAATATTTTCTCCTTTCCCTCCTGATTTTTTTTCTTGGTCTTGTGATGTTTCAACTGCAAGTCATATAATTTCTAAAATTTTGTGGGGTTTTTGTTCACCTTGTTCTTTTTAAATTAGTTCTTTCATAGCATAACCTATGTCAGTATTTTTCAATGTATGGCTGGATCAAATGTGACCTCTAATCTTAGTTTTTTGAGAAATCTCCACACTGATTTCCACAGTGTTTGCACTGCAACAGAATGCTTATTCTACTTCACTGAAAATGTAAAAAGTAAGTAACAATGTGATAATTTATTCATGCACACTAAGACAGGACTACATTATTTTCCAAGAAATGCTTATAATACTTTAAAAAGTTTATCTTAAAACCAAATGGCATGTGATTACACTAAAACACATGAATACATAAGCAATATCTGTTAAAAAGAAATTTTTTTTGTGATTTTTTCTGATTCTTTTTCAGGCATGCAGATTTTAAAATACAAGTGTTTCAAGACACTGATATAATATATGCAAATGTCTCATAGCTGTATATATCCTTTACCCCTCAGATGTTCTTCATTCTATGCCTGTTGCATTCCTTTTTCCAAACTCTATGTTTTATTCTATTAGTATAGGCATTTCAGCTATCCTGTTTGCTAATATGTATACTAAAAATCTTCTTCCCATATGGTTTTAGATTGTACACAATTTTAAATTCAAATTGCTTTTCATGTATTTAACAGGTTGATTCGTATTTTTGTATCCAGGTTGGTAATGTCTTTTAATTAGCAGGATTAGACAATTTTATTTGATATAATTTTTGGTATTATTTGATTTATTCCTAAAGTCACAGTATATATTTTCTATTGTTCCATCTGCTCTTTATTTTCCTCATATAATAATTCACTCAGTATTTTTAAGATTATATTTTATGTCTACAGTTACCTTTCTTTTACTTAAACTTATGCCGCTTCATTATATTTCATTTACTCAGGCTGATATAACCTTAAATATATGCATCTTTAATTTATAAAATTTTTCTTTCAAATGCTATTTATACTATCTTGTCAAAAATGGACTTTCAATTCTATCTCCAGTTTTCGAGCTCTCGTTTTCATAGTTTTAACTTCTTCATGGGTTATAAACTCTCCAACACATTATTATTGTAATTGCCTTTAAATATCAATGGTTCTTACGTGGATTTTTAAATGAGAAAATGTTTTACACTGGCTATGTTTTTTTTTGTTTTTAATCCCAGCTTCTTCATTCTCTTGATAGCATTTTCCATGGGACAAGGTTCTCCGTTGAGTGTTTTTGTCGTTTTGTAGATTTTTCATCAATAGAATCACTTGACTTCTTGTTTGTTTTGAAAAAATATTTTTGGTTTACTCCCCGTTATGAGAGATCTGTTGATTAGGCAAAGACTTTTTCTTCCATAACATTCTTCTTTGCTTTTGTTTCTGTGTAGAGACACAGATGGTCTTAAGAGTCTGTTGTTATTATTGCTTGCAGCTATCTGAGTATGATGTACTTTTGCGTGAGTTTATTAAACCTCTTGGAGCTATAATTTTAACGTTTTTGTCAAATACTGAGAACTCCTCACCGTTGTTTCATTGGTTACTTTATTTATATGTTTGTTTATTAATTTTTGCCTTCTCTCTTTTGTTGAGACTCAGATTCTGCTTGATGTCTTTCTGTAATTTAATTAGACTGTACTTTTACTTTCTGTGTTTCTTTCTATTTTCTTTTTGTAGTCCTATCAACTGAACATCGAACCCAGGGCCTTCACAATGAGGTACATCTGAGATTGTTTTGTTTTGTTTTTTTCTCTGACACAGACTCTTGCTAAATGGCTAGGTAGTATAAATAGGACTCAAACTTGTGATCTTATGGCTTCAGTGCTTCAGAGCACTAGTATTATAGGGATGAACCCCAACACCCAGCTTCCAGAGATGGTTTATCCTTTGGTATGTTTTCAGTTTCACTAGTCATCACTGTGTCTTCAACTTAGTGATCTTTCCTTCTGAAATATTCAGTCTGCTGTTAATCTTATTTTGTTAATTTATGAAATTTCAAATATGTACTTTCAGTTTAGAAAGCCTGGTGGTTCTTTTTTAAATCTCTTATCTGTGATTATTCTTTAGCTTGCTGTTAAACATGGGTGTGCAGATTTTTTTTAACAGATATTGCTTATGTATTCATGTGTTTTAGTGTAATCACATGCCATTTGGTTTTAAGATAAACCTTTTAAAGTATTATAAGCACTTCTTGGAAAAATAATGTAGTCCTGTCTTAGTGTGCATGAATAAATTATTACATTGTTACTTACTTTTTACATTTTCAATGAAGTAGAATAAGCATTCTGTTGCAGAGAAAATACATCTTGTAAACGTGGTTGCTCTTGGTTAAATGCACATATTGGTCATAAATCCAATCATTACTGATTAGAGCTAGACTAAATGTAAGTGTTTTTAATTTACAGAATTGTTATACAGTTATTAAATATTTTCATAGATTTTCCTAGGCTTTCTGTTTTCCCACTTTTATATGTTGGGATACTTGAAGCATTAGAGATTATACAATATTTATTATTTGACAGTGTTTTAAGAATATATCTAAAGCTGACTTCTAATGCCTAAATTTTCAGTGTTAACTGTGTTAATGAGATATGAAGCAATAATAAGAAGAATTTACTCACTGGGTTGTCACATGTTGAGATTATTGCCAATACTTACTGGGGTAAGTCATGAAAAATATCTAGTGTAACACATGGTAAGTGATAAATATCATTATTTCATAAGTGAGACACTAATCAGTAAATTGGAAGACAAATATATAGATTTTTGCCAGTAATGGCGATTCAATTGATGATGAAAATGAGTCTTTTTTTCTTTCTGTATTGCAAAATATAAAACCGACAGAGAAGTGTGAACAAACCAGGGATATATTTTTCAGTGACTTATCAAAGTGACTGCACAAAAAAAATCAGAATTTTCCAGCCCAACAGATTCTTTGTATGTAGTTTACTGCAGGTGGAATTACTTTCCTGCTGGCTCTCAGATAATACATCAGTTCAATCTGGGGATGATAAAGCTGTTCCCAGTGTCGGCTGATGTCACACGGTGGTGGTGTTGAGGGGCTGATGGAGAAAGGAAGGAAATGGGGTGCTCAGAAGCTCCCCTCTGAGCATTGTTGCTGCAAGTTGGATTCCTTCTCCCCGAGCTTGGCAGATGTTTAATTACTGTTTGTCACATGGAATCGTGTTTGCTGATCTTTGTGGGCCTATCTGGTTCCTTCACAAGGGATCACAATACTGTTCCCTTGATGATGCCAGCTGTATTTTCTTCTGTACATAATTCACTCCTCCTTCTGCAGCCTCAAAGCAGTGAGCGGTGATCATTCTATAAGCTGATATCTCCTCAGCCTTCCAGGACAGGATTTTTTTACCTCTTGCGCCAGAACACAGATGACTCATGCTGCACCTCTGACACAGCTGGAATTGCAGCCAGTTCGCAGCAGCGACCTTCTTTGATTTGAACTAACTGGCCAGATGCCTTCTCCCTCTTTGGATTGTTTTGGTTCTGTTTGCAGCCAACACTAGTCCAGCTTCTCAAATTTGGGGATATGAGCGTACAGACCACATGATCCCTGAAAGGTTCCCGGTGCTGGAGTAGGGGGACTTCCCTTCTCTCTTTTTCAGTGCTAACTGCCTGAAGGATGATTTTGCTTTCCTTTTATGACCTCTCGAGACTAGAGGTAGATGACAAGAAAGAATGAAACATTCTATTGTTCCTTCAAAATCTTTGGCAGTCTTATATACTGGCCTCACACCAGACTGGTACAGAGCTCAGATAAAAACTGCAAGTCCTGAAATCATACATTTTCTTGTTTCACCTTATAATATAAAGTTTCACCGTATAATAAACTCTGATGTAGCAATTTTTCCCACTCTATAAGAAAACAAATTATTTAATAATTGTACCAAAAGGCAAACTAGGCAGGTACCATTTGAACCCAGACTGACTCACATGTCTTTCCCCCAACACAGAGGCGGGCTTTGTCCTCATCTTTCAGTGTATTTTCCCTCATCTGCTGCCACGTTTGCATGAATTTCTCCTGCCTGCTGATAAGATGCTGCCTGACTTATCCTGGAAGGTGCCTTTCTGAGATGCACACTGGTTAGTGGAAAGCTGGGCCTATCTTCAGGGACCCTTGATGTCTAGTTTAGTAATTGTCCTGTTGGGCTGCACAAGCCTCATGGTCCTTTGTGCAGGATAAAGTTCCTCTGTTACCTAAATACTCTACATCACTCTGCTATATGCTTTTCATACCAAGGTCTACTGAGCTGATACAGAGACAATATAAAATGCATCAAGCAGACATATTTATGGATGGGACCTCATGGTCTCTGTAGGGCTGGAACTTGAAGGTGGGAAATGGAACAAGTTATGGATCTGAATTTCCTCCCCTGTAAAGTCAGGGGCCTGTTGTGAGACACATATCCAAGTGTTTGGAATCTAAGGAAATTAGAAATTTTCATCCATTATGTGCAAAGGCCGTGAGGAGATTTCAGGTGTACAGGAAAAATCCAATGATTCCTTTTGTGTGGCAACTCTTACGTAAGTCAAGGTTTAGAAACAGGAAATAGAAGGTCTAAGAAAATTGCTTAAATGGACCAGGCTCTGTCTCCTGGCTCACAGCCATTGGAGAATATAGAATTATCCCAGCTTTGCTTAAGAGTATGAGGTTAAAGCTATGGACAGTTTCCTAATATTTACTTCAGCTCTTTCAAAAATGTGGGCTTTCAAATCAAACTGAATGTCAGAAACAGACTTTTAGTGATGAGATGATATCTCAGCTTTGGCCTTCAGCAGAAGTTTCACGGATCTCATCAAACTGTGATTTACCATAAAGGGTGATTCCACTGAGAGCAATCTTAGTTCAATTAAATCAAACACAAGATGTGGCAGGGCTTTCCGATATTTTCTGTACTTTCATGAGTAGTTTCACTTTAGATTGGACCATGTATACGAGAAGTCAGATGTCAGACCTGGTGGATGTCAGGGGTCTACTACCCAGGAACAAAATGCCAAGACAGCATCCTGGGAAGACAGGATAACTGCCAATTCTCAGGTTAGGCAGAGAATGCTCTGCCTAAGGCCCGAGTATAATTCATCTTTTTGGATTATTTGTGAAAGAAAAACAAAAGAATTAGGATGCTACCTCAATCAAATTGAGTCACTGGGTAGGAAATAATTATGCTATTTTCAGATCAAGGTTTCTTTTTCGACTCAGAGAGAGAGAGAGAGAGAAGAAAAGAAAGGAGGGGAGGAAAGGAAAGAAGAACAGAGCAGCAGTGAAATAAAAGTATTTTGGTTGGAGAATGAGTCCTAAATTCTGGATCTTAATTTGCCCCCCAACTTACTCTGTGACTTTGAAGCAATCTTCCCTCTCTGACTATCTACCCTATTGCTAAAGCCAAAGACTTGGACAAGTTGATCCCTATGATCCCATCCAATCCCGAGGTCCTGAGACCACACTCAAGACAGAAAAATGTAGGAATAAGTTGAATGTATAAAAAGCAAACTGGTTTAGATACCTCAGTGGATATCTGCATTCTTAAACTGCATTTTAAGCACAATGAGATATTTTGGTTATCGCCAATCTCATTTGAAACTCTCATCCAGGAAAGGGTTTGATTTGGAGAAAATGTTTGCATTTTAAGTCTAAAATAGTCAAGAAATCATATTTTCATGGAAAGTGTTAAAGAACTTTGTGCGTTAAGAGCATGCCCAACAAGTCCCAGCTTACAGGGACTGAACATGTTCATTGAACTTTAGTGTCATATTTGCTAACAATTTGCTTTTCAATGTGTTACAAATTAGTCGTATGTTCCTGTTGAGAGCCATAAACTTTTTTGAGTGCTGTTTTGTAGAAAAATTAAAGTCCTCAGATCTTAGTTCCAGAATATCCACTGTTTGTGATATTAAAGTAAGGTGCTGTATAACTTTGCAGCCCAGCACACAGCTTTACCTAAAATGTTAAAACCACATTTGCTGACCTGAGGAGAAATTTTATTTTTTCTGTGGTCGGGACAGATAATGAAGGCTATTCAAGGAAGGTTGTTATATTCCTTTATTAATACTTGCAGTTTATCTTCCCCTCATTTTTCTTTTTTGTACACTCATGAACACACATAAAATTGACCTACACATATTATGTTGCACAATTATACACACGCTGCTCTCAAACTGAGTTGTTGGATAGGAAATAATCAAACTGTCTTCAGAAAAAGGTTTCTTTTCTAGTCTGAAGTTGTTTGTGTGTGCGCTTATTTCATGTGCAATTTGACAAGTTTTGACAGATGTGTGAGCTTATGAAGCTATCATCACAATGAAGATAGTAAACACACATGTACATGTATGTGTGCACATACACAAATACCTCTGTGGTTTTGAACCTTCCCTTTTAACAGGAGTGACTGATGCATTTTCTGGCACTATAGATCACCTCAAATTTTCTAGCAATTTTTTTTCAAGTGAAATTATTATATGTATTGTATTTTGCCTTGTTTTTATATATAACATCATTCATTTGAGATCTGCTGGTGTTTTTGTGTACATTGAGATTGCCTTTTGGCTTTTAACGAGACTCTCTTGACATTACAAAGATTTGCATAGTGTTGTGCTGTGGTTTTTCTAATTAGTCTGTTTGTGGATATTTCAATCATTTCTAGTTTGGGGCGACTGCAAATAGAACAACTATGAACACATCTGCGCACATTTTTTGTAAGGATGTGAGCCTCCATTTGCCTTGGGTAGATAACAGTGAGGTCACCAGATTATATGATAGATGTGTGCTTTACTTTTCAAATAAACTATCACCAAAGGCAGTTTTAGTTCTTTCTCTCCTATGTGCACATTTTCAATTCATTTTGAGCTTATTTCACTGGCCTAGAACCTTAGTGTAATGAGAGTACAAATGGTGAAGACAGGCATCTCCTGTCCCGTTCATTTCCTTCAGGGGAAATCCTTCAGCCATTTGTCACCAAGTATAATGTTCGCTGCAGGCTTTCTCTGTCCTTTAGAGCCTCAAAGCTTTCTTCTGATTCTAGTTTCCTGAGCATTTTTATCAAAAACAGATACAAGGTTTTGTCAGTGACTTCTTCTGCATCTATTAAAACAACTTTTGTTTTTATTTTATTTTTGGTTTTACTGATTCAGTGAATATGTAAATTGATAATACTGAATCATCTTGCATACTGAATTAATCTTGAGTTGGCTAGGATATTTTATGCTTGTAACGTGTTTTTGTCACATTTTAATGTTTTACTTTGGCAGTACTGGAAACTGAGGCCAGGGCCCTCACAGATTTTACTTTTTTACTTTGAGACAGGGTCTGTCTAAGTCATCAGGGTTAGCAGATCCTCTTGCCTCAGCTTCCCAGGGTGCTGAGTTACAGGCATGAGCCACTACACATGGCCATATTTTTGCTTTAATTTGTTATAATTTTGTTAAAATTCTTTGTATTTTTGATCATGAGGGGTATTGATGGGAAGTTTTCTTTTCTAGTAAAGTCTTTGTCTACTTATTTTTTAATTGGGCTGATACTGGTTTCACAGAATCAGTTTTAAAGCATAGATTCTGCTTCAGTTTTCTGGAGGAGATTGTGCAAACTTGGAGAGGTTTCTTCCTGCTTGGTGCAGTTCATTAGTGATACAATCTGAGTACATTTACATTTATGAAATGTATACGTGCAATTTTCTTAATGATTTTAAAGAATAAATCTGGTTTCTCTAATAGATGTGACCACTCAGGCTACCTGTGTTGCCCACCCCTGTCCCAAGTCCTGGGCTCTGACACTGGCAAATGCTGTCTTCTGGGACCTCCAGCCCCGGCCTGCTGTGTTACTTTCTTGAATGACCTATGGCAGTTTGTGTCACCCAAAAGATGGGCTCATTTTATTGGCTGTGTGAAACGCCATCACATTGCTTTGTTATAACATTGTCTTACACTTTTCATAGAGGCTATGTGATATCATTTCTCATATTTCAGAGATGGATATTTGAGTCTTTTTATTTCCTGATCAGTCTGAGAAGCTTATCAATTTATTGCTTTTGAAAAATTCATCTTTTTTTACATTTCCTTTTGGTTTCTATTTTTCTTTGATCTTTGTGTTTTCTTTCTTTACTTTGTGCTTGCTTTTTTTAATTGAGTTTCAAGTACATAAGTTAAGGTCATCATTAGAGAACTTTTGTCTTTTCTAATATACGTGTTTATCGCTTTGAATTTCCCCTTTTTTCTCTTGATTTTTAGCAAGAAATAAAAATAACATAAAATATACAATGAATAATGAAGAACAAAATTTATAACTATTATCAAAGGTAGTCAAGGTAATTATTTCATCTTCTCAAACTCCTAAATTGAAGTTTATCCTATAAATATCTGATTCTAAGGTAAAATTTCAGATGTGTTTAAAATATTGCAATTCTTTAAGTTTGAAGGAAGCCCTGATTAAAAAAAAAAACAGGATTGAATATCAGTGAAAGCAGCACATGTAGGCAAAATTAATCCTTTACAAAGCTTTGTCTATTGTGCCTTAATAGAAATACACACTAAATTTCATTTACTTGTGTTTCAGTAATTTTGCATGCTCTGTTTCAAATCATCAACGCATGTAAAAAAACAAGTCAATATCTTTGCTAAACTCACCTCTACCAGAGCACTTGTCTCTTAGTGAACTAAGTGAGCCAGTTTGTGTTGAATACATCACTGTCTTAAAACAAGTGATTGATAGTTTTTCCTATGAGTACTTTTTTCTCAATATTGTCATTTTTCATTTGGTAAAGAAATGTAGTGCTATCAGGGGGCACCCATCTTCCTGGGCAGAACTCTGGGAGAAGGCACTGCCATGTGTCTCCTTTCCCCTCTGTCCTAAGCAGCGAAAGTTTCCACCTTCACATCGTTAGCATCTTTTATTTTTCTTCCTGCAAAAGGACTTCTTTGAAGGCTGAATTTGGACAATAGGGAAAAATGTTATTGCAATTTGCAGGAAAACAACAGAAACGTAGGAGAAGGTGAAAGGTGCAAAGGGAGTTGGTGCAAGGATGGGCTTGTCTTAGTGCTTACAGTCACGTAGGGTGTTTTTTTCAGTGCTGGAACGGTGTGTCCTGTCACATGGACTTTCCTGGCAAGAGTCTTTCCAATGAGCTCTCACTTTGATGTGGAACCAGAGAGGAAATGTAGCCCATAGCAGCAATGTGTTTGGCTGACCAGGTAGGAAAAATTAGAGAAACTTAGCTACCTTGTTTGGGTCAGAGCTGGTGTGGAACACAGTTTTGAAACACTAAATCTGATTTCTGATATTCTAAGTCATGAACACATAACCCCTAAGGGAACAATCTGTGAAATGCTTACCTGGGTCTTTCTGATCTCTTCCTCCTCTGGCTGTTAAGAACTTCAGAGCACTTCCCTGCTTAGAGGTGGACAATGATTACTTTTCCTCTTCCTGAATCTGTCTAGGCACCCTTTGTGCATCCTTGTGCAGTCACTCTTTGGATTTTTGTCCTCTCTCTCTTTCTCTCCCACTTACTTTCCTTCCTCTCTCTCTTGCCCTCTGTGGAGCTGAGGATTATGCGGGCCAGGGCTCTCTCACTGAGCTACACCCCAGCCCTTATAAACACTTCTTTAAACCTTTTATTTTGAGACAGGGTCTCCCTAACTTGCTAAGTTGCCGAGCCTGGACTTGAACCTGTGATCCTCCCACCTCAGCTTTGCAGAGTGTTAGGACTGCAGATTTCACCACCATGGGTTCCACCCAGACCAGAGACCGTGGTCTCATGATCTACATGTGTGCTTGTAGAGGGCTGGGAAGTTGGAATTCAGGTCATTTATGTCTAGAAAAGTTTGGCTGTAATTTTTACAAGCTGTATTTTCCATTCATTCTTTAGAATGGATAGGATTTAGAGTCATGTGTGGTGGGCAAACACTTGTAATCCCAGTACTCAGGAGGCTGAGGCAGGAGATTACTGGGAATTAAAGCCCAGCCTGAACTACAGAGTGAAACCCTGTCTCAAAAAGACAAAAATAAATAAACAAATAAGGACAGGATTATAAATTATAAGGACAGGATTATAAATCTCCCAGTGATTGATAAGGCCTGTCACACAGAATACATCAGACAATATGAGTGGCAGAGCTCTCACCTCATGACTTACTTTCTCATAAATCTAAAGTGGATGGTACAGTGCTCATGTCAGCTTCTTGCTTTCCCTCTTATTCTTTTATTTACTGGTTCTGGTAGTTTCTGGGATTCTCTAACTCCACTTTGTTGTCAAAGCCTTTAAAGTTCAGCCATTTGCCAATCTCTTCGATTTTGGAAATATCAACAGACTACAGAAAGTGAGAGCAAAGTTGAAGGGAACAAAATAGTCACACCTCCCTCCCCACCATAGAGAAAAGGTCCATGATTCCCACATGGGTTTCCTTGGATTCTAGTCCTCTGTGAATGTTGGGCTTAGTCCCCATAGACATGTGCTGTTTGTCATTGAATAATTATCATTTTATCTGAAACCAGGAGAGCCTGCACAGAAGAAAGAAGCAAAAAAAAGCATCATTGTGCAGAAGGCAATGTCTCCCCAAGTGAGACAACACAAAAGCACGCGCAGGTCCTCGTGGATGGTTTTCTAGAAAATCTCAAGAGTGCGTGAAAATCTGCTCCCCCCATTTCAGTCTAGTGTGAATAACTTTTATTCTAAAAGATGAAATCTTGGCTGGCTGTGGTAGGTACGTAACTATCACCCCAGCACTCTGGGAGGCAGAGGCAGGAGGATGGCAAGTTGGAGCCTAGCCTGGGTAGCTTCTAGACTTGATGGTTACCTGTCTCAAAATCTAAATAGGGACAAATGGCTGGGGATGAAACTCAGTATGAAGGCACTGGGTTCAATCCCTAGTATAGAAGAAATGAAACAGGAAAGGAAGGAAGGAAGGAAGGAAGGAAGGAAGGAAGGAAGGAAGGAAAGGTCCTTACATTTTTCATGACCCATCCAGTGTGGACACTGCATCCTGTGTACTAGGAAGCTGGGGCATGGTGGTGCAACAGCAGGGCCCTTGGCAGTGCTCTTGTGAGCCTCCCATTGGCTTCTGTCCTGTCTTACAGATAATCATTACTGCCTGTCTTCTGATGGGAGAAGGGAACACCCGACACCTGTGAAACCTGCACAGGTATCAGGAAGCTGGTTTCCCTCAGATTCTTACATCCTGGGAAACAGATCTGCCTGGGTCTTCCTCTCATCATTCAGTCATTGGGATGCCTTCTTCTCCCCACGGGGCTCTGTCAGCAGCTGTCCCCTGATTATTTGTAACCTCACAAGTTGCTCAGTGTGGCCGCGGTGGTGCTTAATCAATCCCATCTGGGACTGGGTATTTTACTTTGTTTTAGTTTTAAAGATAACAAAACCAAACAAACAACCAAAATAAAAATAGAATAAGTCCAATCAAAACAAAGCAGTGAAATTGGTACAGAACTTCAAAGCAGAATACTAGGAAAACAACAATAGCTACCATAGCATATCTCTCATTATCTTCAAAATAGTTGTCCATTCCATCAGACATAGCAAAGTCAAACCAAATTAAAACAGAATAAAACCAATCAAAACAGAACACCGAATAAAGAAAAAAATATTAATTGGTACAAAACAGTACAGTGAGAACAATGTTGGATCTCAAAAACATGACAGAAGGAAATCCCCCATATTTGCTCTATTGCATAGTATCAATTCTCCCAAAAGATGTCAGACCACTGGTTCTAGGCCTGTAAAGTCAATCAAACAATACAAGCATTCAGTTGCTTTTTGTACCTCCGTTGCTATCAACTCAGCCTGTCCTCCTAATCAGCCAGTGGTGGTGGGTTGGGTGGGAGGATAAGAGAGTAGGTTCTTGATTCTCAGCCTGTGCCATGCTAGGCTCATGGGAGGTGCCATGTGACTTCTTTCTCTCTTCCTAGGCCCCACATGGCTTGTGTAGCTTACCAGAACAGCTGGCTAGTAGGCTTCTTGATGGGCGCCCCACAATTCCAGCATGGCTAATTCTCAGGAGGTGCTGATTGGGTTTTGCTATGGCATCAGGACAGGCAGAGGATGATGCAGCAGTGTCCTGAGGTGGGGGGGTGGGAGTCTGAGCTGGGAGTCTTGGCCTGGAGAATCAAGTCTGCACTACCCATTGTGGCCTCAGCGTGTGTCACTGCATGTGGCTGAGCCTCAGTGCTGGAGCTGGGCAGCTGGAGGTGACAGCAATGGTGCTCAGCGCGGAGCCCACAGATGCCTTCCCCACCTCCCGGTACTGATGCCCTCCTGTCCCGTGTGTCTTGGTACTACTGCTTGGTGCCCATGACATCCTTCCTGGGGATGCCTCGGAAGTCCCAGATACTCCCTGCTGCCTATGCACAAATACAGGGTGCCAAGGACTTTTTCTGTCTCCTCTTAGGCACTCCTGGCTTTTAGCCCGTGGCAAGATGATACACAAATGTAAAACCTAAGCAGAGCAAGATAGTGCACACCTGGAATCCTCTGGGAGGCGGTCATAAATTAGAGCCCTGACTAAACAACTCAGACACTTAGCAAGACTGTGTCTCAAAATAAAAAAGTAAAAAAGGTTGCAGATGAAGCTCAATGCAAAGGGCCTAACTTCCATTGCCAGTAAGATGAACAAACAAACCAATACACAAATACCCTATAAAAGCCATTTCTTGTCTTCACGTGCAACAAATTCCAAAGGAGTAAGAGAAGGACCTTGGACCACACCTGAAAATTCAGATTTTCTGGACTTCTCCTACTTCTATCTTTCTTTCTTCAGTCCACATTTGCTTCCCACACACACATGCCAAAAAACAATTCTTCATTCTTACGTGTTGGTGTTTGTAGCACATAACAATCGTGTCCATCTCTAGCAGTGCTGCAGGTATGGGACACAATGGCGCCTTCCTGCTCCCCCAGCTCTTGGGCCCCTTCTCATGTGCAAAATCTCCATTTCTGTTTCTTTTTGTAACTTTTGTTTTTAAAAAATTCTTCCCACCTTCTTTGTCTCCCCTCCCTTCGCTCTCTCTTCATCTTTTATTCCCATCTCTGGGTTCACTTTAAGAGTCGTCTGCCCAGAAACCCTCATCTCAGTGTCAGCTTCTTCACAACTCTGCCAACTTCATTTACCCAGTTGTTTAAAGTCAAATAACTATCCAATCAGCATGGAAATGATACGATTTTAATATTTCTTACAGCACTTTAATTTTGCCTAAGTGAATTCCCATGATGAGACATCCGTGTCTTAGGGCTCCAAGCCTCTGTTAGTGAGGATGGGTAGATTTGCCACCTTATGGTTCAGATTCAAGCCAAAAGGAAAAAAAAAGTTATGATTTCACCTAACATGTTTACTACTTGCACCATATCAGGAACCTGAGGTGGGAAGGGATTCATGTTGCATCTCATTTTATTTGTTATAGCACTGGAGATACATGCTAAGGTAAGCATTCTACTATTGAGCTACACAGACAACTCCTGCTCCCTTTTTTAAGATGAGTTTTTGCTCTGCTGCCCAGGATGGCCTTGGCTTGCAGGTCCTCCTCCTTCAGCCTTCTGAGTGCTTCAGATGTCAGATATGGTTATTATTGCATTGTATAGATGCAGAAGTAGAACTCAGAAAGGACCCAACACTTGTCTATCAAGTAAGAGAATTGAATTGCACCAGTAACCCAAGTCCACAGCTCCAAACTCAAAAGTTCTTTACCCAGCAGGGAAATCTCTCAGCAAACATATTCCTTGAACCCTCCTGGGGTTTCCTCACTTGGTTCCCTCATCTTCCTGCAGAATTTTAATACCATGTTTAATATCTGAGAAATATCAGCTAGGATATTACCTGTTCAGGACTTGGCGAATCATAGATAAATAATACAGGGCTTTGCAGTATTTTAAGGTTTAATATTCAGATGAATCAAAGCTAAAATGACACAGAAGGTCTTTACTAAAATTCCAAGTTATTCCATTCACAGTGTGACAATATGGGACCTGTAGTTTTATGTATCTTCATGTTTGAAGCAAGATTCATTTATTCTCTTTTTTTCCATTTTTCTTCTTTTCCCTTTCTTTCTTTCTTTCTTTCTTTCTTTCTTTCTTTCTTTCTTTCTTTCTTTCTTTCTTTCTCTGTTTCTCTCTTTCTTTCTCTCCTCAGTTTCTTCTCTCCTTTCAATTTCTTAGTAATTGAACTCAAGATCTTTGGGGAGAGTTATACCATAAGTCCCTGTCTTTTTAAGGTATTTTTTTGGAGACACATTAAATTCCTGAATTACCTAACATGGCTGCAAACTTGTGATCATCTTGCATCCACCTCTTAGAATGCTGAGATACTGGCATGTGCCACCAGTCTGGACTCACACATCCTCTTTTATGCTGGTAAAACTGGCTTTCCACATGCTGCAGATTGAACCTAGACCTATGTATCTCACCATACACTGAACTAAAATCAAAATAGACCAGAGATCTAAATGTTAAGAGTTCCTTTTTCCCCCACAGCTTCACCAGAATTTGTCATTAGTTGACAGCCACTCTTTCTGGAGTGAGATGGAACTTTATCATTGTTTTAATTTGCATCTTTCTAATGGTCAGGGAGGTGGAACATCTTTTCATGTATTAGTTTGCCATTTGTACTTCAGAGAAGTAAGTGAATGTGTTCATTTCAGATGCTCACTTATGGGTCAGGTCTTTAAATCTGGGGTATGATTTTTTCAGTTCTTTATATGTTCTACTATTAGTCCTTTGTCTGAAGAACAACGAGCTAAATTTTTTTCCCACTCTGAGGCTTGTCTTTTCACTCTGTTGGTGACTTGTTTTGCTGTGCAAAAGCTTTTTAGTAAGATGAGATCCTACTTGTTCATTTTTTGTAGTATTTCCCTTGGCAATGAGGTTTGTTCATGAAATCTTTGCCTACACTATGTCTTTGAGAGTTCTATCTATTCTTTCTTCCATTAGATTTAGGAGTTAGACTGGTGCAACCACTGTGTAAACCAGTGTGGAGATTCCTGAAAAAGCTAGGACTAGAGGTTCTATTCAACAGAGATTTTCCTCTTCTAGGTATCTTCCTGAAAGAGCTAAAGTCACAATACCATAGTGATATATGCATATATGCATATCCATGTTCACAGTGTTACAGGCAACTGAGTTAGATAAAAATATTATAGCTGGTCACACAGGGCTAAGCCCTCTATGGAGTTAGTGCAGAAAACCAGATACCTTGTTAATGTGGGGAGACAGACACCTCTGATGTGGGCCAGATCTCAAGACAAAAGATAAAACAAACACACCCACATACTTCCTAAGGATAGGCATCAGGAAGTGATATTCTAACTAGGTCTCTATCACCCTGAGGAAGCCAGGGGTCACCATCCCAACTGCCTACAGGAAAGTCACTGCTCTTTAAGCATGCCCCTTTGCTACATGAGGGGCTTCCCCATTTGACCTCAATTTAATCAGTTTTATCTGTGCAATTAGTCTTATTGGTTGACCATAGTTCTGTCCCACCTCAGGCCCACCTTGTGAGTTCCTATGTTTTCCCCACCTTAGACACTTTGTGGTTTCACTCTATAAAATCACTAAAGAAGACAATCTTCAGCAACCTGTCCATGACCCCTTTTCTTTCTTTCTCTCTCTGTTTCTCAGACAGAGCTTTCTTTCTCTCAATAAATACATCTGCTCTTAACCTCCATTGTTCCTAAACTTCATTCTTTGCTTTTAGAGAACATGAACCCTTACTGGACATCTAGTAGGCTGGGAGTTTTGTTCCACTTTAACAATAGCATTGTAATTCATAATGGCTTAATCTTGGAAATAGCACATATGCCTGTTAACAGATGAAGGGGTACTGGAAATGTGGTGATTATACACAATGGCGTACTACTGTACCATAAAAAGAATAAACTTGAGACATTTTTAGGAAAACAGATGCACCTTGAGACCATAATCTTAAGTGAAATCAACCAGACACAGAAATTTTTTTTGTTTATTACATTGTTTCTTTTGTGTGAAACCCAAATTATAAAAAAGGGGTAAAATAAAAGATGAATATTAGGAATTAGGAAGAATTTGTTCAAACTGGAAAGGGAGCAAAACATGAGGAAGGGGGAGGAAAAGTAGAAAAATGGGATTTAAAGGAAAAAAGAAGGGAAAAACAGAAATATATCTCTATCAATGAGAGGGTACATGGAGTTGGAGGGAGGGGAAGGGAACCCCCCCCCACACACACATACAAAAGAGAGTATTAAGATAGATTTTGTACATATTCAAATCCCCCATGAAGAATGTGATCATTATGTACTGCAAACATGCACTGATAAAAAGAAAATAAAACAGCAAACATGAAGATGAAGAATCACTTTGGCATCTCTTTATGACTTTGTTTATTCTCCAAATCATCTGGTTTCTGCACATCAATTTTTCTCTAGCAAAAACGTGTGACATTTTTAAAACACCAATTGCAAAATGCAAGTAATGTTCCTCAGAAAGAGCGGCAGCGAGTCGGTTAAGCGTTAAGGAAACCTCTGCTTTCCCGGAGTCTCTCAGCGGGAATAGAGCACTGCAGGAGCTGAGCTCCCCGCAAGGCAGTTCTTACATTTTGTGGCCTTCTCCACTGAAAGGGAGAAAAGTCTCTCTTACTGGGTCACCAGGAGGCCTCTAAGAGGTGATTAGCACCTTTCTAGCTCAGGCAGCTGACTGAATTCCTAAATCCGCCCAGGCACTAAGAAGATAAAGTTTGCAGAAAGCATTTCTTTGCTGGGAGTCCTTGAATGCTTGGAGAAGCTGCATCCAAGCCCAGGTTTGGAGCCCCAACTCTTCATGTTCAGCTGTTCCTCTCTGGCCTGTTGAAATCTGTATTCCCTGCACAGAGGGAATTCCTACCTCTAGGAGCAGATGGTGACAAGTTATTTCAGTGTAGGCCAGCATTTCTCAACTGGAGAGACAGGTTTTCATCTTGCTGCTTTTGCTCTTCATATCTTGCAATAACTTTGAAATCTGCCCAGGAAGATAGTTATGATGGGGAACGAAAGTTTCTTGGTGAAGAGTTTCTCCCTGGAGGGACAGTTGAAATAAAATAACTTAATAAATAAATAAAATAAATAAGATACTAGCTTGCATTTTTTAAACATTTGAAGATACATAGAGAAAAAAAGAATTCTGGATATAAGCTAAAAATGTCAATTACCCATTATAAATGAACTCCAAGATTCGATTTTTTTCCCTTTGTATCTTTGAGGAGGATCAATCTATTGAAGATAAATACATAGATCGTGCATTGATTTCAAACAGTAGATTTGTCTCAGCCAAGCTGCTTCAAATAAAGTGAGTTCAAGATTCCCAAAGATGTTCAAACACTGAAAAAACAAACAAATACCAAGATTAACTACTGCAAAATTCATAACTAATTCTTCCCTTTTGCTGTGTGTCTCCTGCCGATTTAGTAAAACTGGAGACAGGAAGATGATAATGACCTTTCCACTCATACCTACACACGTGTGCCTTCTGCTTAGGTGTTTTGTCTCAGTGTCTTCTTTATAATTGTGACAGGTTGTAAATTTTCAGAAATGCAGTGTTTTGGTCAAGTAAAATGCTGTTATGTGACAGTAAAATACAAGTCATGCTCATAATGAGATATGGAAACATGTACAGGGATTACAAAATCTATTTTTGCTAACGAATGTAGAGAAATTGTACTCTAACATCTGCTTATGTGAATATGTATCATTCCATCTTTTATTGTTAAAGACGGTGTTAGAAGTTGAAGTGCTTTTACTCTTTGGCCCAGCAATAATTAATTCCTGGAAATGTATGTTTCAGAGACAAACCTATCAATAAGTGAAGCTCTATGTACAAGGGACTGTTTTGTGTCATTATCCATACAGAAATGTACCAGGAAACAACAATGAATAATTAATTTTACAAATTAAGATACATTCACACTATGGAACAAAGCCACTGGAAAGAATGCGCTAGAATTCTGTCTGTTCATTGGGAGTATATACATAAGCAGCGGAAAAAAGTAAGGTGAAGAAAATCCTGTAGGTTTTAATTTTTGTCATTCATCATCCAAAGAGATTCATGAATTTTAAATTTAGGTTTCTGTGTTTGTCTATGTATTTACCTATGTGTAACACACGTGCTGGTATGTCTAAGTAAGGAGTCAGGTATGGAAGATGCTAGCATGCTTTACCTAAAGGGTTGGAAAAAGGAAAAGAAGAATGTAGACAAATAAACGCAAAGCCCTTTACAAAGGAAAATAAATGCAAGTCCTGTGTTAGGAAATCTGATGTATCCTAAAGTTCCATGATTGTGGGATTTATATAGTTATCTGTGTAAATCAAAATGTGTAAGACATTTTCAGACAGTTGGGGGAAGGTACTAAACTCACAGTTTATTATCCTAATTCTGAAATTTAAACAATAGATACTATTTGGTTGAAAAAAAGAAAATAATAAAGTTAGATTCAGTTCAATAGGGTATTTGCTTAATTATTTATTTCCTTGTTGATTGTAGTTCTGATTTAATGAAACTTGCAATGAAAAATGTAGCATAACCTTAAAAATGATTGAGGAAATTACAGAATGGGTACTCTGGATACATTTCACAGCTATTTTTTTTTTTATGAGCAATAACAGAAAAAATCTCAAATTTTTTGAGTAATCGAGAAGTCACACACGACTGAAGAGTTTATGCATCCAAGCAGAGCATCATCAATAGTCTTATTGAGTGGCGTCCTTGATGAATTTGCTTCGTTTATCTCTGTGACACAGCAGAGATTTCTTCCCTTGGACAAACATTAAGGCGTTGTTGAGTTTTGTCAAACTCAATAAGTCAATGGTAATTTGGGGCAAGAAAAAGTTCTTGTTTTAATTGAATCTTAACATAGGAGGTGGAGAAAGGAATCTATAGCATAAGAACTTAATACCATCTAGCTTTCCATCTCCAGTTTTGTTTAATTTAACACTTGAGTGAACTACTTAGTGGAAGCACACTGCATCTGGGCATTTACAGGTTTTTATTAAATGTCACAAGTCAGCGAGTTCAGGTTGGGTCAGCGTATATTATTCCTGAAGTTTATACCTGGGTTCTGATATTCTGTGTGTCACTAAATGCATCAGGTAAGAATGGTTTCCCGGGAGCTAGCAAATAGACAAGAGCGCATTTGTAAAGCAGCGCTGCCTATGGTGCTGTGACTTTGGGCCGGGAATTTTCACACAGAAATGAATGGGTCTCTTAAGACAGTGGGAGGATCTACCTCTACCTCTGATTCTCCCCGCTTTCCAGGGATTGAAACAGGCCTATTAGTGCTTCCTCAGAAAATGAGGCTTTCACTCTAACCTCTTGCTGCAGGAGTTTGTAACTCACTTGCAAAAATCCTCTTGATGTTATGCAAGGCATGTTTTCCACCAGTTCCACATGTAGTTTTTAAAAGACAATACCTTAGATTTCAGGGGAAAAAATCCAAAACCTCTTAAATCTTCTCACTTGGGAGATCAATAATATATTCCCCATTGAGTAAAACAGTGTAAACAGTAACTTAAAATTCAAAATGTCTGTTCACCTTGTACATTTAAATCTATCCTGGCTTCCTGTTTCACTGTTTTCCCTCTCCTTCCTTTCTTTGTTTTTCTGTAACACTTACCAAGCATCAGTTGAGTTCCTATTGTGTACTTGACACCGATCTAGTTATTTCTACAGTTGCTTTCCTATTCCTGCTGGTGATCAATAATCTTGATATATCAACCTGATTGGATTATGAAACAGCAAACTCACCTTGGGGGTCTATATGTGGTCCCTGTTCCCTTTCTTTCTGCTCTGTTTCCCTGCTGTGCTTTCAGTCATTATGAACTGAGCTTCTGTTGTGATGTTCCACCTTGGTGCATCTGACCATGGACTGAATGCCCTGAAACTGTGAGCTAAACAACTTTGCCTCCGTTAAGTTATGAGCTTCTGAAATTGTGGCCCAGTGATGGAAACTTATTAATACACAGCTATACTGAGTTTCTATTCCTGCTCTGCCTCACTACATATTTTGGGGTTAAAGTAACACACAAGAGAATAAATATTCTCTTGCACTTTTAAGAGTCTTACACATTTAACTTAAGCTGTCAGCACTTAACGTGCCTTTTGAGTAGAATCTCTTTCCTCTTTCCACTTACAGCTTCAGGTGGCTACTAGTTTTCCTTGGCTGATTCCCTGCAGTACCATGCTTGGCTTTTGCCATCTTCTTGATTCTCCACTTTTACACAAATTGCCCCCTTTGACTTTCTCTTCTAAGGACACTTATGACTCTGCTTAGGGTGCACTCAGATAAACCTTTCTCACTTAACAAGCTCCTTAATCAAATCCATAAAGTCTCTTTTGCTTTAGACAGTAACATGCGCAGGTTATAGGAATGAAGGTCTGAATATTGTTTGGGGAACCAGTATTCAGCCTACCACCATGAAGATACACAAAACATCTAACATGTATCTGCCTTCAAAGACACTCACCAAGACATGTAGACATCAAGTATGTGCCCTCACACAGTCTGAGATCAGAATATCAGACTGTGTGGATATATTCTTGCCTAAAATGATTCAGAATTATCTGCTTCCCTGTTATTAATTGCAGTTCAATGCATAATCAACTATATTCATTAAAAATTAGCATTCAGGTAATAATAGGCCGATGCTTTTCTATGTCTGTGATAGGTTACATAATGACCCCACTGGTTCGTCAGTCCTACTCCCTGGGTCCCATGAATGTTTGTATGACAAGGAGACTTTTTAGCTGTGATTCCATGAAGAATTTTGAAATGATGAGATCATAGTAAATTAAGAGCTGTGCCCAAACAGAATCACAGCAGTGTTTATGAGGAGTAAGGCAGAAGGAGGTTTGAAGGCTGACGAAGGGAAAGTGAAGCAGTACCGGAAAGAGGCAAAGACTTGAGAGCTGCTAGCAATGAGTTGAAGGAGTGAGCCAGGAGCTAAGGGATGCAAGAGAGGCAGCATCAGAAGCTGGGGCGGAGGAAGGAAAGCATTGGACAGGGCTTCTTCCACGAGCTAGTTTTTGTTAATTTATTAAAAGAACTGCAGCAAAATAACTCTGTGTTCTCAGGGGCCAGATGAAAGCATTCTGGAAAGGATTGGAGCAGGCAGGCTCTGTGCTGAGAGACTCCAGGCAGCAACAGAGCTCGTGGAACACGCACTTCCGAAGCCCTGATTCTCTCTGTAGGCCATTAGAAGCAGGGCTTTCTTTCATGTTATTCATCTAAAATAAATTCCTAGCTGGAGCTGGCAGCACACGTCTGTAATTTCTCAGGGAGGAGAATCCTAAGTTTGTACCCATCTTAGGCAAGTTAGTGACTTAGCAAGACCTTGTCTAAAATTAAAATTTAAAAAATTAAAAGTAGGGAGAGTGGCAGAGGGTATAATTCAGCTTGAAGGCTCTGGGTTTAATCCTCAATACAGAAAGAATTCCCTACAGTTAATCAATTTTTTTAACAATCAGATTTTTTAGTACATTTTAGATATACATAGTGATCACATTCATCACAGCAAATTTGCACCTGACATGATATAACTTGTTTTGTTTTTTCCATTACCTTACCCTCCCTTCAACCACTCTTCCCCTCTGCAAAAACAAAAGTTTTGTTTCCATGCTTTCCTTGTTTTCTCATTTTCTTTTACTTTTCCCTTCTTTCCTTTCCCTGTGCTCCCTCCTTATTCCCCTCCTTATCTGAACATTTCCTTCCTGTTTCACAACATCTATTACAGTCCTGATTCACATGTTCGGTTTCTCAATACACCTGCCCTACACTTAATCTTCCACATATTACATTCAAATATACAGTAAGAAACTATCAAATCAGGAAGATAGTATTGATATAACTCACATAGTCCTGAAATGGATTTTTAGTCCAAAAATGTAGAGTAGTGAGATAACCAAAGCTGGTCTGCACAGATAGATAGTCTCAGGTCCTGTTTCCAAATAATAATCCATTTCAGGAACAAGCACTGCATTCAACTTTCATGTCTCATGAGCCATTTTTATTTTGGGACAGTTTCTCAGGGTTTCTGTTTCCATCACTTGGGACTTTCAAGCCGAGCATCCCAGGTGTTTTGTGTTGGGTTAGTCTGATTGTTTATGATGATGACCTTTTAAGGAATACTGATGATGACACAGAAGCAGAGCTGTGTCCTTCCCAGGACATCCCATCAGACCACAACCCTAGTCAACTTAGCCCTTTAGGAAATTTGTGTAAATGGCATACAAAAATTCTTTGTATTATGTTGTAGTATTATATGTCTAAATAATAGACGAGAAGTGAAAAGTCCCTATCTTTCAGTAGTAAAATATCAATTTTAAATCTTTATAGCTTTAAATGCATGACATGAAAAGTTGAAAGAGTTAACATCTCCCCAAAAGAGCCTACATATCAGGTCATAAAATCTTGGATGAGTTAATGGCGAACACTAAAGAGCAGAGCATGACGGTAAGATCCAGGGTCTGGATCTGAGTTGACTCAGATTAGATCTGGGGCTGAGTTGTACTCTGCCACTTTGCATCACTGAGGTCTTGGACAGTACATGGCAATGATGGCACATAGTCAATACCCGAGAATGGTGGCAATTAGTCAACATTTATTGACATGCTCAGTGTTCTCTAGAGATAAGTAAGCTATTTGATGCTGTCCTTACACAGTAACATAATGTAATATTGCTTTTGTGCTCATCTTAGAAGTGAGATAACTGGCTTAGCATTGTATCTCATGCCAGTAATCCCAGCATCCTGAGAGGTTTAGACAGGAGGATGGCAAGTTGAAGGTCAACCTAAGCAATTTAGCAAGACCCTATCTCAAAATAAAAAAGGGCTGGTGTGTAGCTCAGTTTGAAAGCTCTGGGTTTAATATTCAGTATCTCAAAAAACAAACAAACAAACAACAGTGAAATTACTATAGAATAAAGTTGTCACTTCTTCACATAGGAAGTAGTAGAGGTAGGATTTAGATCCACTTATACCCAAGTTCATGAACACTATGTTATACTATAGTTTTAAAACTTTTAACCACAGTTTTCTCACCTGAAAAATGGAAATAGGAATCCCTATCAATATGATAGTTACCTATGATTTTTTTTTTTTAACCGATACCAGAGATCAAACTCACGACCACACGCTTGCAAGGCAGGCGCTTATGACACTGAGCTAAATCCCCAGCCCCTGTTACCTATGATTTAATAAAGGAATGTTGTAGTCAGGCATTACAAGGAGAAAAATTATATACAGGACACAGAATTTATAATACTATTTTATGTCAGTCACCCAGAATTAAATACAAGAAAATGCAGAAAATCTATCCACAACACTAAAGACCTAGAAAATTCAGATGAGGGCCTGGATCACACAGCAATGTCCTGCATGAGGCCAGCTAAAGACCTGGAGCCCATGAAAGTGCCTCCTATGAGTCCAACCGGAGGCCTAGAACCTATGACAAGGACTCATGCAAGTCTATTTCATGGATCTGTGCTGGGAAGGCCCAAAGATCAGTGATAGAAGCCAGAAAATTTATGCCAGTAGGGTGAAGGACCTGTGACAATAGGTTGAGGGTTCTACACTGGAGTGAAGTGACACTCAAGATAAGGACTGCCCTGAAAAGTATCACAGCCAACCTCAGTGACAAAGAGGTCCTGAGCTCCTCCAATGATGAGAACAGTCCAGTACATATCAGGAAGCCAGTGTGACAAGCTTCTCCTGGAGATTAAACAGTAAACATCTTATCCTCCAGAGCCAGGAAGTGATGCTCAATGTAAGGACCAGAGCTCCCCCAAAGTGAACCATAGCCATTCTTAGCAACAAGGTCCTGAGCTCTTCTGATGATAATGGCTAAATTCCTATCAGGGAAGTTACCATGACAAACTCCTCCAGGAGAACCAATGGCTCCGAATAACAACACTAAGGAGAACCCACAACACTAAGCTCTTCCTCTCCATGTCTCCTTTAGTGCTGGCAACTTTCCCCAGATGGGCCATCTACACTCAGCACCATGCTGATTTTATTCAGCTGGTGTTAAGTTGACCACCAGTGTTTAAGCCATAACAAGAAGTAATTTAAATTTATGACTCTCAGTAAATGCAAATTTATATCATTGCACCTAGACTTCACTGATGGGAGAAAATATTCAGAGTATTTATATAATTTTCTAAGGTAGCACATTATAAAATACAGTACCAGTGTTCCTTGTACACACCGTTTCCTACAAGTGATTGTTACCTTAAAATCCAAGGGACAGATCCTATCATATAGTGCAGAGAATCCCAGGTTTTAAATGAAGACATAAATAACTGAAAAACTCCTGTTAAGGAGGGGAAGCAGGATCCCTGCACTTCCATGAACGCAGCCTATGCTAGCTGTCCTGCTCCTGTAAGCAGCGTGCGTTCTCCATACGCAGGAACTCTAAGAGCTTGGAGGCCACAAGTTATTTGAGAAAAGTGGGAAGAACAACTTTCCATACCCTGGCAAGAGACCAATAGTGCCACACTGGAAGCCATTGCTAATTGTAACCCATTTCCATTTACTTGCCTTCTGTTTCCATAATCATAAAATTGAGGGAATTGGGTTAGAGAAATTTAATATCCTTTAATGATTAATAATTTTATTGTATTCTGAAATGCTTCATTATTAAATTTCCCATTAGCTTGAGCTTTTAGACCAGGCATTGAGAAATCAATTGACTAATAATTAATTTTTACTTGGTACAGTGCTAATTATTCATATTTTTCATGAATTATATAATATTTTCACTGAAAGGTCTGCCTTTAAATGTGCTTTTTCCCTGTGCTGATTGTCATTGGGCTGATATCTTATTGCAATGTGCATACTCAGGCTTTGTCTGGTTACTTGATCAAAAATCCCAGCACTCTACAGAGTTAATGACCTTGCATTAACCTTGTTAGACATGAGCTGAAGCACACTCATAATAAATTTCACATTTAACCTGCCCTGTGAACTTCCCTATGTAGTACCAAAAGACAGAAGAGATCAATTACCATTTTTATTTTGATTGCTTTTATATGGAAAATTATTCTCAAGACCTCAGAAAGAATAGCATTGCTTTGAACTGCTTCACTATATGCTACATATTTTAATATCAAGATGTGTACATGCATATATATTTATACAACACAAGATAGATAACTGTACTACTAATCTCTGTAAATTCATTGACAAGAACAGTTTTTGCTTTCACAGTTTGATTGATCATTTTTATGCCTAAATTTTGTAATCTGAACAATTATTTCTAAAATAAAATTATGCAATATATTAACTAGTGTTAATTTTCTACCAGTTTTGAAATTCTGTATTGTTTTAAACTTTTTTGTCCTGTTTTTAAAATAAAACAATTTTAAAAACAAACAACAAACAAAAAAACCAACACAAGACATTAGCAGAAAAGATGAGGCCCTTTCTTTTTTAACTCAGCCTGAGTGTTGTTAAATTGTGTTGACTTGAAACTGCAATCAAAGAAATTACATCGAGATCCAACAAAAAAGCATACATTTATGTCATTTTATTTTTTTCAAATCCATGTTATGCAAATATAAAAAGAAAAGATGAAGAAGAAAGAAAGAAAGAAAGAAAGAAAGAAAGAAAGAAAGAAAGGAAGAAAGAAAGAAAGAAAGAAACTACAACAAAATTTCAAAGTACACAAATCAGGGGGCAACAATGGTACATACATTGTCCATTGTCATCCCCAAATCATTCACCCAGAGCACAAAACATCTGCATTCAATTGTCTGAAAATTACCAGCACAAATCTTTCTCTTCATCAAACTCAGAGAAATCAATAGTATAACTATCTTAACACTTTTTATATACATATACATACACATATACATGTTTTTTCTTTAGTTTGTCACACTAATTTAACAATATATTTACACATGTGTGTCTTATTTATTTCACTAATGAGTAAGTTCTCAAAGTGCATCCACTTACCTATAAAAGTGTCCAGTTTGTCATTCTTTATAGCTGAGTAGTACTCCATTGTGTAAAATTACCACGTTTTTTTTATCCATTCCTCAGTCAATGGACATTTAGGTTGTTTCCAAGATCTGGCTATTATAAACTATGCTGCTATAAACATAGGAATGCCATTTTAGTGTAATGAATCTATTGTTTTATTCTTCAGAAATTAATAATTAATTTAAACAACTGCTCTCTAACATGTGCTTAAACTTGAAATATCTTCTGAGAAATCTTCTAGCTGGAAGTTTAAACCAGGGTTAATTGTCTTCCGTAAGTTACACTTCATGATGAGAGGAAAATTTCAGTGCTAATTTTGTACATTATTTATTTGAAATGAAGCCCAGCCAATGGTAGAGTTCTAGGACTATAATTACATTTGGGGAAGAACACACTTTGACAAAGAATCGTTGAGATCACATTTCATGCACAGCATGGTCCAGTAAACCTCAGCTAGTGGAAGACAGAAGAGGATTGATTCGGAGAACACAGAAGTGATTTTGGGTCCAATTTGCTGTCATCCTTTAAGGGAGAAAAAAATGCATGTGAAATAGCTGAGGTAGACTGTGTCCCATAATGTGAGGGGCTTGTGGCATGTTTTCGATTGCTCAGCAGGAAGTACACGGGCCTGTTCTTGGGTGGTAGATGAGGAGAAGCTCTACAAGTAGGGGAATATCTGTACTGGATCTTGGAAACTACAAAGAGCTGTTAAAAAAGTAATGTGAATGTAGAGAATAATGATTATAATAAAAGTCATGTTGACTTTAATCCCCTCGAAATACTCTCCTTTGTTTCAAACACAGCTGTGTCGTTGTTATTGCCACTTTTTGAAGCAGTGCCACAGGTCCTCTTTCTTAATGTTGTAAAAAACATAGTGTATGCTGCTAAGTGACCCGCAATGAAAGGCGGCAGCTCATAGAAAATGACACTGTGTCCTCATCCACCTTATTCACCAGATCTAGTGCCATGTGACTTCTGGCTCTTCCCCAAAGTCAAAATGACCATGAAAGGGTAACGTTTAAATCCATTCAGGACATCAAGACAGTCAGGACAGAGTAGCTAGAGACCCTCAGGAAGGAGGACTCCAGAGCTGCTGCAGGAAGTGGCAAGGTCAATGGGATGGATGTGTTTTGAGTGAGGGGAGGATCACAAGGAACATTAATGGCAATGTGTCACCTACTGTAGTTGTGTAAATAAAAAACGCATTGTATTTGTATTATCATATTTTGTACATCAAACATACAGTCATCGAAAATTCAGGATAAGGTCACTTAAAGGAGAATGCATAGCTTAAGGAGCAGTACAAAGGGAAACAAATATAGCATATGCTTCGAAGATTGAGTATAGTTTCATTAGAACAGAGAATGAATTCTAGAAAAAATAAAGATGAGCAGGTGAGAGGAGAACCCAGGAAACAGAAGGAATGAATTCCAGCCCAAAGTTTAGTACCACCTTCCTGATAATATCCAGTCAGAAGCCTGTATTTAACAGAGAGGAAGGAGGCCAAACATACAGAACCAGAAAGTAAATGAAAGTGACAGGCAAGATGTAGCTGGGCTAACTCAGTGTTTTCCCTGAGAGCAAACTTCTTAATGAAATGCAGGAGAGGGATGAAGGCCTCTTTAATACTCTTGCAGGTAGAAAGAGCATAGAAAAGTAAACAGCAAACTCTGGAGCTGTGATTACTTGCAATCCGATGTCAATGGACTTGCTCAGAGTGCCGGGATTTTTTCTTTTTGAAAGATGCCCAGTGAGAGGAGAAGTCGGAATGCAATTTGAGGAGGAGAATAGGCTTTATGAATTCTGCCATCACTTCATTTTGCCTCTATGCAAAGAAAATTGTATCTTATGTCCCAAGTCACAGTACATTTGTCCTCGATCGCTCCTCACCATAGTCACCACTACCAATTTCCTGTCAAAATGTTTATGTTATCTGTGGCTCTGTTTCAGAAACTAACAAAAATTGTTAGGCTGCAGGCAACATTGAACTGGGTTGATGATACACTTTGGCTTCCTTTACCAAATTCAAGCGCTGCTCGCAAATTACATATTATTGCAATATTATGTCTGTCTCATAGCTTGAAAGTTCTATGCAAGAATATCAAATTTAATTGTTTTGTTCTTCAAATGGCTGGGAAAGATGCTGTTGGAGAATGCTGGCTTGAGACTTAAGCTTTATTAGATTTCAGAGTTGCCCAGGTTAGGGAAAAAAAAAAAAAAACCCAAACTATTCTTTCTTTGTTTCTCACTTTATTGTATAACCGTCCATATGTACATTGCTTTCCCTACGGTGAGTGATTTTTTTAGGCAAACTTATGATGGATATATTTCTCATGATTAAAATAAGTGCTTTTTAACCTTAGGCTATGGCAGATGGGTGCATAAATATGAAGCAGAAATTCAGCCAAGGGTTGACTTGTTCTGTTTTTAATTCTTTCTTCCTCTTATACATTTTTTTCCCAGTAGAATATTGGTAGTTCTTAAGAACTTTCTATTGGATTACCTAAATTTCTTCCAAAGCCGTGTATTTAATTTTGGCAATAACACAAGCTGTTGAATTTACTCAGGGGTGTCATTTACCTTGTCTGTCTAAGTCTGTTATTTGTGGATTATGCATGTCCTGATTGTTACAACCACAGATAAAGGTCTCCTCATAGCAATACTGGGAGAAATTATTTTCTTAGAAAATTATAAGGACACCTAGATATAATTAAAAACAGTGTTTATGTCATGCCTGAACCCTTTTGTGTATAACATCTTTTTCTGGTTTTGTCACGGTGATTGAATGAATAAACTACACAAATGTTTCTTGGATTACCTAAAAGCAGATTTGGAGACATTTTTCATGAAAGAACACATAGTACAAAAACTAAATTCCGTAGTAGAACCACAGCACACTTAGGTTGAAACACTAATTTAGCAGAGACACAACAAACGAGTGTAGTACAACAATTACAGGCATGAAGTTTCACTTTTCAATTTTTTATTTCTCTTCTGGGGGCTAATTATGAGTGGGGAGAGAAATACCTTTTGTTTCATGTGATCTAGACTTTGCATTTTCCCACATTATTCTGAATAGTCTTGATTTTCTAGACATTATTCTTATCGTGTCCTGAAGCATGCTAAATCACTGCTTTGGCTGGCGTTAAATCCTAATTGCTGTGATTTCTGGCTTCCTGGGATTGTTTAGGGTTCAGGAATTTGCAAGAGGAGCTACTCTGCCTCTCATGACTCCTGGGCTCTGGGTCACTTTGATTTGACTCTAAGTCACTTGTGTGTGAATTTTCCTACAAATCTCTTCAAATACATTCAAACCATGGAAAGCTTCTCCCCTCTTTGAGCTTCAGACTTAACAATCCCATAGTGTTAAATCCAGGCAGAAAAAATTATCTTCTGACTGGGACTAATTACATTCTTCACTTAAAAGCCTTCCCCTGTCTGCTTACGTCCTTATCACCTGGATTGCTGAAGACTGCTGAGGAACAGGGAGAGAAGATCCCTGGATGAGCATATCAGAGCACCTCCCTTCCTAGGAGTGCAGAGAGGATACACTGGCACATTCCTGAGCTGTCTCTTAGATACTGTTATGGTCTCCATCAGAAGTGCTCCTAGAAGATTCCTGTGTTCAGAGGTGGGGCTTTCGGATGGTGACTGCATCATGGTGGTGGATACTCACGAACAATCCCTTGGTGAGTTTGTAGCTGCATGAACTATTAAGGGGTAGGGTCCATGTGGGGGACATGGGGGACTCAGAGGGATGCCTTTGACAGATGTATCATGTCTCTAGTTCTTTCCTTTTCACCTGCTTTCTGTTTCTTGGTTGCCATGAGATGGGCAACCGTCCTCTGCTATTTCATTGTGCCGTTCTGTTTGTACCTTGGAGGAGCCGGCCACGGACTGAAATCTCTGGAGTGGTGAGCTAACAAACTTTTCTGTTTTTAATTGTGCATGTCAGGTATTTTGTCCCAGCAATAAGAAGCTGACCAACACAGATATCCAACTGGAAATACTGAGTAGAAATTACATATCTAAGAAATGAGGGAATAGTTCAGATTAAATTAGGGGTTATAAGAACATATAGATATTCAGCAAAAACACAAAAGGAGCATGTTTTTAAACAGGAAGCACTAAGGGAGTAAGGCCAGAGAAGAAGATAAAAATTTATGCAAAACAACACATAGGGTTATGAATATGTATAATAAATGTATACATTTACATTGGCATGGAAGTTTATTCTTGAAATTTGTAAAGGGGAAAAATCAAGAAAGCAGGGAATAAACTTTATTTGGATTAGTGCTGTGTGTGGAGCCTCGGTAGTAGTGAACTGACTGGGGTGCTTTATATAAAGGGTGGCTCCTGAGCCTGCCTGGGCTCTGTGGTAATGAGCTGGGTTAGAGCAGGCTGCTATTGTGTACCTGGTGCTTATTTATATTCTATAGGAAAGGGAAGGCCAGCTTCACTAACTGGGGCTTTAAGTAATTTCTCCATTTTTGAAGGACCAAAATCATCTTTCTTGTATTATTCATTCAGTAGCTTTTTCTCCATCTGAAGGGAAATGTCTTGGCAAGTGTGAATGTGCTTCCATTTTCTTTCTTGTTTATTTCTTTCACATGATAAATTGCAGGGAACTGTGCTGAAATCCCTTGAAATTGAAAAGTCAGCCTACATGAATGCTTAGAAGCAAAGGTTTTAACTATAATAAGTCCACAGATATGTAGCTGGGAAAATTTTCAGAAACATTTGCAGTCAATCTTTCTTTTATAGAGACGGCGAGATTCATTTGCATACTTTCAATGCTACTGACTTCAGCATCAATTAATGTTCTAAAAATGATTTATAATTGGTGATAGATCTAAAAAAAGAAAGCATGAGAGTAGTGACGAAGCCAATAAAATTGTCCAGCATCACTAATCTTCAGGAAAATACAAAGGAAAACCACAAAGAGATATCATCTCACTCCATCCAGGATGGTTATATCGGAATACAAAGGTAGTAAGGTTGGGTGAGGTTGTGGAAAAAAGAGAATCTGCATGCTGTCGGTGGAAATGGAAATTTGTACAACAGTCACAGAGAACAGTGTGCAGGATCCTCAACAGTTAAAAATAGATTTTCACTTGATCCAGTAAGCCATCTATATTTATCCCCAAAAGAAAAGGCATCAGTATGGTGAAGAGACAGACATCTGCATTCTAATGCTTATTGTGGCATTATTATTCAAATATATAAAAACCATGAAATTAACTGAGATGCCCATCACTAGATGAATGGATGAAGAAAATGTGGTACACATAGTGTGATAAAAATAAGGTGACTGTGTGGATGCTTAAGCAAAAAATATTAGAGTAAAAGATGCATAGCCACGAATCCTCCTCAAAATCCTCCTCTTCACTTCCCATTATTATTGCCACTTTCTGAAACAGTTCTGGAAATTCTCTTTCCTAAGTGCCATTACTGGTGCTGTGTGGCTCCCTTGGTGTTCTGAATCAATCAAAAACATTTCCCTTTCATGGTCATGTAGATCTTTGGGGAAGAGCAGAAGTTGCATGGTGACAGAACTTGTGAATAGGTGGGCACAGATGCACTCTGATGTTTTCACAAGCTTGTGTTCCCATTTCATAGTACTTGGCGGCGATATTCACTATTATTGAGATAATAGCTCAGAAAGAGAAGAAAGAACTTCCAGCACTGCTTCAGGAAGTGGCTAGAATGGTGTGATAAGTGTGCTTAGAATGAGGAAGAAGATTTTAAGTGAGACTCATGGTAGTGTGTCTTATCCAATACCGCATTTTAATATAAATATACACTGTATATTTTGATCATACCTCATACAAACACAAGGAAGTACTCACCCACCATACAAAACTATGTCATTTCAATAGCGTGGTTCAAACTAGAGGTTGTTATGATAAACTAAGTAAGCCACACACAGAAAGACAAATAGTACTTTGTCCCAACTGTATGTGGAATTCAAAAAGAGGTGATCTCATAAAAGATAGGGCTGCAGAGTGGTCATTATCATAAGCCCAGGAGAGTAAAATAGAAAAGAGTGTGGGAAAGGCCAACAGTTGGAACTATATTATATTGAAATAAAAGAAGTTTTAGTGCTTTATTGCATTGTAGGGTGACTACAGATAATGATAATGCTTCTTATATTTCCAAACAGCTCCCAAACAGATTTAGGAATGTTTCTTTTATGATGCTAAGTTGTAAACTGATTTACGCAGATGCTGCGCTGCCTAGGGTGGCTGCCCAGTGACTTTAGCGCAAGCTGGTGTTCTCTGCCTTGGTTGCTGCCTCCTAAGGGAAAGAGCTGCTCAGTGGCCGACTCACTCCATTCTTTCTTCACTCCCCTTTGCATCCCTTCATGAGTATCCTTCACTGAACATTTAAAGTTAGAAAGCAGCACTTTGAAAAAAATTTAAGGAGAGACACCAGCCTTAGCAAGGTTAAAATTAAGTGTAATTTTTACGATGAACACTGACATAAAAAAGGAAAATTAATAAAGAGGTTTACATTAAGATAGATTACATAGCTCAGTAGCTCAGCATAATGTGGAAAATTTTGATCATCTAATAAATCCAATATTCAATTGCTGTGATATTAATTGCACTATTTAATTTTCTACTGGTTTTGTGGAAATTAAACAAATAAATTTAGACACCCACATAACAACAAATTACAAGACAAATTCTAGAAGATTTAAAGCATTAAACATGAAAAATCAAACAATTTTAGAAAATAGGAATGAATCTATGTCAAATCTAGCCGGCAAATGGGATTTTATATTGGAATGGAATGGTTTTCTTTACGTAAAACCTAATAGAAAAATTGAAAAAGAGAAATAAAATAAAATAAAGTCTCCTTGATTCTTTAAAAATATAAAGTCATAATAAATTGGCTAAACATTTACAGTTATTAGAAAAAACAAAAAATATTAATGCCAAAAACTAAAAAAAAAGTGTCAGGCAGCAAAATAATAAAACAGTACTTTGCCTTAAATGATCCTTAAAAAGAACTGCAAAGAAGAGTGGATGACTTTGGAAATTTGTTGTCTTAGTTACTTTTTTCTTGTTGCAGAGATGGAGTATCCAATGCTCAAAATTAAGGGAGGAAAAATTTATTTAGCTCATAGTTTGTAGAGGCTTGATTGATAAACAGCTGGCTCCAAAGCCGGGTTGCACGGCATAGGATCAACAGTTTGTGGTGGTAGGAAGCATTAAAAGCAGCAAAAAAGGGAGAAGCAAGCCTATTTTCCTCCCTTATACTGTATGCAGTCTACCCACTCTAGAGTGGCTGTAGCATTCATACCATCTCTGTGCCTTCCTTTTGAACATGCTGAGGATGCTTACATATCGAGGATCCTGAACCCTTGAGTCAAGCTGGAAATTCTGTAACTTTGTTTTCTGAGGTGGGGACATGAAAATGAGAGGTTAAGGGTTTTTTTTAATTTATTTTTTTTGTTTTAAAAAATGAAACAGTAAAAAGAAGAGAAATAGTACAGAATTTCAAAAACAGTAGGAATTTAACACTAGTTAACATATTGCATATTATATTAAAAGTAGTTGTTCAGATTACAAGATGTAGGCATAAAAGTGATCAAACAATGGCAACAAAATATTCTTTTTGATGAGCTAACAGAGATTAGTAATATAGTTATTTATCTCGTATACATGTAACATACACTTATATATGTATACCTACATACATGTAATCTTTTCTTTTCTTCTTTGTCTCCTTTCTCCTATTCTAGTTGTTTTTCCCTCTTGAGCACTTTCTTTCCCTTTCATTATTATAATATCTATTGTACATTTTGGAATTTTTTATTATTTCAATTTTTAATTTTTTAAAATTTTTAAAAATTTTTTCCTTTTTTTTTATTCAAAGAAAGACAAAACAAAATAGAAAACGGGCAGAAATAGTACATAGTTTCAAAGAAAAGAAACAGAAAGTAACAAATCATTAGCCGATGTATACAGATTGTCCCCCTATAAATAGTTGTTCAAGATATACAAGTGAAACATATAAATGGGAATTCAACCAGGGAGACTGCAAACAGTTCTGTTCAACTATCCTACAAAAACTAAGTATTATGGCTATCAATCCTATACACTTAGACACGAACACATATATCCATATCTTCATTTATGTTGAGACCTGACACAATTTATTAGATTAAAATCCTTCTGGAGAAAGATTAATAATATTACTGAATTTCACATCATAACACTCTGGAATCAGGATTGGGTACTGCAGTGCCATTTTATTTCCTTCAAAGTTTTTGTTCATTTCATCATGTGTCATCAGATCAGTTCTCATAAACTGTTTATAGGTTTTACATAAGCATGAGTCTTAACATGCATTTCTATCCATTCTATATTAGAGGGAGAAATATAACAAAGCAGGACAGAACTAAACTTTTTCCTAGAGACATATAAAACTAAAAAGACATATAAATCTGCTGTATAAGACGTTCTACCATGATCACTGTACTGTTTCTTGTTTTCATCAACAGAATTGGCTATATCATCAGATAAAGTATAATTGAACATATCAGTACGTAACAGAATTAACAGAAATACAAACTTTTCAGATAGTATAGAGCTGCAAAAACAGGTAATAATGAAATCAGAATGGATATCGTACTGAATCATTGTCATTTTCAGTATAGTTGTCTATACTGAACTCCTCAACTTGTTACCATCAACCTTACAGTTTTAAATAACATCTGTCAATAATAAGCAGCAATCAAATAAGTCAGATTAACTAAGAACAGTCATGATACAACAGTATAAGTCATACATGGATCCTGAATGAGTTAATAGGGAATTAAAGATGTCCACTGTTCTATGGACATCTGTCTGTGCCCCCCAGATCCAATGCTTGTATACAAACTAGGATGGAACAAGTTCCAACCAAGCAGAGTGGTGCAGGTAATAAGGGTTTTAATTCCTGATACATTATTAGCTATATCTTCTGCTGTTTTTTTTTCTTTGAGGATTATTCCTCCCTTTTACTCCCCCAGAATGAACTGTGTATTTTTGGGTCTCCCCAACACTCACAGTTTTGTATTGGGAGGGAACTTGCCTAAGTGTTTCTGAACTTTCTCATTCTTGGGCTGGATTTCCAGTTATATTTCTTCATTTCCTAAAGCCTATCTGTTCAACTATCCATAAATACTGGTCTAGTTACCTCTATTACTCTCTGGTTCCCCATCACATCGAGTTCTATTTTCTCATGTTTGATTTTGGTCCATATAATCTTCTTCATGCTAATTGTATTTCCTATAAAGAGCTTCTTGGTGGACGCTCTTTTTTTTTTTTTTTTTAAATTTTATTTAAGGAGAAAAAGAAAAAACAGAAAAAGGGTACAAGTAATACAAAATGTAAAAGATAAACAGTAAGAAATCATTGGTTAATAGATTACATATTCTCATCTTAGAAATAGTTGTTCAAGTTACAAAATTAAAGCCTATAAAGTGGACTTTCAAACAGTGAGACTGCAAAGAGTTTTGTTCAATGATCCAACAAAAACTCAGTAATATGGTTATCTATCTTATACACTTAAACATATATGCAGTTATAACCTTTAGAGCACTTCCTTTTCTTTTGTACAATGACAATTACACATTTTGGGGTTTATTACTCCCACAGTTCTTATTACTTGTTTTGAAGAGAGTAAAACCAAATGTGACATACCAGAACAGAGTCAGTCAAATCAAAAGGATGGACATAATACATAATGTAAAAACAAAATACAAGGTGATCAGCAATGGTTACCATACTGCCTCTTGCTATCTTAAGAAGAATTGCCTATTTCATCAGGTATAATAAAATTGAACAAAACAGTAAAGAATAAAACCAAAACATTGGAGACATTACAGGACTTTAAAAGAAGATAAGAGCCAACCAGAATGGGCGTCATAATGAATCTTATTGTCTTCACAGTTGTTGCCTATACTTTCAAACTTTGTACTATCAAGCTAAGCAGAATAGGGGAAAATCAATCAAAACAAGATACTGAGGGCAATACAGGGTTTCAAATCGAGTTAATAGGAAATCACAGTAGGTTACTATAATGTATCTTGCTATTTTTAATTTATTTTTCCCTTAATTAAAAAGATAAAAAATAAAAAAGTAAAAAAAAGGTGATTGAGATAAAAGAGGGCATAACAACAAAACAGCGCAGGTCAAAACATAACCATTTAAGCAAAATAGTGTTTTACCACAAGATATCCTGACATAAAAGTAGTTACCATAGTGTCTCTTTCCTTGAAATCTTTGAGTATAACTTTGTATACTGTAGCATCAAACATATCAAGACAATTGGTTGCTAAAACCATTCAAGAGAATGACATTATTACAGGGTATTTAGAACCAACTAACAGAAAAGGAACAATGCTTTCTGTATAATCTCCTTGTCTATAAAAGTTTTTGCTTATATTATCACATATAATAAAATCCAATAAGATACACCCTGTTATGATCGATGGAGACAGAAGAATAAAAGCTTGATGGGACTTCAAAACAAGATGATACTAAATCAGCACTAGCTATTATGATGTCTTGTTTTCTCCAAAGTAGCTGTTCCTACCATCCAATCTTCTCTGTCTCATTTCTGTTGAGCTCTTTTTCTGTCATTCATTGTCAGGTTGTGCTCTTCATTTCTCTTTCTGCTCCATTCATTGTGGCCCTTCTGCCTCTATTTCTGGAATCTTGGTACTGTTCTCTTTTAGAATGTCCTGCAGTAATCTCTGTAGAGTTGAATTGGTGGTTGCAAATTCCCCTAGTTCCTCTTTATCCTGGAAGCACCTTATTTTACCATTAATTTCTAGGGATGGTTGTGCAGGATGCATCAACCTTGGCTGGGGGTTATTGTCTTTCAAAACTTGAATTATTTCACCCCACACTCTTCATGACTTGATGGTTTGTGCCGAGATGTCTGCTGTAATTATGATGGGTGTTCCCTTGTAAGTGATCTGTTTCTTGTCTCTGACAGTTTTTAATATTGTGTTCTTATATTGGATTTCTGGAATTTTGATTATTATATGCCTGGGTGTAGTTCTGTTTGGGTTGTAGGTGGCTGGGGCCCTGTATGCCTCACAGATATGAGTATCTTTACCTTTTCCCACGTTAGGGAAGTTCTCCTTGATTATTTCTGTGAATAGCCTTTGCAGTTCATTTGTTTGTATTCCTGCTTCTTCCTTTACATTCTTAATTCTTAAGTTATAGATCCTCTTATCATCTTCTAGCCTTTGTATTGTTACTGCTTGTTTCCTTGTTATTTTTAAGAAGTTTTTCCTTTAATTCGCCCCCATTAAAAATTTGTCCTACAGTTCAGATACTCTATCCTTAGTTTCTTTCAAAGTGCTATGCCAGCTTTCAGTAGAGTTTTTAGTTTCCTGGTAATCTCTTTGAACCTGCATCATAGATTCTATGTTTTCTCTATTATCTCCATCAAATGATTCTCCCATTTTTTTCTGTTCTTCCATTCTACCATCTGTTTTTTCATGGGAGGTGCTTAACATTTCTTAACTATTCTACTTACACCTTGATTTACTTGGATAATACTTCACATTTGAACTCATCAATGAGGTCTCAGAGATATCACTTTATGTCTATTGGTGCCATGCCTGTTTTCTGTCCTCAGTCTCCTTTGCATTTACCTTGGGAACAAAGGATTCTTTCTTGTTGCCTTCTCTTCTCATATTTTTTGTTCCTTCCATACAGGCATGTATAGGAGGCCCAGTTTCTTCCTTTGTCAGTTACAGTTTTTTTCAATCATGCCGGCTAGGTTTTCCCACCCACTGCAATGTACTAGGGAGACATAGACCTAGGAAGCCTGTGCTTCCATTGGCCCTGAGATATTAGCCCATTCTTCCAGGTCAGTCAACCTGCTGAAGGCTTCACTGCATTAGGGTGCACTGCCAGGTGCAAGGATCTGATTTGGTCTACCCTACTTGGTCTTAGTCCATGGTGTCACCCAGGTCAAGTGCTCCCCGCCAATCCCACTTGAGAGGGGAATATTTGACTGAAGACACTGCAGTGTCCTGTTCCAGCTAGTCTGCCCAGTCCCAGAATGTCCTCTGTTGGAGCCTCCTGGTCTATGGAATGATCCCCATTCTTTTCACTCACCACAGGTCGATGCAGGGCTCCCCGCCAGCTCTGCTCTCAATTCAGTTCACTGATTCCCATTCTCAGAGCCCTTGTGTCTCTATCCCTGCTGTGCCAATTCAGATGTAGCAGCAGCAGGGAATGCAAGCCATGGTTTCCAGAGTCACGGGTTCCAGCATCGGCCCTGAGATATTAGGTGTTCCAGTCATAGCACCATGATTGCATTTCCAATTGGTTTCTCTCAGCTTAGTTCGTTCCTGGGTCAGCAGGGTATATCTCCCCATGCTTAGGACTCCCCACACTGCACCATTCCTGGAGTCTAAGATGGCTATCTCAGAGAGCCACTGTAGCTGCTGTTATCTATCTGCCATCTTCTCCCCTCTCCCTTTAATTTTTTTCACTTGAGAGACAGTATGACATTTATAAATAGGAGTTTGATTTATTTCACTTAGGAATATGGTCTCAAGTTGCTTCCATTTACCTATAAATCCTCAAGATTATCCTTTTTAATAGCTGAGTAATATTCCACTGTATAAAAAGTACCACACCTTTTCTGCCCATGCTTCAGTTGAGAACATTTGGGTTGTTTCCAAGATTTAGCTATTACAAATTGTGCTGCTAAAAATATGGGTGCACAAGAGGAACCTAGATGCTGTGATTTCTACAAGATGCATCCTGTATAGGAAAGACCCTAGGAGATCCTGAAGCTTTGCAATGAGGAACAATTCTGCCAAAGGTGGCTTCCAGCACACCAGCATGAATCTGGATAGAGTTTAAGATCATTGCTTCCAGTGGTTAAGGACCACCCAGATTCCACCCATACTAAACTGGGCTCTGCAGGTTTTGAGCCATTCTTCAAATTCTAATGGAAATTGTTCAGGATGAAATGCAACTGCAATGAAGGGACTGGAGACTTCCGGGAGAACATGGCAAATAGATAACAGAAGCTTAGATTCCAGGAATGGTGCGGCGTGGGGAGTCCTAAGCAGGGGGAGATATACCCTGCTGACCCAGGAATGAACTAAGCTGAGAGAAACCAACTGGAAAGCAATCCTGGTGCTACAACTGGAACACCTAAAGTCTCAGTGCTGAAGCTGGAACCAGCACCTTTGGAAAACCATGGCTTGAATTTCTTGTCACTGCTGCTGCATTTGAATCAGCACAGCAGGGATAGAGACTCAAAAGCTCTGAGAACAGGAATCAGTGAACTGAATTGAGATCAGAGCTGGTGGAGAGCCCTGAATTGACCTGTGGTGAGTGAGAGGAACAGAGACCCTTCCATAGATGAGGAGGCTCCAACAGAGGATATTCTGTGACTGGGCAGACTAGCCGGAACAGACGCTGCAGTGACTTCAGTCACATATTCCCCTCTCAAGTGGGATTTTTGGGGAGCACTTGACCTGGGTGATGCCATGGACTAAGACCCACTAGGCTAGCCCAAACCAGGTCTCTGTGCCTGCAGTGCACCCTAATGCAGTGAAGCCTTCAGCAGGTTGACTGACCTAGAGGGATGAGCCCAGTATAGGCTGCCCAGGTCTGTGTCTCCCTAGTACCCTGCAGTTGGCAGGAACACCTAGCTGGTGTGATTCAAAAAAACTGTAACTGACAAAGAAAGAAACTGGGGCTCCTATATACACTTGTATGGAAGTAACAAATGTATGGGAAAAGGGAGTAACAAGAAAGGGTCCTCATTCCCCAATTCTGAGAATGCAGATCCAGGAAAGGTAAATGCAAAGGAGAATGAGGACAGAAAACATGGAATATCAGGCATGGCACCAATATACATAAAGCGATATCTCCAGAGCCTCATAGATAAGTTCAAATGTGAAGTATTTAACCACATAAAGCAAGATATAAGTAGAATAATTAAAGAAATATTAAGCATCTATCAAGAAAAAACAGATGGTGGAATGGAAGAACAGAAAAAAAGGGGAAAATTGTTTGATGGAGAAAATAGAAAAAAGGCAGAATACATGAAGCAGGTTCAAAAAGATTACCAGGAAACTAAAACCTATTGAAATCTGGCATAACAGCTTGAAAGAAACTAAGGATAAAGTATCTGAACTGGAGGACAATTTTTTTTTTTTTTTGTCTTTTTCCTTTTTCCTTTTTTATCGGTACCGGGGATCGAACTCATGACTGCCTGCTTGCAAGGCAGGCACTTATGCCGCTGAGCTAAATCCCCAGCCCCTTGGAGGACAAATTTTTAATGGGGGAGAATTAAAGGAAAAACTTCTTAAAAATAACAAGGAAACAAGCAGTAACAATACAAAGGCTAGAAGATGATAAGAGGATCTATAACTTAAGAATTAAGAATGTAAAGGAAGAAGCAGGGATACAAACAAATGAACTGCAAAGGCTATTCACAGAAATAATCAAGGAGAACTTCCCTAATGTGGGAAAAGGTAAAGATACTCATATCTGTGAGGCATACAGGGCCCCAGCCTCCTACAACCCAAACAGAACTACACCCAGGCATATAATAATCAAAATTCCAGAAATCCAATATAAGAAAACAATATTAAAAACTGTCAGAGACAAGAAACAGATCACTTACAAGGAACACCCATCAGTTATATGTGATACTATTAACAAAATCTTTTATAGAAAAGGAGATAATACAGAAACCATTGTTCCTTTTCTGTTAATTGGTTCTAAATATCCTGTAATACTATCATTCTCTTGAATGGTTTTACATTGTCTTAATATGTTTGATGCTACAGGATATGAAGTTATACTCAAAGATTTCAAGGAAAATGATACTATGGTAACTACTTCTATGTCGGAATATCTTGTGGTGAAACACTATTTTGCTTAAATGGTTATGTTTTACCCTGTGCTGTTTTGTTGTTATGTCCTCTTTTATCTCAGGCTCCTTTATTATTGTTTATTTTTTTATTTTTATCTTTTTAATTAAGGGAAAACATAAATAAAAATTAACAGGCTATATTATAGTAACCCACTTTGATTTCCTATTAACTTGATTTGAAACCCTGTATTGCTTTCATCATCATGTTTTGATTGATTTTACTCTATTCTGTTTTGCTTGACAGTACCAAGTTTGAGAGTATAGGCAACAACTGTGAAGACAATAAGATTCACTATGATGCCCATTCTGAATTGACTATTATCTTCTTTTGAAGTCCTGCAATGTCACCACTGTTTTGGTTTTATTGGCCTTGTTCTTTACTGTTTTATTCATTTTATTATAACTGATGATATAGGCAATTCTTTTTAACATAGCAAGAGCCATTATGGTAACCATTGTTGATCTCCTTGTATTCTGTTTTTACATTATGTACTATGTCCATCCTTTTGATTTGACTGACTCTTTTTTGTTATGTCACATTTGGTTTTATTCTTTTCAAAAAAGTAATAAGTACTGTGGGATTAGTAAAACCCAATATGTGTAATTATCATTGTAAAAAAGAGAGGAAAAGAAAGTACTCTAAAGGATATAAGTGCATGTATATTTAAGTGTATAAGATAGATAACCATATTACTGAGTTTTTGTTGGATCATTGAACAAAACTCTTTGTAGTCTCACTGTTTTAATGTGAGACTTTATATGCTTTAATTCTGTAACTTGAACAACTATTTCTAAAATGACAATATGTAATCTATTAACTAGTGGTTTCTTGCTGTTTATTTTTTTTTGAAATTCTGTATAACTTGTACCCTTTTTCTGTTTTTTTTTCTTTTTCTCCTTAAATAAATTTTTTTAAAAAAAGATGGGTACACATGTATTGCTGTGGCATGATATTTTCAATTTTCTTGGGAAAATACCCAGAAAAGGAGTAGCCAGATTGAATGAGATTTACAATACCTGTTTTTGGAGAAATCTCTACAGTGATTTCCACAGTGGTTTCACCAGTCTACACTCCCATCACCAATGTCCAGTTTAACAAGCTGTTTTTGAAATGCCCACTTTTCAAAACAACAGTAGGATATGAGAGGCTGTCTAGACACAGGCCATAACATTATGACCCAAAAATGGGGTCAGAATTATGCACGCCCTTTTATGCAAAAAGCGTTTAGTTCATCTGTAAGAATTGCCAAAATTATGACTGTTTCAGCATTGCTGAAAAGTCCAAGTGCTAAGTTTCCTCTGAAATTTAAGGCAAACTCTTAGCTGTGAGCCCTTGTACAAATCAGAAGTTAAATGATTTCAACATTCAATAGCATAAGATCAACATGTGCTTTTTAGAACTTACAAATGGGGATAATAAATGAATAGGACCAAAGCAAGTCCAAAACCCAGCAGGGCAAACATTAAGTCCTGTAGTTCCGTGTACAGCATATGAGGCAATCTGTGGCAAGATGTGAGTTTCAAAGGACTTGCGTGGCTTAGCACTTATGGACCTTTTGGTGGTTGTAGCTCCCACAGCTTCTCCCTTGGGCCTGCTCTCCTCCTTCCTTGCATCTTTGGCTTCACTCCCACAGTTTCACACATTGCCCTCTCAGGGGCACAATTACCTGCACTCCCAGGTGTTCTGAGATTGGAGTGGCAGCTTTCTTAATCCCACAGCTCTTGCATTCTCTGTGTGCCTAAAAGCAGTGCTATGTGGATGATGCCAAGGTCTCCTGCTAGCTGAAGCAGTAGATAGGCTTTCTTCTCTCTTAGCTGTAGGGGTCAAGTGTCTGGATTACTGGGCACTTTGAATCCAATTCTGAGGGACAAATTTTCTTTGCTGTCACCATTTTGGAACATGGTACTCTGCAGGTCTCTTCTCAAAGCCAAGTCTTTCAGTTTTTCAGTTTTGGGGCTGCAAAGGGTGGAGACTTGCTGCTTCTCCTGATAACCTCAGGCCATATTTTCTATCCTCTTGTCTATCCTCTTCTCAGCAGTTGGGATCACCTCAGCTGTGTTTTTGTTTTCCACAGCTTTACTGGAGCCTCTGCTCTGGCCAAACTCACAACATTTCATATCATTGTACTGGCCTCTCTATTCTTGATTCTCCATGTAAATCCTGCCACTGTCTCAACATTGGATTGCCTTGAAATTTCTTCTGTGACGTTAGATAATTCATCACCCTTAATTTTAGTCTTCAGCAAAGTATCTTGCACAAGCAAAACACAGACAAACTTTTTGCCAAGCCGTATCACGTGGAGTTCAGCAGTCAACGTAGTCCTTCTTTCCAGCAGAAATCTCCCAAGTCGAGTCTCTACCAGCAGGATTTGTATTGGCCTTCTCATTTTCTGAGCTTGACCAGAATCTCCCATACAGAAATTCTGCTTTTCATGCCAGTACTACTCTTTCAGGTGCCATATCTGAACCTTCCCAAACTCTTTCCACAAATTATTCCCAAAAGTTCTTGAACCGTATGGTCAGGTATAGTCACCACAGCCCCATCCCTGGTACCAAATTCTGTCTTTGTTACTTTTTCTCATTGCTGAGACAAAATACCTGTTGCTCAAAATTAAAGAAGGAAAGTTTTATTTAGCTCACAGTTTGTGGAGGTTTCATTTCATAATCAACTGCTCCAAATCAGGGTGTCATAGAAAAGGGGCAACAGTTCATGGTGGTGCAAGACAGTAAAAGCAGAAAGAGCAAAAAAGGAGTGAAGCAAATCTTTCCCCCTCCATTGTATTGTATGCAGGCTACTCATCCTAGAGCACTACACCCTAGTGTAGTGCTCACAACATCTCTATGTCCTCCTGTTGCATAGTATGTTTAAAAAATTGAGGAGCCTGGCCCCTTGCCAAGTTGAGCTGGAATTGCTGTAACTCTGTTTCCTGAGGCCATGTAAAAAGAGGTCTCCACAAGCTGTCTTCAGAAGCCCACCTCATCATGTTCACATGGGTGGGACATCTATGTACAAACCATAATATTTGCCTTTAGACAGATCTCTGACAGCCTCTTTGGGGCAGTTAACTGAGAAAGGCTAGACATTTGCAGGCTGGCTTTGGGTTTTTCTGGTGTTCTTAATCACTAACTCTGTAGACCTTATTGGGTTATTCCCCTTCAAGTCTCCAACTTCATTATCAGTCAAAATTACTTTCCCTATGCATGTGTGGTAAGAGGAAGCTCTGTTGAAGCCTTAGTGAACATTTGCATCAACATCTCTTTCACAAAATTCTTAATTGCTTTCTAAATCACATGAATAAAATAGTTACCATTAATAATTTAAAGTGGGGAAGGTTTATTTTGACTCATGACTTTCTGAGGATTCAATCCCTGCTTGGTTGGCTCCAAGGCAGGAATTTCATAGTGGAAGATTCTGCCTGAGAAGGACTGCTAATTCTTGGTGACTAGAAAACAGAGAGAGAAGGAAGGAGTGGATTGAAAGTCACCCTTCTTAGTCACAACCCAGGGAACCACATCTTTTAGCAAGCCCCAGTCTCCCAATAGCACATTTGGGTAGGAACTGCAAAGTGTACTAGTTCCCATGATCCATTTGCTTTCCAAACACCTGAGACTCTGGGGCACTTTACACCTAAGCAATTACATCAGAACATCTGCTTTTTCATTTTGATGACTCTGTGCCCCCAAATCAGGACCACTAAGAAAGAGAATCTTTTTAGCACTAACAGAGTTCAAGAGAAAATATGAACAAAAGAACTTAAGGAAAAATAGGGAAACACACAGATGGAAAATATTTAATCACACTCTGAAAATGAGAGGTATTTTTTACCAGCCTACCTAATTAACAATATTTTTGAGAAAAAAATATTATTTTTTCTTGTTTTCCATGGAAGGAAAAAATAGTATAATACTATGCTTCTCTCTCTCTCTCTCTCTCTCTCTCTCTCTCTCTCTCTCATATATTTTTATTTGTAAACTTTACATAACAGTAGTGAAGAACACAAACAAACCACACATTCTTCCCCCAGTTTCTGGAGCAGAAGGAGACCAGAAAGATGAGATTTCAGATTCCTACTTGGTCCCCTGCCTGGCTTTCACTCTTGGATAGGAACCACCCTGATGGTTTCATGAACTGGTAGAGGCAGACTGATATATGGGGTACTCAATCTAAGGCACCTGTGTAGCAGTGTCATTAGTTATAATTTCAGGTACCTGTGGCTCAACTGCAGGCCCCTGGATAATGGTGATCAGGAGCTCAACTACAGCCCCGTGAGTTCTTGCATCATAGCCTTGGGGTGCAGCCAGCTGGGTTCCGCTGTCATAGATGGCTCCCCTGGCAGATAGCATCTCACGACCTCCCTTGAGAGCTGGCTAAAATGGTCAGCCAGGTTTCTGCTTGTGTCCAAACATTCTGTTGTTAGTAAGAATCTCATCTTTGGGATGCTATCAATTCCTGTGAACAGGGTGTAGGTCGCAGGTGTGACCTGAGTGCTGTGCTCTTCTGCATGGCTGAGTCTAGTTGTCAGTTGCTACTGTAGCACAAGGCCACAGGGACAAGACTGTGGAGCTGGTGGTGGGTGAAGTTATTTAGCAAAGAGAAAGAACCTTTACATTCAAATTGGAATAAACATTTTTGTTTTGTAATCTAGAACAGTACAAAAGCTTTTGCATGAAAAATTCTTGTCTCATTTTTTCCAAAACTGATAAATGATATGATTCACTAGTTTAGCTTATAAACTTTATAAAATTATTCTGTGACTTATACTGTGCTTATAAAGCTATACTGTGGCTTAAATAATAAATGGAAAATGGCCAAAACATTTGAGCAATATACGAACCATGATTAATATAAATGAAAATATGCTCCCTCAATATATTTTTCAGTAAAGTAGAATAATGGAGCACTATTTTATCTCTCATGTTTTCAAAGACTAAAAAGCAGCATGTTACCTAGTGTTATTAAGGATATAGGGAACATACTATTCCTGTACATGGAAGTATACATTGGTGCAAGATTTTGAGCAAATTGTCAGTAACAATCAAAAAGTACATAAAATGCTGGGCCACAAATTCTACTTTTAAATTAAGTTTCACATAGAAACATTCAAAATGTTGGAAAGGAGTGTTTATTGACACTTTGGAAAAAACCATTATAGAAAAGTTGAATTTCTGTAAGTATGTCAATCATGATACCAGTGTTTTGATACACTCACTGATTAGATTCAATGATATAGTCATTGAATAGAATAAACTTGTTTGTATATTCTGAAATAGATGTTTGATATATGCCATTGAATTTAAAAGTAAATTTCAAGTTAATACATGTAGTATCATTCTATATTTGTGTGTATTCTGGGTCTATGTATCTGTCTGTCTGTCTATCTCTCTGTCTATCCATGTATTCCTATCTGGAAACACATACAAAGAATCAGGAAGATGTGTTCCTCACATCATAATTCTGTATTTTTTATTTTTTTACTTATAATTTATAATAAAAATTAAGAAAGAACATGATGTTCTGAGAAGAAAATTATGACATTGTAATTAAAGCTTACATTGTTCAGCATAAGGAAGAAAAGTATAAAAGTATAACATATATATAGAATACATAATTCTAGGCTGCAACTATGTAAAACTAACAAATAAAACTACAAAGTCAGCATAAAATTACAGAAGAATAAATACCTGCATATTAAATGTGCTTATTTTTGGGACATAAGAGTTGAAAATTATGGGTATTTTTCTTGTTTTTCCCAAATACTGCATAATGAGCCAGAATATATTAAACTTTTAGTGGAGGTAAAAAGTTTGTAAAATAATTAATTTACTTGAAGTACTGTTTTAAGTATTCGAAGAGTGGGAGTGGGAGATAAAAACAGATGACTGACACATTTGCAGACAAAATTCACAGTTTCTCTAAAAGCTTACATTGGGTAATGTTTTGAATATTGACTCTGGAGCCAGATCATTGGGCTTCACCATCTATGAAGTCGCACCCCAAAGTGTAAGTATGTCAACATCCTACAGTTTCCATGACAACCACAAACAAGGAGCCAAGAACCCAAACCCATTTTCCCCTCTCTTATTCTCTTACATTTATGTAAATTAGAGGCTGAAATCAGCATCACTGGGTCAAAGTCGAAGAGAAGCAAAGTGGTGCTCCCCTTGGAAGACCCAGGAGAGAAGCCGATCCACTGTTTTTTCTAGACTCTGGACTTGCATTCCTTCAGAGTCCTGGTCCCTGCCCCAGCTGCCATCTTCAAAATCAGTGATTTGCATCTTGTTTCTGGTGTCCTCAGCTTGCTTCCCATCTCTTTGTGTTATCTAACCCATGGCATCCTGTTACAAGGATGCTTGTACAGTACTCTAAGTGCTCCCTCATGTAAATACAAAGTAATCTCCTTATCTCCCATTCCTTAGCTTAATCAGAGCTGGTAGGCCCCTTTCCCAAGGACATAACATTTGTAGGCTCTGTCACTAGGGCAAAGTTATCCTGAAGGACCCCTGTCCAGTTCACTGCAGTACATGTGCAATGAGGAGGGCGTCTTGGTCCCAGAAAAATGCTGAATAAATGTTCATTACTCAAGGGAATTTGTGATAGGAATGTCAAAAAGGCCCAGAAAAGTACTAATAAAGGACATGGGAATTTAAAGGAGGCAAACTTCTCATTTCTCTGAGGATATTACAGGTGCATAGAACAGCAGTAAATATTGCTGTGGATAAGTGTTCGCCAAGACTGGGAATCACAAGCTTGAGGGGTTACATAATCCTTCTGTTCCTCCATCTCTCACCTTGTTTCCCTCACCCACAAACTTTCGTGATCTGTGTATGGGTTCAGTTTCTCTCTGAGTAACTAAGTTCTTTTTCATTTCTGAGTACTAACTCCCTCCCATGGAAGGCAGAGAAAGACTTCTCTCACAGTTTTAAGATTAAGCAGGTTAATGGTTGGGGGACTAGTTTATATAAGCTACCTTCATCTGCAAGTATTAATGTATAGTGCAGATTTCCTACTTATTTCTGGACCTTCTGATGGGCCAAAGGTCAGCTAATTTCTTGGCTTTGTTCTACTCCTGCTATAAATTGGAGTTTTAAAAAATATTTTCCAGGTGTCAGAATAGCTGACTTCCCAATTGGACAAAATGTGAATAAACTTGTTTATCCATTTTCTTGAGACTTTCTCGTATTTTCAATGGAAAAGTGAAGAAATGCAAATAATCAGAGCCTAGTTATATAATGCTGACCCCTTCTCAGTATTGCTCATCCTCCCATTATTATTACATCTATGGAAACATTGTTGTTACCAGGAATACTCGAACAGTTATCCATAGGATGCGATGTCATTGAAAATTCACTTTTCCAAAGATCCAGCCCATTACAGAACAGGAAAAAAGATGCTATGACTGTTTGTGAAAGTCAGTTTTAGTTCACAGCTTAGGTAAAGGACTCAGCCAGATGGTAAACACAGGAAAAAGAGTAAAACTCTGTCCTGAACTAATCTACAGTGTCAACAGAAGTCAGAATGAGAATAAAGTAATCACTATATTTCCTTATTTGATCTCTCCTCATGTTTTCTTTCCTCTGTTAACCCTAAAACGTTTTAATCAAAACTTATTTCACTACTTCTACAAAGTTTTCACATTTATTTTCATTTTTTTTCCTTCACAACTCTGTCGTCTAAAACTTAAATGATTCCCTCTAGTGAATTTCTTTTGGGAAAAAAGTGACTTTCTTGTCGCAGTGGGTGGTTCTAGCCACCTTCAGTTTCTCAGAAGATCTCTCTGAAATTGTTAGACACAAAATTATGGCTTGTATACTCTACTGGTTTGGCTGAATAAGTACTTATTTCTGTCCTTGTGGAGTATAGAAGAGAAAATCTCTGCAGTTATAAACTCTAGGTTTCAGTTATTCTTATTAAGAAGACACTTTCTGACTCTCTTTCTATAGAAATTAACGACTCAGGTCACCTTGAAGTGGTTAATGGAATGTGAGGCATAATGAATAGTGAAGGTGAGGACTTACATTGGAGCGCAAATCAATCTTTATTTCTACTGTGGAGATGAAAGAACTATATTTTCCCACCTTTTTGGCAATGGCTAGAGGGGAAAGGCGTCTTATCATATGTTAAGTGTGGAAGGTGGGATTTCCCTCTTCATGCTTAAATTCATTCTGGGTTACACTGGTTGCAGATGGGAGCCTTTGGATGTAGTCATCTGTGCTGTCTTCCCAAACACAATGCCAAAGAACATCTACAGTTCACAGAAAGTAAACAAAGTTCTGAATGACCACTGCTCAATTGTTCTCTGATATGTCTTTAAACCAGTGTTCATTAACCCAAATAAGTCTGTAGCTCCATCTAGTTTATATCAGAAAGAACATGCAATTTCTTCCACTGGGATTAAAGTATCCAAAACAAAAGAAAACACTAATTAAACCTGCATTTTAGACCCAGACATTGGTGACAGATTGAGACTGAGTCTTACATTTTAGTTTTTCTGGAAAGAAAAACTATAAAAATTACATTATCATATATTTTATTAAATAATAGAAGGTGGTAAGAAAAAGTAAAGGGTGGTCTACAAATAACATTCTAATATCAATTGATACAAGAAAATTTTTCAGCATGCAATATCTATGGAGCATACGTAGATAATGCATGAACTCAGCGTGAAGATACATGAGGTAAGAACTTTGAAGATTGAATGTGTTTTCACATTGGTTGTTTCATTCTAGCCTCTGTGACAGTGACAATCATCCTATTGCACAGATTAGAGAACTGAGGGGAGGGTAACTTCTTCTTGTTGGTGGCCGCCATACCACTTGGTCTCAAAGGCAGTGTAGATCAGGCTGCTTTGGTTTTGTGAGCAATATGACAGTGCATTCCTGTGGAAGCACCTTCTGCAGAAAGCAAGGGAAGTCGTAGGTGCCTTCCGTACCATTGTGATTTCTTGCTCTCATGGATAAATAGGGCTCCACATTGTAGCGTCAGAAGAAAAGCAACTGGAGTGCCAAGTCAGACACTATGTGTAGATTTCATAAAGCAAAGGATGTCTGGGCACACAGGGTGCAGCTGATGACAAAATGCGACATTTATTGATACAAAGGTCGTTCAATACAGCAGCTTTACTTTGCAAGAGTATGAATGTGTGTGTGTGTGTGTGTGTGTGTGTGTGTGTGTGTGTGAAATGTGGGTGTCTATACCACTCTGAAAACATATTCTTGAGAATGGCAGTTCCCCAAGCTTCTTTAAATGCAAGCTTGTGAAATACATTGCTGCGACAACAAACACAAAATATTCACCTTTCCCTGGTGAAGCACATCATTCTTTAAAGGCTCTGCGTAAATATGGTGCTATACATCCAGGGTGCCCCAAGGAAATATTTTTAGATAAGTTCAGCAGGTGAGACAACCTAGCCCATTATGTTTTTAGTTATTTTAGAGATGAATTCTTTCTATTGGGCAAAGCTCATGGGTGCACATGTGTGTGTCCATACACACACACAAACACACACAGCATTGAGAATTGGCTGTGTGTGCAGCAGACTGACAGGTCTGACAGTAAAATGCAAACTCTGCAGCGCAGCCCAAGAGCAACTCATTAGGAAGCGGGGTGATGTGGGCGATGGGTGTGCCATGGTGGCACCAGCACACTCTCTGTTTGAGTTCGGCAACCAGTTATGTGTCCCTCCTGTAGCACCGCTGGCTACAGTTGTAAATGAATTACTGCATCCCAGGCTGAGCAGCAAACATGGCATATTAGGAAACAGAATAGAGAATATTTTGCTGCTGAGCTGTGTTTACATTCTGAAGAGGCTATTGGTGAGTTTAGGGGTGTTTCTTGATAGGAAATGGAAACAGAGACTTCCTGCAGAAGCAAGGTGATTTTTATCAATGACCCAAAGGCTGACAGTCATTGCTAATGCAGAGTGAGCACAGTACATGCCAGAGTCCTTCCCTCCCATGGAAAGGCCCTTGCAGCAGCAGGTGAGTGGACATTAATATCCAGTGGGTCAACAGAACCTAGAATATGAAAACAGCTTGATTTTCAGGTAACTAGTCATTAATTTTAATTTTATTAGCATTAATGGCAGAACAGGTTCCTTGCAGATATGCACCAGGAAAAAAAGAAAAATATCAGTAAAGAAATATAATATTTAACTATGACAAATCAGGGCTTTGTGGACAAATATATTTTATGTTCCCAATGGAAAGAAAGTCTCATTGTTTCAAGCACCATGTGTGGGATAACATAATGTGACTGTTCTTTTCATAGATGTTACCTATTTTATCTTCTTAAGAGTCAGTAAAGACGCATCCTTTGAAGACTATTTTTCAAGAAAGAAATGGAAAAAGTGAGAATTCAAGTGGCCCAGATCACTGTGTCTGTGATGCTTCTAACTTACCATAATCTGGGGGTTGATATATGCCCTCCAAGATGTCACCTTTGTTGTTTTTATCTCTCTGCTCTGTATTTTTCACTTCCTGAAGGGACATGATGAGCTTGTAGTGAAGCTCTTTAAACTTTAGGCAGGATTTCACACCCTGCACAGGGATCATGGGATGTAGGTTGTGTGTCTTCTATGTCACAGCTTCCGTCTGTCCCATTTACCCTCCCATTGCTGTTCTCTGCCTTTTCCCTTCTTCACCCATTTTTTCTGTCTCTCAGTGCTGATACTTGTAGCATTAACTTGCATAAGCAGACAATGAGGTATAGTTTGAAGCTATGAATCAGAAAGGCTATCTATCTCTTCATATTTTAATTTTAGTGCAAGATACACCAAGTTCTCACAGTTCCTCTGAGAATATATTTCATCAGGCATTTACTGAGCACTTGCAATTTGCCATGGATAGTAGAGGAAGTGCAGTCATTTCATGTATGTCATGAGGGAGTGTTAGCACTTTATTCTCACATTAAAATGACAGGCATTCTACTTTTCAGACGTTGAAGCAATAAACATATACATTGAAGTAAAAGGTAAGGACTGTTACTTTTGTACTAAAAATAAACCAAGTGCAAACACTATGCAATGCAAGTAGAGATAACTTACTTGAATAGAAACAAGAAGCTTATAGGAAAGGGACCACTGGTCACTGGTTGTCTGCTATGTTGAAAACATTTCCTTCTGTTTCTTTCCGTGATGATTTAGAAATATAATAGGATGAGTGTTGTTCATCCTGTTATAATTTATTTAATTTTCCTTATTTGCTTTCCTTTTGCAAATTGTTACTACTGTTTCATTTTTTTAGATGTTTTCAAATAACCATTAAAAGTTTAGAATCTGGTGTTGGAGCTGGAACAGTAGCACACTGAGAGAGGTCTGTGATTGAGAGATGCTCTGAGTCCCAAGAGACACTGAAGCTTGAAAAATATGCAAACAGGATGGCTGCTCATCGGTGCCCCAGATTTGAAGGCACCAATGGTCTGTGAACAAAATGTTTCAGGAAGCATTCGATTGGCCCCACAAAACATTTCCATTGGATATTTATTTCATAGCCAAGATTTACTGGCAGGATGTGGCTCTGTGGATGCTTGGGGGATCTAGCTGAGCCCTGAGTTTTCCTTTGCATATGGTAGCATTTCTTTTCAAAAACCATCATTTAATTTATTATTCCCTTACCCAGGACCATATTGTCGACACTATAAAATGTTTTCCTCTAACATTTATTGTCGATGTCCGCTCCCGGCCGGCAGGAAGGACACACGACAAAGCCTGGCAGTGGACAACCTTTTCTTTTATTTTCCTTCTCCGTACAGCCTGCCCTGGGATCGCTCCCAGCCGAAGCCTCCTCTGGTCCGCTCCCCGCGGCTCCTTCTGGGCTTCTACTTCCAGGCTTCTTCTTCCCCCCCAGGGGTGGCACCAGTATATATACGGATACAGTGTCCAATCATGTTAAAGTGAGCAAGGCAAGCTGATTGGCTAACATCATCAGTTGCCAGGCAGACTATATTGTTGAGCGGGTTGCTTACGCGGTAAGCAGGAAACTAACGTGCTCGATGGGAGGGGTAATCTACCTCAGGCTTTACTCTTTACTACAGGCCTCACGTCCGCCAAGTGAGGCGACCGGGCTCGGGGCTGCAGCTCCCAACAATTTATTATTTACACAAAGCGTTTACTTAGCAGCTGTTATAAACTAGATCTGAGTAGGTACCATACACCTTCCCCAGGAATTTTGCTGTTGTTGTATCAATGAAGATGGCCTTCAGCACTCCTTTAATAGCTTCCATTTTTCCAGTTGATTGAATTTGCTGCACTTCAGTTATCTCATTTGAAGTTATAATGGCATTTAAGAACTTTCTTAATAAATTTTTTTTATAAGAATTAAGTGACAGTATGTATAAAGTCCTTAGAGACTACCTGATGCAGGATAAATACTGTATGAAAAAAACACATTTCTTGTTTTGTGATTAGTTCCTCCTCATGTTTGGGAGATTGAATATGGGCTTTTGAGAATAAATGGAAATTAGACTTCTCCAGTTGTATTCAGGGCAGCCCATACAGTGGGGAGCTGTCCAAGGAATGTTCAAATAGCAAGAACTAGCATGGGAATCAGTACATGTGTGTTAATAACAACCAGATACATTTCCAAAAATGCTAACAGCAATTGCATTTAGTATCTAGAAGGTATGTAGAGCTAGGCAAGTATCTTTGCATAGACTGCTGCATCTAGTACTATTAGTGTGACCTTGGACAAATTAAATTCATTGCAATTTATTTTGTAGTTCAATTGTCAAATAAGATTTAATTACTGACTATCACACTGTATATGATCACTAGAAAAAACCTGTAAAATCAAAATCTTTGTCAAATATCTTTGTATCATTTGAGATGCTTTGGCTGAAACAAATCTTCTCCAACTCAGCCACCTCAGAACATGTTAAGGGACGTGTGTCGGAAAACTCAAAGAGATGTCTTTTCTCCTTTTAGACATGAGTCTGAGAAGAATAACATGCTAAGTTATAGAGTTGATTTCTGTGACTTAGAGGAATCTCTGTACATTAGCAGTCAAGGCAATCTGAGTGCTTGAAAATAGAAAACAGACAAAGGTTAGTAATGGCATTTCAGAGACGAAGTGATCTAAAGTGTTTCTGTATAGACACTTGAAAATCTCAGTCTTTGAATCGTTTGTTATTGACTTTTGTGGCATCTAAAGCTATCTGCGGGTATTACATAGAATGCTTTGAAGGCAAAGATCCATAGTTTGGGACTCTCTCAGACTTAAAGAGCTATTAGCAGGCTTATAAATGCTACATGGGGTTCAGTATTTTACTCCTACAAACCTTCCTTGATCCTTGATAGTTCATGGATTAAATTGTTATTTTAGCTTAAAAGCAACCAGAAAATTTTCTGATGAAATTTTCCCTTAGGGGTTTGAGAAAATCAGCCCCATAGTCATTTTTGTGTGACTTCAACGTTCGATTGTGAAATACTTAAAACAAAAGAGACACAAGAAATCAATCCCTGATTTATTTATTGGTAATTTAGGAGTTTTCCCAAGCCTTCAAAGTAGCAATAATTCATTGTAACACCTTAGATTAATTACAAAATGCTTACATTTTCTTTGTGCTGCTTTTGCTACTTTTTGCAATTATGAAATGAATAAAAAATACCTACACTGAAAGAATGAAATGAATATATATATATATATATGTTTGGCTATGTCTTGCTACAGAGTAAGTGTTATACAGTTGTTTGCTATTCATTATTGTAATTATTTCTATAATTTTTATTACTTTGAAAAGTTAAAAACCATGAAAAGGGGGAAAATTGTAATTTTCTACCCAGAAATAACTTGTAATCCACCAAACTATTTCTTTTAATTATGTTACTCTGCATCCAAATGGGTTTTTGTCCTTTCCTTACAAAATTAGCTTTATGCTAATGCATTGTTTGGCCATCTACAATTGTATGTACCAATTAATCCTGGGCATTTTTATGTCATGAGATACTCTTCCATTGTGTTCTCTATATCAGATTGATTTAAATGATCTCCCACAGGTAGGTATTGAGTTGTTTCCATTTTTGACATGGTTACTAAAATAATGAAAAGGACTTGCTTTGAACTATTAATATTCATGATGTGAATGAAGAAGTTAAGTCCAGAGCAAGCAAGGGATGTTGGAGGGGCAGAGCGAGAGCCCAGGTCTTCCTGCAGGAGTCCCACAACTTGCCCATCACCCTCTGCCAAGAGCTGAAGACAGAAGAAATGCATTCTGATGGAGCTCCATGTTAGGACATACTGAGACTCTTTACCATGCCCTTGTGTGCACATAAGTGAGGCTTTTGGAAGAGGAATGGAGAGCAGAGGTGTCAGAGCTCGCTTGCTGTGAGGAAGTGGTACCTGGTTGGAAGACGTCATCCCCAGGGTGAGACCTGGAAGGGTTTTCATCTCCGGCCCTGGCACCTCCCATTGCTGTCTGCTTCCTGGCCACCGTGACCCGAGCAGCTCTCCTTCGCCAGACCCTTGTGCCAGGTCTTCCTGCTTTGGAACAGCCAAATGTGCTAGGACTGAGACTTCAGAACCTGCGCTACAGAAAGTCTTTAAATTGGCGGTGTTGAGTATTTCTTCCAGCAACTGGGAAAATGACTAAGACAGCCAGCTTCAAGCAGCCCGGGTCCCTGGAAGATCCATTGTGCAGGACCAGGAAAAATCATCAGTAGTCACTGAGGAGGGCACACTGCTTTCCTGCTCACCTCTGTCCACCTGCTGCTGTTTCTCTCTGGTGGACTGGAAAGGAATATGCACAGCTTAGCTCTGTGGTAAGAGGAATGAGGAAGACAAGGAGGTGAATCTCTTCTGCTTAATGGATTTTTGGGTCACTCTCTGGATTTGCATCATGATTCAGTTAGGTCCTGTTTTACCTTTCAGAGGAGGCACAGACTATTAGGATTTTTTTTCCCCCAAGGATTCTACATTAAACATACATATCGTGGGCTCCATGCTATTGACTCCTGAGGCTATAAAGTCTTTCCCATTTTTGAGTGAGTAAGATTGGCTGGGATGTTCTTAAACTTGTTGAACTTTATCCACTGATCATATTTGATTCATTAATTCAAATAAGGTTCATTTTCCAACTATTATTGGGGAAAAACCCACAAAATAAAATTTTTCCAGACAACTAGGTTCACAGAGCTTACGTGTTAAAGGTGAGAGACTAGCACACAGACAGACAACCATGTCAGATTATGCCAAGGGTGACTGAAAAGTACATTATTTTTAAATAAAACAGACTTATTATAGGAAAAGACATCTTACTGTGAAAGACAGGTTATAGTGTTGGAAGTGAGAGGAAATATTTTGAGCATGTTGAGGGGTATAAGTGGAAATGTATCTTTTACCGTAATAAAGCTTTCCATTTCAGCATTCACTGTGCTTTCTGATAATTTCTTATTTATCAAAATTTAGGCAGTTTCTGTCAAATAAGAGCACAATGCCATGTTCTCATCCATCTCACCCACTGGACCTGAGGTTCTTAGCCAAAGTCACAATGACCATTCAAGGGGAACATTTTAAATCCATTCAGGACATCAGGGCAGGCAGGAAGCACAGCTAAAGATTCTCAGCAAAGGGAACTCCAGAGCTGCTGCAGGATGTGACAAGCACGATGAGATGAGTATGTTATAAACAAGTAGTACTATTTTGAGGTGATTCACAGCTGCATGTCTTTCACTGTAATAAAAAAATTGAATGTAAACAGTCCTATAACTTTTTGTAACACCATATGACACAATTAATTGAAAATTAAAGCAGTTTAAGGAAGAAAAAAGGTGAGAATATTTTTGTTGAGACAGAATATGGAAGAGGAAATCTGTTAGAATATAGGCCTGGGAGGTAGGGATGAGAGAGCTCTCACACCAGGAGAAGAGCAAGAGAGACAGGAGGTGTGGATCACAGCATCTGTGGTGTGAAGGATGATCATAATCCTCCTGCCTCTGTGAACTATGTGTACAAAAAATGGTGAATGGCAGGCTTGTCACGCACATCAGCCTGATCCCTGAAAACCATCAGACTTCTGTTTTCATATTTGTCGAAGTAGATTGGTGGAGACAAAAAGGAATCTGAGGATGGGGGAGACACAAGGGCATGGAAAAGGAAGGAAAAGAAAAATGATTAATATGTAATATGGATGCACACCCATTCCCCAGTATGAAAGTATTCAGTATCTATTGCAAACACATATGAATAAAAAAGTTTTAAAATGGAATTACCCTGAAGCAAATCTCTGCTAGACCCAAGGCTGGGCAGAATAGTGAACAAAGCACTTATCTTTGCCTCGGTCTATAGTACAACCAAGAGGTAAATAATCTGTCGAGGAGGGTGGATAGTTGAGCGCAGTGAAATGGGTGTCTTCAGGGAAATGAGATCAGGCAGGACACAGGGTCAGCTACCATGGCGGAAAGGTGTGATGCCCCAGATCGTAAACTCTGAGAGGTGCTTAATGGTGTAGCTATGTGGGCCCAGTGCTGATGGTGTGCCAAGCAGTGTCTCCAGTTCATCTGGCACTAGGAGCTGGTTTTATAGAAAGCAGTGTCCCACCAGGGCAGCCAAGATTCCTCACATGCACGGTTTGTAGGAGGGCTCACACCCCTGAGATCTAGCTCCCCAGAGCTGCTGCGGCTCTCTCTGGGTGACTGAAGCCAGGGCAGTGACTGCAGGCACCTGGGCACTCCTGAGGGGCTGCTAATTTCCTAACAGGTCACAGAGATGGAGAGCCTGGCACTGCATACAAAGAGATGCCACAAGAAACTATAAACTGCGGGCTTAGCATACTTTCATCCAAAAGTATGCTATGCCTAAGTGGAAAAAGAAGGTTGTCACAGGATTTATCATTGTGACATGAAAGAGCAACTCGTAAGTCACAAAGTATTGTTGAAAAGTCAAACTGAGCCTGTCTATGACCACCCTTGCAAACTCTTGCAAACAACTCATATACTCATTTCTTTAATTTATGATCCAAAATGTCTTTGATGAATTTATGTATGATGCTAGATTGACAGTGAGATATAAAGACCAAACAGCCAATTTCAGAGAGAGGGAAACTGAGTCATAAAAAAGCAAAGGACATTCCATGTCACTAAGGTTTAGAGGTCTTGGTCTCCTGAGTCTGCTGGAATCTGATTCAGGGCGGCTCCCTGGCTTCTTAACAAGGTAACTTATTTTCCTCTCTTTAATGTTCTGGAAGTTTTACGTGACATCTCTGCACTTTCCTTGGATATCTTTAAAATTTTATTTCAAAAATTTACATAATAATAAACTGAAAAATAAAAAAGATGAATGCTGATTTTGTCTCATCTTTGAACCCCCTGAGTACAATTTCCATGAAAACTACGAGTAAATTTATTGTCTGAATATTATTAAAATTTTAACGTCATGTATCAATCATCACTTGTACTAAAAATGAACTCAAATAATGAGTAGCCTGTGAATACACTGTTTGTTTTATTCTAAGTCTTCCATTTTCTCACCTGCTTCCCCCTACTTTGTGTGTGGAGCATCCTCAAGGAGGTCTTTCATAATTGCGTTCCTTAAATGGAACATTTTCTGTGTCGTTGATTGTCCAATAATGTCCTTTCTCTGCACAATTGTTTTATAATTTGATAAAGATGAAATTCTAGGTCAAAATCACATTTTTATGTGATTGAAATTATTACACATCCATTATTTAGTGCTAATAAGTCTGCATTGATGGTGTTCATTTTTAAAGGATGTTCCACCAAGGATTAGGGATTTCTAAATATCATTTGTGTCCTTAAATAACAGGTGCATGTTGCAAAAACTTTTAGTACTCATCCTTTTGAATGGGTGTGTTGTTTCCTTCTGAAAATTAATGACCTTTGACTCTTTCGGGAATTTCTTTTTGACATAGCAATACCCTCGCAATTCCTTTTTATGCCCCCTGACTTCTCTCTCTCTCTCTGCCTTTCTCTCTCTGTTTCTGTCTCTCTCTCTCCCTGTCTCTCTCTCTTTCTTTCTCTTTTCTTCGTCTCTGTCATCTTACTGTACAATCTGGAATAGGTTGAAGTTTCAGGATCTGTGTTGTTTTCATAACTCTCCTTGTAATTTCTTTTAGTCCTGCTATACTATGTTTCAGGAGAATCTTATTTTTCTTCTTGATTGATAATACAGTCCCAAGATTTGAGACCTTTTTATTCAGCATTGGGTCCAATTATCTACACATTTATTTATTTTACATATACAATAATGATTTCTAAAGACTTCAATCAATTATTTTTCTTACCCACATCTTTTTATAATGAAAATCTCTCCTTATGCTTTTAGGAATAATGCTTTATTAAAATCACATTACCATTTACTTTTTCTCTAAAATATCAGTTGCTCAGAGTTTCATATTTTTTTGTTATTGAATTCATATATCTTCCTCTGCCTCTCTCCTCCCCATCTCACTCTCTTCCCTTCTCCCCTTCCCTCTTTTTCTTCTATTTTAGAGTGCTGACGATGGAACCAAGTGTCTCATGCGTGCTAGGAAAACACTATATTGTTGGGTTTCTTTTTTTCTTTTCTTTTTTTTTATTTAAGGAGAAAAGAAAAAAAAGTGAAAGGGTACAAGTTATACAGATTTACAGAAGAAAAAAATGAACAGTAGGAAATCACTAGTTAATGGATTACATATTGCCATCTTAAAAATAATTGTTCAAGTCACAAAATTAAAGCTTGTAGAGTGGACATTCCAACAATGATACTGCAAACAGTTCTGTTCAATGATCCAATAAAACTCTGTGATATCATTTTCTATCTTATACACTTAAATATACATGCAGTTATATAGTTTACAGCACTTTCTTTTCCTTTCTTTTGTACAATGACTATTACACATTTTGGGTTTCATTGCTCCCACGGTTCTTATTGCTTTTTTGGAAGAGAGTAAAACCAAATGAGATATAACAGGAAAGAATCGGTCAAGTCAAAAGGGTGGACATAATAGATAATATAAAAACATAATACAAGGTGATCAACAATGGTTACCATAATGCCTCCCGCTATCTCTAATAGAATTGCCTATATCATTAGTTATAATACAATTGAACAAAATAGTAAAGAACAAAACCGACAAAACCAAAACATTGGAGACATTGTAGGTCTTCAAAAGTAGATAAAAGTCAACGAGAATGGGTGTTATAATGAATCTCATTATCTTCTCAGCTGATGCCTAAACTTTCGAACCTGATACTATCCATCAAAACAGAATAGGGGAACATCAGTCAAAAACAAGATGGTGAGAGTAATACAGGGTTTCAAATCGAGATAGCTCAGCAGCATAAGCACCTGCCTTGTAAACACTATATTGTTGAGTCACATCTTTAGCCTAGAATTTCACAACATTCTGTCCCTTAAGTGTTTAGGGATTGTTTTTGTTTGCTTGTCTGTTTAGTGATTCTCTACTCCCTGGTCACCATTTGATCTGGTTTGACTCCTAGCCTTTGTGGGCTTCTTGCTTTGATTACTTTATTAAACTTCTGGAGGCTGTGGGTTTTAGTGCAGAAGATGCCTCTGCTGTAGTTTGGATCCCAAATATTCTGCAAATGTACAGATGCTAAAACCTGAGATTTCAGCCCACTGTGCAACTTGGAGGTAGTGAGTTTGTAAGTGGTGGGCAACTGGGAGCAAATTGGGCATCAGAAGTGGTAGCTTGAAGGGCTGCTGAGACCCTACCCTGTGCTATCTCTCTCCTGCCAGATGGCTGTGCATTTCCCAGCCACACACTCCCTCCATGACCATCATCTAGATCCAGGCCCCAGATGACAACACCAAGTGACCACAGGCTGAAGCCTCCCCTGGCATTTTTAACTTGTTTCTAGTCAATAAACATGTTATCAGTGAGGGGGATGTCACTCCTCTGATTGCATTATATAAACCCAGAAAGAGACGATCAGTAAGTCAGAAAGATTCCCAGCACACTGACCATATTGTGATGAGACTCGTGCCAGAGTCAGGTGGCGTGGGACTGCGGGGTCCTTTAGTACAGGATACGGCCTCATCAAGAAGCAACGAGAAATGAGGGGCCTGGGTCTTCCAGCTTCAAGGAGCAATGCCTAATAACCACAAGGAACCCGGAAGCTCCAAAGAGGGCAGAGTCCAGCTGACACCTCTCATGAAACCTTACAAACCCCTGAACAGGGTCCCAGGCTCAGGTGAGCCTGGACATCCTGCCCCAGCATGACTCAGATGGGATAAAACACACATAAACCCCACTATATCGGTGGCAGTCTGTTACTTTGTGTATAAAAATGAATATTTTTAAAATTTATACTCATTTTTACAGAAGTGGTAGCATTCTTCATATACTATTTTGCATGTTTTTCAAAACACATGTTGGGAATCTGCCATCCAATAATTTATGAGACTTTCTTTATTCTGAAAATCACATAAGATTCCATTTTTATTTCTACTGATTTTTAACATTTGTGCAAATAGTTAATGTCTATTTTGCAATTGTAAATAAAGATAGTGTAATTTTTTAGGGATATGAAATTACTTTCTTTGTAGCTAAAGCAAGGTCATTCTCTCTTACTGATGTTGTTGGAATGCATTTTACTTTGCAATCTATTTAGTTTTTCTTTGCGTACAATGTCTGTTCTCTCTGTCTCTGTCTCTCCCCTCTTTCTGTATTTTTGTGTTAGAGGCCACCTTAATATTTATGCTTTATATTTATGAGGGAGCTCAATTGCCTTTATTCTTCTTTTACCTTTCACAATCTGCTTTGTCAGTTTTAAATGGTATTCTTTTATTGTACTTCCAATTCATATATGATCAGTGTTGTGGTTTTTTTCTGTCTCCTGTTCTCTTTTTCTTGCTCATTTTTCAAAATTGCAACCTTTCTACTCTTTCAATGCATGCTTCTATACGTATGACCTTAACAATCTTATGTCTTCTATTAAATATGTACTATCTCAGCCAGGTATGGTAGTACACACCTGTGATCCCAGAACTCTGGGAGGCTGAGGCACAAGGATCACAAATTCAAGACCAGCCTGGGCAACTTAGTGTCTTAGTAAGACCCTGTCAAAAAAAAAAAAAAAACAGTAAATTTTAAAAAGAGGAGGAAGGTATAGTTCTGCACAAAGGTACAGGATTCAATCTCCAGCACTGAAGGAAGAACTGTCACTCTGCTCTGCTCTGTCTCATAGTTGTGAAGGTTTGCCACACGTAACTTAATTTGTGCTTAGGTTTAATCCCACATGGCATGTGTTTGGACGGGAAAGGAAATGTGTAAAGGTTTTGATTCAGGTGTTCATCAGATATTCTTACCATCAAGCTTGCTTTCCTGACATTTTTCTTCTGTGTCATTTCCATATCTGAAGCTGGAGAAGGCCAAATGCCTGTCCTCAAGCTGCTGATCCAGCGCCACTGCCATAGTTGTTGGTGGCTCACTTTGCACCTCGTTGCTGAATGAACTTCAGGTTCCTGGTTTGTCTGCTCCACCAAACATTATGCATCCTATGTTAATTCCTTAATCCACCATGGGGCTCCTGGTCTCCTAGAATTGCAGCCTCGATGGAATTTCAGAAGGGCTTTAGAAAAAAATAATCTTGACATAGTTTGAAGAGCTGAAAGTCACGCCCCACCCCATACCTTTTGTGTGCACACCCAGCTCTTAGGGTTATGGAGCAACCTCATCTAGAGTAGGGGTGAGCACATCAGGAGCTGGGTAAGAAGGGGTTGACTGCACTACAGAGGATGGTGGAAAGGCTCAGTGCACAACATTGTGGCAGGGAGAATGATAATGTGTCAAGTTAAAGGCTCAATGGATTATGTAAGAGCTGGAGGAGAAAGTGAGAGAGAGGAGAGATGAGGACCAGGAGGACAAAGCTCTGCTTATGCTCAAGAGTTTGCTCATGAATGCTGCATCTGATCAGGAAATTCATTTTTTAAATAAATAACCAGAACAGTACATGAGGAGCTGGACATTTCTGTAGAGATCTCCTTTGGTTCCCTGGTGCTCATAGCCATTTTTCATCTTGACATCTTCTAGAGATCTTTAACTTTTGTGCATTGAAAAGGGAATTCTCCCCACACAAGATTATTTTCTATCCCTGTGTCTTCGCATGATTCCTGGCTTTCCTTTCCCTTGCACAGTGACTTAGTCACTTTCTCCTCACTAAGACAATACTGCACACCCTCACCTTAAGGAAGGAGACATTTACTTTGGCTCAGTTTCAGTCCATCATTGGTGGACTCCAAGATAGGACAGCACTGATGGTAAGCATAGAGGAGGAAGGCTGTGCATGACATAGTATCCAGGGAGCAGAGAGATTAGGGAAGGTATCAGAAGGGAGGAAAACTCTTCTGCATCCTGCACCCAGGTCACCCACATCCTCCCATCAGACCCCACCTCCAACAGTGAGTCATCTCTGGGCTCCCACTATCCAGTCCCCTACCCAGTGTTCCTCTTATGAAAGCAGGGGACTCTGAGGGACATTCACATATAAACATTAACGTGTGCTCATCCGTGTAAGTATTCTGTGCTGATATCATCTGCAGCCTTCACACTAGGACACTCGGGTCTTAAGTAGCCTTCTATCTACAGTTGTGTTGGGATCTCTGAGGTAGTTCTTTAGCAATAAGAACAGAAGGATGCAAATGCATTCAGGGACCCAGGAGCTTTCTGAGGTAAGCTTTCTTGATTAAGAATATGGAGGAATTTCCTTATATATCATCCCTTATTTTTATAAGCTTTTTACAGATAAGACAAATGTGGAGAGGAAGGGTCAGTAGAAGACAGATAAATTGGCAGAGAGAAGAGGGAGAGAGAAGAGTGGGATCATGGGGCAAACGAAGAGAATATTTCTTAATATATATACAGTGTTAATATGCAGTCATACTTAACATCCTCTTTATAAGTTGTCTTGGTTTTCATCACTGAGATAAAATACCTAACAGCCACAAATTAAAAAAGGAGTGGTTTATTTTGGCTCATGGTTTGTAAAGGATTTAGACCATAGTCAACTAACTTCAAAGTAGAAGGATGGGGTGGAAGGGCCTGGAGGAGGATAGAGCTACTTATATCATTGCAATCAGGAAACAGGAAGAGGAAGGAGCTGGGGAGGGAGACGACTACTTTCAGGTCATGCCCCCAATGACCCATCTCTTCTGATCAGCCCATCAGCATATTTAACTGTGAACTCAAGATGGAAGAATCCACTGATGAACATAACAACTTAGGATCCAATCATTTTCTAAGAGCCCCACCTCTGAATATATGAAACTTATAGGGGAAATTCTAGATCTAAACCATCAGAGATGTTATGACACTCCTAAGCTGTTGGAAAGAACTTGCCTCCCATGGTAGAACATGAAAATTCCATAGGAGTACCTTCCAATTTTTTAGTAGTTTTGCTTGTAATCCTGATATATGAGCCAAATTATGATAATTTCAGCCCATTAGGATTTTGAATGCCCTGCTAAGGATGCAAAAAATCAGAGACCAGAGAAAACCATTTCAGTTAGGATGAGTACATTTGCCATCTACAGCTTTTCTAGGCTGGCAATGGTAGTGATCCCAGTAGCAACTGCCTAGCATCCAGTGACTGAGTTTAGAATGTGAGTATACACACATGCTCCCTCTGGGAGAGGGCAGGATTGCTAAGCACACCAGTTCTGTGTTGTGATTTTGGCTATGGTTCCTGACTATTTACCAAAATCTGGCCTCCCACTATTTCAGAGAGCTGTTTAATAACCATTTGCATAAATTTGCCCTATTTAGCTCTGTGACTAGGAACTCTAATTAACACACTAAATAAATCATAGTGTGCCTTTGGGACTGTTTACTTCTTTCTGAAATTACTGTCTGGCCTGATATTTCAGTAAGTCAATTTAACATCATATATAAATTCATCAAATACTTTTTTGATAGAAATTAAAGAAACGAGAGTAGGAGTTCTTTGAAGTGGAAGTCATAGGCCATAGCGTCGGCCCATTCTGATTTTTCAGATAGTGTTTCACACTCATTTATTATTTTCTAATAGTAAATTGATTAATGATATGACAATGAACATTTTCTTCCCTTTTGAAAAATCCCTGTCTTTGATAGAAGCTTGTTAATCTCATAAAGGAAGCAATTAATTTTTTAGAAGTGTTAAAGTAAAATGCAAATGAGAAGTGATCTTTTCAAGGGGCATACAATTTGGCATTGTGGACAAAATAACACTTTCTATGGGAATTGCAGTGTTCAAGCTGAAGAGATAATAAAGGCAGTTTGAAATGTTGTCTGGAAAGGGAAAGAGCTCCAGGGAGAAAGGCCTGAGACTCAGAACATATAAACTGAACATTCAACTATTTTCCAGGGAAGGGAAAATGAAAACTTTTTTGAGAACAAAATAAAGACTTCTTGAGACTCTATTTCCTTCCGGAAGATATTGCAAAGCATTTGACATTCACAGACCTTTACGGGCAATGTGAAATATTTTTTTCAGGTTACCAGCACATAAATATATTTCACACATTTACCAACGGAAATAGTTAAGTCTTCTTGAGCTGGGACACATTTACTTGACAATATGTTAAATTTGTTTTTAAAACATGTAAATTGAAAAAGCAGATTTACTTGTGCAGGTTTCACCAATAAAAAACAAAACCTAAAAACATGGAATGAATTGAACTTTTTTTTTTTATAACAACAAGAAATTTAAGAGGTTAATTCTCTTTGAGTAGTTTCAGGGTGTTACATTCTACCTCAAGATGTTCCTAAGCAGGGGAAAAACAATAGTGTACTTTTCCAATCACCTTAAAAATCACTCTGGCACTCTTGTGATGAAGAGGCTTAATGTGAAAATGTCCAGTACTCTCTAAATAGCCTGAAAACATCGGTAAGAATTGAGTGCTTTTCCCTATTTCTGCATTTTAAACTTTTGCTGCACAGATGAATTTTCTGGTACTGTGACTGACAGGTGCTTCCTCAGATGCATGGTTGGTCTGGATGGTGTTTGTCTCAGCGCCACAGAGGACTCTTTTTTACATCTTTTTAGTATTGGCTGTGCGCATCACAATTCTTCATCACTTATGTGATGATATCCTTGGTGTGTACATTGATCAGTATTTGCCTTTAAAAGCTTGTGAGCCATCATCTACAAGAACTCGCAAATGAGCCAACCAAATTTTGATATACAGAATGATGTTGTTGTTTCTTAATTTATCCATATTGTCTTTGACTGAAATTTATTATCTTTTGGGTACTGGATATTGCATTAGGTGAGAAGAAATGATGATGGTGAATAAACAGATTGGACTTTTGAACTGATAGCTAGTGAGGCATACAATATTAAAAATCATACAAAAATTAACATAGGAATTGTAATAAATCTTGGGAAATTATATAAGGTAGGGAGAGACAACTGAACCCATATTCTGTGTTGCTGTTGCTTGCACAGGGGTACTTTGGTTCATGAAGTTAATTCTTTCCACTGTTCTTGTTCCAGAATTCATTCCATGATTCTGTTTGTGTATGCTTGAAATTCAGTTGGGACCAGAATCATGGAACAATTTCTGTGACTAAAATTATGGAAAGAACTAAGTCTGTGAACTGAGGTGCCATTGCATTCCAGTCATCCAAATGACTGTCAAATATCCCTTTACTAAGAGATGGTTTAACCATTTTCATCTCTCAACAAACCCTACTACTAGTGCCCATAATATGGAGGCTACTTTGGTTCAAGTGATGAAGATGAGTTCTCTGAGGTGTAACTTCTGAGCTGAGAACAGAAGCAAGAATTATCTGTGTTCAATAAATAGGAGAAAGAAGACTACTTCAGGTAGAGGCAAGGTTTTGTGTTAATGACACCAACTTGTGGCACTACTTGCTGGTGTAGCTGGCTCTAATTTGCCACTGGAGATACATGGTTGGCTCATACTATACAGTGTCTGTGCACCTGAGCAAAACTGTCAAAAATCCAGCCCTTCAGTATAAATTTAAAGAGGAGAAAACCTGGAAGATAGCACAAGCAAATAGAGAGCAATGTTAAGAAAACAACATTCACTATGTATTATTGGAGGCAACTCACTATGTAAAGGAAGGCACCTTATCCTGAGGATGATTACATAAGATAACAAATGAGCTTATAGAACAGAAAAATGTAACACAGAAACCGGTTTTTTCTGACATAGAGAAAGATACAAATCTTTAAGTGGGCACAAAGTTCACCTTAGTTTGAGACACAAGCTTGACAAGTAGGTTTTCAAGACATGATTTTAGACAAGTTAGTGAGCAGGTATTCCTGTGGGATCCCTGGGCTTTGGAGGTGCGGTGTACACCCCATCTGAGTACTTAGTGCAAACAGCACGCAGGGAAGGCTACCTCTGATTCTCATTCACCGCCCATGAGGGCTGAGTCCGTGGGCATCAGGTCACCCACATGCAGTGGCTATGGGCAGACGCATCCTCCTTTGGCAATGGTGATGACTTGGGGGAAGAGAACAGGAAAAACTACTAAAGCATCCTCAAAGAAATCCAGGTTAAGACAAGGAACTGTAGGCAAAGCAGTGTTTGGCTTTTTAAAACAATAATTTACAGTAGTCAAAATTGAAACTAAATTTAGTACAGCTATGGAAATTCAAGGAAGATGAAAATTTACATGAACACATTGATGATGAAAAGAAGTCACATGCTGAAATAAAACCTTTGGAAGAGGGTTGTAGGAAAATAAATATGTGCAGGCCATAGAATGGAAGACCCAGAACTCAGGGAAAATAGTAATTATTCCCTACTGATGTGGAATCCATGGCAATAAAACATTAGCAGGACACTAGATCCACAAAGAATCCTGTGCTTCACATAGGAGGCAACTAATAAACACTAAGAGAATGGAGGAACACATGAGAGACGTTTTTAATGTGAAGTGGCATCAGTAATCATATGCAACCAATGATTCTTGTTGTTCAAGAAATACCTTAAATGTGCAACAATAGTATAGCCACCAATGAAACAAATGATTCCATAAAGTAGAAGTGACAGAAAGAAAGCAAAACTTCCTCCATGTGACTCCACAGATGTAATCAGTCAGTACTAAATCACAATAGTGCTTGACTTGTGTTCATATACATAATAAGTTACACAAATATGCATAAGTGCACATATAAGAAATTGGATGCTAAAATGTATTTAATACTATAAATTACAGATCAAATATAAGAAAACCAGGGATGCAGATAAAGAAAAGTTTATTCAATATAGACATAATAGATATTCCAAAAGAAAGTTAAATTAGCAAAAATGTATAAACTGTAGAATATTGAATACTGAAATGATCATAATAAACATTAATATCAAAAATGCAAAAGTATTACAAATCAGTATATAGATAATAATAGTTATAAAACACTCCAATAACTATTCTGCAGATCTGATTCAGAGCACAATGTATAATTTAAAAATGTAATGTCATGACAAGTAATAATAAAAATAATCATCCAACAAGAATTTTAAAATAGTGTGAAAAGGTCTACATACAGAAACAAAATGTGAAAATCAAAGAACTAATAAAAATAGAAACAAGTATTAAAAAGTGAAAATACACACAATTAAGAATTCAATGAGAAATTAACCATAGACATGAAGAATTTCATGCAAAATTTTCTATTTCAAATGCAAAATTTTCTTTAAAACAGAATAGCATGCTTGATTTTAGATTATAGTCTTTGAAATAACAAAGAAGCAAACATGCACATAAATAGTCCCACATATCATCACATGTGATTTATTTTAAGCACTCATGCTTTTAATGGTATTTAAGCCATTCTGGAGAACTTGATATAAATATGCAATTGTGTGTTTGTAATCAAGTTCATTGCAGAATTATTTTCAATAGGAAAATTGGAAACACTATAGTGGATGACCTTTGAAAAAGCATCAATGAAACAAAGTAAGATTTATCTACATCCTGGGTGCAGTGAGTGATAGGAAGTTGAGGCATCGTTCCATGTGTGGCATAAAGCAAAGTTCCCCAGAGAAAGTGATACAGTGGTGTATGCATGAATTGGGTGTGGATAGATGGTAGAAGTTACCCCCATAGAGAAAAAATTAGGATAGGCATCTAAGTAACTGTAGCATGCGTAAGGTTGCATAGGCATAATCCACGTAAGGCTGATTAAAAGCCTTGTATATGGGTAGTTAGCCACATATGGGCAAAAGAATGGAAGGAGAAACTAGAAGATTTGGTTGGTAAAGGTAATATCTCATATCAACATTCATTTAGTCATGTATCACTTAACAAATACTTACTGTACAATTAGTAAAGCCTGGAGTGTGATATAGTTAAATTTACTTTTAAAATTACCTAGAGAAAGTATAGTTTCAGAACTTAACAACCATAGACCAAATATCATATATCCAATGCCAAGAATTATACTGTGTTGTAGGATGTTATATCAATTTATATAAACACTAAAATATGTATGTATGCATACATGTATTGCTAATTTTCGTTTTCAATTCCTAGAAAAAACTAGTTAAGTTATTAGCCAAGTGAGGCTCTTGGGAAATCATTCTTTGTTTCATTTTCTTGGTTATTTGATGTTTCTACTTGTCTTAGTTACTTTCTTGTTACTGAGATAAGATATTAAGCACCCATAAATTAAAGGAGAGATTTATTTTAGCACACAGTTTGTGGAGGTTTCAGTCCACAGTTGGCTGCCTCCAAGGCAGGGTGGTATGGTGGAGGAGAAACAGTCAATGGCAGGGCAGGCAGAAAGCAAGGACCCAGACAGGTTACAGGCCTGTTAGTTGGTGCCACCCACACCAAGGATGGAGCTTCTCTCTTCAGTAATGCCTTTGCCCACAAATTTGCTAGATCAGTCAGTGAATTAAACCAGTATCACACCCATGATCCAGTATCACACACCAATGACCCAGTCACCCCCAAAAAGTCACCCCTCTGACCTCTTGAGGCTTTGGGGGGATGTTGATAGAGAAAAAATAACACTACTTCAACCTTAGGAATGATTCTTATCTACGTCCCCTGTTAATGTTATGGAATTTATCTTTTTCATTGAAAATTTAAAAATTGTTGTAAATAATCTACTTTCTGTTTTTGTGAGTGCTAAACATTCTTATTTCTGAGTCAGCCTTCGTTATTTTTTCTGTAATTACTCACAGAGTACTTTGTAAAAGTTGAAGTTAAGAAGGTCACACTGAAATGAGCTTCCTCCATAGAGATGGTAGGAAACAGAGGCAGATTTTAAGGTAAGGTATGCAGGGGAAGGGGGTATATACATCTGCAAAATGAGTGTAATGTATAAAAAAAGTACATTTCTCAAAGTGCTCCACTGTGATAACATTGACAGCAGCTTTACAAACTCCTCTACAGTTTTTCCAAATTTCCCTTGGTTAACAGCTCCCTGAAGATTTACCATACTGCCTAGAATCAATCAACACATGTTTGTCTGCCAAAGAAAAATCCTCCACAATGCTCTACTCACTTGCATTTGCCAGTCCAAATCTTCCTGTTACCCCCTGACTATTTGTTTTAAACTCAGGATCCAGGCAGCAGTAGGGAATAGAAATCAGAGCCACCCCAGAGACTTGCCAGGGAACCTCTTGTGAGAAAAGTTCTGTCTGTACTCATTGGTCACCCCTCATTCTCCAATAAAGAAACAAGATACTATTTGCTCGTTCATTAATCTGTAACAACTATTTAATAAAGCTTGGTTATTTATCTGGTAATGAAACACAGACATGAATAAATGCAGGTGTTGCTGTAGGTGTCTTAAATAATTAAGCTAGTTAAGCAGATAGTGGCAATAACATATGATTTGTGGAATGAGTGGCCAGGTGGGAGGATCCTGCAATCCCAGCAATTCAATGAATCCTGTCTCAGGATTTAAAAAAAATAAAATGATAATGAGGACTGGGGACATAGCCCAGGGTGAAGACCATATACAGTGTGGGAAGGAGAAGAGGAGGACTTTTTCTGGAGGATATCGTGTAAATTTTATCATGAACTAGAGTGGGATTTATCTAGAGGAAATGGTGTATGCCACCGAATGATACAGGGATAGAAGAGGTGTTTTCTCACTGGCATATACAGGTATTAGATGAGTTCATTTAACTTTTTTTAACTTAAGCATTTGAGTTTCTTAAAATCAGATTCCTACATCTGGAGTAATTCAAGGTAATTTATACATGGTAACGTATAGTAGAAAAATGAGCATTTTGCCTTAGAAAGGTTTTCCTTTGGTTACATATTCAAAGAGCCATTCAAGTGATCATGTAATTTCCATCTTTAAGACAGTTTAGAAGTGACACTGTAGGCTCACAGAAAAGAAGATGAAAGTAAATATTTATTGGCACAATTCATTTTCTCTTAAGATTTCAGTCATGCTTTGGATCAAATAGAGCTAAAAGACTTCAACGTTCCCAAGGCTAAATATCATGAAGCTCTCACATAAATTCCAATGCTATCTTTCATATTAGAATATATTAAAAGTGTCTTTGGTGACCCATAGGAAATGATTTTATTCTTATGCATTCAATTTGAAATAAAATCTTCCTAGTACAACACAGACATTCATAATTCACTTAATGTTTGCTTTATGCATCTAAAAAGAAAATAAAAATCAATGCATGATAGTGAAAAGAGTATTTTCTTTTGAAGACCATTTATTTATTTATTAAAAAATTTGTTGTGTGGCTATATTGTTATAGTGCTAGATACTAAAAATGCAGGTGAATGAGACAGGTGTGATTCTTGTCTCTGTAGGATACATTCTTGTGAAGGAAATGAACAACAATAAATAAGCCATTAACAAATACAGGTTCTGATAAATGCTATGAAACAAGTAAATGGTATTATCTGATCGGGCATCACTTAGGGCTGCCATGTTAGGTAGGGAGTAAAGAAAATCTCCGCACAACAAGTGATCTTTAAGCGAAGGCTTGAATTTTGGCTGTGTGAGTCAGTTTACAGGTATGTAGATTGAAGATCATAACTACCATCTGATAGGGCTCTTGACAACATCAAATGATACCATCAATTACAGTGCCATGTACAGTGCTTTTGTTAAGTAAATAAATAATAAATGTTAGGATCAAAATAGTTGCTTATAGAATACACCCCACCCCCCTTGCCTCTTCTTTAGCAGAGGCTGAGCTTATGCAAGTACCTCCGTACTCTGAAAAGCAGTATGGAATTTCAAATTCTCCTTCTTCCTAGAATATTAAGATACTGAAATCCAATTAAGAAATGCCCCAGTGCTTCTTTAAAAATTGCAACTTAACTTGTAACAGCTCATTGGAGTGCAGGAGGAGGGGGTACATGGGGTGACAGGGCTGGGCACAGGAGGCCAGGGGCAGGCATCCTGTGGCTCTTCTTTTTATATTATCTATTATATCTTCCTCTCCATTTCGCCCACTGCATCTTACCCATGCTGACCAGAGCTCTGGAGCTTACCTGCGGAAACAAATCTCCCAAAGGCAGGTGACAGCCACAGAGAGCACAGGAGCATATTTAACCCTGGGATTTCATGAAGTTTGGGCTTTTTTGAGTATGCTGAGGGTAAAAGTTGAATTAAATTTTTGAGAAAAATGATGACCAATAATATTTTTGGCCTTTATGCTCCTTTTGTGCAAGCCTCCATCCATGCTGTTGTATGCATGTGGCAAAAACTATAAAATCAGTTAAAATCCACATAACAGCTTACACATGATAAAGTATAGTCTAGTACATTATCCAAGAGGAATCTGGTAAGAATACATCAGAGTTTTATTGTTAGCCAGTATTTTCAAAATAAACAAAATGCTACTTTGAGGTATCAGGTGATTTTCTCAATAACACTCAGGTGTTACTGACTTGAGGGAGTTGAATTCCCATTTCTTTTTAAAATTTTATTGAGAGATAACATATGGGCTGTCATGTTACCCTCAAAAGAGAGGTGGAAACCATGCTCGGTCCTGCTCATTGTCTGCCTCTGCAAAAGAGGCTGCAGCATGCGACAGGCAGCCTGCTAGATGGGTTATGGTTAATTCTCCATTCACCTCTCGTCTAAATCAATTCTTTCCCTTTGTATCTTGGCTGCTAGGGAGTCCTGAATACATTTTAAATTTCTTTCTGACTGTGGTTATCACCTCGTTTCTTCATGCATTTTCTTCTTTCTTTTTTATTGATGTTTTAACTTTCCTGTGGGTATTTTGTCATTACATTGATATTTACACCTCCAACTGTTTCCAAAACTATATGCATACTTGCATCTTCGTGGGAAGCCTCCTTTAGTCTAGGAGGGAAGCTGGTAGGACATAAATCATAAGTCTACCCAGCTACTCAGAGCAATTGAGAGGCTTGCAATTCCAGAAAGACTTATTGGGCATTACAAAGCAAAGTCGAAGTTTTAAAGCACATTAACCTGCATAAAGACACAGATCTAAGTGAGCTTGACTTTGTAACCATAACTTTATGTAGAGCTCACTTATTTTACTCAGTTTTTTCATTTTCAGACCTAAATAAAATGACTCCTTTGTGGGGCCTCAGGTTACATCCAATAGGGCCACACTGAGACTGAGCTTCTGTTATACACAGAAAAAACATAAGAAAGTTCCACTTATAAAAACCTCAGATGATGCAAGAATAATTCACTTGCCAAAGCCTAACTGAACTATGTACAAATTGTCCATTGCTTTGAACTGATATATTTTTAGGTTTAGATGGGAAACAACTCACTGTGTTTTAAGATAACTATAGCTGTGCACATCAAGAATGACAGTAAAGATTTCTCTCTTCACACATAAATAGCAAAGATGCTGGGTTCCTTATATTGAAGTGAAGGTTTAAAAGGATCCTTGAATTTTCCAACTCTAGAGGTATATGTATTTGTGTGTGTGTGTGTGTGTGTGTGTGTGCACATGCACATGTATGCAGTTGTGTGTGTATCTGTGATAGTTTTCAAAACTGCACTTGTACTGACTCTTGCCAGTGGGATAATCACTAGATAAATCTGCTTCATGAAAAGATCTTACAGAGCAGGGGTTCCCTAATATTCTGGTTCCCAGTAGAGGGGCTCTTTGTTTATTCATTTCCCTCTACTCTACTGCAGTACTACTGCAAATGAGGAGTTAAATGTCATTGTATGCTCATATTTCCTTAGTTTTTTATTAATTTAACACAAATTGTGGTTGAATGTTCATCTCTCGACAACATTCTTAAGGTTATACTATAATGTACCATCTACACTGTGACACTGTAACACTTCTGAAAGCAGTATTATTAATACTCAGTCCCCAAAATACCTGATCCCAAAAAGAAGGAAGGAAAGGTGTATTTAGCTTACAGTTTGTGGAGGTTTCAGTCCATAATTAGCTGACTAGAAGGCAGAATGACATGGCATTGGGGCAACACTTCATGGCAGCAGCAAAAGCAATGGAGGGGAAGGAAAGAGTAAGACACTTTTCCCACCCGGCATATTGAACACAAGCCTCCCAAGAGCAGAGTGTAGCACTCATAAAATCTCTGTGCCCTCCTCTTGCACAGGATGAAGATATTTACAAAGTAAGGATCCTGGCTCCCTGCTGAGTCTCTCAGTTAAACATCTAAACTTCTCAAGTTGACACAATATATCAAACATTACACTGTGTTTTGGGTAAGGTGGTTTAGTCACTCTCTTCAGGGTCACACTGACATAAAAGGGAAGAGGTGAAGCCTGTTTACCTTGGATAAATGTCTCCACATTGTGAAGTTGAGTTCTTTGAGTTGCACCATGGGAATGAGATATTCAGCTATTTAGAATCTCAGAATCCACTTTTCCATGTAAGCATTTTCTCTTAAAAATTTGCTCACTAAAATGATTTTGAAAGCTCATGGGATCATTGGGAAAGTTAGGCAACTAGCACCAATGACATTTCCCTGATCTAAGTGAACAAAACCAAAGCTGAGTCCCAGGTGTCACTTGGTGAAGAAACTTGAACAATTATTTCTAAGATGGCAATATGTAATCCATTAACTAGTGATTTCCTACGGCGCATTTTTTATTCTGTAAATCTGTATAACTTGTACCCCTTCACTGTTTTTTTTTCTTTCTTTTCTTTTCTCCTTAAATAAATAAATTAAAAAAAAAAAAAGAAAAAAAAAAAGAAACAGCTCCTCCCTAACACGACTGTTTTCAGTGCTGTTCCCAGGAACTGGCAGTCTCAATAAGAAACTTCCTTTTTCATTGTTGCTCCAAACTGAATTACAGTCTATGTGGCTTTTGGTCACTGGGTCACCTGCTCATGTTTGAGTTGGAAAAGCAACAAGGAAGAGACTGGATGACTGTTTCTTTCACGAAAATGTCTCCTGTTAATGCAAAGATGTTTGTAATTGTTGTGGGGTGGACAGGAAATGAAGAAAATATTCATAAGATAGAATAAGAATGTGTGCATGATCTGTGGCACAGAGTTACTCTCGTGATCCAGTTAAGCAATGGGAAAGTCCACCGTAAGTGTTAAAATGCGTGATTCATCGCTATTCTGTTTTGGCATAACCTCGGTTGTATGTAATCCTTTATAGGTCACCTACCATTATTGCATTATTAGTTCAGGGAAGACAAGAAACACAGCTAATAAAATATTCCCACTACTAATTTAATAGTGTGACACACAGAGAGCTTCAGAAAATGTTCATTAAATAGATACAGATGGCTAAATAAGAATGTTCTTCCAACTTCCCACAGGGAAGGAAAGGGGTCACCTTCATTGTGAGATGTGACTATTTTATGGATTAAGCATTAGATCAGATTCAGGAACGATGTTTGCACACCCAGAAAACCAGTGCTCGTAGAGGTTGCTCCTACCCCCATATATTCCATGCTCATGTGGGCAGTTTAGTGCCCACTCCCAGAATGATTTGGGCCACTTCTTAAAATGTGCATGTTAAGAGTCGGAAGCATCATGCCACTTGATGAGTAAGGATTATGCCTGGTTGTTACAACCTCCACTTTCTTTGTGCACTTCTACTAATTCTGTGTGCTCTGACTCTAAGGGAAAAGCACATAAACTATGACCCTGTCGTTTCAGATCCATGTGACATGGCCACCTGATGTCCTCTCCTATGGTCCTCTTTGAAGATAAGGGCACAAAATGAAGATTAATGCAGGCTCAGTCCTTGGATCCTGTAAGTGATCTGAATTTATATCCTTTGTGGGAAATTGAATTAACACTTTCAGCTCTTCTTTCCCTCTGAGAAAACAAAGAGTTTAGGTGACTTGTTCTGCTTTATCCTGCTGCTAAGAGCTAAGCCAGAGCACAGTGTGTGTCCTCCAAATGTCGTTAGAAGATGTGAACCAGGGTAGCATCTGTTCTGTTCATGCTATTGGGTAAATCCACATTTCTGAGTGTGAGGTTAGAGACCCAGCAGTCAGATATTAGTTCAAGCAAGGACAGGTACCCAAATTGCTCATGAAACTGAAGTAATTTGTGGTCTGTGGTACATTGGCAGAGAAAGTCCCCAAGTTATTACAGTTCTCTTTAAGAATGCCTAGTATCATTTTCTTGTGACAAGACCCTTAAACAAGATGAATGGAGGAAACTTGTCCTAATTATGGGTGTTGTGTTGCTAAGGTTCCCAGGATTGAGGTTTTAGGACCAGCCATAAGTAATTTCTGGTAGAGAAAATCACTTTTAGACTAGAAAATACCTTGAAAGCCTTTCTACTAAAAGTCTCATCTTTGAATTTGTCTCTAGGTGCCTATGTGGATAGGAAAGGGGCCAAAGAATGAGAGGCAAGCGTGAAGCAAGTGAGGCGAGTGTGCACCCACAAGCAAAGAACCTCCAGGGTCCATGTGAAAATGTCCTTTAAACTAAGGGAAGGTGAGTGTTAAGCAGTCCTAGAGAGAAGACGCAAAGACTGGTCCTTGGACTAGTGGCAGAATTAGGTAGTTACCCAAGATGCACAGTGCACCCGCCTCTGATCCACAAGTGATCCACCATTTCTTTCTCCCCAAGAAGAGACTTTTGAAGCAGAAAAAAGTTATCCTTTTCCATTTCAATTAAGTAGGGCCCATCCTGAAACTGAGATTCAACAAATCTTATTTTCTTTCAGCTCACACTGGCTCTGAGTTTGTGTGCCTGTGCTTACAAGTGTATATATCAGCAGCTGCATTTGGAATGAAGACAGGAAACACAAAAAAGAAAGCCCTGGAGACAAAAGTACTTGCAATCGAGGTTCAAGATAGATGTAAGATGTGGCTACTTCGGTACCATTAAAGTTTTATCTTTGCTACGTTACAAACAGTCACACGGGAATTCAGCCACTTATTGCTTATTTTCCTAATTAGTGATCTCAATTAGTGGAGTTCCATTTCCCCAGTTTAAGTGCTGTGCTGTGTTGGAGGTTTCCCTGAGCCTGGCCATCCTGTAGCATAAGGAGCCCCACTAGCAGTTGGCATGGAGAGGCATAAAGGGAGTTGGAGACACCAACTGTGTTCTACTTGGGAAGCTGATGGGCTCCCAGGCTCACTGCAAAACCAACAAAGCTGTTCTACCTTGGTCTGTTTCTTAGGATCCCTAGCTAAGGGGAAGGTGAGGAAAGAGAAACACCAGAACTGGAGAGTGCCCTAACTCCACAATTGACTAGGTAATATTTAAAGCAATATTTAGGACAACAGGCTAGTGATGGTCCCATACTGGTCATCTGCTTTGTAACTAACACTTTATTAGAACTATAGCCAGGAGAACAGTTTGAAGCCAGTCTGTACCACATAGAGAGTTCAGGGCCAGCCTGAACTAAAATACAACACCCTGTATCAAAAAGACAAACAACAATCAAAACAAAATAAAATGTTGCTTTAATACCCTTTGGATTAATACTCTGAGTTCTTTAGAGGGCTCCATTTGTTCTGCACTAATCAGGATTTCTGGTATTTGGGTCCTAGATTAAATTCTGAACAGACTATTGGCTCAAACGCTGAGATCACATCTTTAGAATGTGCATATTGACAAAGCACTTAGAAACCAAAGTATGGCTAGAGGGAAGAGGTAGGAAGGGGTTCAACAGGGAAGGGAGAGAGCATTTTTTTCAAATGCCGTCAGAATCTCACCTTTCTCACAAGTCATTTATGATGTTTTTGTTCTGGCTAAGGGTATGGCTCAATATTTAACCTGGTCTTCGCCACTTAATAGATTTTTAGAGTTGTACTCTTAATTATTATACTTTTAGGATCTCGATGTGTTAAGTGAGCACAATAAAATACCCATTTCATAGGTTCATATTGTGGCTATCAAATGACATTAGATGCATATAAAGTTGTGAAGCTCAGTTTCTGGTATACACAAGGGGCTATATAAATACTAGCAGTTAATTTCCTTGTATTTGATGCTATCATTGCATTATTTACTAAGTGACTTCTCTATTACATTACATAGTGTACTATTATTGTATTACATGAATAGTAATAGGTATTCAATGTCAAATTATGTTATCCATGTTACAAGTTACATATAACATGTTGTATATGTAAATCATATATTTTATTGTCTGCATTTCCTGAAAAACTATTTTGTCCTTTGGAAAAAGAATTTACACAGTATGCCAGTCTCATAGTTTGGCTTTTGCTTGCATCCATTTAATTTGTCTTTTATTCAGTTGGTAACATGTTTTCAAAAGAAGTTGTAGTTGTCTTGCTTCCTCCATATTTGTCCCCCTTTTTTTACTTTCACAGTGATTTTGTGAGATATAACCTATTATCTACATTTGCCCCTTGAAGAAAGAGGCATTCAGAGAATGTATGTGATTATCCAAGAAAACTTTCATTTGGATGTAATCTCAAGCTAGGCACCATGATTCAGGCTTGTAATCTCAGCAGTTGAGGCTGAGGTGGGTGAAGTCTCACCCAGACTCTCTCTCAAGCAATGAAACAAAAATCTTAAATGCAATCTAATATACCAATCCAGTTGCAGTTCAACAGTTTGTTTTGTTTTCATCTTTCTGCTAGATCATACTGCCTTTCAGGAGTAAATATACTGAATATATCCATTATGGCTCAAAAATGATCCTTTCACTGGCTTGAGACTGCTTATTGTTACTTTTTCTGAGAAGTCATTACGTGTATCTCAGAACCATAGTGGATGTTTCTGTACCATCAGCTACTCTTTTGGGACTTCAGCACTTACTGGACACTGTGAAGTCACTCACACAGGTGGTAACTACACATTGACCTTCCCGAGATTACACAGTGTGCTTTACCTACCTCTGTGCCTTGGAGATGCTCACTTAACATACACTGAATGAAAGAGTTTGCCTGTGTGTACACTCATTTGATAAGAGTGGCAATCCAATCTTCCGGACACAGCCTGAGAGTTTATGCTGCTTTTCCCATAACGACTTCATCTCTTGATTATTAATGACATTCTTTTCAATTTACTCTATGGTTTATCTTGCAAGGCAAAAAAATCACCTAAAAAGCATGAAAGAGCATATTAAACATAGTATGCTTCCTCCAAATTTTATAAATAACTGCTTTTGGGATAGTAATAAAATGTTTGATATCATATTACTCTGAATTTGACATTGCTTCAGAAGTTCAGCTTGACTTCTAGAAAGTCTTGCATTCTGTAGATATTTAATAGCTCTTTCTAGATAGATGGCAAGACCCATGGAAGGCTTTTGGGCTACATAGATGAATACAACACAGCCCCTTCTGAAGGTCACACACTAGGCAAGAGAGGCAGGAGAGGGACCAGTGACTTCTCAGTATAGTTCCTTGGACACATTTTTTGGGAAAACTGAACGAGTGAGGTAAGGTCAGTTCCATCACTATTTTTTGCCATAGTATTCTTCATTGTAATTATGATTGGTGTTATTGGACAAAACTATGAAAAAGTCAATTTACAAAATGTACTGTGTAAGAAAGCACGATTCTTGTGGAAGAAATAAGTTTAGTACAATGAAACAGAACTCCTTGACACTCTAAGCACAATGCAGTTGGAAATGAACTCAGAAGGCAGCTCAGAGGTGCATGGGGCTGTGAAAGTTCTATATTGGGCATGCACTTGCATCCTGAGTGAAGTCATTCTCCATTGAACAAGCGCACTTTTTGAAAAATGAACTTGCGTTGATGAGCTTGTCTATGGCTTTTCCCTGGGAGAAATCTGATTTAAACAAATTAAATTTCTTCTACTTTTTAAATTGAACAAGCCAGATCCTCAGACCTATCTCCCTCACTCCCATGCTGGAGTGAGACTAAGACCAAACTATAATTGGCAATTAATAACTTCAGATTCTATTATGGAAGTCTCGTTACAAATTCCATCTGCACAGGAGCTTCACAAGAAAAGTACGTGCTTGGGTTTTGTGGTGAGCAAAATCCCTCTCCGTGCAACTAAGAAGGTCAGAATGACATTGAGACAGGAGACTTTGCCCCCTGGTGACCTGCCTTGGGGCCATCACTGGACATCTGTGTCCCTGCTTGTGCCCACCATGGCAGAGGCAGGTGAGAAGTCAGGTCCTCCTGCAACCACATTGTGTAAACTAACAAGGTGAGTCTCATACAGAAAACTCAGGTTTCTTCCATTCAAAGTCTTCTAAAGAATGCTTTTCTTGTACCTATGAAGTCCTCTTATTTCTATACATAAATCAGGGCTTTGAATACCAAGAAAGATAATTAGAAAATTGGTATGATGTATGTATACTCAGTCTAATTAATAACAGGACATACAAATTAGGATGATTTATTAGTTTTCCCCATGAACTGGCACATGCACTGCACACATACACACATATACACACACACACAAGCAGTACTAAATTGGGAAAATGTCCAGCAGGGAATGTGCTCTTACACACTTCTTTAGCTAACAACTGGAAATGTGTATCTGTAGGTATGACTGTGTGTGTATATCCTTGAGCTAGCAACTCTGTGTCTTGAGGATAAAAACAAAAATGTAATTCAGAATGTGAACATAGACCACAATAAATGTTTTATTTCTTGAATTTTCACTTGTAATAGTTAAAAATCTGGAACTAGGACTGATAAAACTCTGTAGCACAAGCAACTGCTCTGCAAGCACAAGATCGTGAGTTTGATTTCTGATACAACAACAACAGCAAAAAAAAGAATCATGAACTAAGTAACACTAAAGAATCGGAAGTATTAAATGTTCTTCTGTATAAAATAGAAGGCTTTGTAGCCATTAAGGTGACACTGTGGCAGCACTTTGGGAGGCTGAGGAGGGAGGATTGAAAGTTTGAGAGCAAAGCTAGGCAATTCAGCAGCTTAGTGAGACCCAGTCTCAAACACTGAACCCAACCCAAGCCAACCAATACAAAACAAAATGTCTTTAAAAAGGGAACCTTTGGGGAATATAGGTCTAAGTTCCACCCCTAGCAACACAAAAAGAAAAAAGTCATAGATGAAAACTTACCAAAACTCAGCAGAAACAGTTCAAGGTGGTTTCAATAGTTTTTGTTTGTTTTTGGTGAATCACTCCCTGTTTATATTCTTTCAGCATTTTGTAATGTTTTGCAGTGAAAAAAAAATCTGCTTTTAAGTAACAAAAATTGAATGTATATTTCAAAGGCAAAATGTACCCTAAACATCTCCCATCGTCAACAGCGATCATGGTTTATCAAAATACCTCAGCCTGAAGGACCTGAATGAGCATTATTTTAGTTAACAGTGACCACTGTTTATAAAAACACCTCAGCTTGAAAGACCTGAATGAACATTTCTCTAGTTCAACTCCAAAGACTTAAAGACATAGAATCATGCCATAACCTTGGGTGGTGATTGTAAGGGTGTTACTTCTTCCTAAATTAATGCTCAAATTATCAAGCATTCAGCAAGATGTTGTCTGCATTTCTGGAGATGAGGAGTGTAGGGGGAGGGGGAGGAGTGTAGCCTTGAAAATATAAATTGCCTGTGAGGGTCCCCCTGGCTTGAAAAATAGAAGAATTAAACCTCTGCTTTTTAATGCAGAGAAGCTAGGGGCGAGACAGGGCGGGATACACTAATTATTTAGCTTCAATGGTGACATAAAATTGTAATATTCGCACAGCGATTACCATGCGCGAGAGGAATGATCAGACATATTGATGGAATAGAATGGGGATGTGGATACTTCAGCACAGCTCCTTAGCTGCACACGATCAGTAACACTCTGGTTGATTTTCAGTATGGTCTCTCCTGTTCTTTTCATCACACCACTGTCTTCGAGACCCTAATGATTTCTCTCTGCATATGATAGTTCACGTCATGTAGTAATTTCCAGTTGTGAGATAATGCATTGGAATAAAGCTCTCTGGCACCTGAGATTTTGAGAACTTCTTTGATGCTGATTCTTCACTGAGTATGAATCTAATGCTGTGAATGTTGGGGGCTTAGTGGAATAAGAAGTTGTCTTGTGAGAAATGATAGTTTAGGAAATTTTTAAATGAATAACAGTAGTTATCTGAGAATCCGTCTTAGTTACTGTTACGGTTTAAGAAATGGTGGTCAACTTAACGCCAGCTGGATTACATCAGCATGGCATTGAGTGAAGATACTCCACCTGAGGAAAGTTGCCAGGATAAATAGGTGGAGAAGAAGGGAGATGTTGAGGGTTGAGGCATTAAGGAGGCCTTGTGGGTTCTCCTACGAGTTGCTGTCTGAGCTGTTGGTTCTCCTGGAGAAGCTTTGGTCCTCACATCGAGCATTGCTTCCTGGCTCCGGAAGGGAAGACATGTGCTGCTTAGTCTCCAGGATGAACTCGTCACGCTGCTTCCTGGCATGTACCCGACTGTGCTTGTCGAAGAAGGAGCTTGGGGCCTCCGTGTCACTGAGGACAGCTGTGGTGCCTTTCAGGATAGCCCTGGTGTTTGTTGTGACCGTAACTTCTTGGCTCCAGTGTAGAACCCTCATCCCACTAGCACAGCTCCTTCACCCTGCTTGGCATAGACTTTCTGGCTTCCACCACTGACCCTTGGGTCTTTCCAGCACAGATCCATAAAACAGACTGGCGTGAGTCCTTCTTGTGGGCTCTGGACTTCCACTTGGACTTGTGGGAGGCATTGTCCTGAGCTCTGGGTTTTTATCTGGACTCATGTGGGACATTGCCATGGGGTTTAGGCTCTTGACTAAATAATCTATGTCTTTAGTGTTGCGGATAGATTTCCTGCATTTTCCTGTGTTAACTCCCGTTGACCATTATAAAAATATTATAAACTCCATATCCTAATCCTAGTTGTTCTCTGTGTATAACCCTTGACTACAACAGTTAGTTTTTACTTGTTGTGGAGACAAAATACCTGATGTCCAAAGTTAGGGAAGGAAAGATTTATTTCTTACAGTTCTTGGAAGTTTCAGTCTGTACTCAGCTGGCTCCAAGGCAGGGTGGCTGGCAGGGCAGCCATTCATGACTGTTGCAAACAGCAAGGCATGAGCAAGCAAGAGAGACAGACACATCTTCTTCTCACCATTATATCATATCCTGGCTCTACCCCTAGGTGGATGTAGCACTCATGCCACCAATCAGAGTGCTAGACAATGAACCAATCACAAATTCTAGATTTGGTTGAGTTCCTAATTGCATGAGGCTTGAGGGCCACTGACATAAACCATGCCAAAATCTGTATTTAAAAAATGTCAATTTTTACAGTCATGACTATGGGGAAGTCTAGAATACTCAGTATTTCCATACCTTATAACTTGCTGAATATTAAATTATTAGGAACAGAGAATTAGGAACTGAGGAAAAATATGAATACTGAAGACTTTAAAAACATAACATTTTCAAATTCCTGAAGAGTAAAACTTTGAAAAATTAAGATAAAAAGAAAATTCTCAGAGATATTAAGTGGATGCTTGCTTAGTTTTTACATGTAACGATTCTTTGCAATGCAAATGATATATTATGGGAATACAAATGAATAAAATTACTATGACATACGAAGTCCTATTTAAGCAAGCTGATGAAAAGACTTCACAACAGAAACCATCTATTTTTCATGTAATCAAAGAAATAAGATTAAAGACTGAATCTTCTCTCTGTTTAAACTGATAAAATGAATAACATCACAATAACAAAGGAAATAAAATCAAATATTAAATCTAGTAAACAGAATTGAGAAGCTTCTTACATGTTGCTGGTATAATTATAAATTAAGAGAAATTTTTAGAAACAGCAGTGTGGATTAAGACTTTAACGCATGACTTTGCCTCTCAGCTAATTTCCAGTAGCTTATTTCAAAAGGATGATTAGAGTCATAATAAAAATGATCTGTAAATATCTCTCATCATTACCATATGTCTACTAATAAAAATCTACAAGCAACCATATCATCTAAGTTATGAAGTTTTGTTAAATAAATTTTGGTGTAGTATAAAAGCAAATTGTATGCAGTCACTAAAATCATGTTTCTTACAGTATTCAAATACATGCAAAACACTTACAGTATATTGCTAACTATAAAAAGGATAGTAAACTAAATATAGATATACAATGTGGTTTCACTTTTTACATAAATGAATGCGTGTGTGTGTAAAAACCACTTTTCCAAAACCTAGTAACACACTCCAAGCTGAGCTAAACCCCTAACCCTTTCATTTTCTTTCATCCACCTGTAGTTCATTTTCTGAGAAAGACAGAGTGAAGGATAGAACTGTATTTTCTGTCCTTCAGATAGCACATTGTACTCACATCTTTGATCTTTGTCTGTCCCAAAATCTGACATATTTCTCCTTTCCTATTGCTTTTTATTTGTTGATTCTAATATTTGTTTTCAGTTTCTTCTTTTACTGGTATATATTTTTGATGCATGGCTATTAGGTTCATCTTGGGGAATTGGTACACAGGCATATCCTCTGGCAACCAGTGTTATTCCTCCTTTCTTCTTTCCTCTCCCTGTTTCTCACACACATGACCCTTTTTCCATCTCCACAAAGACTACCTCTGTTTCCAATCATGATGCCCATACCTAGAATCCCAGCTACTAAGCAGGCTGAGGCAGGAGGATCACAAGTTAAAGGTGACCACCTTCAGGCCTTATTTCCGAGTCACTTTCAGATTCTTGATTCTGCTTCCCCCCAGCCCTCCCCAACTAAATTGAGCTAATGTTATTGTGTAAAAATCTGCAAACAATTGTATCTGATTGGGAAACTTTTTCTACATGTTTTCTGCAAAATTGTCAAATCTATTTTTACCGTTACTTTATATGAATTCAGCCAGCATTACTAGTCTGGTAAGAATTCCCGTTAGAATTTATCAAGCAATTGCACTGTGTATAGATTGATGTGGGAGATGTGGTATATTTGGCAAGAATTTATATTTCATCATGACACCTTGCAATACCTATGTCCACTCTGATGCTAGTGCTCTTCCTTAGTGGTTCTTTATGAAGTCTTCCACATAATTTTATAATTTTTCTATATACTTCTTCCTTGGATCTCTTGATTACTTTTTTGTGCATGCTCTTTTTTTCTTGTAATCATTTTTTTGAAAAAACTGATCATAGAGATGTCAACATAACTCCTATTTCTAAGCTAAAAGCATGGAGTCAGTGTCATGATTGTAAAACACTAGTCTGAGTTCTGGTCCTTAACTTAAAATTCACCTTTCAATATTTTTCCTCAGAGTAAAACTTTCACATCACTTATGAATTTTTGTATGTTTCCCTAGTGCAAGTCTATTCTGTGTCCAGTAAATCCCTGAAAAAACTGAATTCAAGACAATAATCAGTATTGGGTTTTAATTGTCACCACTTCAATTTTTGCAGCTACTTTTGATCTGTTTTTGTTTTTTGGCTTTCTCTCAGTCCTGACTATAGAATACTAAAGAGGCAGCTATTATTAAAGAATCAACCTGAAGCAAAGGTATCTTTTGTAACTTTTTTCTAATATTGGGGGTTGAATGGGTAATAAACATATTTTAAAAGTAAAATTTGTCCTTCTATTGAATCAGGATCTATGGACATATGTTTTACTAGTGCCTATAATAAATGATCTAAGTAGTCAGGGATTTTTACTTTTCTCCCCCAAAATAATTGACAATCTAAAATAAGTAGGAGCTTGGTTTTTATCCTTCTTAGATCTTTAAGAATACACACTTGACAGTGTCTCCTGCTCTAATCTCCTGTCTTGCTGTCAGGCTAGTAGGAGTATTGGATAGCAACTGTTTGTGCTCCAGTGGAAATGGGTAGTTCCTCTGGCGGTTGATCTCCTGGCTGTCTAAAATTCCAGGAGAACATGGTAGATAGATAACAGCAGCTATGGAGGCTCTCTGAGATAGCCAGCTTAGATTCCAGGAGTGGTGTGGTATGGGGAGTCCTAATCAGGGGGAGATATACCCTGCTGACCCAGGAATGAACTAAGCTGAGAGAAATCAACTAGAAATGCAATCCCGGTGCTACGACTGGAACAGCTAAAGTCTCAGTGCTGAGGCTGGAACCAGTGCCTCTGGAAAACCGTGGCTTGAATTTCCTGCTGCTGCTGCATCTGAATCAGCACAGCAGGGTTAGAGACACTAAAGCTCTGAGAGCTGGAATCAGCGAACCAAATTGAGAGCAGAGCTGGCGGGGAGCTCTGCATTAACCTGTGGTGAGTGAGAGGAATGGGGACCATTCCATAGACTAGGAGGTTCCAACAGAGGACATTCTGGGACCAGCAGACTAGCCAGAACAGGGTGCTGCAGTGACTTCAGTCGCATATTCCCCTCTCAAGCAGGATTGGTGGGGAGCACTTGAACTGGGTGATGCTGTGGACTAAGACCCAGTAGGCTAGTCCAAACCAGGTTCCTGTGCCTGGCAGTGCACCCTAAAGCAGTGAAACCTTCAGCAGGTTGACTGATCTGGAGGGGTGGGCCCAGCATAGGCTGCCCAGGTCTGTGTCTCCATAGTACACTGCAGTGCCCAGGAACACATAGCCAGCATGATTCAAACAAACTGTAACTGACAAAGAAAGAAACTGGGTCTCCTATATACGCTTGTATGGAAGGAACAAAAAGTATGGGAAGAGGGAGCAACAAGAAAGGGTCCTCAGCCCCCAATCCTGAGAACACTGATCCAGGAAAGGTAAATGCAAAGGAGAATGAGGAAGAAAACATGGGATATCATGCACGGCACCAATAGTCATAAAGTGATATCTCCAGGACCTCAGAGATAAGTTCAAAAGTGAAATATTTAACCAAGTAAAGCAAGATATAAGTAGAATAGTTAAAGAAATGCTAAGCACCGACCAAGAAAAAAGAGATGGTGAAATGGAAAAAAAGAAAAAAAAAAAGAGAATTGTTTGATAGAGAAAATGTAGAAGACATGAAGCAGGTTCAAAGAGATTACCAGGAAACTAAAAACTCTACTGAAAGCTGGCATAACAACTTGAAAGAAACTAAGGATAGATTATCTGAACTGGAGGACAGGTTTGCAATGTGGGAGCATAAAAGGAAAAACTTCTTAAAAATAACAAGGAAACAAACAGTAATAATACAAAGGCTAGAAGATGATAAGAGGATCTATAATTTAAGAATTAAGAATGTAAAGGAAGAAGCAGAGATACAAACAAATGAACTGCAAAGGCTATTCACAGAAATGATCAATGAGAACTTCCCTAATATGGGAAAAGGTAAAGATACTCAGATCTATGAGGCATACAGGACTCCAGCCACCTACAACCCAAACAGAACTACACCCACACATATAATAATCAAAATTCCAGAAATCCAATATGAGAACATAATATTAAAAGCTGTCAGAGACAAGAAACAGATTACATACAAGGGAACACCAATCAGAATTACAACAGACTTCTCCACACAAACCATCAAATCATGAAGAGCGTGGGGCAAAATAATTCAAGCTTTGAAAGACAATAACCTCCAGCCAAGATTGATATATCCTGCACAACTGTCCCTAAAAATTGATGGAAAAACAAGGTGCTTCCAGGATAAAGAGGAACTAGGGGAATTTGCAACCACGAATTCAACTCTACAGAGAATACTGCAGGATACTCTAAAAGAGAAAAATACCAAGATTCCAGAAACAGTGGCAGAGATGCCACAATTAATGGAGTAGAAAGTGAAATGAAGAAGACAAACTGACAACTAATGACAGAAAAAGAGCTCAACAGAAATGAGGCAGAGAAGTTTGGATGGTATGAACAGCTATTTTGGAGAAAACAAGACATCATAATACGTAGTGCTCATTTAGTATCATCTTCTTTGAAGTCCCATCAAGCTTTTGTTCTTCTGTCTCTGTCAATCTTAACATGTTGTATCTTACTAGATTTTATTTTATGTGATAATATAAACAAAAACTTTTATAGATGAGGAGATAATACAGAAACCATTGTTCATTTTCTATTAGTTGGTTCTAAATAGCCTGTAATACTGTCATTCTCTTGAATGGTTTTACATTGTCTTGATATGTTTGATGCTACAGTATACGAAGTTATACTCAAAGATTTCAAGGAAAGAGACCCTATGGTAACTACTTTTATGTCAGGGTATCTTGGGGTGAAATACTATTTTACTTAAATGGTTATGTTCTGACCTGTGCTGTTTTGTTGTTACATCCTCTTTTATCTCTATCTCCTTTTTTAATTTTATCTTTTTAATTAAGGGAAATATAAACAAAAATAGCTGGATATATTATAGTAATCCACTTTGATTTCCTATTAACTTGATTTGAAACCCTATATTGCTCTCACCATCTTGTTTTGACTGATTTTACTCTATTCTGTTTTGCTTGATAGTACCAAGTTTGAGAGTATAGGCAACAACTGTAAAGACAATAAGATTCATTATGGTTCCCATTCTGGTTTGACTATTATCTTCTTTTGAAGTCCTGTAATGTCTCCAGTGTTTTGGTTTTATTGGTTTTGTTCTTTACTGTTTTCTTCAATTTTATTATAACTGATGATATAGGCAATTCTTAAGATAGCAAGAGGCATTATGGTAACCATTGTTGATCATCTTGTATTCTGTTTTTACATTTGTACTATGTCCATCCTTTTGATTTGACTGACTCTGTTTTGTTATGTCACATTTGGTTTCATCCTCTCAAAAAAAATGTAATAAGAACTGTGTGAGTAATAAAACCCAAAATGTGTAATTGTCATTGTAAAAAAGAGAGGAAAAGAAAGTGCTCTAAAGGATATAAGTGTATGTATATTTAAGTGTATAAGATAGATAACCATATTACTGACTTTTTGTTGGATCATTGAACAGAACTCACTGTTTGAAACTCACTGTTTGCAGTCTCACTGTTTGAAATGCTGTAGGCACTTTATATGCTTTAATTTTGTAACTTGAACAACTATTTCTAAGATGACAGTATGTAATCTATTAACTAGTGATTTCTTGTTTATTTTTTTGAAAGTCTGTATAACTTGCACACTTTTCCTGTTTTTTTTCCTTTTTCTCCTTAAATAAAATTTAAAACAAAGAAAAATAAAAGCGAACTAAAATAAATCAAATTAAAAGTAAACTAAACTAAATGTAAGCCAGTTTATTATTTTTCGTTCAGAGTGATGTTAGCTTGCTTGGGTTTGTTCAATCTCACATAAATAAAGCTTTGGATAACTGCATGTATGTTTAAGTGTATAGGATTGGCAACCACGTTACTAAGTTTTTGTTGGACAGTTGAACAGAACTGTTTGCAGTCTCCCTGTTTGAATTCTTACTTTACATGTTCCACTTTTGTATCTTGAACAACTATTTGTAAAACGACAATATGTAAATATCAACTAGTGATTTCTTACTGTTTATTTTTTCTCTAAATGTATGCACGATTTCTACCTATTTTCTGGTTTTTTAGTCTTTCTTTAAATAAAATTTTTTTAAAAAGTAAAAAAAAAATAAAATTAACAGTAGGATATTCATCTCCAAATGCAATAGCAACTTGTAATGCTGATTGTCTTTCACCAGAATCAATGTTTAAGATGAACATTACATATTTCCACCTAGCTTATAGGTCTGAGTAAATCCTCTAAAGATATCAGTGTAATCATCAGGGTCATCTGAAAGTTTTCCAAGTTCCAGCTTAATTTTCTTTGTCACTGAGAGAAAGAGACCTATGAATGGTGGCAGTCTCATATTGTAATTATAGCTTGAGCATAAATAAGAATTACTTCTTAATGTAAATATAAAGCTTGAGGGCCAGAGGTTTAGCCCATTGGCACAAGCACCTGCCTGGCAAGTGTGGGGTCATGAGTCTGATCTCCAGTACAAAATACAAAACAAAACAAAACAAAACAAAACAAAACAAAAACTTGAACATAAAGCAAATCTGACTTTTTTTCTTCTTTCTTACAGTATGATTTTAGTTGTAAAAACACACCATAATTAATACTTCCCTCTGTATTCTATTTTGGCTCTAAGAGGTAGGTAGGCCACACACTCATGTAGAGAAATATCAAAAGGGTCTTTTTCAACATGGAAGGGTTGAACATATCTCAGTGCTTACGAATGCATTCCAAAAGAGTAACAGCCTTTGTTATTGAGTTGCCCATGTCTGTAACATGAAAAGCAATGCAATAAAGGGATGAGATTTTGACAATGAGCCACCTATTTATGAGAAGCTACTATTTTTTTTTTAAATCGGTACCAGGGATCAAACTCACAACTGCCTGCTTGCAAGGCAGGCGCTTATGCCACTGAGCTAAATCCCCAGCCCCAAGCTACCTATTTATGCAAAAAAAAATTGAGCATCACTTTGTTATTTCTATTTGATAATGCCGCAGGTACCCCTCAGGTTGATTCTACTCCAGAGCAGGTGGATGCCATCTGGAGAGAGTGGAAGACGAAATTCAGTCCGTCTATCCACCCTCAAGCTGCATGCAATCTCATTTTCTCAGGTAACTCATGAACCTTGTTTTTATAAGCCTAGCTGTGACAGGAATATTTAAAGAATGCAGTATAAATTTATAATAAACTGTTGATTTCTTATTGTAAAAAGATGAGTTAAACACTCGTCTAACTGTGCTATGAAGAAGACTCCCTCCAGAGACAAAGTCAACAAGTAAACTTGAGGAACTCCACTTTGGGCAAAGTCTCCCAGGCAACTATGCATTTTATCTAATCACCTAGGCAGTCTTTCCTAGCAGTGAGAAATGGCTATGCTTTATTTGAAGCTCACATATTTATCATCTAACAATCACATTTTACATGTTAGTAAAAGCACATTAGTTTTTTATGCATGCAGAAAATGGTGACAAACATAGTTTTTTTCTTAACATATGTAAGGCACAAATGTAAATCATTTGCTTCTAATAACTTTGCAATGTAAACATTGGTTGCAGTCTGCCTCAGCCTAATTTCTGAAAGGAGAGGTAGTTTAATTGCCTGAAAAGTTTAGGGAATATTTATAGTTTACTAGCAGAGAGTTATAAGTAGACAGGTTAGTGGACATTTTCTGTGGTCATGAGCCAGTTTCCACTGAGGAACGTTTGGGTGTCCATCAGAGAGTTGTCCTGGCCATGAACCCTCAATTATTCTGTTTCTGCTGGCCCAGATAGCCAGAAGTCAGTCGCTAGAAAGGAATTCAGCTATCCATCTGATCAACATTCTACTGGCCATTGGCTTCAATGGGGATTCACAAGAGAGATGCTGGTGAAACCGGCCCTCCGCTTTGAAGAGTGACAGCTGCTGTAGGAGTAATTAATTAGCTGGCAGAGTAGCCACTGTCTGTCATAGTTCTATAAGGGACGGTGAAAAGCCTGAGTAAGATCATTATCTAAAGTTTCACTAAAGGTTTTAAAGCTCATAACTTATTATCAAAGTATTTTCTTATACATATAAATGAAAGATTGGAAACCCTCCCTTAGTCTAAATGTATTTGTGCTGCTTTTGGAAATAGCTCCTTCTGATTTCACCCAGAAATCAGATTTTTACTTTGTGTTTCAGGTTCAATCTATAGAAGGAGACTTGCCAGTATGTTCTCCCAGAATATGTTCTCCCAGAAAGGCAAAATTCGAGCATCTCATCTGACTCAGTGACAGGGTACATGTCCCTTATTTAAGATGATTTCCCTGCCTTTGCTGACAGCAAACACTCATTTTCTATGGATTTAACTTGGTAGGAGGAAAAGATTGGAACAGTCTGGAATTCTTTTTAATATGATATGCCTCTAAGAAGGAAAGTACCAAGTGGGGGAAAAGATTAGAAGTAAAGCCAAAGAAAGGAAATTGAAACAAGACAAGCTTGACATTTCCTCTAGAGTGTAGAGAGGAGAGTCAGAGCCAGTCTGTCCCAGTGAATCCTGTCCTCCAAGTCTCAAGGGCCAGCCACCAGCCCAGTGTTGTTTAGATGGTGGAAGGAATCATGGGTTTCATAGGTGTGTATATTTTATAAGTCTGACCTAGATTTTAAGAAGAACAATTTTATAGAAGTTTATATTAAAGTCTACCAGGGGTATACTAATGTTACTAGGTTTATCTTTTAGAAGAATAATCTCTTGGTTTTGTTGATGTTTTGCATTTACTTTTAGTATCTAATTTATTTTGATTTAGTTATTATTATTGGGTTCAGTTGTTTTTTCTAGTTTCTTGAGTTTTAGAAATAACACTCTCAATATGAGGTTTTCTTGTTTTGCTTTTGTTTTATGTAGATATTGATTTTTGTAAGCTTCCCTCAGTATTGTTTGTGCTGAATTCAACAAGTTTTGTTATGTATATTGTGCATTTTTTATTTGCTTGAAAAACTTTTTAAGTCCTAAATTTTTCCTTGTTCTATTTTTACTTAGTAGTATAATGTTTAATTTTATGTACTTGAATCACTTTCAAAGTTTTTCTTCTTGCTAATTTCTAGTTTTATTGAATTATAGTTTAAAAAGTACCCAGTGTGTTTCATTTTTTTCTATAAAATTAGTCAATATTTGTTGCGTGACTTGTTGTATCTGCTATCCTGGAGAGTGGTCTGTGTGCTTAAAGAAGGATGTGTGCTCCTGAGCTGCTGGGTGAAATGTGCTGTAGATACATTTCAATCTGAATAACTGTGCCTTTGGAGACAGAATTTCTTGCCCCAATGAATGTCCTGAGTATTTTTCTGTTTCTTCTAATAATTTTGCATCCATTCTGGTTTAGATCTAAGAGGTCTTCCAAAAGCTCCATGTTTTTGGAAGGTTATTGTAGTATAGTGATGCCATACTCATCATGGATTAGTCCACTTGGGCATTCACAGCTGACTTGTGGTTGGGAAGAGGTCTTTTCAAAGGTACTCGCTAAGGGCATGACCCGAAAGGGTGTGTTTCCCTCTCTGGTTACTCCCCTGTCTCTCTGCTTCCTGGCTGCCATGGGCTGAGAATTTTGTACTTCACCATGTTCTGTATTACCATGTTTTTGCATGAAGCCAAAATATCTATGTATTAAAACTGTGAACCCATATACACCTTCCATCCTTTAAATGGTGGGTGGAGAATATTCCCAATATGGAAAATAATAAAAGTTGAGGTAGAGAATATACCAACCATCCTGATCCGATCATTATACACTGTATACCCGTGTTGAAATGTCATACTATGTACATCTACTATACCATTATTATGTGATAATCAAAAGCAAAACTTAAAAATGAGCATACATGTCCCTATACATTGGGAGGCAAGTGAGATACATTTTATCTGACCTGTGTATTCAGTTAGGACTCAAATCACTTGAGGCAAGTTTTGGGATTTTCATCCATAATTACCCATATATAAGCTGCATATCAGCTTAACCAAAAGCTTATGTTTTTCTATCATGTGGCAATTATTAGACTTTGAATAAAACAAAGGAGCATCTGAGACGATTATTCATACTCTGTACATTCCTTCTATCATGTAACTACCAGTATTCTCAACTATAAAAGACTATTATAAATGTATCTGTGTCTGAGAGTGGCTGGCAAATGTCTGTAGTTTTTTTCTTATGTTATATATATTTTAATTATTCCAGTGATTCAGATGTTCTTCTCCTTGAACATCATCCCTAAGAATTGAGTATAATAATGTACTTATGTATTATTTTTCCTTGATTTTTTTCCACTTAACTATCCTTTCTTATAATTCTCTTACCATTTGAACTATAATTATTTGATTGTTTCTTGTGTGGTAGGCATTTGTTAAACATTTGTTGAATGAATGATGGAATACATGAATAAATATTTTCTTTTTAAATAATTAAATAAGTCAAGAAATGCTTACATTAATATGTAAGCATATATTAATATCTGTGAATACTGTAAGAGTATCATTTACCTATAATAACATTATAAAAGGGAATTTATATTTTTTTCTAAGCAGTTAAGAATTTTGTTTGTCTGTTTTACTTCTAAAGTACCACTTCTTTTAAATGAACACATAATATTTTGATGTAGCTATTAGAGAATTAAAATCATTTATATTTTTTGGTATTATATAAGATTTTGTGACATCCATATACAGAGTACTTTTATTAAGCCTTATTTTTGCCTCCACAGTTTTGTCCTTGACTTTATTATCCTTAAATATTTATATTTATTTTGTTGTATTTCTACATACCACCTAAATTTCAAAACTAGGACACAGCCACCCACAAAGATGCAGTTTATATATAATTATCATAGCACCAACAAGTTGTGTATATGAGTTGTCTATTATTTATAATGTGTTACTTTGACAAAACTCTGTGCTATTTTAATGAAGAAAATATACAGCCCAAACCTACACTGAACTGTTGCAATCAACCAGAGTGAATAGTGAAGTGAATGGATGAACTTTTTCAAAGCATTCTGACTTACAGGAGTTTTACAAGTGCAGCCTGACCTACTTACCCACCTCTCTTAGTGTTACTTTCTTCTTAATAGAAGGATCGTAACTCAGGGGAATATGATCTCTTCCAGTGCATGTGCTTTGTTAATATTGTGGCCCTCATGGCTCTGTTCAAAATGTAGGTATAATATTCCTCTGTCGTCTAGCATATAGTTTTAAATGAGTGAAATTCATGAGAAAATCAAGACAATATTCCAGTTTTCCCCAGTTCTTTTAGAACTTAAGGACTAAAGAATTCATTTCAGTTGATATCATTACAAAGTAAACTTTGTAATGTAATAATTAAGTGACAGTGTAGACCCCAAATTCTTCTATCATAAAGTCAAGCAATGAGTCTGACACTGTGGTAAGTACAGTAACCCCATCTTGTATGCTGATGTCGCTCTGCTTCAAAGTATAGCTTTTCATGGGTGATAGTAGTGAATTCTGTATAGTAAGATGGATATTTTAGAAAATGTTTTATAGATACACACAGTGTGATTTTGTCTAGTGGAAAATACATATGATAATAAGATATTTCAATAGATATTTGTTGAAGAAGTGTTTGGTATTTGTGGGAAACAGGAAGAAAACATTAGAAACTTAGAAAAAATAAAGTCATATGACATATTAAGGGCACCTTTTCAGTGTAGCATTTTAGTAAGGTAAGCTTTCCTAAGAGTTATTATTAACAATATTGTGAGAGTGGATTTATTCACTCATTTTAAACAGGTAATTGCTGAAAATCTATGAACTTGCTGGTAGAGTTAGACCCCACAGAAGACAAAGAACTCAATTATATCAGCTCCAATAGCTCCCTCCCAGATAATCTGTATATGTCTTTCTTCAAGTGAAGGTGCATTTTTATGATACATTTTTAATTTCCATCAAATATTAATGTTTTTTTCTCACAGAATCATGCATAAATCAACAGAACATTAGAAATACCTATGTAAATTTTGCAATTCTCTTTAAGATGCAGGCTGTTTTTATGCCTGCTGTTGAACTGGAATTATCTGTGTGTGTGGCATTGGAGGGAACAGAACAAGATGAATTTGATACCTATTAGTTTCCAGTGTTCTACTACAAAAGCCAATTTTTCTAGCTTGCATTCATACATTGTTTTCACTGGGCAATTTTAAACAAATAATTAGTCTTACATGTTTAGCATTCCTCTGAGACCACCAAGTCTTTTCACACATCATGTTTATTTTAGACATAGCCTTTGCAAGCTAGCATACAGTGCTTAATTAATTTTTAGAGACAGAGAATCGGGTATAGGGAAGGGGTAAGTTAATTTTTAGAGGTTAGAGAAAACAGTTTATTGAAAGGTTTAACAGCTTTGATGTTAATAATTCTCCAGGACCCATTAAGGAAGGAGGACCCAGAACAATCTTACCCAGAAGTCTTGACTCTGCTGCACCTGGGGGACTAACTTTCTTCATGAATGGTGCCTCCATTTCAGACTGTTGTTATTTAGTGAAAGTCATAATATAACAGAAAATGTCCCTCAAGCCACTATACTCTGGTTGTCCTGGTGATAGTTCCTGTTACAGTTCCAGTTACTGCTGTTTCCTAGAAATGGCTGGTCACTGTGATGCATAGCTGCTGACTATGATACACAGTGAAAGAACCAATCAAAGACAGACAGACTCTACTTCTGTATCCCTCTTTTGCAACCCCCGATAAACCTCCCTCCCTGGGTCTTTGAGGTCTGACATTTTGAGGAATAATTGATTTCTACTCAGTTTCCATCTGATGTTAAATAAATCTGCCTCCAAATCCTGGGTGTCATTCTGGTATTTCTGCTTGCTGTTTTTAATAACACATACACTCAGTATTTTATTACATATCTAAGATACTTTATTTTATACTTTGCAATCTTAAGGGGTTCTCTTTTTTATCTGTAACTTTTCTCATTAATTAATTTTATTGGCACAATTTAGGTATACATGGTGATCACACTTATCATATGGAACTTGTACCTTACATGATATACCCTGATTCTTATTTTTTTCCCATTTCCTTCTCCTCTCTTCTGCCTCTCTTCCCCTCCTTATTTACAAAAGCTTTGTTTCTATTTTATCTTTCTTCTCTCAGGTATTTTTCTTTTCCTTTCCTTCTTTTACCTCTCCTCTCAGTCTTGTACCCCTTCCCATATGACAATTTTATTCTAGTTATGCAATATGTATTATACATTTTGCTCCTTATTTATACTTCAGTTTTTCACACAAGAAAATGTGATAATAATATATGTGTCCAATTTCATTTAAGAGCACAGTCTCTAAGCGCATCCATTTACCTAGTCTCAAGTTTATCCTTCTTTGTGGCTGAGAAGTACTTGACTTTATGTAAATATCATATTGTTTTTATCTGTTCACCAATTAATGAGCATCTGTGCTGTTCCGAAGATTTGGCTATTGCAAATTGTGCTGCTTAAGCATGGGTGTGCATATATCACTATGGTGTGATACTTTTAGTTCTCTTGGAAAGATACCAAGCAAGGAAATATCTGGAGTAAATGGAACCTCTAGTCCTATTCTTTTGCAGGTCTTCTACACTGATTTCCATAGTGGCTGCACCAGGCTACACTCCTTCCAACAATGGAGAAGGGTTCCTTTCTCTCTACAGCATTTGTTATTGGTTGATTTCCCCATGATGGCCATTCCTTCTAGGGTGTAAGGGAAGAGAGACTCTCTTTTACCAAAGTTGGGCTTCCCTTAGAAACTTTTGCCATTAAAATATTTCCTCAGATCATTTTATGGGGATTTATGTTAATATTTGAATTCATATTTTAATTCTAATGAATTTACTTTCTTTGACTCAAGGCTCTTTTAGAATTATGCTACTATTTCCAGATATTGAATTATAGTCTGTATTTTAATATACTATTATAGTCTGAAAATACATCGTTTCTTTATTCTCTATCAGAATTTGCCAGTGTCTCTTCTTCATTTATGGAAAATACTGTCTTTTACCTCAAATTACCTTACTGACATTTCTGAATATCATCTGAACAAATATGTGTAGATCGATCTCTGTAATTTATTTGTTATTCTCCATAATTTTGAAAACATTGTATAATTATAGTAAGTAATGAAATCAGTGTTTCCTGGGTTAATCCTAAATACTAAAAAAATTTAATTTATTGGTAATCTCATCTAGCTTGTCTTTTTCATAATTTCAGCACAGACTTAACTGTAGCTCTTGTTAATATTATTTTGATTCTTTGAAAAATACTGTACATAATTGTAGTATATAATGATTATATTTATTGGGTGGAGCTTGTACATGTACTAAACATATTATAATTTTTTTTGTCTCCTTCCTCTCCCATCCGCCTTTCTCTCTCCAACTCTTGTTCTCTTTCTCATTTGCAAAAGTTCTGCTTGCATTTTTTCTTTTCATTCTTTCAAACACCTTTCTTAGTACTTTGGTATACCCATTGTAGTCTGTAGCCAATGCTGTAACCTCTTACAAGGTTTTTTTGACCTCTTTCCAAGATTAGTTAGTTTATGGAGAGCCTATTGGTAAAAGGCACTGTACTAATTATTTTTACAAGCATCTATTATATCTTTACAATCAATTTCTGAAATATCATCATGCCTATCATATATCCATGAAAGTGAGATTTGTATGAATTTGCTAGATTGAAAATTTGGTTAATGACAAGAAAAGATTTACATCCATTACTGCCTACTGCAGTGTCATGTTCCTGAGTTCTTTTCTTTTTTAATGCTGGAGATTGAACTTGGAGTGTTAAACACGCCAGGCAAGTATTCTACCAGTGAGCTAGCCACACCCTCAGCTCCATGTTCCTGAGTTCTATTCTAAACTGAATTGTATTTTATTGACCTCTTTGCATGCAAATCATGGTAATGTCAGGTACTAGAGTCTAACTAGTTCTCTAGTTATATGTAACAATTGACCAGGATATTAACATTTGTCATGTCCATTCTGAAAAAGGGCAAAAGTCAAAAGAACATTATTGGAAGCAAAAAAATTAATCTTTTTCTGTCTGTCTCTTTCTCTGTCTGTCTCTGTCTGTCTCTCTGTCTCTCTGTCTGATTCTCTCTCTCTCTCTCTCTCTCTCTCTCTCTCTGCAGTGTTTGTAACTAGAGTCATGACATATGGTACTGCCCAAGCGAGGTACTGTTTCATTCTCTACATGGCTTATTATTGTATTCTATATACCACCTTGGCAAAAGTTATCAGTTGAATATGCACACAATGCTAGAACAATTCATTCCAGCATGGGACATATATTTTCCAAGGCTTTGCAGTTTTGCTGCCGGAAAGGTGGGTATTCCTAGCAGGAGCCCGCAGCTGCCTCACCAAGAATTCCTCTAGCTCCAAGGGGGCTGCAGAAAAACATTTTCTCTCCTACAGGCAGTCGGGATTAGTTTCTTCACATGCTAGATGCCATCTAGGTTGGCAAGTTATACAGAGAGCGTAAGAGACATATTTGCTTGGTAAGCACAAAAGAAGTTCTGTAAAATACTGATTTCTTGGTTAAAAAGTGCCCTGAAGGGTAGCATAGTTGGAAAAAAAAAAAAAAAACGATTAGCAAATTAATGAAATTCTGCTTGAAAGCCATGGTTCAAATGAGCATTTAATAAGCACTATCTTTTTAAAAGAAGAAACTCATTGATTTTTCTCCTAAACGAGATTACGTATTCATTTGAAGAGGATAAAAATGAAACTAACAAATATGGAACTTATTTTAGTCATTATAAATGGTTGTACGCACTATGTGACAAAAGCCATACTGGAAACCAAGACAATATTAAAAAGTCAACCACATTTACACTGCCTTATTATAGAAAATATTTACATTTTTAAACTTTCTCTCAATTCAGGGTTTAAGGAATGAAATATGAATATTTAGTGTTTATCTTCCTCAAATACTTCTATTACACGAGGAGAAAAAAATTATAATGAACACTGAACTGGGATGTATACAGCTAGTTTATGTGCCATGCAATTTTGTATAAAATCATGTGATTTTCAGAGTATAAATTAGCTATCATGATCCCCACTAACAGAATGAGAATAATTAATTACTAAGAGATAAAACAGCTCTGTGTAAATCTCAAAGGCACTTAATGATGAAGCTAAGATTCAACTTTAGACTTTACTAACATTCTAGACATTTCTTGTCATGGTTGCTACACTGCTATTTCCCGCTGAGCAGAAAAGAAAAAGGAATTTGACCATGGGTTGGAAAGCAGAGATTCACACCCAAATAAGCAGAGGTCTCTACTAGATTATCCAGCTTCCTTTGGGGAAATAATGAATTTTCCAAATTGATAAATCAGTTTTCCATTAGCAAATTTCAAACTGCCTCTTAGAGTAAAATGCCAATCTTCAATTGTCTCTTAATGCTGTCCAGCATATTATCGCTTGTTACTATCTATTCTGTTCTAAATCAACATTTTCCACTTGCTCTGTGTAAAGTCTACAATGTATAACAGCAGACTCAAGTCAAATTCTCTGAGTTAACTCCGTGAACTTAGGTTTTCATGATCTTTCCGCTCTGTTTCTGAACTGCAAACTAAATTAGTATTGAAATAATGCATACTTTGAAGCATTATGGTAGAAATTTAATGCATTTATAAAGGTCACTGCTAACATATTAAGTCAGATATTAGCTTCTGTTATTATTACTGTAGCCTATTACAACAAAAGTACAATCTGGACAAATGGACTTAGTAATAACTTTTCATTTTTTCCCAGAGTGTAGAAGAAAATTCTGTGGCTGATAATTATAGTCAATCCTAATTATAAAGCTAAAAATAAAAATAATTCACCCTAAATTCTCATAATAATATTCTAGTTCATTGTCAGATATATTCAAGATAGCAATCTCATTATTTGTACTACTTTGGGTTCTATAGTAATTATAAAGTTTCATCTGGAGCATAGAAATTACCCATTATTTACACATTGTTACTAAATTAGTTAATTGGCCATGGCTTATAATTAAATCTGAGGTGAATATTAAATTATTCATGCTGTAAATAAATTAACGCTCAGAGATTTTTCTTTCATTTTTGGAATACTTTTTTGATACTCCTTTATTCCATAAGTGAGATATTTTTAATTCTAGTGGGCCATAAATTTTCACAGATGGGCATTACGAACTCATGAAAGAATGGTGTTACTAATTTGAGTTTCTCCTACTTTGTCTAAAACAGATTTCAAAGTAGTTATTTCTAAACTTTCTAATTGTGTTTGACAGTCAGATGAAGCATACGTATTTACAGTGTGATTTCATTTAATGGGCTTGCCTTTCTAACACAAGTATCAAAATATAGGCACTTACACTAGATGAGTGTATCCAAATAACCACTTTGTGAGACCACAAATATTTCTATGATGTTATGGCCAAAGTACAATGACTGTTTTTTGATGTACTGATATTGGTGTTCAGAGTAGATATAGGTGGTGATAGTGGTTGCATATTGTGTCTTCATGAGTGCATTGATTTATAGCGTAATCTTGGCTCCCATGCAACCCCATGTGTACAAGCTGCCTTAGTTAGTTTTAGGGGAAAAGGTTTATTTGGCTCACAGTTTCAAAGAGGTTTCAGTCCATCATCAGCGGGGCCCTAAGAAGGTGGCATGACAGAGGGGAAACAGTTCACGGTGGGCCAACGGTAGCAAAGGAAGCTTGAAATATTTTATTTGGTTCTGTGGTCATTAAGGAGCAAACTTCATTTTCCTGTGATAACTTCTGTAAATGATGCTCAGTTTTAGACTGCATTAGTCTGGAAAGATACCTGATAATTCCAACATCTTAACACTGTTGAGTTGTGTGACCTACCTCACCCTCTGTTCCCAAGAATGTCCATGTGAGTGCGTGTGAGAAGCATGTGGATTGCAATGCTGCTGGATGGAGTACTCCTTGTCTGAGGGTTGATCAAAAATAAAGTGAATATTTAAATTTAAATATATATTATAGTAAAAGACACATTGCCACGAATCCCCTAGAAGTTGTCCACCTAAGTTTGCATGCACTTATCCATAGTTTTTGCCACTCCCTGATGCAGCTCTGAAAGTCTTCTTTCCTGAGTATCTTTATGAAGTGTGATTAAAAAAAAAAATTGTGTGAAAGTTGCTGCCAAGTATCATCCAACGGAGAAGCGGGTCTGTGAAAATGTGATGCTGTGTCTTCATCCACCTTGTTTATCAGATCTGGCAGTGAACAAATTCTGGCTCTTCCCAAGGTGAAAATAACAATGGAAGGTCAGTGTTTGAATGGATTCAGGACATTGAGGCAGCCAGCACTGCACAGCTAAAGACACTCAGGAAAGAGAACTCATGAGGAAATAGTCTTATATTTTTGGAGAATACATTTTAAAAATATTTAAATAAAGTAAAGGTAATTCAGAGAGGAAAAACAAAAGAAGGATGACTCTAAAAATGTGGTAGAAGGAGAATTCCAGAATAGGGAAGATTTCAAAGTCTGAAAAATAAATACGCATTTTTCCTCTTAGGGAAACAAGTTTAGTGTGTGAGTTGAAAGATTTTGACACACCACCAGAACTTCCCAATAATATAAGCACTGCGTAATAGGTTCCTGAAATTTAGATTTCTATTCTCCATATATTGGTCTTGCTATCAACTTGGGAGAAATGCTGTGGTAAATGGGTATTATTACAGCTTGAATCTACATGTTCCAAATATCAGATTTATATAATACAATCTTATTGAGATGTAGGGTATGCAAAATGTGATTAGACCACACAAGCTTGCTTGCTTGCTTTCTTTCTTTCTTTCTTTCTTTCTTTCTTTCTTTCTTTCATTTCTTTTTCTTTCTTTCTTTCTTTCTTTCTTTCTTTCTTTCTTTCTTTCTTTCCTTCCTTCCTTCCTTCTTTCTTTGTGAATGGATTAAGGCTTGTAAAAGAGGCTTGCAACAGTTCTGGGACAGGGTCTTTCACCTGCACCAGCATAAAAAAAGCAAAAGGGTCTTCCACAGACTCTAGAAAGTGACATGTTGGTCTTAAATATACCAGACTTCAGAACTGTCAGAAATAACTTTCTGTTCTTTGGAAATTACCCAGGCTCAACCACTTTGTTATAATAGCATAAAAGACTGACAATGGGTACTTTTCAAAATTTTATTAAGAGTCCCAATTTGAGGATCAATACAGAGCTGACATCTTATAATACTATGGCTTTGTTTCCACAATTTAGAATTATAAATCTATTTTTTATGTTGAGAAATAATGATTCATTAGAAAAAAATGGAAGAAGTATACCATTTAAAAACACTTGTAAATTAATGCTTAGTCTGTTTGCTACTGGACTAGATCAATTCTGAAGACATTTCAGTGTTCTATTTTTTCAATGATGTTATGAATTAGAAAACAGGGAAATGGGTAAAGAGTTCTTTTATTCTTTACTCTTCCACAGTTTTTGAAGTTTTTCTTAATGTGGGCAAATTTTTGCCTAATTCATTTTGATTTTAATCAGCATCTAATGAGTTGGATGGTTTTGTATCTTCTGAATGCAAGTCTCCTGGAGGTGACTTTTTTTTAAAGGAGGAAGTCTCAGATATTGTTGTTGTAAAGAGGCCTCATTCTGAGCTTTTCATCAAAAAAGGAGAAAAGATTTTAAACCAGCTTCACCTTTTCTAGCAAAAGGACACAAATGCCAGATGCAATGCACATTTGTTCTGTCATCCTTCTCTGCATTCTTTCCAGGCTAACAGCTGGACGGCATGAAATAAGGGGTGCTTTGGGTGGCCAGAAACACAAAGGCCATAACAGAACAGCACCCACTGCACTCATCCCCATAAAGCAGGGCCACGTTTATGGCTTTTGATTTGTACTAGAAATTACCATTGCCTATAATTCTTCTTGTGTGTTCAGAATACACGAGAAACTCCATGAATAATTTGACATCCAAACAATTAGGACTAAAGTTGAATAGTGTTTCCTGAATTTAAGAGGCTGACAGTCATCACTGTTGAAATCAATTCCCTCTCTGTCTCTCTCTGTCTCTCTGTGTCTCTTTGTGTCTCTCTGTCTCTCTCTGTCTCTCTCTCCCTCCCATCTCACTGTCAGTCATATCTAATGCACACAAATTTACAAGAAAACAAACTATCAAATAAATTATTACAGTTCAAGGAATATTATGTCATCATCCCTGTAAATTTTGCATCAAATAGTATTTGTCATGTAGGGAAATTCGAATACTTTCAGAGTCTATCCTGGCTCTGTAAAATCCATATCTTAATTTTGATATAAAGCAATATAATGTTTTCTTTCTTTTCTCCTTTTTAGAATCTTATAAATAAAAAAAATTTGCAAATATTCCTCGGAGGCAATCAGAAGTCGGTATGACCGAGATGTGTTTCTTTTCCTTCCCGCCACGGTTCTGTTGCCTGTTGCACACCGTTCATTCTTATTAGCAGATTTGCTAAGCACCTGGGAACTAGTGCAGAACTCACAATCTTCAGTTCTTACGTCATTTTCAAGTGTAAAATAAGTTGAATATTCCAGTGGCCTTCCGATTGTCCTGAGAATGTTGATCTCTCTCTTCTTCCCATTCTACAGTGCCTGAAGTGTGACATTTGTGATGCAGAAAAATCTTTGCTATATTATTCAATGAAACTTGTTTCTTAACAAACGAGAGGTAGAGGTTGAAATAGCTGTCATGTAACATGTTTAACACTTTTGAGAACAATGTATTCCTGAAGTAGATGAAGAAAAAGAAGCCAGGTGGCAGACTCCTTTATCAAATGGGCCATCAGGTAAGTAGACTAATAACAAGTTCCATCTGGTTAACACCCTGAGGGTCTTTCTTTGGACATATGATCAGTAATATTGAATAAACTCACAGTAGATGAAGCTTGGGCCTGTTGGAAAAGTAATGTAAGTTATACTAATCTTTGGAGTACAAAATGTAGATGCATTATAATAAAAGTAAATAAAGCAAATAAAACAGGAGAAAGGATTTTAATTGTCTACAGAATTTCTTCTTGGCATGTTTTAGTAGCTATACTGATTTACTAATAAGATCATATTTTGCAATCAACAAACATGAAATATCTCTGCAATATTTTAAAAAGCTTTTTAAAAAAAATACTTTCTCTAGGCTTATAGGGTTTTTTGGAGGGAGAATTATTTTCCTTTTCCTTTTCATTTCATTTCTTTGTAGAAGTTCCTACACATTCATTGTTAAATGTAAAGCTACATGACTTCTAATTCCTGATGCTATAATAAAAAGTATTTTAAATTTTTAATCTGAAAGTTGTTCATCATTAGTTTATGTAGATGAAACTCATAGCTTTATATTGGCAAAAAATAAAATGCACGTTTTTTTTTTTTTGTCTTTTTGAGACAGGGTCTTACTGTGCAGTTCAGGCTGGCCTTGAGCTCACTTTGTAGCCCAGGCTGGTCTGGAGCTCGCAATGATCCTCCTGCCTCAGCCTCCCAGAGTGCTGGGATTATAGGCATGAGCCACCACGCCCAGTTAAAATGCATGTTTTATAACAAAAAGTCTCCTCACTGTGTTAGGTAAAAAGTCCTCAGTTGGCGGTCCTATCTGTTACTCTGGAACAGAGTACAGTTCTGAAACAGGAAGATGAGTCAGAGTGGGAGGTGCCCTGACCTACCAGGCTTCTTTCTTCATTTTCTGAGCCTCTCTGTGGACTAATCAGTCCTCTGGGTTGTTGGTGAAGCACAGTGCTATATAAGGTCTCTGATGTGTTAGAGTCCAATTTGGCAGTCCTATTATTTGTGCTAGCTCGGACACCAATGGGAATTTGGAGTAGTTTGGTTTCCTAGGTCAGAGGTGGGAAAATGAATGATATATAATTTTATCCTAGTATCCATAGAATATTCACACTGATTCTCAGATTGATTAAGGAAGCCAAAAAAAGAGATAATTTGTGATTATAAATCCAGATCATTTCTGCTTTTCTGTGTATAAAGACTTTTGATACATTGAAAAGAGATGATCTGAGGTGGAACATGGGTTCATACTCTTTTTCATGCCATAGATACTCAATATGTATGATGGCCAGAGTTTTGTTTTTAAAACCATAGCCATCTCCAGGCAGAGTAGTCCATGAACGCTATATTTTACATTTTGGAGATGGCTACTGTGGTCATCCTGAAGAGCCTCACTTCTGCTATTCAAGGCAATGTCTGTGAGACTCATGCTCATGGATGTGAATGACAGATACAACAACATGGTATCTGTTTCCAAATTACCTATATCACTGAAAGAGTTTTCCCCTGAAATAGGTTACACGATATTATGGCAGTGGGAGGTGGAACCAAGGGATGTTTACCTTGAGGTCACTTCCTCTTTCCCCTATTACAACTTCCTTTTTTCTTTCCTAGTGTGTGAGAAAAAAGTTCTAATCACTGCTCCCCCGGCATCAATGCCCGCCTTAAGCACCACCCCCGGACAGAGGTTATATATATATATATCCCATATCCCTGGGTCCAGGCAGAGGAACCCAGACTGCCTATGGTCATGGACTCCTCTCCACGTCCTTGGAATAAAGACTACTTTTACTTTATATTTCACTCTTTTACCATGCCAAAAACTCTTTCAATCATGACTGCTAACAATCACTTCTGTTTTGCAGTATGACTGCAGAGATGCCATAAACTGTCTATGGAGAAATCTCAATAGTCTGAGTCCTCATGAGATGTTTAAACGTCTCACAGGCATTCATGGCAGTTGTGTGCCGTCAGGAGAGACCTTGCCAGTGGCTTAGCTGGTCGGTACACAGTGGCCCTCTTTCTTTTTGTGGTAGGGAAAACATTCTGAAATGTCACTTTTCCTTCACTCTTAAATGTTTCCCATTGCTGCACACACCTGCCACAACACATAAGCAAAGAGTGAGAAATTCACCTTTCCTGTGTGCGAGGAAATATTGGCAGGAAACCTAACTGGGTGTGATGTAAGGGGATGTGTTAGGGATAATCTCCAATCCTGACCTGAGGCCTGCAAACCAGAACTCTCAACTCGGCCTGAGACTTATTATCTATGTAGACACCTCAGTCAGTAACGTCCCTACGGCAGCAGATGCCTCATTTCTGGGACAGAAGGTCACCGAACCTGGTGATATTTGAACTCTGCTCCAGCCCCATTTACTTTAATGTATTATTTTAAAAGTATAATGGAACCGATATTTACATGATTTTAAAAGTATAATTGCTGTTTTCTCTCAATTGTGAGATCAAAATGAAGAAACAGAAAAACATAACCATTCTATTTACATTTTCTCAAATGTTTTCACCCAAGGGCCCTAAAGGTTAAAGCAATACACCCTCTGGGATTTGAGGGCTAGTTCGGTCTGCATCTGGTAGAATTTGCTTTGAATTTCTCATTTTGTAGTTATTCATTCTCTGTGCTTAGAGTATGTCATGATTCATCCAGGTATTTGCATAAGAATAGGTGTTTTATTTTCCTGTGATTAAGTAAAAATGATTCACTAGCCACATGTGGCTATTAAAATGTACACAAAGTCACTAAAGTTCATGTAGCAATGCAGTTTATTAGTAGCTTGGTTCCTTGGGAAAACCAACATCACCTCATGAACTCTGCCATATGTGGGAACAGATAATATATTGATCAGTACAGATGTTTCCACCATTACAGAAAGATCATTCACCTGGTAACACTATGCCAGAAAACCATCTAGTTAGTGGCTCTTGGTTGCCCAGGAATTCTTCTGAATAGTTTGTAAACCACAGGTCAAAAGGTGATAAAGAGCACCAACTGCAACTATTGCAGAAACAAAGCGTAAACTTGGAATTAGATTATTATCATCAAATTATTCAACTTACAATGTATAGCAACTTAGGTGATTCACTTAGATTATTAACGTCTCTGGACAACAGTTGTTTTCTGTGTATTAAACTAATAAAAGCAAATGTACTTTCTACCCTACAGGGCTAAGGTGAAATATTGCAGGAAGACAAATATTATTACTATTTATATATTTTCAACCTATAAGTGTGTTAGACATATATGGGTACTTAATAAATATTTAACAACTGACATTCAATATTGGCCCTTCTCCTAGTTGTATAATCATTGATATGGGGAATTTGAACATGAATTTGTTATAAAATTTCTGAAACACAGTCTTGGTTACCAATTCACTGTATCGCCACCCTATGAAAATTTATTCCTTCCGCTGTAAAATGATGAATATTATTAAAAATAATGTATTATGTTTCTCATAGTTGGCGAGGTGAATTTGGTTGTAATCATTATGAGGAAATAATAAAAGTTAAACAATAATGAATTGGCTTATTACTCAGCATTGATCATTACCCAGTGTGTGCATGAACCAACACATTGTACTGTACCCCAAAAATATGTACAAATATCATAGAAACATAGCCTCAGAGACTTATTTCTATATGTAGTATATTCGAAAGAAAATAGCAGGTTAGTTTAAATTATTCTGTGAATCCTTGAATTTTTCAGCAAATTTTGTTTTAAAGATTTAGCCAACATTTATATACTCTCAGGGCCTGAAGACATCAGGGTTTTATTTTTTTCAACCAAGTCATCTGGGAACATTTTCCACTTTTAAAGCAGGCATACTTATTGTCTTTTTGCTTTAGTGCACTTGACAGATACTGTTTTACAAATTAAAGATTTGTGGCAATGTTTCCCTAAGCAAATAAACAAATGCCATATTTTCAAAAAGCTTGTGTTTGTTTTGTGTGTAAGTTACAGTGTGGCAAGGATATTTCAAGCTTTTACTCCTCCTTGTCCTGTGACCTGTATTACTCTTTTTTGGTTGACTTACTGGTGTTGATTTGGGGCACATACCCTGTCCATGGAAGATGGCCCCCTTAATTATGAGAATCACTTTGTTCTGATTCTTCACCACTATCGTCCTATTTTCTCCTTTCCCTGGCCTCTATTCTCTGAGACACAATAGTGCAGTAGGCCAGCGGATAACCCACAAGGCTTTTAAGTGTTTAAGTAGAAGAGTGAATCACAACTTTCTCACTTCAAATCAAAAGCTAAAAATTTTTAAACTTGGTAAGGAAGACACATTGAAAGCTAACAGAGAATGAAAGACATTCTCTTGTCCCAAATAGTTTCTAGGTTGCAAAGTCAAAGGAAAAGTTCTTGAAGAAACTTCAGTGAATACAAAAATGACAAAATGTGGCCCTGATTTATTGCTGTCATGGAGAAAGCTTTAGTAGAAGCAGAGTTTGAAGCTAGTGGAAATTAATTCATGGTGCTTAAATAATGAAGCCGTTTCTGAAACATAACATTGTTTAGAAGACTTACTTAAGATAATGAATGAACATGGTAACGCTATACAAGAGACATTTGCTGCTAATAAAGCAGCCCTGTCATTGGAAGAAGACGTCATCTAGAAGTTCTCTAGCTGAAGAAATGTCAAAGCCTGGTTTCAAGCTTCAAAGGACTGGCAGACCTTCTTGGTGGGAACTAAAGCAGTTGGTGATTTTCAAATGAATACTATGCTTCTTTAGGGTTCTGGAAAGCCTAGTGGGTTTCACAGTCATACTACCTTTCAGACAGAGTTCTTTCAAGACATTACCACTGTACTTGGTCACCAAAGAGCTCTGATGAGATGTCGTATGAGATGAATATGATTTCACACTTGCTAGCACATTTATTGTGCTGCCTGTGGACCATGTAGTAATTTTGCCTTTCAAATCATATTACATATGAAGTAAATTTGTACCATAGATAATAAATCCTCTGATGGATGAGGAGTACATTGAAGAGCATCTGGAAATGATTTACTGTTCTAGAGGCAATTAAGAACATAAGTGATTTATTAGAGGAGCTCAAACCATCAACTTGAACAGAAGTCTGGGAGAAGTTGATTCATCTCTCATAGATGACTAGAAGACCTCATAAATTCTTAGAGATGTAGTGAGAAAGGCAAGAGAAGTAGAACTAGAGCTGGAATCTAAAGACGTGACTCAACAGCTGCAATTCCACTAACACATTAGAAATTGTGCCTTCAGGAAGTAATTTCTACAGATGGAAGTTAAGACCTGTAAAAATGATGCAAACATTGTAAAAATGATGATAAAACTTTTAGACTATTATAGAAACATGTGATAAAGCAGAGATGGGATTTCAGAGGATTGACTCCAATGTAAATGAAGGTCTAATGTGGACAAAATGCTAGCGAAAGAATTGTCTCATAAAAAAATCTCTTGGAAAAACAAGACTCAAATAATGTGAAAACATTAATTGTCTTACTTTAAGAAGTGACCACAGTTGCTCCGACCTTCACCAACCATGGCCCTGATCAGCCAGCACCCATCGACACCCAGCCAGGACTCTCCACCCGTGAAAATTTCCAGGTAGGATTTGTGAAATGCTCAGATAATCTTCAACATTTTTAAATAAAAAAGCTTTTTTAAAAAATCTGAAGTACTGCATTGCTTTTGAGGATATGATGCTATTGTATACTTCATAGACTGCAGAATAAGAGCATAAACAGAACTTTTAGATACGCTGAGAAAGCAACCTATTTGACTCACTTTATCGTAGCATATACTTTAGTGTGGCAGTTTGGAAAACTCTTGGCAATGTCTTAGCTCTGAGGCCCTTTATGTTTTGTTTTGTTCTGTTTCTGGTGTCAAACTATTTTTAGAGAGTACTTTTTGTCCCCGTGTGAATGTACTTTTAGAGTGTGACGTTACTATTCTAAAATTGCTTCCATGGTTCCCTCTCTTATTGCATAGCACGATATTGAGCCAGCATTTAACTCCAAAAAGAAGAGCAGAACTAGGACTCAGTGTTGAAGGCCCTGTACTCAATTCATCATAAAGGCCTTGGAACTTCAAGCAATGCCAATTTCACCCTAATTTACAGGGAAATTTCAGGAGTCACCATGACCTGGTTTCAACTTACAGGAGACTGTAATTGTTAGAGTTGGATGTATCCCCAGGGAGGAGTCCTATAAAGTAGAGTATGTAAGTGATCATTGCTGTCTTATATTTATATTTATAAATAATAAAACACCTAAGACAAAAAGAATAAAGGAAATTAAGCAACATCAGAGCAGACAAAGGCCAATTCACATAGCCCAAGTAGCTCTGTCTGTTTTCCGGTAGTTACAAGGTTATCTTTGGAACTCATTCTAAGGTTAGATGGGAAACGCAGAATGCAATGCAGCTAAATACAGCAAGAGAGAGGACCGGATGGAAGGAAGGCTATTCTGAAATAACTAGTTAGAAATATTTTTCATGCATCTTTGTGGTAAATCTCTTTGCTTAAAGGAATACAGAAAGTAAGGAAGATGTGGCTCTCAAATTTAAAATGTTGTGCTCACTTTAGCTGCGCATATACTAAAATGAAAGTTAAAATACTTAAACATGAGATTTAATTCATAGTGATTGGCCAATAGTAGACAATGAATATAGTTTAATTTAACATAGACTTCCATTACAATAATTCTGATGAAAGGTATATGTTCTAAAACACCAATATCCAACATAATATCCAACAGAGCTCCAGAAAAAGAATTCTATTAAATAAAATGAGGTGTACATTTAAAAGTGGAACACTGTGAAATACTTTTTAAAATCTTGGGATATGAAAATCCCTGTACAGTGGGGTAATAGTGAGGAGACTATTTTTTTATCAAATTAGTTTATAAAATACTTATTAGGCATCAAACATTATTTCTTAGTGTGTGACATATGGTAATTAAATGTGAATAAGTGATTCAAACTGTATTTACAGTGGCAAGGAGGTACAAGTCATAAAACACAGGTTAATTTACAATATAACATGATAGGACTGATGGAAGAGAGAACAAGGCCACACCAGCAAACAAACCCAGTTTGGGAACCAGTGCCATGCAATGGCTGCTGCTGGACTGGGAACTGCCAGACTCTAGCCCCTCCCAGCAGGTGGGCTGGCAAACAAGAAGTACCCAACCCCATCCTGTAAGTCACTGGCTTATCCAGAGAAATACAGGCTGTGATGACAGCTATCGAGGTGAAATGCAATTGGATGTTCTAAGGCCAATGGTCTGATCATAGGTTTATAGGATAGTGGTGCGCTGTGTAACATCTACAGGAGAATCTCTTTCTGAAGAGTCAGCCATTGTTAATTCCCTGTGGTATTGTTTTGAGGTCCTATATCATTTCCATTGTTTTGTTGGGTTGGGTTTTATTTTCTTTTGTTTTGTTTGACTATGTTCAATCTAGGAGTAGCTAATTCAAGGATAGAAAGATTTATTATATAGCAGTTTTGGGTTTACTATTGATTTGCTTTGACGTCACTTATTGCATTCATTGTTTTATTTTTATTGTTTCTGTTCTGCTTGATTTTTACTATGTCCAAAGTTATCTGCAGCTATTTTGAAGACATCAAAAGGCATAATGGTAACTATTGTTGATTTCATAATGTTTCAAAGTCCTGCATCTCTTATACTGGTTTGTTTTGAATGGTTTTATTCTGTTTTATCCTCTTTAAAATATTGGTGCCTTTTAAGTAAGTTTAATGATTGGTGCCTTTTAAGTAAGTTTACTGTAGGGTCAGAGGAATAGACAGTTGCCCTCTTATACAGGACTGTTAGAGAAATTATGTGAGAAAATGGAATACCTAATAACATAATTAAGATCTAAAGCCAGCAGGAAAGTAACCCTTGCAAGTATCTTAGAGAAATAATGATCTAGACATGAAAGAACTAAATGTTCTAGATAAGAAAAAAAAAACTGAGCAGGAACTGAATTAGTGTGAATTAAATCATGGGACAAATCTGTGTCTTCAATGACAAAGTGAAGGGATAGATAAGAGGTGCAGAAATAAGCAGCAAATCATGCAGCCATGTGGCCTTTGGGGTACGGTCTTTGGAATTTTACACTAAATGGATGCAAAGTCATTAATTTTCAATGCTTAAACATTTTTGCTACAGTTGAGAATATCTTTGCATTCAGTCAGATGTTTAAGCTGTTTATAGTTTTAAAATCTAAATTACAGTAAGTGTTCTACCATGAAGCAAAATGTTATTCTCAGGAAACTAGCTTTATAGCATTAATTAGGGTAAATATTTGTAAGGAACAGAAAAATGTCAATATTTATGACCTGAAATATTCAATTTCATTTTCTACTTTCAATATTAAATGTAAAAATGCAAATTTTAAGGAATAAATCAAAACAATGAATAGTATCTATATTTTCATTGGTATTCGAGAAACTAATTTTATCAGTCAAGGTTCTCCTGAGATTTTGACCATTATAAGAAATGTGTGATATTATCTCATTATTTTGCTTTTCAGTTTCCTGCTAACATATGCTATGGAACATCCTTTCATATCCTGTCTTGCTGTGTGTCTTTTTTGATGAGGGGTATATTTAAGTCTTGTGATTATTTTTAACTTTGTTGTTTTCATAGTTTAATTTTGGGTCTATTTTTGAATATTTGAGATATTTCTTTATCTGATATGTCACTTTAAATATGACTAAATACTAAATATTAAATCTAAATACTTCTTCCCAGTTTTTGGCTTTTCTTGCTCATTTTATTTACATTGTCTTTTGCAGGAAAAACACTAATTTCTTCTACAAGAACACTTATATTGGATTTGGAGTGTAGTATACCAGGGTATGACCTGCTCTCAATTAATAACTGCAGTTAACTTATTCCCAAATAGGGTCACATTTTGAGTACTGAGGCTTCAAATTATGGATTTTGGAAGGAACTTTATTCAACTGTTACATCAGCTAATATGCCTATTTTGTGTGACCCTTTTTTACAACATAATGTATTTTAGATCCTGTCCTATGCAAAGTAATATACCATGTGTTATTTGTTAGAGAAAGGACAGATGACTCAGAAAGCAGAGCCGAGAGCCTTGGGAATAGAGAGATGCACTATAAAGAAGGAGGGTCAGGGTTAATTGGTGAAGCGGGAACAGGTGTCCATCTGGATTGAGAGTTATTGTAGGCCAGCAAACACTGCACACATCCCATTCCCCATTGAGTAGCAGTGCCTACCACTTTATGACATTTTTTCTTATTTTTTTGTGCTGAATGTAGTGGGTGATCAATATAGGCATCTTTAGTTTGCAGGTCTTCATGGTAAGAGGAAACTAGGCTTGATCAGGCATGGTGATGTGTATCTATGATCACAGCACTCTGTGAGGTTGAAGCAGGAACATCACAAATTCAAGCCCAGTCTAGGAAACTTAGCATTTTAGCAATATTATGCCTTTAAATATAAATAAATACATAAATAATGAGTTGAGGATGAAGTTTGGTGCAAAGGCGCTGATTTCAATCCCCGGTACTGGAAACAAAACCAGGAAGAGATACAGGAAGTACCCGAAGGGCAGAAGTTAAGAAATCACACACTGAGGACTTTGGTTTAGATGATTATGCCCTGCACTCGGAGCTGACATCATAGTGAGATGAAGCTTTGAATTAAGGTGGACAGTGGATGAATGTTACATTCATGGGAAGAATTTAAATTTTTGGGTATGAGATCAATCATGGCAAATTTTTTCCCCCAAAATATAAATGCAATGATATCTAGCATCCAAATTCTAACACACAAGTATTATTTAACCATTAAGCAGTCAAGTCGATTTCTGTAATCTTTTGAATCTGACAGAACTTGTGACTTTGCTTACCAGTGTAATGTAGTGGTAAGACACCTTCTTGCTGCAGGCAGAGCCTGTAACTGGTCTGGCGATGTCTGAATATTTGTAACAATTGTTCTTGGAGTGTCCCATTGACACTCAGCTTCCATGTCAAGACAAGTGCCCCTGTGAAACCGGCAGCTATAGCTGACAGTCAGTCCCCCGGAGCATCTGTCGACCTAGTCACCTTGGGAATGATGCACAGAGTCTTCAGGTGGCTGTAAACCTGGCTGCCTTCTGGCTGCAACCATATGAGACACTGCAGATGCGAATGACTGCAGATCTTGCTCAGCCCTCACAAATGAGAGATACGGCCGTAGTTGTTATTGTGGTTGTTTCGTTGCAACATAGGATCAAACAAAATACTTACATTTTCTTAATTAGCATTGAATTTCAATCCATTTAATATGTTCTGGAAATATGTTTCTAACATTTTCAGAATATTTGAGCACATATCTAGGGTGATCATTCACTTTTAATCTTAGTTTTGGTTGTGGCCTTTGTTAGAGCTCGGTGTAACGTCACGCTATCTTTCCTCACTTGTTTTTACTGGAAGAGCTTTCATGAGATTGGTGTTATTTACTTTTTCATTCTTTGATAGAACTCATAGCAGAAATAATACTGACCTCAAAGATTCTTTGTGGGAAAGTTTTCAATTTTGAATATAACTAATTAATAGTTATAAAATGAGTGAGAGTTTTGTCTTGTATCCACTCTGATAAACGTTATTTTGCACCCTTTGTTAACTAAAGTTGTCTTCACTGTTTCTCACCCACCCTGGTATCAAATACTGGGATCCAGGTCAGGAGAAAGAGGCAAGTATGTGGTCAGTCCACACAGAAGCTCCGAGGAAATCTCCTTAATCTTTTGATGGCCTGGATCTACAAACTTGCAAGCTTCCTCTTTCATTTTTTCAAGAAAGATTTACAACTCATTTAAGGAAGAGGAAGTAGGTCTTTGGTTTTACCCTGGGCTGAGGTAACAGAAATTGATTACTGAGTTCAAAGCAATTTTTTTAAATTTTAAAGAGAAAAAAGAACCAATAAAAACAATGATAAAGAATTTCAAAACAAGACAATAGGAAATTAACAATGGTGTATTGTTATCTTCAAAGTAGTTACTTAGATTACAATATGTAGATATGTGTAATTGATCATATATGTATACATACCCATGAAAGATAGATAAGATAGTTATACTACTAACTTTTTAGTTTATGGAAAACAAGTTTGTGCAGTCAATTTTGTATAATCCAGAAAAACAGAAAAAAAAAATCTTAATAGATTTAGAACATGCAAAGTGTGAGATGTTTCATTTGTTTGTGAATGAGTATAGGGGAAGTAATCATATATTTTATCAGTATGAAGGCCAGCAGGGAAAGAGAAACGATGATCTACATCTTAGTTGTGGATATGTTTAGAGGATGGCAATTAAAGTGAATTGTAGTGGAAGTAGATGGAGTAAAAAAGGCAAAGACAAGTATTTCCAAGGAAATCATTTACTTTGTCGTTGAAATTAGAAGACTTCATTCTTGCTCAGAAGGAAAGTGGACAGAGTGTGAGGACATGCAGATCCTGCTAAGGATGCCCATCAGCTCATCACTGAAAGGGAGATGGGTTTCACCACAAGGGGTGAATTGGATATTCTGTGAAGAGGAAGAGCTTGTATTAGAGCTTTCTTTGTTTAGATAATTGGGATTGCAGAAAGAAGGGTTTAAACAATTGGGGACAGAGAAGACCTGCTCTGAAATATTGAGGTCAAGGTTTGAGGAGTTATGAAGAGAGTAACAATATGCAGCAATGTGAGTTTAGCTCTGAGTAAACGTCCTGGTCACATATCTGAATTCAAGAAGCAAGATATCCTACAAGGAAGATGGGGGTCGGGGTATGTCACTTCTGGGGCTTCCATTTTATTATTTTTGAGTATGCCTATTTCTCATCTGAGATTTCCAGCCTATCACTCTCAACTTCTTTGTGTGCACAAGAAAACTGAGTTTGAGAAAAGTGATGGACTTTCTCTGAGATCCATCAGCTTTTACAAGCAGTGTTAAGAAGAAGGTTTGATGTTCCGCTGTCTTCTCCCATTACCATACTGCAGCTTTTGTTTTCTATCCTGTTTGTTGACACCCAGTAGGAAATGGCCATTGGCTCAGTGACACAGCCCAATCGTATTTTCTCATAGCACCCATCTGTGACTGCCATTCACAGACCATTGGCCTATGGGCTGGCTCACCATAGCCAGGAGACATAAATGCTACCATTCGGATCAGCTCAGCCTGCCTGAAACCACGATAATCACCAACTGTATCTCAGTTAACCAAATGCCTAGGCAGAGTGCAACTTTTCCATTTACCTGTCGTCTACAGACTGTTCAAACCAGCTGTTTTCCTTAAAACATCTGCTCTGGCCTCAGCATATTAACTCAGGGAGCCTGAAATCAAAGCATCAACAGAGGTAATGTGTAACCTTCTGTGGACAGGAGAAGTGAGGAAGAGAGGGAAGATGCTGGACAGCTGTATGAGAGCTTCTAAGAGTGGTGATTGTGGTGTAGAAACCCAGCTGTGAATGAGCGATTCCCAAGGATTAAGTTCGCTATGCATCTTAAGAATCTAGAGTGACAAGAGCAACCAAAATCTGAAACTGATTAGAACAAAAACAAAAACAAAACAATAAAGATTAGAGGGGAAAATAACTAAATTGAGACAACCAGTGTAATGCAAAGAATCAATGACTTAAAGAGTTGGTTCTTTGAAATAAAGAAGGGGCACCTTAAGTGTGGAGATGGGAGGAAGAGGAGGGTGAAGGAAGTAGAAAAAGGCCCATGTGAGTACCACTTCTGGAATAGTGAATGCATGTACTACGTAGCATCATAATATGCTAATTAAAGCTTGAAAAAAAAACCCAGCGTCTTCACTCCTAATACATTGTCCTTTTCTTGAATAGTTGGAACATAATTTTCCACTCATTCTATGAAGCTAACCGATTACAGATTTAATGTGTTCTTCCTGGCTTTGATTTCACACATTTCCCTCTATTTAATATGTATAAATATATTGGATCTATTTTGCTTGATTAGACACCAATAATTAATCTCTAACCTGTTTTGACTGACATTTTAAGAAATTTGAGCACCACTGAAAGTATATGTGTTTTAACCTAAGCTAGATTTATCTATTATAATAACAGATCAGTTAGTTTCAAAAATGTATTTATGGGACTCTTTAAGCCAGATGTAAAAATCAGTCAATCAATCAATCAATCAATAAATGAATAAAAGTAATTAAAAAACCATAGTTTCCTGATTTGCACCCTTTACAACACTTTTACAAGGCCTTTCACTGTGATCCAAAAAAATTATGAGAAAGTTTGAATTAGAACAGTTTAATACTTTATGCAGTTGAAATTCCACTTAACTATTAATGTAGTAGGGAGACTGAAAATCCATCAAGAGAATAGTTTTGTTTATTAATCAATTAATCTTCACTGCCAATTATACAAAGACAAGTACAATATCTTAATAGAATGAATATATATATATATATGAAGTGGAAAGCAGTGATAATAGGTGAGTTTGTGTACACTTTTGTTTCTATTTATTATTTTTTTAAACCTTCTCATGACTGATGTTGCTTGGCTTGCCGAGTTGCAGTGAGGTTTAAATGAACTGCAGTATATAAAATAGCTGGTCCAGGTCAGTAACTAATAGCAGTAGAAAATAAAACTAGCAATCTTTTCCTCTTTTTATGTGTATCTACAGAGCCCCTGTGTTTTCTCAGACATGCTTCTTATACTTTTCAAAGTTGAGAAAGATTATTTATACTGTTATTAAGTGGTTCAGTTAATAAGCAGTGCCAATAGATAGTTCTCTATGACTTGAAATACAAAAATTGAGATTAACAAAACAGTCACAGCTGGGGTGCCAACCTTATAATGGTGTATCGAAGAGAAATAAATAGAAAATAGGGACAAGTTCATAAACTCCCCTAAATTACATATTCTATTGTTTGACAGATATTTCAATATATATGCTAATCTGTTTCATTTACACTACTTTCATTGTAAAGAAAATTTGTGTTATTAACTGTTTCATTTGTATAAAAATATTTTTGGTTCATGTCTTGCACTAAATACTTTGAAGATAATTATACATGGTATAGTAAGTGTTTCTAGTCTCTTCAGAAACAAACCAAAAAGTTTTAGTTAATGCTGAATAAAACTCAGGCTCAGTGCATGAAGCAATCTCTTTTATGTTACTGTAGTCATTGTACCAAGGGCTTCATCCAAGGACCTCACACAAAGATGCGTTCCCAGTCCTTTATTTCTTATTTTGAGATAGGGTCTGGCTGTGTTGTTAAGTGACCCAGGCTGTGTTCAAAGTTGCAGTTTTCTGACTCCACTTCCCTAACTGCTGGGATTGCAGGTACACATGAGTACAGCAGGCTCAGGTAGGTATCTTCTGAGGCTGTATCTCAGAGACAGCATGAGTAGATCAATATGATGGCAAGTTCGAAAGATAAAGCACCTGTCTTACCATCCTTCCAGTTTTCCTCCTCCTGGACACCTGAAATCTCCTTCATGGAACCTAGGCTTTCATTAGCAATTCCACAGGGGTGACAGCAAAACAACAACAGTGACCTTGACTTAAAATTAAATTCTTGTGGTACAAAAGAAAGTTGATTTGATTTTAATATTTACCCACATTCAATTTTAAACAAGAGTTAGGAATCATAGGATGGTTTACTATAACCTGTCAACACACTCTGGGTGGCTGAAGCAACTAGAATTTGTCCCTCAAGGTCTCTTGGCCTTGCTCAAGCTCACACCAGCACATGGGTTCTGAGCAACAGCCTTTTTGGTGTTTCAGCTGGGGGCTTTGTGTGGCATCCTTATGTCTGGGACAGAGAACAAGTTGGCTCTGTGGCTTCTTCTCATTGGGGTACCACACCCTTGCAGGGAGCTGATCTTCTATGATGCAGTTACCACACAGAGACTCCTTTCCCAAATGCCACAACATGCATGAGATTTCAATGCATGAATTTCAGGGAGGTGCAAAGATTGGGTCCATGATAGGCACCATGCTTTTTAAATTTATATTTTGCTTAAACCTTACAACAATTCTGCAGTGATTTTTTTTTTTTTATCATTTCACTTTTGCTGTGGATGGAATGAACGCTGAGAGTGATCAGATTCATTGCCCAAGTTCAGAATGCAAACAGCCTGTTGGACAGCAATTTTCATGTTATTGCATTCTGGCACCTGGCTTTCATCTGTGATCCAGGTGCTTCTCTCCAGGCCAAATAGTTTGCCTACCTTAGTTACTTACAACCTACCTGAAAAGTAGCATGGTCTCTGGAAGAGAATAACACAAAGCATGCATATCAATCAATATACTGTTTTGACTTATATTACAAGATCCACTCATTTTAGTTGTTGTTTCCTTTTGTTTAGACTCCTGATCTTGTGCGTTACAGACATGTTGTGCTGAGGTAGAGAAATTATGCTCCATAATCCCAATGAAGGATTCTATTCCTTGAGACCAGAGGAGGATGATGGGAACAGGATGGGGTAGAACCACAGAGGAGGAAAGAATGGATGCAGCAAAGAAATTCTCGCTTTGGCCATCAGTCAGTGCTTTCTTCTTTCTTCTTCCCAGCTCAAAGTATTTTGAACTCTGCAAAAATCCATAAATTCCTTCTTTTACTGTGATTCATTACGTAACCTGCATTGCTCATACTATGCAGGAGCTGCCTGTGCTCAGCTTCACCCTCCTCTCCCTCTTGCTCTTCTTTGTTCTTCTGCTCCTCCTCCTCCCCTCTCCCCTATCCCTCCCCCTCCTACTCCCCTCCCCCTCCCCCTCCCTTCCCTTGTCTTCCTCCTCACCTCTAGCAGTGAGGTCTGGCAATCTCAGCAAGTGAAACCTGGTTCCCCCATCTGCAGTCTATCTAGACACCCGGCACAGCTGGGCTCTGCTCATCGGGCTTCATGCCAGTCATCTTCAACTCGCCAAACCTTCAGACCAGCAGCTGCGACGTCAGAACTTTCCTGGGAGTTTCCCAGCCGCCAGCTTGGATACCATGTCCTTGTCTGCTGTGCTAAAACTTGTAAAGATGGGCAAAGATAAATGAGCAACTAATCCAGCCAGGACTGTGCATCTCGTCCAAACACGTCCCTAACACTGATTCCAAGTAGCATTCAACTTTGCCTCTAATGAGCTAACAGATGTGGGCATTATCAGAGGAACTTAATAGGGGATTATTCACCCAGCTAAGGTTGGATGAGTTTTCATGCTCGATTATGTTTTGGAGCAAGAGGATAGAAAATACCATTACATTTTGACAATTGACTTGAGAAAACAGCAAACATTTTTTTTCCCTTTTTCCTGGGTTCATTTACCTAGGTCAGACTGTTCTTTAGTCTTAGCTGTCTACAACATACCTAGAAACGTGCATGCGAGGCACAAGCATCTGTTACTTATAGCACTTGGCTTTGGGAAAGCTATTCTTGGTATGAGATTGACAACCCAAAGCTGACCAGATATGAATCAACTGCCACAGCTACCATGTATGGCTTTGGCAGAAAAATTTCAGGACGTGATTGAATGCCAACCTTGCGTGCATTTGTTGGTACTGTTCACACGATGAAGGGACTGGTGTTTATTTACTCAGTGCCACTTCCTGAGTGGCATATTACAACCATTCCACTGAACTTTCAGATCGACCTAAAGAAAGGTAAATGCATCTGCTGAGCATTTAACATCAATCTGAAACTATGCTTAAGTACTGTGTAGATTACCTCATCCCCTTTACTATATAGGTCTTAATCGAGGGTCTCATATATAAATGAGGGGGCTGTAAATCAGTTTGAGTTGTTTCCAGCCTTGCTGAGCCAGTGAAGAGGTGGAGCAGGGTATCTTTCCCACACCCAGGCTTAGGGATAAACAATGAAAGGTGAACTCTGATTCATGGATCTACAGCGAGAGCTGCTTAGCTCATTGATTATTCATGCTGAATGTCAGATTGTAACCAAAATGCATCTTTAACAATTAGTTTTTTTTTTTCTTTTAGAGTTAAGTAACTTCTCCAAACATCCTCTTGCTGAGGATGAATCCAACAACCCTCCTTTGAACCTAAACAAAGTGACAGAATGTGTATCTTGTTCCCCAGGAGGCCACAGCCCGACTTCAGCTTCCTTTCCATCCCACAAGGAACTTGAAGATGTCTGAAAGACACAAGCAAACCTGGAGGCCTGTACTGAATCTCTCTGTTCCCCTCTCTTTTCCTTACTGTAAAAGATCCTAACCCACTGTATACCATGAGACTATGATTTGAGGCAAATGGATAAATCCTCCCCTTTCATTTATTACCATAATGAATACCCTCCTTTGATTTGATCAGCAGGGATCAAGAGAACTTGCTTGTGCAGGGCTAAATTGTAACAAGATGTTCATCAGAGGCCATCTTCAGGGAATAGAGGGTGAGTATGGTGTCCCGCACACAACAAACATCTTCTGTTCATGTTCTTCCTATACCCATCCACTGAGAACAAGAAGGAAGACTCTTTTCCAGTATTTTTTTTCGCAAAAATAATTAAATTGAGATTGGTGTGAGTCTAGGGTCAGGGTGACAATTTAGGTTGGGAATTTAGTGGATCTAGTTTTAATACACTGAACAACAGGAAACAAAAGAAAATCGAAATGCCCTTCTTACTTGGTAATCAATTTTGACAATTTAAAGTTACCCAAGAACCTCTATCTGAAAGCCCAGAATCTTATATAAATTTCTACCTTTTTGGTAACTTTTTGGTATATGTAAACAATCCTAACAGATTTCATTTCTTCTGATAAGAGTTTTAGCTGTGTAAGGGTAGTCGGCAAGAACATATTTGATGTTTGGTGTGAAAGGAAAGAAAAGCTCCAGATACTGAGTTCTGAAGCCCGGAATTCCCTAGGAGGAAAAACCTTCAAAGAGAATAGTGATACATTATCTATAAAGTGAAAGCTTTTGATAAACTTGGCCATGTTTCTAGAACACAGCATTCTCTAGTTTGATGTCTTAGATGTCTTACTCTGATAGGATTTCGTTGTGAGAAGAAATAACCTGGGACCCTTCTCTACTTTATCAGCCACTATTTGAGCTGAAATAATTAAGCTGAATAATCTGTCATTTACACTGTAAGTTGTTTACAGAAATATTTCAATTCCAGAACTGGGTCTTCCAAACCATTGCCCAGGTCAAGAAAGGAGTCGCAAGTCACGAAAATTATGTTTTACCCAAGACCACATAATTAATAAAATCTGAGGTCGAGGAAATTGTATTTTGGAACTCAAATCCAAGCAAAATTATTTTTTTTCCAGGTATAACTATGCCACCCTTTTTAAAATTGATTAAAATATAGAAAGACTGGAAAAGTATAATAAGGTAGACAAAGTCAGTGAAAAAACTCCAAGATATAGATTTATCTTTAAAAATATTTATTTATCAGGTTCTATATTTGAAAGATTTTGCTAGAAATCCTAATATTTTGGGGCTTTTCTCTCTGTTCTCTGTGCTAACACTGAAGTGATATGCTACATATTACCTTTATTGAATGATGCTATGAAAAATATATCAGTTGATTGTTTATTCATTTATTTTATCTAATGTGTTACTTTTTGCCTGATACATAAAAATTTCCTTTTTGTTCTAGAAATTCCATAGCTTTCCCAAGAGAAGTCAGGGATATGATAGACTTGCATCCAAATTTCCTGAGTAAGGTACACCCTTTTGGTTCTGCAGAGTCACAGATCTTGTTTTCAATCAAGGAATTTTTTCAGTGACATATTTTTGTTTTGCATTTCATGCCATAGATCTCTCTTATCTGATTTTTGTTTTTGTAAACTGCTATTTCCGAGACTGTATGTCAGTCACCATATTAAATTCCAGGTATTTATTATCATATTTAATGAGTGTAACATCCTATAACCTCACTTATTTTCACTTTACTCCTTATCCTAATTCATAAGGCACATGAATGTGAAGTAAGTGGTGTGTGTGTATTTAGTCTATAAACTGTATACAAGTAGATGAATTCCCAAGCCATCTAATCTCTAAATCTGTGTAGAGCTGTATACTTTACATTTTACTTTTTGTTACTTTATTTTATTTTATTCTAATTGTCTACTTCAATTTGTGTCCTCTCTTTGATTAATTAGAATTGGGTTTATTTTAAATGCATTGCTTCTAATGTGGCTTTCATGTGAATATTTATACTTTTGTCTTTAGTTTCCTAAACTTTGCTAGCATACTTTGCTTACCATTTTCCTTATTTATCCCTTGATTTATTTATTAGAAAATTATCTTTTTCTCAATATTTCAGGGCTATAGAGAACACTTTTTTTTGAACTCGTTTTCCACTGTTTATTCTCCTTTGATACTAGCTATCTTTCATTCATTTGCTTTCCACATTACTTGCATGCAGCATTTTCATGCTATAATTCCTTAATCTATTTCTTAGTTAAGAGCCACTTCTATTTGGGTCAACTCTATGAAGAGCGCCCTCATGAGCAAAGTGAATGCATTCTATAATTTTAACTTGCGCCTATACACATTAGTATGTTATTAATTATTTTTTTTCTCCTGTGAACTTTGCCACTCCCTGAGATGCAGTATTTTGGTGTTATTTACACTGAAGACCTTACATTTACAGTCTCTCTCTGAACCCAAATTAATTGTCTTTAAGTAGTGCCTTTGTCACTTTTCTCATCATTACTACAGAATACTGACACCCATGCCTTAAAGGAGAGACCTTTATTTTGGCTCACAGTTTTACTCGCTGGTCAGTTGGCTCTGAGGCAGGAACAGAGTGGCAAATGGGTATGACAGAGAAGCGCTGTTTAACCCATGGCAGCCAGGAAGCAGAGAGAGATGGGAGAAAGTGGGACAGGCATACACTGTTCAGTCACAGCCCAGTGACAACCAGCAGCTCTGAACTCATCCGTGATGAATGTGCTGCTCAGTGAAACACTCCCAAGGTCCAATCACTTTCAAACCCATGAGCCTTTGTGTGTGTGTTTGTAGTGGGATTTAGGTTGAAACCATGACAAATTGCATGTCCTTTTGACTGTGCTAAAGTACCTGTATGTGCATGCATTCCATTATTTCTGTTTCTAGAATAACAATTGCCTGGTTCATCTTACATTTCATGATTGAGATACATAGGAAGAAGTTGGAGAATTCTACTAAAGTGTTATGTGGTGGTGGCTCTGTGTTAAAATTAAAATATGGCATCTACAATACTTTAAAAAAACAATTTCTGAAAGAGGAAATCTGTACAGAGTACTTGGAGGAATAGTGGTTGATACTAATGCTGTATCATCGAAGCTCATGTAGTTAGAGGTAATCTAGCCGTGACTGATTTGGTTAGAAGAGTACCAAGAAAATGGTTGTATCTTCAACATTTTGGTGATAGTTTTAATCAAGACACCATTCTGGAGAGAGCAGCAAAAGGAAAGAGTGTGAGAATGTGTCTCTTGAAGCATCAAATGTTGAGACTGTTTTCTGCTTCGTCTTTCTAAGTCAAATCCAAATGTTCCATAGCTGTGAGTGTAGAATGTAACACTCTGTTTAGGATCTCTGTTCACACCACTGGGAGCAGAGTATTCACTTAGTATCGCTGGAACTCTCTAACAAAAGGGAGACAGCTGGTGTCTACATTACTGATGAGGTTAAAAAGCAGAGGGGTCCTCAGTCCTGATGGGCTATTAAATATTCACACTGTTAGAGATTCCTGCAGTCACTGCACATTTAAAAACAATTAAAATAAAACACTTGTCATCTTGAGGTCCCAGTAGCTTCTCTTTGAAACTGGCTATTCTTACATCAAATGGAGCCCCTACAAGCTGCTTCTCAGGAACTACAAAAGAAAGAAAAAAGTACATGACAATCATTTTTATGGTTTTTCAGTGATGTTATAGGGTTTTCAATTTACAGGGTAATATTTTACATTCCAATATGCAAATGGTTGCAAATAACACCCTATGAATAAATCTATCCTGTAGCACAGACTCAAAATAAATGCAGATTTGAAAAGAATATTTTGCTTGGAATCTTCATGTAAGAAGTCCTCCAGGGAAAAAACTACACCATGCTTTTGTTCTTTGACCTTCATTCATTTTTCTCATTCCCATTAATTCTTAGGTTTCATTCAAAGTCTGTTTTCCTAGTGCACATAATTAGGATGTTTAAAACACTTTGCACCTATTAAACACAGGATTAAAGTACATAAATAGATATAGGATGAGGAACACAGTTGTTTTTCTGACTCAATTAGTGCTTCTTTATTCTAAGCTCTTCTTTGACTTACAGTCTCTTTCTTAATTCAGAAGATGAGAATAAACAGCCATTGGCAATGTGGCGATCCCGTGGAGGACTCATTAACTGGGTTTTAATTGGGTCCTTTCACAACTTTGTCACACAGGATTGAAGGTAGACTGGATGCCACCAACAAATGAGTGAACAGAGAGCTCTGAAGTGGAAGAACTGAGAAGGGGAATGAGATGAATGTAGGATAAATGAAATGCACTTTTAATACAGGCAAAAGTGAGAGGCAATAAATATACAAAGATATCGAGAAGGCACCGCTTGAACAACACAAATCAGTTTGACTCTTCCAAATTTTAGCAACCATCTAAATGAGTGGTGCTCTGGAAGGTGGGCTGCTATCTCACACACTTCCAAAGTTTCTGCAATTGCTGACATCATTCCAGGTGATGTGGTGTATCAGGATTGCTTCAGTATCCTTTGAGATAGTTCACTGTTGCGTGAGCTTAAAGAAACACCCAACTTATTGGCTTAGCATAGTTCTGAGTGTGACTGAATGGGTTTCTTAAAGATGGAAGCCCCATTCTGGATGTGAGGCCCACTAACCAATCATCTTGTAGCCTGAATGGAATAAAAAGGGAAAGAAGAGGAAGGTAGCCATTGCTTCTTCGGAGAAGCTCCAGCCTTTGCCTTCACCTTGGATGTTTTCTCCTGGCTTCCAGCACAGACTTTTGGCTTGCTGATAAGGACCACACTGGACTCTGCAGTGAGCCCCAGGCCTTCAACTTTTGATGGTGTTCTTTGAATCTCCAGTGTGCAGATGGCCCTTTTCATTCTTCCATCCCTGACTCTGCAGGTCATTGCGATATACTTACATATCAACAAGTATACATGTTTACAATAGTGTTCTGTTCCTGCAACTAGTTGGTTAAATGAATTGGCTGCTAAATGGGAAAATGCATTCAGCTGTACTTTACAATGCTCAAAACAAGGAAATAGTCAAAGGAAACTCCAACTTGATTACTTTGCTTTTATATGAATAACTTACATGCTGTACTGTAATATATAACAGAACATAAAACGATAGTAATATACAGCACATCACCATCAGTAAAAATTACAGTACTGTGTAAACAAGATGTACTGTATCAAAAAAGACATTGAGGCTTTATGAACAAGATGTACAGAACTGTGCAAAAAAGAAAGGCAGGTATTAACCATAAGCAGGGGGTCATGAGTTCAAACAGTCATCAAAGATGTAGGTCCACTAAATGAAGAATATTTATCTATAGATCTATATCTATTTATCTATATATCCATTTATCTATATATCTGTATCTATATCTATTTATGTGCTTTTTATCCCATGCAAAGTGTTTTAAACATCCTAATTATGTGCACTAGGATATAGGTCTATAGATCTATAGAGATAAATCTATAAATATAGATATATATAAAGATAGAAATGATAGGTAGATGATAGAATGATCTCATAATAAATCTGTTTCTCTAATGATCACTGACACATCTTTCTTCCAATTACATGTGACTTGCATTAGGAGCTGTCTTTCCTACAGCCTCTTCGCATAATATTGTCCCCAGTTAGTCTTCGATTGGTGTTTATTAAACCAACCAACCAGTGGGTCACTTGGTGAATTAATGACTGCACTGCCATACTCATGAACTTTGCTTGGTCTTTCTGTCCCCTTGACATTCCTATTCTCTTATGCTCCACCTGGCTCCATTTCAAGAAGATTTCAAGGCCCAATACAGAGCTTAGCTTTGTGAAGCTTATTTCAACCTTCTACCACCCAAGAGAGGCACTTTTTACTTACATCCTCAGAGCACACAAGTTATCTGGTATGTGACATTATTGTCATGCTCCATAGAGAATAATATACTGACATGCTCAAGTACCTATTTCTCAGGTGGATTATGGGATAGCTGGTATATAGAAATAAGTATCAGTCACCTTTAGGAGCTTTTCTGTTTTATCCTCAGCATTTAAAACAGAGCATGGCACATAAGAGAAAATAAATAGTCATTTGTTAAGTGAATGTTTTGACTCTTAGGGAAGATACAAAGTATTTCAGTCAAGATTGTAATTCTTTTCTAATTCTTCTTGAGATGGCTTTGCTCATTTACAGAACCAACATTCTAGCCCCAGATTCCGAAAATAAACACACCTCATCTGGATAAACTCTCAGTACATTCAAGAGGTAAGCAGTATGACAGTGGTAAAGGTAAAGCTACAAAAAGCTGGATACACATGAGAAACAAGGCTGTCAGGTGAAGTAGTAACAGCGACTCCCCCTGGTAAGTGGGGACACAATTATGAACACCTCAGTTTCATGTAATGTCCTGTGACTATGCAGGTGACAGGCAATGGAAACCCTACTGGACTGAGCAAAAGAATGCAAAAGCAGTGGAGGAAATGAGGAAATAATGTATGAACTAAGAGCAAACCATACTATCATAATTATTTTATACAACATACGTTACTATTCATAAACTATATTCCATATGTGAAACATATTTAAAAAGTATAGTTAGCCTGGCTGTTGATCTGTACCTATGATAATCATTCCTATGCAGATAATTAATGAATCTGATGTGGGAAACAAGGGGAGAGTGGGAGAGAAAGGGAAATAGGGAATTGAGATGTATTATATACCTGTACCAATTACCCACAATTGGTGTACTGCAAACACATACTACTAAAATTTAAAAAATAACAGATAGCACAATTTTTTTACATAAAAATGATCATGAATGTATTTTCCTTCAAAGTTAAGAAGAAAGTCTAGGAAATAATGTGATATCATGTGTGTTAAAATTTTATGTCAATAAAATTAATAGCCTCCCAATAAAGAAAATTCCGATACCAGATAGTTGGGTGGGAATTTTGCAAAACTTTTAGAGAAGAACTAACAATAATTCTCGTAGTATTTCAAAGAGAGAGAGAGAGAGAGAAAGAGGAGCCTTTTGCAAATATTTTCTATGAGGCTAACACTATGTTGATAGCAACAGACAAGACCACCACAAAAACAGAAAGGTACACACCTGTATTTCTGTGGAACATACAATGAAATAACTTCAACAAAATACTAGGAGATATAATTCAATATCACCCCAAATATATCATTCATCATCAAGTGGGATTTATCCCAGTGTAAAAAGGGTAATTCAGCATACACAAAATGATACAGCTAGTGCATGCTGTCCATGGAAACACAGAAATAGTATTATATCTGAATAGATGCAGAAAAATTTCATAAAATTCTGCTTCTTTTGTGATAAAAACCTGTGATAAACTAGGCATAAAGGGACCATCCCTCTACATAATAAAGACTACATAAGACAAACCCACAGCAGTATGATGTTGGATAAGGAAAACCTGAAGTAGTTTTCCAAGATGTAGAAGTATGTGACCAGTTGCAAAATGTGTTTATTAAGCACAGTATTGGAAACCTTAGCCAGAGAAATAAAACAAGAGGAAAATATAGCATCCAGATTTAAAAAGGATGAATTTAAGCTGTTGGGGTCTACAGGTGACATGATATTCTATATTGGAAATTCTAACAACTTCCAAATAAACTGTCACTATTGGAACTGATAAATTACTACTGTAAAGTTGCAAGATACAAAATCAATATACAAAAATAATCAATATCTTTTTTTGCATCAGTAGCGCAATTGGTGAAAAAGACATCAAGAAATCAAAATAACTACAAAAAAGACCCAAGGACAAATTTAATTAAAGATGTGTCTTTTTTTTCCTGTACTGGAAATTGAAGCCAGGATTTTCATACTGAGCTCCATCCCCAGCACTTTTTAATTTTTTTGTTTTTGTTTTTGCTTCTGTTTTAATTTTGAGACAAGGTTTCCCTGAGTAGCTAAGTATCCTTGGCTGGGCTGGAACTTCTATGCTTTGGCCTCAGCCTCTCAGAATGCTGAAATTACACATACAGCCACTGCGCGCAGCTGCAAGTGATTTTTACAATAAAAGTTACTAAACACTGATGAAAGAAATAAAATACACAAACATGGAAAGACAGCACACACATATGAGTTGGAAGCAATAACACTATTAAAAGGGTCACGCTTTCAAAATTGACTTACAGATTCAATGAAACCCTCAAGAAAATACCCATTCCATCTTTCACAGATAAAGGAAAGAGAACCCTAAAATCACACGAAACTGCAAAAGACCTTGAATAGACAAAGCAATCGAGTAAAAGGGGAAAAAATGCTGACCTTAAAACACTGTGCAGATTTACAGCTACCACAGCAGTGAGGCTCTGGCATAAAAATGAACACATAGAACAGTGGAAAACTCAGGGATCATTCCATACATCTACAGCCAACTAATCTTTCACAAAGTTGCCAAAAATATACGCTGGCAGACACACAATATCTTTGATAAATGGTGCTTGGAAAAATGAGTATCAGTTGAGAGGTGGACCTTAGTAAAAAAAAAAAAAAAAAAAAAAAAAAGAATATCCACATGCAGAACGATGAGACTAGAATACATTTTGCAATATTAAAAAACCAGCACAAATACAACAATGACCAAAATGTGAGGCTTGAAATTATGAAACTTCTAGAAGAAAACAGAGAAAATTCTTGAAGACAGCAACATACAGGCAAGACTTTGACCAAGGTTCCCAAAGAACAAGCAACAAAAGCAAAGAGAGACAAATAGGATCATGTCAAATGAAGAAGCTTTTGAATGATCAAAGAAAACATTCAACAAAATGAAGAAACAACTTTCAGGATGGGAAAAAGTATTTATAATGTATTCAACCAACAAGTGATTAATATCCAGAATACTGAGTACTCTACATTAAATAAACCAAACAATCTCATATAAAAACAAGGCCAATGATCTCAATAGGCATTTCCCAAAAATAATGACATATGCATAGCCAAATGTTATAAGAAATAAATTTTTATAGCATTCTTTCTCAAGGAAATGAGTGAGGTATTATCTTACCATGATAAAATAAACGGTAATCAAAAAGACAATAAATGACAAATGTTGATCAAAATGAAGACAAAAGGGGACAGCACTGTGAGTGGAAATATAAATTATTTAAGTTATGATAGAAAATAATGTGGAGTTTTTTCAAAACAAGAAATAAATAAAACAGAGCAACCCTGTGATTGATCTATTCCACATTGCGTATGTATCCAAGAGAAAGTCAGTATGTCAAAGTGAGTATGTCAAAGAAATGCCTACACGGCTAGGTTTACTATGATAGTATTCACCACAGCCAGATTATGGGATCAGTGGATGGACACATTGAGAAATATATATTATACTGTATTGCACCATATCATATTTTAAAATACCAAAATATCTTTTGTGAAACTTAGTGGAACTGAAAGACACTGTTAATTGAAGTAAGCCAGACTCAGAAAAGTTAATGCTGTTTTCATTCATACGTAAAAGTTATGAAAGCTGTTCTGGGGCTGGGAAGTAAGGTGTGTTGGGGATATAAGGAGGAGAGGCAGCAAAGGGTGGGGGGTTACTGAGAAAAGACACAAAGGGGGCAGAAGTTCTGGTGATTCAGGGCTTCACTGGGTAGCTCTAGGTTACAGCCAATTATTACTTACTTTATTAAGAGTAGTTAGAACATTCTCCCCAAAAAGAAATGATAAACATTTACAGGGTGAGATATGTCCCTTATTTCCACGGTCTTTTAAATCATTATAGTTCGTATGCATGTATGGTATTTTATATATATATATATATATATATATATATATATATATATATATATATGTGTGTGTGTGTGTGTGTGTGTGTGTGTGTGTGTGTACAACTAAAAGTAATTTTGAATAAGAAAAAGAAAACTTGAGATTAGTCACTAAGCTCATAAAACTCAAAACTGTAATTTCCAAATTAGTGGAGGGTATATGAAGAGAATCAACAGTTGGCCTCACCAAAGCAGGGAATACCTGTTGTGCGAATATCTAAACACAAATTGGACATAAATGGATTTTTTTCTCCTTTGTTTGATTTTGAAACCCTTAACCCAGCCTGTGAGCAGTCCCAACACCTCTGGCAGTCTGGTCAGCCCCTGGTGAAGCAGGAACCCCACCCTACAGGGTCCGGAATAGCTTAATACCTGAATTTGGACTCGAGACTGGAGGAAGGTTTCATTCAAAGCCAGGAGGGTGGGACTCAGGAGCTGGGCAAATCAGCAGCCACTGGGCGAAGTGAGCTTTTGTTGTGACAGAGGTGTGAGGTGGTGCTTGGTATCTGCGCAGGATGTGGTGGTTTGAGTCATTCTTCAGGCAGGCAGGAGAGTGAAGTTTGTTTGGAACTAGCTGAGTGCAGTAGCCCAGCTACTGTGGATGCCACCTGTTGATCCAGGGGCCCTTATTGCTGACAAGATACTTGCACAAGCAAAGGAGACCCAAGGCCAGCACCCTGAGACTGTGAGTTTCAGAGACATCAGGCAAACGGTAAATTTTATTCAGTGCCTACAAGGCAGTGACCCACTTTTACTCAATATTGTCTAGGAACATCTCCTAATCTAGTCACTCAGCAATTTATATGGGGTTGTTTTCTCTGCCTCTCTCCTTTGAGGTTTCTATCCCTTGGAGGTAAATAAGCTTATTTTACAATTATAAGGTATATCATTTCAAATTATGAACATAATATTGAAAAAATCAGATGCAACTTTGAGGAATGAATATAGAAGTACAACAGAGAAGGAAGAACGGATATTTCCAACAAAAATGAAATAATACAAAAGGAATTTGGGGTGACACATTTGATATAATTTTATATAATTTTTGGTTTGTTGATTCCTGTCTGTCTTGGAAAAATTAGGATATAAAATAGCCAACACAACCATAATCGTAACAACAAATTGAGTTCTAAGTTTTGATTATCTGAGAAATTAAAAAAAACCTGTTTCTCATTTTATACTAGAATTAACTTAGAAGACATAATGTATAGCATAACACACTTTCTGCTTTTAAAAGCTTAGGAAAATTACGGAGCTGTGTATTTTTTAAAAAAAGAATGAACATTTATTAAGGGTATATTATATATCATTTACTGCATATTGAACTTTAGGTCCATAATTTTATCACATCATCTCAATTTTGTTAATGAACATCATATGTCACTTCCAGACCTGTACAGTTCAGTAAATGATGACATACACAGGTTGCATTGAATTCCCAAGATGAGATGCCTTGCCAAGCTGAATTTAAGATTCAAATCCAATGCTGCTTGGTTCCCCAACCCATAAAGTTTAACATTAAATAATAATGAAGTCATTTCGATTCAGAATTTAGGCAATGGCTTCCAGGTGTGCAAGTCTTACAATATTTAAGATCCAGTCTTCCATACTTAGGGTATGAAAATACACAGAAATGAATGTTACATCTTATTTACTAATTTACACACAAGGAACCCTGAATAAATATTGAATGAATTCAAAGTATTGGATGACCAATATCACACACACACACACACACATACACAATTAAACTTCTGTTTGTACTTGGTTATGAAAATGTATATAACTGGTACCAGCCGTGTCCACTACATACTAAACCTAACCTACTTTCTCTGTGAGTTTTGTATTGAAGTGTGGAAAAGTGAGGCAAACATTTCCTTGCAGATACTAAACTTCTTTCAAATGCTTGAGCAAGTTGCCTATTGAAATTTTAAATGGTTTCATCTAAGTCTGAAGCAATGGTGTTGAATCAAAACACACACTTAGTGGGGATGAATCAGTTTGCTGAATCTGACAGCCCCTCTTCTGTTTATTTTTTACCTTTAAGAGGCAGTGTTTTTAATAGACCACATGAAGCACCACTATGCCTTCTGAAATTTGTTATGGGGAAGACAACAGAATCTTCAATTTGTTAGTAAGAATCTTCTTGGAAGTAGCTGAAATTAAAACGCAGAAATATTTTTGCGCCAGATGGACCTTTCCAGCTTTGTAGATATCACACAAGTGGCTATCTCCAAACATTATTCTGCAGGTTCAGGTGATTTGCAATTTGGTCTGCTTAGACGGCATTCTGAATGTCAATTTCTTGTAAGAAAATAGAGATGAGAGTTTAGTTTGCTCCTGGGAGTGGCAACCTGTGTGTTGCCTAGTAAAGTTGAAGGATCAGACCTTCTTGTTACTCTGAGGAAAGAGCCAGGCTATTTTTTTCCTCAACTTTTCACCAGGGAACAAGCAGGCTCCTTTCTGTGCAAGCTGAAAAGCAAAAGAGACAAACGTACCATAAGCTGGGGGATCAGGATGGAAGATGTTAGAGTTGTGCTTGGGTTTTTGTACAGGTAACCTTGGGTCTATTTAAGTTTTGGTTTCCTGTCTTCCACCTAGTTCTTCTTGTTCTTTTTCTTGGCTTAGAGCCTGACTACTCAAAAATGAAAAGTGAATGGTGCCGAGTTCCTTCTTTAGGAGACAGTCGTCAGAAGCAGAATTTTCTTATTTTTATTGAGGTTGTACATTCCAGTTAAGACAAAGTGCAAAGCTGGAATAGGATGTGTGTAACAGCCTGCAACTCCAGCTTTGTCTCATCTCCCAGCGAGCTCAGCAGGGTGAGCAGTGAGTGGGCCGATGAGAGACGGCGTTATAAATGACCTTTACATTTGCTTCGAGCACCAAAAAGCAGGAAAAGCCATCAAAGTGCTTCAATATGCAATAGAATAGAATAGAATTTGAAGACTCCAGTGAACAATTTTTCACATTCCATGTTTCATTTCAGGGAAATATAACTTCTTGTCCAAACCTGTCAAAAGCACTTTGGATATAGGCTCTGTGGAATGACGAGTGACTGAACAATCATAACCATATACCAGAGGTGAATTTGACAACATGTCACCGTGTAATGTCCTCACCAGCCATTAGTGAAGAAAGAAAAAAAGAAAAAGAAAAAATGCAATACGATACAGAATGGACTGGGAATATAACATTTCTTAATATTCCTCAAAATTTTCTTTTTCTCCTATTTACCATTTTCCAATTGAGAATAAATTTGTTGAGTTATATTGGTTCATATTTTGGTACACTTGTATTACACATTTAAATAAGAATAGAGATATGCAAGGGGTGGGCAAAAAGTATAGCATTTAAATTTTAAAAAAGATTACAGTGAAAGACATACTGCTTTTAATATCCCTCCAAATATTCTTTCACATTTGTGCGATGTTCTTGACATTTTGTGAAGCAGTTCTGAAAGTCCTCCTCAGTGAGTGTCTCTAGGAGTTATAAGTATACTGCTACCAAGTGGCATCCAGTGAAAAGGGACCTTCTATAAAAAGAGATGCTACGTCCTCATCTGCCTTATTCACTGTGTGACTTCTGGCTCTTCCCCGACGTTAAAATGACCAGGAACGGGAAATGTTTTGAACCCACTGAGGACACAGAGGTAGCCAGGAAAACGGAATTAAAGACCCTGGGGAAAGAGGACTCCAGAGCTGCTGCAGAAAGTGGCATGGGTGATGGGATGAGTGTGTTTGAAGTGAGGGGAGGATTTTTGGGGGATTCTTGGAAAAATGTCTCCTACTATATATTTTTTAATTTAAGCACACATCAGATTTCTCAATTACACTTCATATTAGAATGGTTACAATACTGAGATTTTTCCCATGAGTATTTCCTGTTAAGTGTTCTTATAATTTTCAATATTTTTATAATTTTTAGCACTGAATTAAATCTACAGGTTAATTTAGGGAAAGTCACATCTTCATCTCACTAATACTTGATATTCAAGGCCAAGGACAACTGTAGGATTAATCTTAGGTGACTGGTTAAATGTAACATTATGTACCCTATAATTATGGCAGTATTTCTTAAATCTATAATTTTAGGTTGATAGAGATGCATAGGATTATAATAAACCCTGATTAATGAATATGATAGAGATTTATGATAGAGATGCATAGGATTATAATAAACTGATTAGTGAATATAAGGACCAGCAGCTTTGCTGAATCTAAATTCTTATATTCAATATTATAAGATCGCCTTAGAATGTTTAAGATGTTTCAACATGTATTAGATAATTTATCTATTCTGTTTTTAACTTCTTTTTTAAACTAATTAAACTATTGATACGTTTTAGATATACATAATGATCAAATAAATTATAGAAAATTTGTATCCGTACATGGCATATTTTGATTCTTCTTTCACATTCTCTTCACCTTTCTTCTACCCTCCTTCCTCTCTTTATTTACAAAAGCTTTGTTTCCATTTTTGCCTTTATTTGCTTTTATTCCTTTTCCCTTCCTTCCTTTCCCCTCATCTTGCCTAGTTTGCCTTTCTATTTGAATATTTTCTTCATATTTCACAATACCTATTACACACTTTGGTCCTTATTTATCCTTTTAATTTCTCCTACCAGATAAACCATGCAATATTTAAACATATGTCTCTGATTTATTTCAGTTAGGAATACAGTCTCAAAGTGCATCCATTTACCTAGAAATGTCTCAGTTTTATCCTTCTTCCTAGTAGGGTAGTCCTCCACTGTGTCAAAAATCACATCTCTATCCATTCATTGGACAATGGGTGTTTGGGCAGTTTCTAAGATTTAACTATTGCAAAACTGTACCACAGTGATATGATACTTTCTAATTCTATTTGGAAGAAGAAGAATAACTGGGTCAAATGAAACCTCATTTTGGTATTTTGTGAAAACTCCACTCTGATTTTCACAGTGGTTACACCAGTCTATTCTCCCACCAACAGTGGAGAAGGGTTCCTTTTTTCCCACAACCTCATTAGCATTTGTTATTGGTTGATTTCTTGTTAATAACCATTTTACCTGTGGCAAGGTAGAATCTCAGGGTTGTTTTAATTTTCAGTTCTCAAAGCACCAGTGATGGTGAACACTTTTTTCACGTATTTATTTGCAATTTATACTTCTCTGACCGAGAAATGTCTGTTCATTTCAAATGCCCATATTTAGACTAGGACTTTCAGTTTGGATGGTCTGATTTTTTTTAATTCTTTATAAATTGTAAATATGAGTTCTTTGTCTGAGAAACAGTTAGGAAAACTTTTTCCCACTATTTGCATTGTCTTTTAATTCTGTTAGTGGTTTCTTTTCTGTGAAAAGATTTTAATAAGTCATGATCCTAGTTTATAATTCTTTGTAATGTTCCCTGTGCTACTGGGATTTTGTTCATAAAGTCTTTTCTTAGTGAAACTGAAAAGAAAGCAATACACTGAAAGATATTCCTGGAAGTGAACATTATTCTGGTTCTAAGGCAGGAGAAGAATCCAAACCAAAAGAAAAATGCAGGTCATTCTCCCTAATGAGCATAGATGCAAAAATTCTTAGTAAGATACTGGAAAAGAAAATGCAGCAAATTGTCAAGATTATACACTATGATCAAGTGGGATTCGTCCCAGGGATTCAGGGATGGCCCAACACATGCAAGTCAATAAACACAATACACCATATCAACAGAACCAACGACAGAAATCACATGACCATTTTAATAAATGCAGAATAGGCATTTAACAAAGTCCCAACAACACTTCATGATACAAAAAAAATCCCTACAGAAAATTGGAATAGATGGTCTTTATCTCAATCTTATAAAAGCCATCCACGAGAAATCAATAGCCAATGTCATACCAAATGGTTAAAAACAGAAACTCTTCACTCTAAAGTCAGGAATAAGACAAGGATATCCAATATCACCATTTTTATTTAATGTAGTTCTGGGAATATTAGCCAGAGCAATTAGACAAGAGAAAGAAATAAGAGGAATAAAGATAGGAAAGGAAGAAGTTAAATTATCATGATTTAAGCATAACATGATACTCTACATAGAAGAACCCAAACCCTCCACCGAAAGACTTCTAGATTTGATAACCAAATTCAGTAACATAAATGGATACAAAGCGAATGCTCAAAAATGAATAGCATTCTTTCCTTTTTAAAAGTGTGGAATAATTTTTAGAAAAAACTTTCAAGTGATAAAACCATAATAAAAGAAAACAGATAATTTTACATCCAAAGTGAGGAATAAGACAAGGATGTCTACTATCACCACTTCTATTTAATGTAGTTCTGGGAATATTAGCCAGAGCAATTAGACAAGAGAAAGAAATAAGAGGAATTTTATTGAGTGCCTTTTTGGAATTTCTTTGAATTATTTATTTTCCTCAATCTATTACTGTGTGAGTTACATTAATACATTGTTGTATCTCAATGCAAACTGCCTGTTAGATAAAAATCCGTGTAGTCCTTCAATGAATACTTATTCATTATGCCATTGATTTTATATTTCACTTAATTACTTTTAGTACAAATTACTTCCCCTGACAAGCAGCAACTTTCCCCAAAAAACAGTTTTTCTTGATAATAGATGTCATGTGATAGTATCTATTCTTATTATACATGGAAAATTATAATGCATCAAATAATACTAATAGGCCATTTCTTTGGGTTTTATTTGGGCTTGCCTCAGAATTCTTCCTCAGGAGCAGGGGACACCTGGCACCCATCCTTGTTTACAGATTCCCAGCGGCTGTTGGGAGAAAATTTCCTGCTGGGCTTTTCCTACTGGCCTCAGTTCTCCTGTAGTTCGGTGTTGCAGTGTCCACAGGTGAGAGGACTTTCTTGGTTCTGCTGCACACAGATGGGAAACCAGAGCAACAATTATCAACGTGACCTGTGACAAATGTGAGTGTCTGGACCTGTCCACTACCTTCTTCACTGTGTGCCAGCCGAAGACTGGTACCCTGCGTTACAGACATATGCTCGCTTTGGACGTGAGATTATCTGTTTTCTTTTATTATGGTTTTAGCACTTGAAAGTTTTTTCTAAACTTTTCTAAATTATTCCACATCTCCCTGTGATTTTTGATGCTCTGTAGGTGGAATTAGGTAGAATTCAAATTCAAATCAATGCATATGCATCATACTATCAATGCTGGAGTATTAAAAACTGATGAAAGGTTCCATAAGTATAAATATAAGCATTATTAAGACTTCTAACTTACTATATTTCACTTTCTATTTTCCTTCCTTCCCTCCTTTCCTTTCCTCCCTTCCTTCTCCTTCTCTTCTTCCTGCTCCTTTTTCCTCTTCCTCTTTCTTCTTCTACTTCTTTCTCTTTATGTGGCTAGTACAAGTTTCATTGTCCCATGGTTTTGTTGTCATTCATCTTTAATTCCTTTCTAATGGTTCTTACAATTTCTTCTTCCATCTGCCTGTTAAAAGTATACTTTTAAATTTCTATACATTTGTGAATTTCTAGTATTTCTTGTGGGAATGCTCTGCTTGTATCTATCAGGTCAATCTCATTTATGTTGTCGTCCACATCCTCTATTTCCTTATCTATTTTCTCTCTGGGTGCTCTGCCCATTTCTGAAAGTATAGACTGAGGTATCCAACCATCAAAACTGAGGAAAAGTTTCTTCTACTTTCCCTTTATTTTTTTAGCTTTTAGAAATCACCTTTATTATTAATGTGTTAATTATATTCTACTAGCTTCATTGTTTTACTTGAAGAAGATTTTACAATGTACATTTTATCCAAATAATTTGAAAATATTAATACTAATTTCTTTGAAAAAATAACATTAATAATGCATATTAATCTTATACCATCAGATTTGTTATACACATATGGTTGATTTTTCATAGTGGGTATAATTTTGGATTTTTATCACAAACCATATTATTAGTGAATAATTAATATTTTATTCACTCCATGTCATTTTATGTTTTTCTGTTTTTATTCGGTTAATCTTGCTATAACTGTATAATAAATTAAATCAAATAAATACATTAGACTTTAAAATTGCCCACAACCTAAAGCAGATTTTCAAAAGTTTTATCATGAAATATGATGTCTCCTGAGCTTTGTGTGAAAAGCCATTATCAGGTTAAGAAAGCTCTGTTCTATTGTTACTTTCATGTCCTTTCATGGCACCTGAGTCTCATATCACACACCTACATACCTGCCTTCACACATTTAACATATAACGTTGTACATACATGCTACAATTTAATATTAGTTGACCTTGAAAGTTCTTAGATATGATACTATCATATCTACACACAAACTCACTCAGAAATTTTATTTAGTTCTTATTTTTTTGAAAATCTTTGAAATTCTGTCTTATTTAAGATGCAGCAATTGCTCTATGCATGGAGGTTTCTCCTAAAGTGAATCGACTAGTCTTCAAATGCCATGATGTGAATTATAGCTCAGGAAACAAAACTTCTGAATACTATCTGAGAAAACAGTTGTTGTTCACTACTTTTTTTCACAGATAGATACACATACACATGTAGATACAGAGAGATGTTCAATCACTCATTTAGGTAATGCAAAGTCATTCTTTTTTCTTTTCTTAAGTTTTATTTTAAATAAAATAAAACCAAACAAAATAAAACTGAATAAAGCCAATCAAAACAAAATAAAGTAATAAGGAATTCAAAACAAGATAATAGGAAATCAACAATGGTACCATAATGCTTCTTGTTATCTTCAAAGTAGCTGCCTATGCCATCAGGCATAATAAAATCAAACAAAACTAAACAGAATAAAACCAAGTGAAGCAAAACAACGAAAATGACATAGGACCTCAAAACAAGATAATAGGAAATTAACAGTGGTTATCATAACATCTCTTCTTGTCTTCAAAATAACTGTACACTATCAGACATAAGCATGTAAAGTCAATTAAACAATACAAGAACTAAGTTGTTTCTTTACTTCAGTTGTCATCTGTCCAGAAGTTTCAGGTGTGTGACTTCGAATATCTGCTATGTCTGTGTCTCCTGAACTTGTTCTGTGTGGGCTGAGGTCTGAGATACTATTTTGTTTCTTCACCTTGACATTTTCCTGGGTTCCTCAGAATCTGCCCATTGCTGCATCCAGGGTGCTTCCTGCATCGGCTGCCCATCTCTTGGTCTAGTGGATTGAACTGGGCACCTGGGTTCCTCCAATCTGAGACTCCTGGAGTGGGGCTGAGAGGTGTGAGGTGATGGTTCACAGATGCTCCCCAATAGTGACTGGGCCTTGGGGCATGACTTCTTCTCCAAGCGGTGCTCGGCTCTTTTTGCTTTTATTTTTTATTTTTTAAAATTTTATTTAAGGAGAAAAAAGAAAAAAAAACAGAAAAAGGGTACAAGTTATACAGAATTTCAGAAAAAATAAGAAGTAGGAAATCATTAGTTAATTACATATTGTCATCTTAGAAATAGTTGTTGAAGTTACAAAATTAAAGCATATAGAGGGGACTTTCAAACAGTGAGATTGCAAACAGTTTTGTTCAATGATCCAACAAAACTCAGTAATATGGTTATCTATCTTATACACTTAAATATGTATGCAGTTATATCTTTTAGAGAACTTTCTTTTCCTTTCTTTTGTACAATGACAATTACACATTTTGGGTTTTATTACTCCCACAATTCTTATTACTTTTTTTTTTTTTTTTGAAGAAAGTAAAACCAAATGTGACATACCAGACAGAGTCAGTCAAATCAAAAGGATGGACATAATACATAATGTAAAAACAAAATACAAGGTGATCAACAATGGTTACCATAATGCCTCTTGTTATCTTAAAAAGAATTGCCTATATCATCAGTTATAATAAAACTGAACAAAACAGTAAAGAATAAGACCAATAAAACCAAAACATTGGAGACATTAGAGGACTTCAAAAGAAGATAATAGTCAACCAGAATGGGTGTCACAATGAATCTTATTGTCTTCATAGTTGTTGCCTATACTTTCAAACTTGGTACTATCAAGCATAACAGAATAGAGGAAAATCAGTCAAAACAAGATGGTGAGAGCAATACAGGATTTCAAATCAAGTTAATAGGAAATCAAAGTGGGTTACTATAATATATCCTGCTATTTTTTATTTATTTTTCCCTTAATTAAAAGGATAAAATTAAAAGGTAGATAATAAAAAGGAGATTGAGATAAAAAAAAAAAAGAGGGCATAACAACAAAACAGCGCAGGGCAAAACATAGCCATTTAAGCAAAACAGTGTTTCACCACAAGATAATCTCGACATAATAGTAGTTACCATAGTGTCTCTTCCCTTAAAATCTTTGGGTATAACTTCGTACACTGTAGCATCAAACATATCAAGACAATGTAAAACCGTTCAACAGAATGACAGTATTACAGGGTATTTAGAATCAACTAACAGAAAATGAACAATGGTTTCTGTATAATCTCCTTGTCTATAAAAGTCCTTGTTTATATTATCACATATAATAAAATCCAATAAGATACAACACGTTAAAACCGATGGGGACAGAAGAACAATAGCTTGATGGGACTTCAAAACAAGAGGATATTAAATCAGCACTAGCTATTATGATGTCTTGTTTTCTCCAAAACGGCTGTTTCTACCATCCAACCTTCTCTGCCTCATTTCTGTTAAGCTCTTTTTCTGTCATTAGTTGTCAGTTTGTCCTCTTCATTTTGCTTTCTGCTCCATTCATTGTGGCTGCTCTGCCACTGTTTCTGGAATCTTGGTATTTTTCATTTTTAGAATATCCTGCAGTATTCTCTGTAGAGTTGAATTGGTGGTTGCAAATTCCCCTAGTTCCTCTTTATCCTGGAAGCACCTTGTTTTTCCATCAATTTCTAGGGACAGTTGTGCAGGATATATCAATCTTGGCTGGAGGTTATTATCTTTCAAAGCTTGAATTATTTCCCCCCACACTCTTCGTGATTTGATGGTTTGTGCCAGGAAGTCTGCTGTAATTCTGATGGGTTTTCCCTTGTAAGTGATCTGTTTTTTGTCTCTGATGGCTTTTAATATTCTGTTCTTATATTGGATTTCTGGAATTTTGATTATTATATGCCTGGGTGTAGCTCTGTTTGGGTTGTAGGTGGCTGGGGTCCTGTATGCCTCATACATCTGAGATCTTTACCATTTGCTAAATTAGGGAAATTCTCCTGGATTATTTCTGTGTATAGCTTTTGTAGTTCATTTGTTTGCTTTTATTAAGCCTGTGGTGTTTACGAGGGTTCAGTTTAGCAGCTACCTCAGAATTTTGGCTTCTAGTTGGAAGGTTTCAAATACTAATCTAATATCCCTTGTGTAGACCAAGATAATTTAGGTTTAAAATTAACTGTAGAATTCAAACACAGATCAAAGCATATACATCACACTATCAGTGCTAAAATATTGAAAACTGATGAAAGCTTCCATAAGTATTAAATATAATAAGCATTATTAAGACTTTTAATTTGCTCTATTTTCTATTTATTTATCTACAGTCACACACTTTTTTGTTTGATCTATACATGTCCATTTATGCACACATATTATGCATATATGTACATAAAATTTGACACATATATTAAAATCTCTATTGCATCTATAATATAAATATGTCTTTATGTTTACCTTATTATTCCATATTTTTTATTCTCTATCTTATGTAATAATAAAATTATGTGATTTCTAATCTACTACTGGACATTTATTCCAATTTTTATCTGGCTTTTCTACCTTAAAACATTACAACAAAAATGCAAATATAATATTTTCTTTATCTTGTCTGATTGTTTCTTTTGGAAATATATTTGAAAATTGAAATATGGTTTAATGGCATCCCTGTGATATAGTTAAAATATTTTTCAGGATAAACTCAAGAAAAAAGCTCTTGGTTATTTATAATACATTTTAACTTAAAGATTAAGTAACATTTTTACTGTATATATGTTACAACATTTTTAAATTTGCCCTTTTTCAGTGTATTCATTAAATATACACACACATTTCCTCTATAAACCTTTAATGACTTCCTTTCTGGTCTCTTTTTTACTGATATGCTTTGAGAGTTGCTCTACATAGTAAGACTACAGTGAAAATATTCTCTATATTTTACTTTTTTAATATGTGATTTGTATCCCAAAATAAGCTATATTTAGTTTATTTTAGCATGAATATGAAATACCTATCTGGCTTGCTGTGTCCCTTTCTACTAAGCAGTGGGTTTCCCTGTACCTTCTTTGAATAATTCATTACTTAACTGTCAGTTTTAAAAGGTACAATAAAACATGTTCAATTGTATGCATAATGTCATTTTAAAACTTTGCTATGCTTTTTCTCTGGTGTCTCTGGCTATTCTCACATGATTTTTGACATGTAAATTATTAATCTCAGGGATAGTTGGTTGGCTCAGTTATCAGACTATATTTGTTCTTAAAGGTATATTTAAAATTATTTGGTCTATTTTCAAATCTGATTAAGATTGCATTACACTTGCTATAAAATTTCAAAAGGTCTGATACAGGTATAATATTAAAGCATCTTGTGTCTAATAGGCCATTTATTTCTGGCAAATAATTGGGCTTTTATTATAACATTAGAATTTGGTGTTGATATGGTTCGTATCTGAAGGCATCACAAGAACAAGAGTTGATATAGCACTTTCCATTATCATCTCTCTATTTTTTCAGTTGAGTAAAATTATTCAACATTAATTAATCATTTTAAAATCTACCAGTCACTAAAGTTCAGTTCCTTTATTGTATTGTGCACAAATCATTACTAGATCATGTTAAAAATATTTTATTATCCCCAAAAGAAGTCCCGTCCTCACAAGGAGGTCTCGTGTCATCTTCCACCCACTACTCCCTTAGATGTAGCTGCATTCTCTAAGTGTTTGCCCATTCTGTGTATTTTAAGTTTCTGCCTTAAAACTAGTGTTACAAACTACAAGAATGTAGTTTCTTAATTTTTTAGTTTAATACTTTTGTGATGTAATGTGATATCAAACTGATTGACAAGTATATGGGAACTCTTGTTTTTGAAACTTTTCTGAAAATTAAAATTATCTCAAAAAAGAATTCTTTATGATATAGTCACTTAAACAAGCTTGAAGAATAAGTATTGGCTGGGAAGCTCAGACAATAATTCATATTCTACTTCTACTTGCTTTGTGGTTGTATTAAACTCATTTGTAACCGTAACTATTAAAATAATAACATTTTAATAGTCAGGCAATTTAAACATTCAGTTATTTGCATGAAACTATCAAAGAACATAACAAATTTAGAAGAGATTGCTATATTATAGTTTGTCACAGGAAGAAATCCAAAGAAAATAATTTTTTTCTCAACCACCAAACAAAATTTGTTTTTAAAAGTTAAAAAGTTGGAAAATAGAGATGATTATTATATAAAAATGTTGTCACCATATTTGGACATGATAAATAATAAATATTTAAATGTATGAATATATAAATATGTTCTAAGATTTTTTTTTCTCAAAATGTGTTGTTATATGAGCTGTTTAATCACATATTAGACAAGCTTGTCCAGTCTTTTGAAACTAACTGTGTATTATTGGTATCTTTTTCTCTGTGTTCTATTCATAATTAAATTAACATTTACTAGTATTGAAGAACTACAGTAGAAAAATCTTTATAAGAAAAACATGACAGCACTGGTACAGGCCCAGAGAGAGTTTAAGATCATCACTCCCAGCAGTTAAGTGTCCACCCAGCTTCCAGACACACTGGACTAGGCTCTTCAGGTTTCATGGGCCTAACTGGACTACCTCCAATGACCTTCCTTCAACCCGGGGAGCTGAGGCCATGTGAGGTGAGTTCCAGCAAACCAGGGTGGTCTCGGGCAGAGTTTCAAACAATTGCTCCCAGTGGTTATGTGCCTTCCCAGCTTCCAGACACACTGGACTAGGCCCAGGAGGTTTCACAGACCCAACTAGACCACACCCAGTGACTTTTCAATCAGGGGAGCTGAGGGCACCTGAGATGAGTTCCAATGCATATCCCAGGGAGAGTTTTAGACAATCACCCACAGTGGTTAGAAGCCTGCCTACCTTTCTGGAACACCAGAGGTATCACAGGAGGTCCTGAAGGCCTGACTGGACCATGCTCAGCAGCCTCCATTCAGTCTCAGGAGCTGAGGGTGTAGGAGGTGATTTCCAACATGCCATGGGGAAGCTTTGGAATATCACTTAAACAAGGGAATATAGGAAAATGACAAGATGAAAGACCAAAATGCAATCTCAAACCACCAGCCCATCCCAAGAAAGCCTAGGAGCCATGTACATAAAAGAAAATATAGGCCATACACCTAAAACTCCTGAAATAATAGCAACTGAAATAAAGAAGCAACTCTGAGAAGCTATACAGGAATTCAAACTAGAAATAATCTCCCAGGTAAAAGAAGAAATGATAAAAGTAATAAAGAGATGCTGAATACATCTAAAGAATACACAGTTAAAAAAATAAGAGGAACAAAACAAAAAGATAGAATCCCTGGATGAACAATATAAGAAACAAAGAGAATACATGAAGCAGATTCAAAGAGATATACAGGAAATCAAAACTTCCATTGAAAGTTGTCAAAACTGCCTCAATGAAAGTGAAGATAGAATTTTAGATCTTGAAGACAAGATTGCAGCTAGTGAATAGGAAAGGAAAGATCTTTTAAAAATAACAAGGAATCAGGGAATAACAATTCAACACATGCAAGATGAAGCAAAGAAAAACAACATAAGGTTGATAGGGATAAATGAAAAAGAAGGGGACAACATAAATGACATCAAGAGGCCATTTACAGAAGTAATAGCTGAAAAATTCCAAAACATGAGAATGGAAACTGAGATATGGATTAGTGGCGCATATAGAGCTCCAAATAGCCATAACCAAAATAAAACTACACCCAGACATATAATAATCACCATCCTAGAAATCCAATATAAGAACATAATATTAAAAGCTGTTAGAGAGAAAAGACAGATCACCTGTAAAAGAAAATCTATCAGAATCTCAGCAGACTTGTCAACACAAACAACGAAGTCAAGAAGAGCATGGAACAAAGTATTTCAGATCCTACAGGAAAACAACTTCCAACCCAGGCTGATTTACGCTGCAAACTGTCCTTCAAAATGGATGGAGAAATAAGATACTTCCATGACAAAGAACAGCTGAAGAACTTCATGATTACCAAAGCAACCCTGCAAAGAATACTGAAAGACATTCTAGATACACATAGGAAAAAGCCACTAAGCAAGGCAAACAATTAAATAGAATGGAAAGGTAAAGATACAAAAGCAGAAAGATAACATGTCAACAATAAACCAATATACAACAGTTATAACCATTAATGTAAATGGTCTCAATTCATCAATTAAAAGAAACAGAATGGCAGAATGGATCAAGAAACAAAATCCAACCATATGCTGTCTACAAGAAACCCATCTAACCCAAAAGGATACTCACAGACTGGAAGCTGAAGGATGGAAAACAATACTTCACACAACAGGAACCCAAAAAAAAGCAGGAGTAGCTATTCTGTGTGCAGACAATGTGAACTTCAAACCAAGAACGATTCAAAGAGATAAAGAAGGGCATTACATACTAGTTAGGGAGAAACTTCAAGAGGAAAAGATAATAATTTTAAATATATATGCACCAAATTCCAGAGCACCCAGCTATACAAAGCAAGTATTAACAGAAATGAAAAATCAAATAAGCAATAAGACAATTATAATAGGAGACCTTAGCACACCATTGACACCAAGGGACAGATCAACCAGACAGAAAATCAGCAAAGAAATAACAAAACCGAATCACACCTGTGAACAAATGGACTTGATAGACATATACAGAGTGTTCCATACATTCTTCTAAGTAGCACATGGGACATTCTCTAAAATAGACCATATACTAGCCCACAGAACATATTTAAGGAAATGCAAAACAAGCAAAATTATCCCAGGCATGTTATCAGATCATAGCACCATAAAACCAGAAACTAATGATAAAAGACACTGCAAAAACTCCACAAACACATGGAAATTGAGTAATACACTCTTGAGCAATCAATGGGTCACAGAGGAAATTAAAGAAGAAATTAAACAATACCTACAAGCAAATGAAAATACAAATACAACTTACCAGAATCTGTGGGATGCAATGAAAGCTGTCCTCAGAGGAAAATTTATTGCACTGAGTTCCCACATCAGGAAAACAGAATAAACATAAATAAACAACCTGATGCTATACCTCAAACATCTAGAAAAAGAAGAGCAAGTCAAGCCCAAAGCCAAAAAAAGAGTGGAAATTATAAAAATCAGAGCAGAAATTAATACAATAAAGACTAAGAAAGCAATCCAAAGAATCAATGAATCAGAGAATTGGTTCTTTGAACAAATAAATAAAATTGATAAGCTCCTAGCCAACCTTTTTAAAAAAGGACAGGAAAATTTATATTCATGCAATAAGGAATGAAAAAGATGAAATCACTACAGACTCTGGAAATGCAGAAGATCATCAACATCTACCTCAAAAACCTCTACTCTCATAGGTTTGATAACACAGAAGAAATGGACAGATTCCTAGAAACGTATTAAGTACCAAAGCTAGGTCAAGAAGATGTAATACTGCTGAATAACCCAATTTCTATTGATGAAATTGAAAATATAAATAAGTCCTTATCTACAAAGAATAGCCCAGGCCCAGACAGATTCACTGCGGAATTCTATAAGAAATACAAATAAGACTTAATGCCAACACTTCTTAAACTCTTCAATGAAATCGAAAGGGAAGCAATTCTTCCTAACTCATTCCTGGAAGCAAACATTAATCTAGTACCAAAGCCTGAGAAAGACCCAACTAAGAAAGAGAACTGCAGGCCAATCTCCCTAATGAACATAGATGCAAAAATCCTCAGTAAAATATTGGCAAACAGGACGCAGCAAATCATCAAGAAGATTATGTACCACGACCAAGTACTCATCCATAATATTTATGTTACTCAGTTATAGGAAGTTGTTCTAATGGGGTTTCTAGTATGCCATTCTAAAATTACAAGAAAAGTATCATTTTAACCTTCCAATGAAAGACAGACCTTCTTGGGAATGTGCAAATATCAGTAGAGTTCTAAAATCTGGAAATGCCTTACATATTTATTTGAATCTTTAACTTATACAACTTAAAGAAGAAAAATCAAGGACAGTAAGGCTTTCTAGTTAGGCAATGAGTTTATGTTCTGTCCTATTCAGTCATAATCTCTTCTCTTAACTGTGTTGTCAGAAGAAATCTTAGTTTAGATGCCTTAAAAAAATTCCATGAAGCAAAATATTGTATGTGTATTACTGCCTAACTGCAAAGACATAAATAATATTCATATAAGCAGGATCCTTATTGTCACTCACTGACAAAGAGTACTTGCTAAGCAAGTACGAGGATCTGGATTCAATCCCCAGCAGTCCAAAATAATCATAAATGTATACAGGAATTATTTTTTTGAAGAACTCATATCAATCAAAAGAGAACAAAATGAAACTTTTCATACTGATGTTTATAGACAAAACTGAGTAGTTTATATGAACTTTCAAGAAGTGTAAGTGAAAGAAAACATTTCAACTTCTTAAAATGCCTATTTTAGGATCTTCTTTCATCTTAACCTTTTCCAAAAGGATGACTTTTCCTTCTATTCTCTGTGGTTGCTTCCCTCAGCCCTTTCCTGTCTCTACATCCAGCTCCTCAGCTTGTCTATTTGGAGCCCTCACTCTGTTTTATAGAAAGAGGTGTTGCCTGATTAGAGAGGATCCAATAAAAGCCAATTAAGATCTTTAAACTAAATTTGTGGTAATTTTGTCTTTGACAGAGGGAAAACAGCAGAAGGTAATGTGTCACACAAATCTTTTCTGTCCTCAGGAAACACAGCTAGTTGGCTGTTCTAGGCAAAGACTCTGCCAGGGTCATATGGCAACACGGTGTGTTTCATCATTTCTCTCAGCAAAAGGAGAAGGAAAGAGTTTATTCCCCATTCTCACTATGATCTCCAGTTAGGCAGCTCATTTTTCTATGGTTGTGGAAGCTGCTGAGGCGGATGGATGAGAGAATAGTGTGCGTCTAGAAGAGAGGTGTCATCAAAGTGTCTAACCCATGGAATATGGGAGAACTCTCAGTTGTGGGTGTTGCTGATTGTGTAGTTCAACTGCTCCACATGAGCTTTGGAGACACCAGGAGAGCCAGTGAGTGTTTCCAGTAGAGGTTGTGCAGCCAGCTCCTAGGCCGACAAGGTCCATAAGATGGGATGCTCCAGGCAAAATGAAAATGTGAGTTTCTCAGGCAAGAAAAAGTGACAATTCCAAAGTGGCACCGCAGAACATTAAGTCACACAGAAGGTCCTTCTAGGCATGAGCTCACACACACTCCTGTGATGCCAGCTGTGTGCTCACCTGCATCTGATTGTCCTTGCGAGGCCTTAGTTAGCTGAGCAGAAGACACACTCCTGAGTATCTGGGGAGGCTGAGAGGTAACAGTATTTGCTCAAAAAGACTTTTCAGTGTTTACTATTACTAAGTGACATGGTCTTTGCTAAACTCATACCGTCATACTTCTGCGCGTTTCCGAGCCACTATTTCTTTGAAAATATTCATTTTTTGTTACCTGTTAACTGTGTAAAATCTGGAAGCAATGAATTAATGCCAACAATGGCAAGGTAGGATAGTGTTTAATGTTTTTTCTTTATTGCCTTTCTTCAAATTGATTTCTAAATTTATCTGTGTCATATATGAAGTTTAGTACATGTGTGAGACAGTATTGGTAAAAAAAAAAACCTAATGAGTTAAAAGCATGATGACTATTTGTTTCAAGGTCTATACCCGACTTAAATATTTATATGATTTTTCCTTATTTTACTTGGAACATTTTTAGAAATTGAATTGTAAACCATAATATCTCTCAGCAACTTTGGATGTCATAGAAACACCAGACTTTTTCAAATTAATATAGCACTGAATATAGCACTAAGATATGATGAAAGGGTTATCTTTTACTATTTGTATTAAGCATGCATATCAGATCAATTTTCATTCTAGCATTGTATTTAAAAACAATTAAACATGAGATATTTTATATAAAGATAAAATCTTTTATTTGGAAGCATTTGAAATTCAATGTGTACAACTTTGAATGATAGACACAAAATTGATATGGTATTTTTGTGCTTAATCTGTAATTTTTCTACTTCTCAATTTGGAAAGTTTGAGTAATACCTTAAACTTTTAATACATGTTTTTACTGTTGGGAGCCAAGTGTAAATGACATCTCCTTGTTTAATGGAGTTCAGATATTGTTCTACAGCAGTCATAGTCCTGGTAATAAAAAAAATTGCCTACTTTATAGTAGATATTAGATATTTTATTTTACTCTTGGGACTAGGGATGTAGCTCAGTGCTGCAGAGCATCTCTGGCATAATGTGAGACCCTAGTTTCAATATGAACTGAAAATACAAATAGACACATTCTCTTACTCTTAAGAATGATGTCTTCCAGATATGTACTATAACAATAATAAAATTCAATTTAATAAATTTGGGCTAATTTAGAATTATATATCTTATATATCAGAAAATGAAATAATTTATCAAAAGGCAGCTTGGTAATTTGACTACATTATGCAACACAAAGAATACTGAGAGACCTACAAATTAGAACTACAGATATTCTGAACACACTGCCTGCTTACAACATAGTCTTTTCTATCTTCTTTTCTACATTGTTTTCCCAAAGATAGTACATTTGAGTAATAAGTCCTATTATCAGAACTTTAAATTCTTTCAGGGTTGAGAGAGTATTGCTCTAATTTTCTAGGTTTTTTCTTTCATCAAAAACTTTAATGAATTTATCAAAATGTATTTTGAAAATCTTATCATGTCCTTAATGAATGTGATATTACTGGTTGGCAAATCCTCACACTTTTTGACTTCATTAGAAATTAAGGAAAGGGAATTGTATCTTAATTTTGTTGTTGTTTGGAAAAGAAAAAGAAATAGGCAATACATGAAGTCACAGAGAAGTACAGAAGTGAACACATGAGAAATTGCTATTTCCAACCATCTGGGAAAAGGGTTATAGAATATGATCCTATACATTTGAAAATCTGCAGATAGGAAGCAACCAGTCCGCTTTTTCTACCAAAAAAAAAAAAAAAACCCTTTCAACATTAAAATATGATATTACAAATTACTAAGAATATTTGGGACCATTTTGAAGTGTTCTGTACTAATTTTGTCCATATTTTTACTTAATTTAGCACAATAAAGTCACATTTATTTCTATGGCATCCAGAACTATTCCATGAATTTGAAATACAATTCAAATTTAAATTGTCTGTATTTAGAAGTGTATTGTTTTGTTTCTAAATGAGTTTTGACTACACAGTTTTATTATTTCTAAACATATCTCCTGAGATATGGAAAAGCTTGAATATCTGTTGTGTATGCTTTATAGTTTCTGTGTCCACTTTCTATGGAAAATAGGCTTTAGATGAAGATGCAAAAGCTTAATATTAATAAAGGTATTTAGTAAAATTTAAGTAACTCACAAATGCTTCAGAATTCTAGAAACCTCATATCATAAATTATACATTTATACATACATAAAACTATTAGACATGTACTATCTTATACAATACAATATGGTCAAAGCTGAAACAGAAGTAATTAAAATACAACTTCTGATTTCAAGAAGTAAAAAATAAGCATCAGCATGTCTCAAGTTCAACACAGTAAGAGAAAAAATGACAGAAGAGGCAAACTGAAAGAAAAATGTAGTGCCTTCCAAGGTCCCAGAGGTTCTGAATTCTGCCCAGCCAGGCACAAGATCCTGGCACCAAATTTTAGGGGTGTGCCCCTGCTAACTGCTTGGATCCCAGAGGACCCATGCCCTGTCCAGCCAACATCTCAGCACTGTCCATCAAGGGAATGCCCAACCAGCTGCACAGGTCACAGAGGTACTGAGTCCTGAACAACCCAGAGACCAGGAGCCATTCATCAGGGAGAGGCCAGCCAGGCTCATGAGTGCTGGAGAGTTTGAGCTCTGCCCATCAGAGTTAAGGCCCCAGTTCAGGGGTACACCCCAGTTAGCCATGTGAGTATCAGAAGAGCGAAGCTTTGCCTAACCCAGCATCCCAGTATAATCTATAGAGAGGGTTCTTGACCAGTTGCAGAGTTCCCAGAGGAAAACTACTACATGAAAGAGCAAAATGCAGTCTCTGTCCTCCAGCACACCAAGAACAAACCCAGGAGACACTGAAATGGAAGACATTTGAAACTGTTCAACTGAACTTTCTGAAATGATAGCAACTTGAAGTAAAGAAGCAACTCCATGAAGCTAAGGTAATCAGATAAGAAATCATCTCTCAGATTAAAAGAAAGAAAGGACAAACATATGAAAGAAATATTGAGTGTATCTAAAGAAGATGTAGATTAAAAACACAGAGGAACATGAGAAAATGGTGAAAATTTTGAATGAATAATATAACAGAATTATAATACATGAAACATTCAAAGGGATATTCAGGAAGTAAAAGAAAAATTTCATTGAAAGTTGGCAAAACCACATGAATGAAGCGGCAGGTACACTCTCAGACCTTGAAGACACAATGGGTATGTTCGATTGTGAAAGAAAAGACCACTTAAAAATAACAAGGAACTAGGGAATAATTCAACAGCTGCAAGATGATGTAAAGAGAAATAATGTAAGTTTGATTGGTGCCCACAAAATAGCAGGGGTCAACACAAATGACATATGAAGACTATTTGCAGAAATAAGGGCAGAAAATGGGGGAAGAATCTGATATACAAATAACTGAGGAATAAAGAACTGCAATTAGCCATAACCAAAATAAATCTTCACCCAAACATACATTAAGAAACCAGAAATTCAGCACAAGACATAACGCTAACAGCTGGCAGAAAAAAGAAACTTCACTTATGAAAGAAAACCTATCAGAATCACAGCAGTCTTCTCAAAACCAACTTTCAAGTCAAGAAGAACTTGAGTAAAATATTTCTAATCCTAAAAGAAAAAAATTCCAACCAAGATTGATATTCCCTGCAAACCTATCTTTCAAAATTGATGGAGAAATAAGATTACTTCCATGACAAACACAGATAAAAAAAATTGATGATCACCGATTTAACACTACAAAGAGTACTGAAAGGTACTTTAGAAAGAGATAAAGATGACTACAGTTCCAAGAACAACAGCAGAAGGAAACCACCAAGCACAGCAAACATTAAACAGAGAAAAGATAGAGAACAAACAATGACAAGATAATATGACAAAGATAGGTCAGTACATATCAGTTACACCCATCAATGTAAACGACCTCACATCAACAATTAAAAGAAACAGACTGGCATAGTGTTTAAGAAATAAATGCCAATGATGTGTTATATACAAGAAACACATTTACCTCAAAAAGACATTCATAGGATAAAAGTCAAAGGAAGAAAAATAATACTCCATGCAACAGGAACCCAGAGAAAAAGTGAAGGTAGCTATCTATTTCCAGACAATGCAAATTTCAAACCAAGAATGATCAAAAGAGATAAAGAAGCTCACTACATACTTGTTAGGAGAAAACTTCATGAAAAAGAGATGACACTCATAAATATATATGCAACAATTATGGGAGTACCCCCCATGTAAGACACATATTAATAGATATAAAAGTAAAAAAATCAATAACACAGTTATAACAGGGGACATTAATATCCCATTATCACAAAGAGTCAGACAAATCAAACAAAAAATCAGCAAATAAATAACAGAACTGAATCAACTTTGTGAACAAATTGAGCTAGTAGATCTGAACAAAGTATTCCACCCAACAACATCAGAATACACAGTATTCTCAGCTGCATATGAGTCATTCTCTAAAATAGACCATATACTAGCCCACAGAATGTGCTTAAGAAAATGCAAAGGAACTGAAATAATCTCACGCATAATATCTGAACATAGTGCAATAAACTTAGCAATTAATGATAAAATACTCCATAAAGAACCCCATAAAAGATAAAAGAACCCCATAAAAACATAGAAATTAAATATCACTCAACAATATCAATATCAATATCAATATCACCTAAACAACCAGTGGATCACAAGAGAAATTAATGAAGAAATTAAACAATATCCATAATCCATAATCAAATGAAAATGCAGATATAACTTACCAGAACCTGTGGGAAAAAAAATGAAAGCCATGTTTAGAAGGAAATTTATGGTAAGAAATTCCCACATTTGGAAAATGGAAGAACACAAACAACCTAATGCTGCACCTCAAACTTCTGGAAAATAAAGAGTAAATCAAGCCCCATGCCCAAAGAAGGGAGAAAATTATGAATATCAAAGCAAAAATCAATGCAATTGTAACTAAGAAAACAATACAACAAATCAATGAAGTTGGTTCCTTGAGACAATAGGTTAAATTGATAAACATCTAGCCAACCTTATGGAAAAGAGGAAAGAAAATCTCAGATCCACTCAATCAAGATTGAAAAGGGTGAAATCACTACAGACCCTGGGGAAATACAGAAGATCATCAATATCTACTTGAAAACATTTACTCTCACAGGTTCAATAACACAGAAGAAATAGATTCCTAGATACACATGAATTATCAAATCTGGATCAAGAAGATGTAAAACTGCCAAATAACCCAATTTTACTCAATGAAATTGAAAACACAATTAGAACTCTTCAGAGAAGTTTCTGGGGAAACAATTTTCCCTAACTCATTCCTGGAAGCAAATATTACCCTAATACCAAAATCAGAGAAAGACCCAGTCAAAAACAAAAATTACAGGCCAGTCTCCCTGATTAATATAGATGGAAAAATCCTCAGTAAAAACTGGCACACACAAGGCTGCAAATTATCAAAAAGTTTATACAGCCAAATCAAGTGGAGTTTATCCCAGGAAGGAAAGGGTGTTTCAACATGCACATATCAGTAAAAATAATACACAAATTCAATAAAGCTGAAGGCAAGAATCACATGATCATCTCAATAGATGCAGAAAATTCTTTTGACAAAATCCAACATTAATGCATGGTAAAAACCTCTTGGAAAATTCACATAGATGGTGTTTTTCTCAATCGGACAAAAACTACAAATGATAAACCAATAGTCAACATCTTACTCAATGGACAAAAAATGAATACCTTTCACTTAAAATCAGGAAAAAGACAAGACTTCCACTATCATCATTCCTGTTCAATATAGTTCTGGAGACTTTAGCCAGAGAAATTAGAGAAGAGAGAAAAATAAAATGAACAAGGGTAGGAAAGGAAGAAGTTAAATTATCGTTATTTGTAGATGGCATGATGCTCTGCATAGAATACCCCCAAATCTTCATTGAAAGACTTCTAGAAGTAATAACCGCATTCAGTAATATAGCTGTATACAAAGTCAATACTTAAAATGCAATAGCATTCCTATACACAAACAACAAACTCACTGAGAGAGAAATAAGGGAAACTACACCCATCACAATAACATCCAAATAAATGAAATGCTTAGGAATCAATCTAACGAAGTAAAAAATCTGTACCTTGAAAAGTACAGTACTCTGAAAAAAAAATAAAGAGGATTTCAGAAAATGGAAAGACTTTCTTTCCTCGTGGATAAGAAGAAACATTGTGAAACTGTCCATTCTCCCAAAGTTGTTACACAGATTTAATGGAATTCCAATCAAAATACCATTAGCATACCTTATAGATCCAGAGAAATCACTCCTAAAATTCACCTGGAACCAGAAAAGAGCTAGAATAGCAAAGGCAATGCTGGGCAACAAAGCAAAGACAGGAGGTATCACAATCCTTGGCCTGTTCTGTGACTGTTTTAGGAGGAATCCAGTGGAAGCAGTGGCATTATTGTCATGACTATGGGAAGCTGTGACAGGGCAGAGTAGTCCTGGTATTTTACTTAGTCACCAACTCTGTACCCTTTACAAGTCTCTCATAGAGCCAAATATTGCTTACTGAATGTTACCTTAGGATTTTGAGGTAGAGGGAACTAGAATTGGATTTTTGAGAATTAGATTATTACCTTACCTAACTGAAACAGCTGTTATAATTACGTCTTTTTATTTTATTTAGGTGTTTGTTTTGTTTTGTTTTGTTTTGTTTTGAGATAGGTTACCCCTGCATAGTTTAGGCTGGCTTTGAAATCATTTTATAGTCCAGGCTGTACTGAATCTCCTTTCTCAGCCTCCTGACTGCTGCGATAACAGACCTCTTCCACCATATCTGGATTAGATTTGCATTTCTGAGGTCAGTTTTTACCCTTTGTACTAGATGGTGGATGGAACTTTCACCATTAACAGTGAAATTTTTGCCCCTAGAGTGCTCTTTGTCATTACTGCTACCTACTTCAGGGCTGGTGAATTAAGAGTACCATAACCTTAATTACAGCTGTGGTTATTAGTGTGAAATACCTGGTAGGTAATGATGGTTGCAACATTTATGAATGGTGCCAGGGAATCATTATCAGAAAGTCACCCATTTGGTGCTAATAAAGTCATGCAGTTTCAAAAGTTCACGTTCAGTAATTTGTATCAAGGGACATTTTTTGGAAAAGATGTGCTTTGGAAGACTTACGGAAGTAATGATCTCCTGCTAAGTTCCTTCTCCCCTGGTGCCTCCCTAGAGGCAGCCCCTTGGAAGTACTGCTGCTCCCAGGTGACCAGGTCATGGTGTTGTCTAGGTGGTGCTCCTCCTGAGCCCCGGACTCTTTCATGCTTGCTGCTCTCTCATTGGTGGTGCCTGTAGGGTGGATGGGTACTCACCTTAGTTCCCCAGTCTTCTAGAATGTGGGATGACAGCCCGCATCCCCCAGACCTGTCTATATTTCCTTTAGCAGCTCCCTCCCTTCTCTGTGGAAGGAAGAGAACACTGGGAGGTCAGAGAGGTACCCAGGCTTCAAGGCCTGGTTGATATCATCTAGATACTGCTTCTTCCGGAGAGCTTCTGGTGGTTCCCAGCTGACTCCACAGCTCAGAGACCCTGACGTCACTTCCTGTCCCTGGAAATGACTGTTCCTGAAGCACTACCTTTGCTTTTCTGAACTAATAAATTTTAGATATTTTCTTGGCTGTGTGTTTACTACCTTTCCACTTCCTTGTACTTTCCTCCTGTCATTTACCAGATATTGCAATTGAAGATTACAGATCCCTGGTTTTATAAGCAGTTACACAATTATAGTAACTTTTCAAATATTTGTTTCCAAATTAGTATTTCAAATTTCAGCCATATTGCATCTTAGCTACTGAGTACAGAGACATAGTTACTAAAGGTGAAATGTGTTTTATTACTTTATTAATCTACTGTCAAATTGCCACTTTGTCTATTATGTTTTCTGGGTTGTGATTATTGTCTGTAAATGGAAACCCTTTTCAAAGTTTTAGATGAGGTTACAAGTATTCAAAATGTGCTAATTCTTAGCATGTCTTAGTAAGTCTTAGGGAATCATTTATTACTTTTATAAAAGGTCAAGTAAAAGCACAGTGACAGTGTCAATAAAAGTAAACAAATGCTATCTATTTTGTCCTGTTGAAGTTATAAAGCAATCCTTTGTATCACTACAGTGTTCAAAATGGCCCTGAATGCATTTTAAGTAATGGGTAGGTTTTTTCTAAACTTAGGTGTTCTATCTGAGTCACTCCTGAGGAAACCTGAGGATATCCTTATATTAAAACAAACAAACAAAAAAATCCCCATATCTCCTGCTGGTAATTCTTACACCTCATGCCTGTTACAATCCACTTTGTCATCTTACTCCTTCTGATTCACCTGGTCCTTGAGGACTGAGAAGCAGCAGCCTTAGCAGTGCCCTACATTTCTTACTGCAGTCAACCTGGCACCTTCGGCTTGGAGGTTTCCCCGAGGCAAAAAAACCAGTTGGAGTAAAGTCCAGTGTGCCAGGCAGAAGGTTGCTTGAATGTATTCCCTCCACTCGTTTCCTTAAGCCCAGTCGATAACGGGAATGTGGTGATGGAGACCTGCAAACTGAACTCAGGTGTGTGCTTCCCGCAGCTCTGCTCGCCCGGAGTGAGGCAGGAGGGGAGGTCCCCGTGGGGGTTGTCAGCGTATACCCAGGAAAATGTACACTGTATTCCTGCTTGTTAACTTGTATTTAATATAGACTTAGGAACTGAGCAGCTACAGTTTTTCATATTAAATTCTCTTTATTTACTAACTTCTAATCCTGAGAAAGAGCAGAAATGCAGACAGTGAGGGGAACAGGTTAGAGTGAAGAGACTTTTCTAATGGGGAATGTTGGCTTGGGTTGGGGAGATACCCATGATGTGGAAACTCTCTTGGAGGAGACAGAAGAGGAGGAGGGGACATCTGAGAACTTGGCCTGTGGCAGGGCTTAGAAACGGTGGAGGGAAGGCTGGAGGAATCAGGCCTTGTCCGGTGATTTGGCTTAGGACAGGCAGAGCTGAAAGTGATGTTTCTGAGAGCCTCAGGCTGGGGTTCCCAGCCCTACTGGAGAGGAAGCTCAGGATGCCAGGGGCTCCTCCCACAGCATTGGAAGAGGCTGAGCAGATCTCTTTGCTCAGGCAGGCCTGACTTGACAGGAAAGACACTCTGGGAATGCTCTCTGCCAGCTGAGCTCTTCATCACACTGAGAGTGGCAAGATCTTGGCCTAACAGGGGAGCCTTCTTCTCCATGGCACACAGGATCTCTTTGGTGCGAGCATTTTCCCTCCTTAGCTCCCAGAGGAGTCTGTCAGCAGTGGCAGCTGCATCCCAGTTCTTGCGGGCTTCCTTCTCATGCAGGTCACCTGCCTTTGGTGGAAGTTAGTGGTCTTCTCCCACTCCTCCTGCATATCCTGGGCTATTTTTCTGTAGGTCTCCAGCTCTGCAGCAGTGTGGCCCACCTCCTCTTCTGGTATGGGCAGTTGCTTTTCTTGCTCTGCCCGGGCTTTGGCCTGCTGTCTCAGTTTGGTGTGGTAGCACAGCACAGTTTGGTGGTGAAACTGCCCTCACTGCGAACTTCTGCTGAAGCTTCTGGTGCTCCCCTCGCAGCTGTGCATTTTCTGTCTCCAGAGATGCTTTTTGAGTCTGGAGATGATACAGAGACTCTATCAGTTCTTTCTTGTTTTTCTCTGCCTCCCAGTGTTGAGTGGGAAGTTGGTTTCTTTGTTCTTCCATGGTCTTTACGGACACATTTAATTGAGCACCATGGACCAATTTCTCCAAAGGCACTTTTGGCTGATGACTTGAGCTAGGACCGTTTTCCAGTGGACTCTTGACTTCCTGCTGTGGGTTCTCAGGTTGTGCAGTGTCTTCTGGGAGCCCAGAAGCCCAGCCTTTCGTGGGCACTGGGTCAGAGCCTTGGCTTGCTTTCCTTTCTCCAGAAGCAGTTGTTCTGCTCGAGCCTGGGAGTCTTGCAGTGCCCTTTTCTGTGAAGTGAGTTCAGCCATTCATTCCTTCCACAGCTTCCTGGGAAAACTGTGTGTGGCTTTTGTAGAGTTGGGCATTCTCACTCAGAGGATCTATCATTTCTCTCTGGAGCCACTTTTTGCACATATTCACCAAGGTGACCTCCATTTCAGCTAGTTCAGATGTGAGTGATCTTGAGTCATCTGCGAGGGACCTGATATTGTTGGAGATCTCTGTCATCTCTGATTGCTGTTGTTGAAAACGTTCTGATTGCTCTTCTTTTTGCTCTTTGAGGAGGCAGTGTATCTGCTCTTGAATCCTGGATCTGTTCCTCTACACCTTCTTGTTGGCTGCCTCCTGACACTGTGCTGCCTTGGCCTCCTCTTCCAGGCGGGCCTCGTTGAAAGTTGTCTCTAAAGCTTTATGTTCTTTCTGAAGCTCACTGAATTTGTTCAACAGTTGGTATTTTTTTTTTTAATGAGTCCTGCAAACTGGAGAGCGAGTTGTTTTTCTCTCCTCACTGCCAAATGACTTCTAATACAATGAAAAGTTCTCCATGAAATTAAGAGAAGGGTCAAAAGACCCACAGTGGCCCACTCCATCACACAAGGCTGCGAGAGTAGTTTCCTGAGCCATAGTACTGGCTTGGAATGTTCAGTGTTTGGTCTAGAACCTGGCAATGGGAGTGGCCCACTGCTGAGCTGATTTGGGGGTGAATTGAGGGGGACTTGGGGGAATAGGATCTGTCAGGTATCATGGGCTCAGTTTCCCTCTGCTGAGAGATCTTCAGGAGCTCTTACTTTGCTCTCTGTCCTGGAACATCCCAGTGCCACACATCCTCTTAGGCCTGAGATGTGCCCATCCTTACAGCTCCACCCTTTCCCATTGGTTACCTCTGGGTTGGTGGTGTTACATAGACGGGGAAGGAAAGTCAATTTCCAGATAACTGTGTGCTGTGTCTCTCAATGTCTAAGAAGTACATTTTTCAAAGACACATAGCCTAAAACACTGCTAGACCACATATCTCATAAGTCCTTGACATTATCTTGATAAGGAAGAAAAGTCCTTTGTTCACCCAGATGGTTTCTTCTGCCATCATTAGATATTTTATCCCCATATTTATCTATACACCTTGATTTCAGTGCTATGTCTTGATTGTCCACATGCCACATGTTCTTGTGTGTGCTCTGAGCCTCTCTATTTATTGTTTTTCCTTCTTGCACTTATTTTCCTTTGGGCTCATTTTTTTCTTTGACGTCCTTATTTGAAGTGTTATTCTCATTCTATATTCCCTTCCTGACTGGTTTAATCAACTTGCACATTGTAAAACTATCACTTCCTATCTCTCACATCTATGCTTCCATCCTAGGACATCCCTAAATTCCAGCCCCATATGACTGGCTTCATGTTAAACAGCTTCTCTCAGTGCCTCAGACTCTCTATCTCAAACAGAATCCATCTTCCCATCACCTCCTTTTGCTCTCTCTCTCTCTCTCTCTCTCTGTCTCCGTCTCTCTAGTTCTCTGTCCCTCTCTGTCTCTCTCTCTCTCTAGTTCTCTGTCCCTTTCTCTGTCTCTGTCTCTGTCCCTCTCTCTGTCTCTGTCCCTCTCTGTCTGTCTCTGTGTCTCTCTCTCTCTCTGTGTCTCTAGTTCTCTGTCCCTTTCTCTGTCTCTGTCCCTCTCTGTCTCTGTCTCTCTCTGCCTCTCTAGCTCTCTGTCCCTCTCTGTCTCTGTCTCTCTCTCTCTCTCTCTAGTTCTCTGTCCCTGTCTCTGTCTCTGTCTCTGTCTCTGTCTCTGTCTCTATCTCTCTCTCTCTCCCTGTCTCTCTCTCTTTTCTTTTTCAGGTCTTTCCATGACCCTTATGTTTTTATTCTTATCTGGAGTGTTCTTCCAAGTCAGTTTTTCCCCATTTGCATGAATTTTCTCATTCATCTAGGAATATTTTTTTTTTTGAGAAGCCTGTGTGACCTGCTCCTTCTCTAAACTCCTGAATGTGTTGCTCCATCTCATCACTGAACAGCATGGTATAGTTTAATACCTTGTCTTCCTGCCATTGGACAGTGCCATGCAGAGCAAGACTACCTGTAAGCAAGTTCATCACCTTACCGTTTCCAGTATGCCGTTATAAAATAACAAGAAAAGTTCCATTTGTATCAGTGAGAATTCTGAAATCTGGAAGTGCCTTACATATTTATTTGAATCCTCTTAACTGATACAATTTAAAAGAGAAAAATCGAGGGCAGTCTAACTTTCTAGTTAGACACGGAGCTTGTGTTCTCTCCTATTGAGTCTGAATCTCTGCTCTTAACTATGTTGACAGAATAAAGATGAAGGGAAAAGTGGAAGTGGGAGAGGACTGCAGTGGTAGGAAAGAGAATGAGGGCCTTGAGAAGTGATAGATAGAGCAAAGGACAGGGAGGACCGTGGCATTTGCTTTTTGTGTTGTTCTCTGAATTTGAACTGACAGGCAGGAGGAATCCACCTAGCAGTGACTGAGACCGACAGGCCCTCAGTGGCTCCAGGCAGCACTGACTTTCCAGAACTTCATACCTTGAATAGAGTTTTGAGGCTGTGCCCAGATGTCCACCTAGACATTGTACATGAGCTGAATCTCACATACCCATTCTCAATGCAAATAATCTTCCTGTCTATTCTTCCTTGAAAGAGTAATCAGAGGGCACTGAGCCCTTTCTGACTGATAACCACTGCATGGAGAGCTAGACGATAGATTGCTTTACTGTAGAAAGCATCTTTAGTCTGAATTCATGACAGGGATTCTTTCCTGGAGATTAATCCTTCTGAAGAGGAAAGATAAATTATGGCACATTACCTACATCTCTGGAAATATGCAGAATTAACCAATCCTGGCATTCCTGAGATCCAGTGGTAATCAATCTAGCACTGCTTCTATCATTCAGGAGGTTAAAAGCGTTATTTTCAAGGATCCTATCACAGCTATGGATTCAGCCATGAGGTTTAATATCTACCCAAGTATCAGGAAGCAGGCATGAGGAGTGTATCACTGCCAAGACAGATGTTCTTTAACTTTCTGCTAATGTACAGCTTTCAGCATGGTCTCTTCTCCATTTGTTTCAGGTCAAAATGAGGCACTAAGTCAGTGGCTGCCCTAGGCCAATTCTGTAGCCAAAGTGAAAAATATTTTTTTTTTCTGTATATTCTCTCAAAGAGAGAGAATTTAAAAAAAAAAAAAAAAACAAAACCTGACAACAGATTTTTACATTGATTATAGTGTTTTAGTTCTTCTGATGTTTACAAATCAACTTAAAACTGTACTTATAATCTTGCATCTGCTCTAAATTTCCACAATAGCTGAACTACATTATATGGTTTCTCCTTGGATCAATTCATTTATTTTCTTTTATGCTTTACCCTTAACCACATTGTCTTGGATCGTAACTTTTTTTTTTTTTTTATTTAAGGAGAAAAGAAAAGAAAGAAAAAAAAAAAACAGTGAAGGGGTACAAGTTATACAGATTTACAGAAGAAAAAAATGCGCAGTAGGAAATCACTAGTTAATGGATTACATATTGCCATCTTAGAAATAATTGTTCAAGTCACAAAATTAAAGCTTGTAGAGTAGACATTCCAACAATGATACTGCAAACAATTCTGTTCAATGATCCAATAAAACTCTGTGATATCATTTTCTATCTTATACATTTAAACGGATCGTAACTTTTAGTCTGCATACCACTTGACGATTGATAGTAAGGTTGAGCCCCAGGGGTCTACCAGGAGGGGTGTATGTGTTAGGACAAGCAGACATGGTGCTGCCTTCGCAACTGACGCTTCAGATTACACAGATTTTTTCCACTTCATAAAACTGTACTGGATTTGGCTCTTCTTCAATTGCTAAATTTTCTCTTGAAGGCTTGCAAAAATGTTTATTGGTCTATTCTCGCCTAATTGTCTTTCTAAAATCATGGTTGGTTTTTATTTGTAAGGCAGTTGAAAATGACAATAATAAGAGTAGGCTACGGATGAACCCTCAGATAATCAGTTTACGTCGTGTCTCTCCAAAATTCTAGAAACCACTTTTTAATAGCCAAGCTACAACTCTGAGAAAGATTCCATTATGCTAAAAGCAATTAATTAAGTATATTCTTTTGGCAAGATATTGATACATGTTTCCTCAAATTAGGATGAGGCTTCATGTGTGGCTTTATATGCTTTCTCTCGGCATTTTTGCTCTTGCAGTTTCATCAGATAAAATACTAAATGGTAATATTTTAACTTGGTGGATGTATGTTATAAGCACATATTAATTTTACAAAATATAGAGTTTTGTGCTATTTTCATAAATGTTTATAATGTATCTTGATGACATCCAACCTCACTAATGCCTCTTGCAAGCTTTATTCTCTTCCTTTTATATAATATAATGTCACTTCTATTTTCATATTGCTTTTAAAATGTACTTCACACTAGAAACAACGTATGATGAATTATATCTCCAAGCCTACCATATTATTTAACACAACAGTGTCCACTTGTATCCATTTTCTGACAATTGACATAATTTTGGTCTTTTTAGGGCTGAATGTACTCCATTTGTATGCATAACATTTAAATTACACTCATTAATTATTGGGACCTGAGGATGGTCTCATATTTGGCCTATTGTTGATTGCACCACAAAAGACACGGGGGTCTATGTATCTCTGTAGTAGGCTGCCTTTAAGTCCTTCGCATGCATACCAAGAACAGGTAGGAGAGGGTCATATGGTACCTTTGCTTTCAGTGTTCTTGAGAAAGTTCCTTACTAATTTACATTCCACCAACATGGTAGAAAAATTACTTTCTCCTGCATCCTGGTCAGCATTTAATGTTTTTTATACCCTTGAAGGCAGCTTTTCTGACTGGAGTGAGACAAAATCTCAATCTAGTTGTGTTTGCATTTCTCTAATGGCTGAAGATATTGAAAATTTGTTCATGTAATTACTGGACCTTTTAGTTATTCTTTTGAGAATTGTCAGTTAGTTCCTTCGCTTCTTTGGATTGAGCTATTTTTTTCAATGTTAAGTTTTTGAGCTTTTAAATATACTAGACGTTCATTTCCTGCTTGAAGAGTAGCTGGCTACCAAAGATTTTTTTTCCCAGTCTGCAGCCTGCTTTTGTTACTTTGCTGATTATTTTCTTTGCTTTCAGAAGATTTTTAATTTCATTTTCTGATAGTTGCTATTATTTGCTGTGCTACTGGTGTTGCAGACACACTGTCCTTGGCTGTGTTATGCTTCAAGTGTTTTCCCTGTGTTTTCTTATAGCAGCTTCAAATTTTCAGGCCTCATGCTTAGGTTTTGGCAAATAAAGGCAACTTGACTTATTCCTTCCTCGTCTGCATCCCTTTTTATTTCTTTCCCTTCATCTGCAGAGTTTATACAGAGAAATGTACAATTATGCAGATTAGTTTTTCTTTATAGGCAATTTGATATTTTTCTGTCACAGCTTATAGGGTTCATTCCTTGTTCTGTTTTCTTCATATTTTAACTAAAATATCCTATGGGGATGTTCTATTCTGATCATGTCTGCTTAGGGTTTTAATGTTTCATGTTCCTGCATGGCCATGCCTGTCCAACAATTTGGGAGATTTTCTGTTATCATGTCACAGAATAGATTTTCTACATCATTAATCGGTACTTCAGTGGCACGCTCTACATCAATCATCTTTAATTTTTTTTTCTTTTAAGTGTGCCCTAATATTTATGCATATTTGTGGATAATGTATCTATGATTTTGTGAGTGTGGCAATCCATCAGCCTTGATTTTCAGCCCTAAAATTCTGCCTTCTGCTTGCCCCATGTATTAATGGTATTTTTACTTAGTTCTTAATTCCACTTACTTTTTCATTTCTAAGATTTCCATTTGGTTCTTCTTCATAATAGGTGTCAGTATGTTGAAGTGCTCTGACATGTCCTATATTCACTTCCTGAGTGCTTTCAGCTTTTTTGTTATACTTCCATTTAGGCCATTTTTCAACCTAAAAACCAATATTTAAATTCTTTGCCCTGTATTCTTTGATCCTAATATCTTTGCATTCACTTACTAATAAACAGTAGGCTTTTTGCAGATGCAGTGTTGTCATTTTTAGAATTCTTGTTTCTCTATTGAGGTGTGTATATCTAATGAAGAGCTGTCTTCCACTTGTATGGAAAGTCCTTTCCAGTGACCATTATTGTTTTGAGGCTTGATCCCCAGTACTACTTGGAAAAGGAAAAATCTGAAGTAATGCTAAACACACACACACACACACACACACACACACACACACACACACAGCCTAGATGTTGAAATACAGCAAAACACAAAGCAAATAGCTATATCACTGTTAATAGTAGAAAATAAAGCAAAGTGAACAGTGGTTTAAAATTAGACATAGTAACACTAGTTAGGCATGATGATACATGCCTGTCATCCTATTGCTCTGTGTAGCTAAGACAGAAGGATCATATCTTTCAGCCCATCCCGGGAAGATTAGCAACTTACTGAAAGCCTCTTCAAACTGGAGCAGATGATGCAGAAGCCCTGTACTCTATCTACAGAAAAAGTAATAATAACAATAATAGAGTTTGTGGATAATGAGAAAATGGAAAAAGAGTCATGATTTTATGAAAGGAAGACCACATTAATAAGAAGAAAGAGGAGAAAATAGTAAGATATAAATATTTAATTAAATGACCAAAAATTGTTTAAAAATTTAAAGAAAAAACGAAGTGAAAAAAGGAAAAAATAACGAAAGAGAAGTAAAAAGTTTTAAAACATGTATTCCTCCAGTCAAGGTATTTGGATTACTAAAGTTTCTTTCAAGAAGGCATAGTTTTGAATCACACAGGATATCCAAGAGATATGGGACCTCTGTATTCTCTCCCAATATACCTAGTGGCTTTGTACTGTGTAAGTGTTGAGCTGTTACCTGCTTTTCTTGCAATGTGAGGCCAAGCAGACCATATTCTATTTCTTAGGTACAAAATGACTCTATAGGATTTTGATGTTTTTTTTTTTTTCTGTGACAGCAAAGAGACTGTTATGACCTAAATATCTATGTAGCATGTGAAATGGTGAGGTCCCCTAGATTCTCCAGAAACTGCCACCAAAATTATGGATCCATGGCTATGACAAAGTTCAAGCAGTATTGTATCCCAACAGACCAAAGATTGTAGATATAGCTATTTGCTTTGTGTTTTGCTGTATTTCAATATCTAGGCTGTGTGTGTGTGTGTATGTGTGTGTGTGTGTGTGTGTGTGTGTGTGTGTGCGTGTGTGGTTAGCATTACTTCAGATTTTTTTCCTTTTCCAAGTAGTACTAGGGATCAAGCCTCAAAACAAGAAGATTGTGGAATGCAAATAAATCACTGAGTTCTGCGTTGCAGAAAAAGAGAATTAGAATCTTCTAGCCTGATCTCAACAGCTTCATGCACAATCCTTTCAGAAAATCATGGAGGACGTGGCCTACTCCTCACCATATAGGGAGTAATGCCAACCACAAACTGCTTTCCTGCTGCTTAAACTGCTCAATGATCTCAAGCCATTTGCCCTCCTTCTATACCTGTCCCTTGTCTGTCTCCCCACAAGTCACTGCAGAAGAGTGTCTCTAGGAAGCCCAGGGTGGGATCCTTCTGAGACTTCTGGTGCCCAGCATGGCCACACTGAAAAACAATAAGCTCTCCTTCCAAACGGCTCCTGGTTCTATCACTGCAAGTTACAGGGAGTGTTACAGTGGATTTCTTCCTCCAAGCTAGCCTGCCATGAGACAAGAATGACTCTCAGAGTAAATCCACATCCTGAACTCACAGCTTCAATAGCCGTGAGTTTCTCTAGTTTCTCCTGAAGCTGTGGCTTCCAGTTCCTTTTATATTCTCGGGACCCCCACCCGTTCAGACTTACTTGGCACTTAGAGTTGGGCCCCCTCTCTATTGAGAGCTGGGGTTGACAGTGCAGACTCAGTTCTACTTTTCTCCACGTGCCTTCCTGATTTTCTGAGAGTTTTAGCTTTCCTGTCACCACTCTCTTAATTCCAGGAGCTCTTACTCTCTTTGGCATGCAGTTTCTCTTTTCTAAGTGTTAACTCCTCTTGCTTCCAAATTTATGTGAAAGATACCTTTATTCTGTCTTCTTATTTCTTTTTAACTTTATGGAAATAATAAAATTCATTTTCAAATGTGTCTTAGTGCAAAGGAAATGTTGAAAAGATCATGTAATTCAGAGACCAAGAAAGAAAAATTTAGACGATTCTAGTACAACATTTTAAAATCTTAGTACTAGAAACCTTAGGAAACAGACACAACACAAAAAGCCAGAAAGTACATGAAAACTGGAAACAAATTCCCAGTTGGTAAAGCAGGCCATGGAAGACCAATTGCTTTCCCTAGTGCCTTCTTGTAGAAGTGCTTACCACCAAAGGCTCAACAGCACAGGATCCTCTGCTGCTGGTCACAGCTGACTGCAGGGGAGCCAGCAGTGGACTCAGGGGAGGATAGCCAGGGTCATGTTTGGTGACTGATACAACAATAGAATCACTTTCCATGTCTTTTGTAATATTTTTGCTCTCAAGAAAGAGATGCTGGTTTTTTTTTTTTTTCGAAAAGAAAACAAATCAGGAAGAAAGTATACATGTAGATTTAGAAAGAGTAAAATTAAAAAAAAGGTCTTTACACTGATTGTAAATTTTGATCCCCATACTCGTAAGACCTAAGCATGACTCCTGATTTTTAATTACATGAAAAAATACATGTGCCCAAATTCCATAAATGGCTTCCTTAATGCATTCTAATTAGTTCTCTGTGATTTGAAACCAAGGAAGTGATTAAAATATAAATAGCTTTTAGTATTACAATATAAAAATTCATAAAAATTGTAAGAAAATTTTAAATTACCCAACTAGAAACATGAGGGAGAACAAAACAGTTATTTATACAATACATAAAAACCATGAAAATAATTTAAACCTGTTTTGATTAGAAATAAAGATGTCTCTTACTTTTTCTTTGAACGCACTGTTCATGGAAGAAATGGAGAGGGAGGTTTTTGTAGTGGTAAAGAATTCATTCTTTATAAATCAAAAATAGGAGAAGGTGTGTGAGAGGAGTGCTGTTTGTCTCTACAATTTTGGAAAATACTCAGACTCAGAATTATGCATACTCTGTAACACATGGCTGGCAACAATGATGGATCAACAAGCATGCAAATTTAATCGCATAATACTTGTACTAAATCAATATTTTAGTATACATTGGGAAAATGTAATCATTGATTGGACTGAAAAGTTAAAGGCATTATAAAACAGAATATCAAATATAGTGATTCCGTTTTAGAAAACCGGTTACTTTGCAGAAATGGAATCTTACGTGTATTAAAAATTACTTTAAAAAACATTCAAGCAGTGGTTTTCATTACAAAATTTTGGGAACGTATAATGAGTTAAAATTACAGAATCATATTCTTGAGCATTGTAATATAATATTTTTGTCACTATGCATCTTCAGCCCTATTTGGCTTAGTATTATAAGATATAAATTGTTTCTATTTCAGTGTTTTCACTAGATTTGATACAGAATATCATAGCAGAAGTGCCTAGCAGTGGAGGGCTGCTCACCACTAGCAGCTGGGGAGCTAAAGAAGGGGGTAGGAAGAACCCGGGGTCCTGATGCTCCCCTCAGGGCACACCTCAGGATGTAACTTCCTCCCATAGACCTAAACTTCCCAAGGTTCTGTCACCTCTGAACTACGTCACCGGCTGGGGCTGGCAATTAAGTCTGTTCTAAATGTGGCTTTGAGAGACACTAAAGATCCAAAGCGTACCAATGAGGGACAGAATCACAGATGACCTGGTAAACATAGACCATTGAAGGAATCTTGTCTCAGTCTTTCTTTCTGTTTGTCTTTCTTCTTGAAGTGATTATTTTCTACTTCTCTTTTTTCTTTTCTCATCTTTCTGTTCTTTGCCTCAAGTGGTACTGCACAAATTATAAAGAGGTCTGAGTGAGGAAAAAAGGGTTCATGGACCCAAGAGGACAGTTGATAGGAAGAACAGATGCTGGCACGGTTCAAAGGCTATGGTTAACAATGTTTCACTTTATAATTTTAAGTAAGAATCTTTTTGAACATTGTCACCCCAAGGGAATGATAAAACCTTGGGCTGATGTATGATTGCACAGAGTACATACACTGATACATCATACTGTAACCCACAAATAGGTTTAAGTGTATTGTGTCAATCAGAAACAAAATTAAAAAGTAAAACAAGTATGAAAATTTCATAAAGTCATAGCGATTATGATACAAATTTGGGAAATCAGAAAAGCAGTTTAGCAACTTTAAGAACTGTCACTTCCGAATCAGAATTTTGATTCTGAATGTGTCATGATTTAATGTTGTTTGTGATGAATGTTTTCTTTTAATATACTTTAAACATTTTAATCTATAGTCAAGTGTAATTTGGGAAAAGAAAGAAAATGGATAGAAAATTATCTGCATTAAAGTAATGATTTTGCTGAGTAACATTAGTGTTTCTAGTTGACACAGATGGTTCACCTGTCTAGAAAACTGCTTCTCATCCCAAATAAAATCACACAGTCTGGGGCATATGTCTCACTTACAACCAGGTAGTTGCATTTTTTTTACTAGCAATAACTGTTTACTAAAATACATAACAATAGAATATAGTAACTTATGAATGCACATATATACATATATGCATTGCTTTATTTTTTATGTATCATATGTCAAAATTTAAAACACATATATGCTAATGAAAACACGAATGTTTTCCATTAGTGTATAATTTACAATAATTAAGAGTACATTTGTATATGATAATGTGAACTGATCTTAATTCAAAGTATTATACGTTTTCGCTTTGTGTAGTAGGCTTCTCTCTTGGACTTAGTACTGGGTGGGTTTCAGGCTAGCCAGGAGTGATTTTCTTTTAGTAGCATTTGGATCTTCTAATTGGTACATTCACCAATTATTCACCAATTATTGAGCTCTTAGGTAAGATATGAACATTACATTGATGGAAATGTGGATTTTTCATTAACATATATAATTTACAGAGACAATGAAAGTGACAACTTGTCTACAGTACCATAACTTCACAGTATAGGGGAATTTATATAAAGGTTCAAATATTCAGTTACCTTAAGATATTGAGACATGTATCTTTTAAAAATTTTTAAAATTTTTTATTTTAAAGAGATTAAGACAAAAGAGGACAGAACAAAGCAGATCAGAACAGAACAATGTAAGCAACATAGTACTTCACCACAAGACAGCCCAATATTAACAGTAGCAAGCAAAATGTCTCTTTCTTTGAAATAGTTGCACACACCTTCATGTGGAGGTCAGTCTGGAGATTCTTCAAAAAGATGAGATTGGGAGTCTCATTTGACCCAGCTATTCCACTTCTAGACATATTCCCAGAAGAGCTAAAAACATCATGCCACAGTGATATATGTGCACCCATGTTTATAGCAGCACAGTTTGTAATAGCCAGATCTTGGAAACAACCTAAGTGTCCATCAACTGAGGAATGGATAAAAAAAGTTGTGGTATTTTTATATAATGAAGTACTACTCAGCTATAAAGAATGATCACATTGAGATATTTATAAATAAATGGATGCAGCTTGAGACCATACTCCATAAGTGAAATAAATCAAACTCACATGTATAAATACCGTATAGTCTCCTTAGTGTAAGAAACAGTTCAGAGTACCTAAGATTTTATGGCAATCATGATTCCCCATTACATTGATTTGAAGCCTTATAATGTTTTCATTTATTAGTTGAATGTTTTTATTCTGTTTTGTTTGATCTTATGTGTGATGATATGAGCAGCTATTTTGAAGAAAACAAGACATTATGCAGCCATTGCTGATTCAATATCATCTTGCTTTGCAGTCCTACCATGATTTTTGTAAGAAATAAACCTTTCCTTTCCCAACTTTGGGATTCAAGTGTTTTGTCTCAGCAATGAGTAAACAGTAACTAAGACAGAATTTGGTACCAAGGAATGGGGTCATTTGCTGTGACCACTATAGCTGACCATGTTTTTTGAAAGGCTTTGGAAATGGCTTGTGGGCAGAGTTTGGAAAGTTTCGGACATGTTGCCTGGCTGCAGAGAGCTGGAGCAGCTTAGGCTGTTCTGTAGAGGAGATTCTGGTCAGAGCTCAGGAGATCAAAACGCTGATAGAAAGCCAGGAACGTGGATGATCCAAGGGAAGCAGCAAAAAGCAAGCAGAGAGGATTCAAGAGAAAAGCTGCAGGAACTGAAATCCCTGGAAGTGCCGTGGGCGTGCAATCACCCAAGCCTTTTGGAGTTTACAACCAGATTGCTTCAGATGCTGAGCATGAAACTCTAGGACTTAATGTTTCTCCTGCTGGATGTTGGACTTACTTTATTTCCAATGCTTTATATTCCCCTGTTTGTAACTTTTGGAATGCTAATGTTTATCTTGTGCCTAAATGTTTAACCTTGTTTCATTTGTACAGGGGGTTACAGTTAAGAGTTAACCATAGATCTTGGAAGTGACTTGGGATTTGGACTATTGAGCAACGCTGAAACTGTTAGGACTGGCAACTCTTGGAGGTGGACTAAATGTCTTTTGTATAAAGGAGTACATGAGTCCTGGGGGTCAGGGGTGAAATGTCATGGTTTATGTCTGCGGCCCCCAGGCCTCATGAGTTTGCATTGTGCGTTTGTGATTGGTTCATTGCCTAGTGCTTAGATTGAACGTGTCAATGCTACACCCACATAGAGGTGAAGCCAGGATGTGATGTAATGACAAGAAGAAGATGTGCCTTGCTCTTCTGCCGGTTTCTGCCTGGTTTCTGCCTTGCTGTTTGAGCTGCCATGAACTGCGGCCCAGCCATGCCAGCCTGCTTTGGAGCCAAGTAGGTATGGACTGAAACCTCCAAAAACTGTAAGAAATAAACCTTTCCTTTCCCAACTTTGGGCTTCAAGTATTTTGTCTCAGCAAAGAGTAAAAAGTAAGTAAGACACGTTTGCTCTTATATTTCCATTGGTTCTATCATACTGTATCTTACTGAATTTTAATATGTGTGACAGTATAAACTAATTTTTTATGGACAATGAAATAATATAGTAGCCATTGTTCATTTTCTGTTATTTGGTTCTGAATGTCCTGTAATACTTTCATTCTCTTGAATCTTTTTGTACTATTTTGTTATATTTGATACTATTGTATGTGAAGATATGCTCACCTATTTCAAAGAAAGAGACATTATGATAGCTACTGTTGATATCTCTGGCTATCTTGTTGGAAGTGTTGTGTTGCTTACATTGTTCTGTTCTGATCTGCTTTGTTTTGTCCTCTTTTGTCTTAATCTCTTTAAAATAAAAATCTAAAAAGAAGAAAAACATGACATCTCAAACTAATTTAAAGTATGGTATTCTAAGAAGTAATTTTGGCATATTACCTGATAGTAAATTGCAGGGGTCTAATACTTTATAACTAAGAAAATTGTGCTTTGATAAAAAAGTATATGAAAAATTAGTAAAATATTTTAGTTTCTGTTCTAGTAGAATAAAACTTTCATAAATTAGCATAGAAAAATGTGATTTAAATTTCATCATGAAACTTGGAAACTTAAATTTGAAAATCAGGTTTAAAAAACTAATACTCAACTTTAAAAGGTCCTCTTTTAAAACGAGAAACTGACCCTATGACTTTTACAAATAAATAACCTTCATTACATCAACCTCATAATTTTATCTACCTTCTTAAAGGATAAAAGTTTTACTATGGGTATTTCTAGCATTTCATCTAATTATGACCTAAATGCTAGTGAATGTCACTTAATATGTGCCATTCTATTTACATTCTTTCACATTTTATTTTCCGTATATTTTGTCCTTCTTAAATTATGAAAAGTAACGCTCTCAAACATAAAATCTAAGTTCACTGTAGTTTGAGGATTTTAGTGTATGTTTGTAGGGGTTCAGGTTTCCTGCATAGCAGTGTTAGAGAGACTTTTCTATTATTTTAGGGTTTTTGTCTTGCCTGGCTTCCTGTGAAAGGCTTGCAGATGTTCACTTTAGGAATGCATTGTTCAATTGTCTGGGTCTTGCTTATATCACGTTTTCTACCTTATGTGAAGCATCAAAGAGAGAGACGTGGAGAAAGTAGGAGGCATGCTATTGCAGATGAGGAGGAGTCAGGGTTGAATGATGAAAAAGAAAGGAGAGTTACAAGATGAAAGTAACCACAGCATGTAATATGCATATGGCAGTGTACCAGAACTAGTCTCATAATTCTGTATTATTCATAATACAAAAGGGTGGTAAATGCATCGTTACTGCCAAGTTTAATGAATGCTACAGTATTTTCAAAGGGGAGACATAGGGTCTTAGAATCTGAGTTCTACTTTAGAGTACTTTTATTTTAGAAAATAATGTAGGAAATTTTATTTTCCATTGATAATAATGCTAAAGAGGACTTACTATCATTTTGTGATTTATAAATTTAGATATCAGGATTTCTTTTTAAGTAAGGTTAATATAAAAGCATCAACTGACCTATTCAAGCTTTTAGAACTCACTACCAATCCCTTTTTTAAAATTCCATAAACCGTAATTCCCAATGGCAGGCCAATGAGAAAGGATGCAGGGTACACAGGAAGAGCAGGTAGACACTTGTTGGCCCGTGACATGGAGAAGTTGGTCATAACCATGTTACGTTGTACTGTTACAACCTCTGTATGGATATGTGACATGGTGAGACTCCAAGGTAAAGACATTTAAGCAAAGATATGATAAACAAAGGACAAATAGATATGTATGTTTCAAAAATGATCATTTTATCTGAAGATGAAAGACCAAAAGAAAAAGACAAGATAAATATGGCCAGTAGGTGACTCTAGAGACATTAGATTCATCTAGAAACATTCTTGGTTCCACTGGTGAGAGGTAATACAGGCAGGCTTCAGATGTTTGCACTTATTGTGTAGGTAACAGAAGAGCTGGAAAAACAATTTTGTTATTATCCTAGTATATTTAAGCTCTCATAGTCATGATAGCTGGCTTTTACAGAATGGATGATACGCTGCATTCTCTATAGGAAACATTTTATCTGTATCATGTCATAGAACAAGATCATATTGCAAAGACTGTCTAACACAAGTTCACCGTTATTGGCAGAGCCAAGATTTAAAGTTTGTAGCTTCCAATTCCATTTCTTTCTCACTGTTCCATTTCCCCAAAACCTTGTTTCATTTGTATTTCATAAAGCCATCTAGATTCTCCAGTGACTTCTTTCCTATAGGGCAGAGTCAGGGGACCCCAAGGCTCTGTCTGCATTCCTGGCAGAGCCAGCCTTCTATGTAGAGCACTAAGCCCTTGTTATTCCTGAGTAAAGCTCAAACCCAGAGAAAGAAGCACCAGGCAAAGCACTGAGACCTGTCTCTAACTCTGTCCTTTAAGGGTAGCATTTTTCTCTTTAAAAATTCAAGGGGATAGGGATATAGCTCAGTGGCACAGCACTTGCCTGGCAGGCACAAGATTGTGAGTTAGATTCCTGGTCCCCCACCCCAAATTAAGGTTACTGGAATCAAAATCTTAACCCCAGTTTTTCTCAGAATGAAAATGGTGGGAATCACACTCTATGGGTGATTGCTAGAGATACTTCCTTCCTTGAGAGAATCCTCCAGCCAGTTTGTTTCATTTCATAAGGAACTGCTTCTAACCAGAGAACTATTTCAATTTAGGGTAAAAAACTGGAGAAATAAGGAAACTGTAGCTATTATGATATCATAATAAGCTTCAAAGGAATACAACAATAACTGTGACCTCCCAATGATTCCACAGAGGGCCCTTTAATAATCCAGAATGAAAGTGCAGTTATTGGTTATTCATTTCCAGCTGCTGGATCCGTTTCTTTTAGTTAGTAATTCAATGGCATGGTCTCTAAAGGTGCCACTATTCTTAACTTTTTAATCTATTAACATTATTCTCTATCACAGTTATTTTTCCATAGTGGTAGACTCAATATTTTCTTTTTATAGTTGATAAAATCCTGCAATAAAAGTGCTTTTTAAAATTTTCCTTTGCAGGTAAATACTAATTTTCAATGATTATTCAAATTTCAGCAGGCATGCATGTCTTACACCTTCTCATTATACAGAGATAGTGACAATCCATGCACTTCTATTTACATATATATATATATATATATATATATATATGCATTATACCTGGAAGTCTTCTATTAACATTGTGTACATGTGTATATGTATATATGCAATTTTGATCATTTTTTCAAGTGGCATGGCAGACTATTTGATTAAAAATAGACAAAATTTAAACTTTAATAGATACAGACAAAATATTGTGCAAGTGTCATACACCAACAGTGCCAGCCTGTATTAGAGTGCTATTTGCCTACACACTTGCAAACAATGATTGTTAATTAAATTTGCCTTTGAGAATATAATGGGGAGGGAGTGAAATCTCATGGTGGCCCATTATTTGTGTAAGAAGAAAATAACATATTTTTCTAGTTGCCAAGATTGTCAGTAGAGGCTATGAAATTGGTTTCTGAGTTTAGCAGCTTTCTCAGGATGCCTTTTCTTTTTTTACTTTATTGTCTTGCTGGGAGAAATAATGCTAGGTGCGGTAATACTGCTAAGTTTTAACTTTATACATGAGTGCTGGTCTTACAGTTTATAGGCTGTTGAATTCATGATATTTACATCACCATAGCATCTACTTCTAGTTTGGGCATTTATTATTATAGTTTTGTAGAAACAGAAATTCAGAAAAAAATGACTTAATAATCAGAAGGTTCAAATGAGATAATGCTTTGATTGGTCTTGAAATTGCAAAGGCCCTTGTAAAACTTAAGAGATGGTGATTTAAAGAAAGAAACTATTTGCTTTATGGGATAAAAGACTATTTTTGTTTGTTTCTTATTTTCAAGTTCCCATCTTATAAGGACCATGACAATCTCAAAATCATTTTAGAGAATTACCTCATTGAACCTAAAGCTGGACTCTATCAAGATAATTACATTTAAATGTTTTGGAAAACTCTTTACCTGTACTGAAGCTACTCTGAGTTAGGTGCATATCAGGACATAGCTGCTGTCTCTTGCCTAGCACAGTCTTTCCTGGAATTTGGGCTTTGCATGAATTTTTGATAGACTGCTGCAAGGAACCTGAAGCAAAAATTCTTCAAACGGTGCTGGTAACATCAGGTTATATAAAGAGCTGAAAAATAAGACTGCAGTAGGAGTGGGCATTGGGAGAACATAATATATACCCAGTAAGGACCGTTTCCCATTGAATTTTGCTTCTAAGGTGTATAATTAGTCTTCACCCAGAAGACAAGAAGAGCATCTGACCTTCATATGAAAGTACACTGGTACCACAAGCATAAATGATACAAGCACAGTCCCAAGGATGAGCACGCTGATGTGCACATGGGCGTGCATACACTCCCTGAATGCAAGCATGGTCAAAGCTAGAGAATGTCTGCATATTTATATACAATATAAATGTTATGCAACTTATACTCACAACCACCTAAGGTACTCACATAAATTACAGAATCATACTCAATACATAAATGCATAAAAATACTGAAAGGATAAGCATATCCATAGACTGCATATGTACAAAGATGAATATGTGAAAATATCTATGCATGCAAAGCATTGCAAGTATCTGTTTGTTCAGAGATTTATGAAGATTTTAGGTCAGCATTGCCCTGATACCAAATCCCAAGAAACATACCACATGTTGTAACAGCATAATTATTTACTAATACCCCTCAAATAACATGCGCACAAAATCTACAATTGTTAGCAAATCAGTGCACCAAGGGGCTTCAAGAGGCAGATGCCAAACTTGAATCACAATGGGCAAGAAAACAATTAATTAAAAGGGGCGTGGGTGCACACTCTTGTAATCCCAGCACTCAGGAGACTGAGAGGGAAGGATTGCTGTAAATTCTAGATCAATCTGGTCTATAAAGTAAGCCCAAGGCTGGCCTGAAGTGCATAATGAGACCTTTTCTCAAAACACTAAATAAAGAAAGAAAGAAAACCACAGTTTAAAAAAGAATTTAAAGAATATTTTACATGGTATTAATGCATAAGGAAAGCAGAACACTTAAAACACAAGGAATGAGTAGAGAATAACTTTAAAAACTTCGAAACTGTTGAAATTTAGACATTAAAGTAAATTTAGCTCAAGAGATGGTAGGGAAGAATGTGATAACACCATCGAGTATGCACTGTTTTTAAAGATAGCTGCTGAAGATTAAAAACAAGAAAACAATGCACTGGACTCATTTTTAGTCACTTTGTCCTATGTAGCAGGAAACAGCATTCACCTGTCACATTTAAAACAAGAAGATTTAAAAACCTTAAACTGTCTAGGTCAGATGATGAAACAAATATTGGATTCATGTTAGAAAAAGGCAAAGAATTTGATTTTTTAGATGTTGTAGGTTCAAAAGCTGGTAAAAGTTAGTGATTCCTTGGATAAGAATGTGAGAGAAGTTTCTAGTAATAGGGCAGGGTTCTGGGATGGGGAAGACAGGAAGTAGAGGAGGGAAAGAGGAAGCAAAAGTGATTCAGATGTGATGCGTATGTGCATCAGCTTCTCATGATGAATGCAATGATTGTGAGCATAAGTTAATAAAAAAGAAACTGCAAAAAGAGTTAATAATTTAGGAGAGGGGTCTGTATTTTCAAGAGGTACAAAGGGCTATGAAAAAGTGAAACCTCCAATTAAATACTGGCTTCTTTAGCAAAAGTAGTTTAAACAAATTGCATAATGTGAGTCAGACTACAGAGAATTTCATCAGAAACTGGAATACGAACACAAGATGAAATAAATCATATGTCTAGAGTTTTATGATGCGATAGGCATTTTTCAGAACACTGAAAATAAATAACTCTATTATCCCAGATGAGAAAGTTGAGTCCTGGGAGGGGACGGTCATCCTGGAAGAGGTGGGGGTCAAGATTTAAAATCAACCGAGTAGGCACCTGGCCCTGTGCTTTAAACTCCATCAACCACAGAAGTAGCTGGGTTGAACATGCAGGGTAAAGAAAAAGACAGGCTAAGCAATGTGCGATGATAACAAAGATGAGAAATGATGGGGTCCAAGACGCAGTCTGAGAGTTTGATGGCATAGAGCAGGATAACTATTTCATCAACTGAGATTTGAGGGGAAATAAAAGTGAGTGAGAGTCAAGATACATTTATGTTTGCAATGGAAAGTTAAGCAATATCGTGCCTGAAAGCCTATGCTTTCAGAGAAGCAGGAATACATTGCCTCTAATATATACTAACTACTTATATAAATTCTAATATAAAAATAAATTCTTCCATTATTTAATCCTTGGAAGGGATTATTACCTTTCCTATAGAATAAGTCAGCTGTCGTGATTGTAGATAGTAATTAAAAGCTAAGTCCTTGGATCTCTGGCTTTCTGTCTCTGCGTGGGATCTCTCTTTGTTGCATATTTTTCTCAACAATGCCTGCACCACAATGTGCTGTAACCAGGGCAGTTCTCTCAGGATCTGCACAGAAGCTGGCATCATACTTTTGCTGAACCTCCAAAACTGAGTTAAGTAACTTTCTTTTCCTTATAAAAATACACACCTCAAGAATTTTATTATGGCTACAGAAACCAGATGAATACAATCCCTAATTAATGCAGATGGGAAAATTAAAAAAAAAAATAGAAGTGGTAAACTGAATTTGACAGCATGCTAAATTATTTCCAAAATTTCTAAGATCCTTCCTAGAAATACAGTGAGAAGTCATTTGGAGGCCCAGCCTCTTACGTTAAGTCAGAGTTAATGATGTGACAACTCTGTGTCCCATGCGTTTCTCAGTGGTAAGCCCAGGATAGGCTGTGTTTCCAACAAGTGGATTTTTTAATTTATCAAGATGTGATTATTTCATACCATATCAAAACAACAATAACAGCTATAAATAATATACTATCTTCCTACATATGTGTGTTCTAAGAAAGTTATAAACGTAAAGGAGTTAAGGTAATAGAGCAGAATTAATCAGTGGGGTCGGTAGCAGATGTAATTTGTTCTACATGGAAATGGTTTTGCATGAGAAAATGCTTTCCCAGGATGTAGGGAAGCATGATAATTTGCTATGATCATTTGCACAAAAGTAAAGCTTTCATCTTTTATTTAGTTCAGTCAGTGTCATTCCTAGCAATTGTACTGTCAATGCTAAAAAATTCAGTAACTCTTGTCTTGTCTTGCATGATCCTTGAATTCCAAAACATGCATCAGAGAGATACCGTTCCAGAATTACATCTCACATCTGATCTTCTTCCCAGTTCCTACAGAGCTAACACTGGGCCATAATCTCTTTACCTACATTATCAAGAGGGTTAAAATAGGGCTCCTCTCTCATACCATTGTTACCAGAGTAACGTCCTAAAGAAAAAATATAATAAACACATCAACCCTTGTTCAAATAGGTTTTAATATTTAATGATTTAAAAATTACATTGCTTGTTTCATTTCATGCTTTATAATATTAAGGATAACAGGATTTGTGTCCAACCAGTCTTAGAATCTGATTACTTATCTTTCTTCTCTATATTACTTGTAATTTAATTCAGTCTTTTCCCAAACATTGTGACAGCTAATCATTAGAATCAAATAACCAGAATTTGAAAAAATTCTTTCTCATCTAATTTTTATTTATTTGCAGTCTATTTAAAAATACAAACATTTTCCTAGCAAAGGTACACTGAATTTCTAAGTCAAGATCTTCAGGATAAATACCTGGATGTTTCTGATGATCAATCAGTGTAGAGAACTATAGTTCTTAGGGATCATTTCTTAAATATGCCTGAAAAGTCTTCTTTTGCCAAATATTAGCAGGAAATGGTGCAAAAAAATACTGTTGTCTGATAAAGTTAGTAATTTCTGGTTACGAGTCATAAGGTGTTTTCTCTTCACTAGAAAATTTTTCAATTGTCTTTGTTCTCAGACTGTCATCTATTTAACTATCTACCAATCTACCTGCCTCTCCATCCATCATTCATCCATCTATCCATCTATCTATCCATCTGTGATACTCAGTATTTTATTAGAGAAACAGGTATAATACATGATATGTAAATGTAGAAGAAATTACCAGCTTGACTTATGATGATCAACCACAGAGTTGGATGAGGAAGCATGCAGAGGGTGTCTGGAGGCTGAAGGTTTCAATCCAATATCTGCATCTCTCTGCATTGTCTTTACAAGTCCATGTCAGGAGTCCAAATGGTCTGCAACAGAAGGCTGAAGAGTAAACACTGGAAGTCTGAAGGATCCAAAAAGGAAGCCAAAGAATCTGCTCTAGAAGCCAGGGGATGATGTCCAAACTGAAGGCAAAGACTGGAGCTTTTCTAAAGAACAGAAGCAACTTGGTCTTTCCTCATTTCCCCTTTCTACCATCCAGGGAATAAGCAGCCATAGGATAGGGAATTCCATATCAGTTCCGAGAGTGTAGAATTGCTGATCCAACAAGGTTAAGCTTCTAAATCTCTCAAGTTGATGCAGTCAATCAACCATCACACCATGCATTCATTTACTCACCCATCCACCCATCCACCTATCCATTTATCCACCCACCCATTCCTCTGTCCATCCACCCACCCCCCACCTGTTCATCCATCTCACTGCAAGTCAGTTTTCTCTGTATGTATTTAATTCCTGTCTGTCCTGGCACTTTATGGGAATGAAGGAAAGTGCCATGTACCACTAATTTTTGTCTCTTTTCCATGTCTACAACTTTTTGTGGTTGGGTGCTCCTGAGTCAATATTCATGAGATAAACTGAAAAAAGTGATAGCTGAGTCTTCAAAGTGCCAAGGGCACTAATGATGATAGTCTATGGGTATTGATCTTTTTTCCAATATGTCTCCATCGGTCCTTATTAAAATTTTACTTCTGTTAGTAGTTCTTTACATTGAACTTCCATTTATCTGAAGACAGATGTCTTGGTAAATGCTAATGACATCTGTATCTCACGCTTATCTCCTTTTCTGTATGCAGACCTGTGAACAGAACCATGTACTCAAGGTCCAAATGGTGAACACCTCCAAGTAAAGGGCTTGGTCCAGGCTCCTTATTTCTGAGCCTATAGTTTCAGAATCCAAGCTTTTCTTCCTTTCTAAAACATTCTTAATAAGTATTATTTCCCTCTCTTTCTTTTAAAAGAAAAGTTCAGCAGAATATCAAAATTAATTCAAGTTATTTTAAAAAGTGAATAAAAATAAAATAATCACAAAGCTCATTTAGGAAATTTTTTACTTTCTTACATATTAAACTTATATATTTACAATGGAAAATTCTTTAGCCATATCAAGACACATTCATTGTCTTATCAAAAACTTACACTAAGTCATTTCAGTTGAAAGCAATATTGCATCATCTATACTTGTTATAACAATATTTTTGTGAAAGGAGTAAATTCAATGTTTAATTTTAATATATTAATACTGCTTCTTCTTTTTCATGTTCCAAATATTTTTCCCCATTTTTAAAATATTATCTCTAAAAGTGTCATTATTCTAAAGAGTCTTATGACTCATCTTAACACAGTTTAATGACTATGCACTTTGTAGCAAATTAAACCTGAGTAAATGTGGGTTTTGGGATGAAAATAATACTTTCATTTAAAATTAGCACATTTGACTTTTATATGTCTTTAAATCTCATTTTAAAAGCTTCATATTTCACTTCTTTATACCTCATGTGAATGTGGAACTGCACACATTAAAAATAGAAGAGTTGTTTCAGGAACCAGGGAATTAGAATGTGAATTTAGTAGGCACAAATATTTCTGGCATTTATGGCACACTGCTGATTACACCAATGAGTCATTAAAGTTCATTAAAATAGTCCTGGAGCGTGATGACTATTTGAATGTTCCTGCTTGAGAGAATATAAAAATGCACAAATCTTGCTCTTTTGTTTTACATCTAAGAAATTATATATACGTGAGACTCATTTTCCTGACATTCAGGGCATAAATCTCTTTAGTATTTAAGTCATAAAACCTTACATATTTGCTTATGCTGCTTAATCTCATGGGTAGAAACATATTAAATACACTGTAAATATCTGACTTATTTGAAAATTTCCAAAATACAAAGGCTTCAAAATATTTTAGTCTCTTGATTTATTCTTATTTAATTATTTTTAAAGACTGGAAATTTGAATAAAAGTTTTCATAAAGGTAACATTAAACATTTTAAAAAATACAACCAAATATTTAATTCAGTCTTACCATTTTCAGGCCTATTTTTAAAAATAAATTTGGGCCTGTGATATACCTCAATGGCACAGTGCCTATCTAGCAGCATAAGATTCTGAGTTTGATTTCTGGTACAAAAAAAATTTTCCCATATTCTCCCCATCATTAGAAGAATCCAGGTGAACAGTGCCTGAGGCAGGCAGCCAATCCCCTTACTACTGCTGGAAATGAAGTAAACCAAAGACCCAGAGCCTAAAAGGAACACCAGGAAAGCAGTAGTTGACATGGTTCCATCTAAGGCACACTGAGTGGACGGGGGCACTAGTGGCGTGGAAAGTCTGAAGTAACAAAAACAACACCAGCCAACAGATGACAGAGACCTTCACAGGACAGGCAACCAGCTCAAGAAAAATCCAGAACTCAACAGAAGACATCCTTGAAGAACGATACTTGTGATATAGCTGCCTACAACTAAAACCCACAAGGATCATCACAGAAAACAAAATAAATTTTTTTTTTGAAATAGAAAATGACCAAGTGAAGAAGAAAAATGCAACCTCAGATCTCCAACCCACACAGAACAAGTCCAGGAGACGCTGACCTAGAGAATAAGACACACACCTGAAATCTCTAAAATAACAGCAACCCAAGTAAAGAAACAAATCCATGAGACTGTAGAGAAAGTCAGATCGGAAATAATCTATCAGGCAAAAAAAGAAATGCCAAAATGTTTAAAGGAGATGCTCAGGAAATTTAGAGCGGAGACAGGTAACAACATATGTGTGACAGGGAGACAATGGAAATCATGAATGATAAATACAGGGAAAGAGAATACATAAAATGGATTGAAGCAGATATTGAGGAAATAAAAAATTCCATTAAAGCTGGCAAAACTGAGGACAGACATTCAGACCTTGAAGACAGACCTTGCAGCTAGTGAGCATGAAAACAAAGATCTGTTGAAAATAACAAAAATTCAACAGCTATAAAATGAAACTGGTAATAGCTACATCTTGGAAACACCCTAATTGCCCATCAACTGCAGAATAGACAAAAAAGATGTGATATTTTTATGCAAGGGAGTACTACTCAGCTCTAAAGCAGCATGAACTCTATGCTTTTTAGAAAATGGATGCAACTTGAAGCCAAAAGCATAAGTGAAATAAATCAGACTCACATGTGTAAACATTGTGTTGCCTCCCTAGTATAAAAACTGGAGGAGTAAAGATGATCCAATATGTACAGTAGATATTGTGAAAGTAAAAGGGAAAGAAACTGCTCAAAAGAAACGAACAACTGGGATGAGGAAAATGAGGAAAGAAAGAAGGGAAAAGATCATGGATATATGTATTAATACACTATATCTATCATATATGTGATAAAGAATTATACTACTAATTAAAAAGTTTGTGTTTGCTTTGATCATTTTTTCATGCCTATATCTTATAATCTGAGCAACTACTTTGAAGATAACAACACACAGTATATTAACCAAGTGTGTTTAGGTGTGTTAAGATAGATGACCATATTACTAAGTTTTTGTTGGATCATTGAACACAACTGTTTGCAGTCTCACTGTTTGAATGTCCACTTTGTATGCTTTAATCCTGTAACTCGAACAACTATTCCTAAGATGACAATATGTAATCGATTAACTATTGATTTCTGTTTTTTTTGAAATTCTGTATTACTTGTACCCTTATACTGTTTTGTTTTTTTTTTCCTTTAAATAAAAAAAGAAACATGTAAAAGTGGTTTAGTTCTGTCATTTCTTTGCTGATATTTTGTTTTGTTGACCTGTCTCTTTGTGACAATGCAATTGTGTTATTCTCTGTATGTTTTTTCAGATCTATTAATATTTGTCTTATATAGATGAGTATTCCTCTATTTGGTGCATATATACATATGTTTGAGTTTTTCCTTTAACAACAATGTAGTGACTTTCTTATCTCTTTTTCTGATTCTTGGTTTGAAGTTCACATTGTCTGCAAGCAGAATAGCTACCCCTGCTTTTTTCTGGGTTCCTGTAACATGGAATATTTTTTCCATTCTTTGAGTTTTAGTCTATGAATTTTTTTCTGAATTTAATGTGTTTCTTGTATAGAGTATGCTGTTTGATCTTGTTTCCTGATATATTTTGCAGTTTACTTTTTTGATTGATCAATTAAGGCCATTTGCATTGATTGTTATAACTGATATGTATCGATATGTTATTTTCCTGTTATTGGTTCTATACCTTTGCCCTCTGTTTAATTGTTTTCCTTGGTTGGTGGTTTCTTCTTGTTGTTCTCTGAAGTGTGTTGATTTTTGTCTCTGTTTAAATACCTTTTTGTACCCCTTTTAGTGATGGTTTGGAGGTCATGAATTTCTTCAGTTGTTCTTGTTGTGGAAGTTTCTTATTTCTCCATTAATTTTAAAAGATGATTTTTAAAAAAAAAATATGGTACATCAGTCTTTGTTGGAAGTTGTTTTCTTTCAGGACTTGAAATGCCTTACTCGAAGCTCTTCTCATCTTGAGTGTTTGTGTTGAGAAGATTTCTGTGATTTTTTGTCTTTCTTTTGTAGGTGGCCTTTTTCTTTTCCCAAAAAACTTTACTATGATGTTTTGTGATGAATTTCTGGGACCTTGTTTTTTATGTCTGGATGTAGATTTATTTTTTTTATAGCTAGTAGGTGCTTTATAGGCTTCACTTACCTGTCAGGTCCTTTCCCATATTTGGGAAATTTTCTGCTATTTCTTCTGCAAATAGCCTTTTTTAAAAAAATATGATTTGTTTTGAATCCTAATTTTTAATTGACATCTATCATATTTATATTGTTTTTCTTTGCATTGTCTTGGAGTTGCTGAATTTTTATTTCATGGTATCTTGCTATTTTAAAGAGATCCTTCATTTCACAGTCCTTTCATGATCACTCATCATAATTCTGTCTTCAGTTTCTTTCAAACATTTTTCCAGTATTTCTCTTTGAATCTCTTTCATGCATTCTAATTCTTTCCCGTATTATTCTTTCAAAGTTTCCATCAATTTCCTATGGTCTTGTAATTTTTTTCTTTTAATCCTTGGATTCAAACTCAGGATCTTGCATATGCCAGGCAGGTACTTCTGCCATTGTGTTATACCCCCTGTCTGCTCTGTATGCTTTTTTTCCCCTCACATCTATGTCTTCTCTAGTTATGCCAAACTATTCCTTCATTAGTCATTTCTTTTTTACCTTAGATATTATTTATGATTGAAGTTACTCTATGTCTTGGGGGAACTGTTTCTTTAGACGACTTGCTATCTTTTCAGAAATTTCAGTCACGTGACTTTCAATGTCTTCTGTGTCTATGTCTCCTGTTTTTGTTCCAAATGGGTTGGAGGTCTGAGATTGCATTTTGCTTTATCTTCTTGTCATTTTCACCTATTGATTTGTACTTTGGCCTTTTCAATCTTGCTAGTCTTCTGTCCTCATGTGCATATTAGTCAATGCCCTACTGTGTGACTGTTGCTCACCCAGTTGCTGGTCCTACAGTGCAGGGAAGGAGCAAGTCACCTGAATTCCCCCTGCAGGGCCAATTGTGTGAGTCCTGGATTCTTCCTGGGCTAACTAGCATAGGACTACTGATGTGAACCAAGCCTTAGCTCATACCATTACTGCTCTTTCAGACTTTTCCAGACCTACCTGTTCATTTGTACATGCCCCAGCTGGTGCCCTACTGTGTCACTGGAGGTGTCACATACCTGCCTGGGTTCCTCGGGATAGGGTGAGGCTGCAACGGCACATTTGCAGGCCTTTTCAGGATTCTCTGGTTGGAAGGAGGGCTCACTGACACTCAGGCTGGCTTGCCCAGGTCCTTTGTGTGAGGGAAGGGGTCACCAAAGCTCTTACCAGCTTGCTGAGATCCTCTAAATTCTATTTTTTATCTAGTATATTTTTATTAGTGTACCTCTCAGTCCCTATTGGAATATTTTTCATTTTCTTGTTAAGTGTAATGTTGATGGATATAGGACAGTAATTAATGAATAACTTTGCTGTCACACACTGTCTATAAGATTGTGTTGTCAAAAATGTGTATAAATCCACTTTGGGATTTTTGATTTTTGGTACCAGGGATCAAACTCATGACCTTGTGCTTGCCAGGCAGGTGATTATATCACTGAGCTAAATTCCTAGCCCAATTTTGGAAGTTTTTATGTTATATAATAAAAGATATGGATGGTCATCCAATTCTCAGATTTTCTAAAAGCATATCATGTTCTAATTTTTGGTGCCATCTAAACAAACAAACAAAAAAGCCTTCTGAGTTTTTTTTTTTTTTTAATTTGGTACGTGAAGAAAATTGCTTAAGGTAAGTTTTCAGAATAAACCATCTGATATATTGTCAATGATTGTCAATTGGCCACTGTATTGTTCAAAAAACAAGGAGCAGGAGAAGGTGGAATCTGTCCTACTATTAAATTCCACTTATAAAATGAAGGCAAGAACAGCAGAATTTGCTTCATTGCACAAGATTTTTTATCTTTTCACACCATGCTTATTGTTAGCAATTTCATTCCCCACAAGGACCTTTGCCTATGATCAAAGATTTAAAATATTACTGGAATGAACAATAAAATGAGCAACCAAGTCACTTCTAATAGTTTGAATTCATTTTTCAATTTGTCATATAGTAAAATTAACTTTAGTATATAATTCCATGAATCTTACACATATACAGTTATATGAAATAAGTCATAAACCACTCCCAAGATCATCCATGATCTTTTCATTTCCTTGTCTGCATACATGCAACACATACATGCAAATGATATATGCTGGCACTCAAATACACATATATGTATCATCTTACTGTTTTCCTATTCCAATAGATCTGTCCTATTGGAAAACATCAAATAAAAGGAATCATATAGTATGAATATTAAGAAGTGTTTTAAGTTAAATAGAAGCTTGAAAGCATGTTTAAATAAATTTTCCAAACTTTAAGAAGTATCTCATGATACAGTGTTTATGCATATGCATATATAAAATAATGGCGTATTTTTCTTTCTCTTTTAATCATCACTTGAAAGGATGACTGTATTCTTTGCCCCTGGAAATGGCTTATTTTCTATTTCAACTTCACTAGACTTTTTTACTGTCATAGGGAAAAGAACTCCCAACCCATTAAATATCAGATTGTGTTGAGGCTGTGGTCTCACAACACTGAGGAATAAAATCATGACCCAAAGAAGGAGGTTAGGATAACTATCAGAAATAAGATGGATTTCCAGGGTGGGACCTGAGTGGATGGCTCCCAGGGATATTTTACACAGCAAAATCAAAATGCATACAGTGTTGATCAAATTGCAGTCAATCTGATAGGATTAAAAGTATAGTTGCTTAACTATGCTGACCATTAAGGGCACATGGAAAGAACAAAGGCTTTCCTGGAAACGGATGGGTCCAATTGTTCTGCTCACCCACCTATATGTCTGGTTCCTATGTGAGCTCACTGGACCAAGTGGTTCTAATCAGAGTGCAGTCTCGGTTTGCTATTTGTCCCTAGAGAGGCTCACAGGAGTGGCTATTGGGTGTCTATCTAGGGACCTGACTTTTCACATCAGCCTCCAGCTGCTGTCTTGGTGCACTGACTACTTCAAGGGACTGACCCCTCTCTGGCTGCCTACTAATTTCCATCTAATTTTGCTGTCTATAATATTACTAATCTCTCTTACAACTTGGCTTGGGTGCTCAAGAATTTGAAACAATCTGCACCATTTTACCAGCTATTATCCTTATCCTTATTGCTCTCCCCTTCCTTCGAATTTTATATATAGTAGACGAAATCAATAGCCCATCTCTTGCCATAGGACACCAATGGTATTGAAGCTATGAGTACACAGATTATGAAGAACTTCATTTTGACCCTTTTTTTTTTTTGGTCTTTTTCCTTTTTATCGGTACTGGGGATCGAACTCACGACTGCCTGCTTGCAAGGCAGGCGCTTATGCCGCTGAGCTAAATCCCCAGCCCCCATTTTGACTCTTATATGGTTCCTACAGCCAACCTCAAGCCCGGAGAGCTCTCACTGCTGGAAGTAGACAACCGAGTTGTCCCACCCATAGAAATGCCAGTCCATATATTAATTTCATCAGAAGATGTGCTTCACTCAGGAGCAGTACCATCTTTGGGGCTAAAAACAGATACAATTCCAGGATGCCTTAATCAAGCCACTCCAACACGATCACGCCGAGGATTATATTACGGCCAATGTTTAGAAATCTGCGGCTCAAACCATAGTTTTATGCCCATTGTTCTTGAAACAGTGCCGCTAAAAGAATTCGAAAACTGATCATCTTCAATACTATAGCATTATGAAGCTATTTCCAGTGTTAACCTTTTAAGTTAAAGATCAGAGGAGTGTTTCCTCCATAATGAAATGCCACAACTAGATATATCCACATGATTTACAGTTATTATCTCGATGATCATTTCCCTATTTCTGCTTTTCCAATTAAAAATCTCATCTTACCTATTCCACTCAGAACCTAAGACCACAAAATATAATTCATCTTGAGAAAACAAATGAATGAAAGTCTATTTGCCTCTTTCATCACACCTACCTTAATAGGAGTTCCCATCGTAATTTTTATTATTATATTCCTGACTATCCTATTCCCCTCTCCCACTTGTCTAATTAACAACTGCCTCATTACAATTCAACAATGAATGGTCAAATTAATCTTAAAACAAATAATAATAATACATAACACTAAAAGACGCACTTGATCTCTAATATTAATTTCCCTTATTTTATTGGTTGCTTCTACTAACCTTCTAGGCCTCCTCCTACACTCCTTTAACCCTACTACACAACTATCAATAAACCTAGGCATGACTTTTCCACTATGAGCAGCAACAGTAATCCTAGGCTTTCAACATAAAACAAAATCATCACTTGCACATTTCCTCCCACAAGGGACCTCCGGGCCCCTAATCCCAATACTAGTATTAATTGAAGCAATTAGTTTATTTATTCACCCAGTTGTTTTAGCAGTCCATCTAACCATGAACATCACTTCTGGGCACCTGCTCATACATTTAATTGGAGGGGCTGCACTAGTGTTAGCCACCACCAGCACCCCTACAGCTCTAATTACATTCATTATTCTATTTCTCTTAACAATCTTAGAAACTGCCACAGCAATAATTCAAGCCTATGTATTCACGCTGCTAGTAAGCCTCTATTTACATGACAATTCCTAATGACCCACCAAACACATGCTTACCACGTAGTAAAGCCTAGCCCATGGCCACTCACAGGGGCACTATCTGCCCTCTTGCTGACCTCAGGGATAATTATATGCTTTCATTTTAACCCAAAGACACTTAGCCAACGCTCTTACTATATATCAGTGATGATGAGACATTGTACAAGAAGGAACATATCAAGGACGTCACACAACAATTGTACAAAAGGGATTACACTATGGAATAGTCTTATTTATTATTTCTGAAGTATTTTTCTTCTCAGGCTTTTTCTGAGCATTTTATCACCCCAGCCTGGCCCCAACTCCAGAACTAGGTGGATTTTTGACTGCCCGCAAGTATCAGCCCCTGAAACCCCATAGAAGTACCCCTCTCATAAACATCAGTTCTCCTAATATCAGGCATGTCCATCACTTGATCACTCCATAGCTTAATAGAAGGAAACCGAAAACAAATAATCTAAACCCTGGCTATCACAATCGCTCTAGGTATTTACTTTGCTCCAGGCTTCAGAATATTACGAACCCTCATTTTCTATCTCTGATGGAGTCTATGGCTCAACCTTTTTCGTTGCCACAGGATTTCCCTGCCTACACGTAATCACTGGGTCAACGTTCCTAGTAGTATGCCTCTTCCGTCACCTACACTATCACTTTACATCTAAACACTACTTTGGTTTTGAAGCAGTTGCCTGGTATTAACATTTCGTAGACGTAGTGTGGCTATTCCTTTATGTCTCCATCTACTGATGAGGCTCATGCTTTCTTAGTATAAATCAGTATTGCTGACTTCCAATCAGCAGGCCCCAGAAAATGCCTGGAAGAAAGCAATAAACATCATAGTCTCTCTATTAATCAACTATTCCTTGACTCTCTTATTAGTCACAATTGCATTTTGACTCCCTCAAGTAAATACTTATACAGAGAAAACCAGCCCATATGAGTGTGGTTTGACCCAACAGAATCTACATGCCTATCATTTTCAATGAAATTTTTCTTTATTGCTATTACTTTCCTATTATTTTATCTAGAAATTGCCCTGTTACTCCCACTACCATAAGCATCTCAAATTAGTAATCTTAACCTTATATTATTAGTTGCACTGATATTAATTCTAGTCTTAACACTAGGCCTAGCTTATGAATGAACCCAGAAAGGCTTGGAATGAACTGGGTATGGTAATTAGTTTAACTCCAAAATAAATGATTTCGACTCATTAGATTATGCTTAATACATAATTACCAAGATGTCATCAATCCCTTTCAATTTAATCATAGTCTACACTGTCTCATTTTTAGGTACAATAATCTATGGGTCCCATATAATATCAACATTACTATGCTTAGATGCTATGATACTGTCAACGTTTGTCTTTGGCTCTCTAATCATACTCAACTCTCACTATCTACTATCTTTTGCAATCCCCATTATTATACTAGTATTTGCTAGTGTATATCTTAGAAATGAATGGAGAATTGATTTTAAATTTGGAAAAGTTGAATCACATGCATACACAGTGAGAAACTGAGGTTGTATAGAATATGGCAATTAATAATTAAAATATAGGTTGTCTCTTAACCGTTTCTTAGAGGTCTTAAGAAGGACTATTTTATTCATGTAATTCACCACTAACAAAATATTTTTGTTATGTTGTTGTTGTTTGGGGAAGTCCTAGAGACAAAATAACTTCTCCCATGACATTTACTATTTGCTAGTGTGGTTTGACTTTTTGTCAGATACATTCTCCCATAATAGTTAATTACTTTTGTACTGTTACACACTCTGTAATCTCTTGAGAAGAACTCAAGGCTGTTGGAAACCATTTTAGTGAATATTATATACTGGTTGAATCAGTGCCATCTGCTTCTTGGTATGCAGGTTGTATGAAATTGTGCCAAGTAATGTGGTATATCACGGTGAAAGAGAAAATACATAGAGCTAGGAATCTGAGAATCAAATCACTTGAGTTTATTCTATATTTGACATGGTCAGCAAGTAAACATTTCTCTGAATGCAAGCAAAAGAAACAAATAAGAAATTTCTTAGGCACAATGGAAGAGATTGAGATCTCTTTTATTAGATAATCACAGTGTAGTGTTGGGTTATTTCCTGTAAAGTTAAATTGGGGCAAGTAATGTCACAAAATTTTATTGTAGTCACTCTTTCCTGCCTAAATTTTGTTGTCAGGAGGTTGCACTGGGGGCTACCAAAGATGAACACCAAATCATAAGGTTCGTATCAGCTCTTAGAAATCAGTGTGTAAAAATATAAGAACCATTACCTTAGAAAGTGCACCAAACTCTTATGCATGGCTTGTGTGATTTCACCACTTGACTTTCTTGATTTATTCACTGTGACTGCAACTATCTATACCTGGAGTCTATTGATGTTGATGCCAGGAGAAATAATGAAGCAAAAGTGAGTGCCTACACAAATGAAAATTGATTGCCAAAGTCAAAAGAAGTATTAAGGAATGACGGGCACTAAAAAACAACAGATGGCCTCTGAAGACGAAAAGCAGCTATGTGGATCTGTACTCCTCACTTTCTATTCTGGGATGGAAACACATCATTCCTATATGACGTGAAAGATTTAAAATTTTGTGCCCAAATTATTAAAATTATTTAGAATTTATAGAGATCATATTTTATCTGCAAATTACTTTGTGGTATATTCTGCAATGTGCCATATCAACTAACTCTATTTTGGGTTAAAAAATAACACTAATATTCTGAATCATTAATCTTACTAATTGTATAATATCTTGATACAACTAGAAGAAAATCTGTTTTTCAGCCCTGTTAAACCTGGCTCCACACTTGCTTTCTCACCCAAATAAAATATTCAATGAAAGTATTTATGTTAGGATTTTTCCTTAGTTTATAAAAAAATAACATTGTCAACTAAGGGTGACAAAGATGTTGAAATGACCCAGGCCACAATTGGAGGAAGATTGGTTTCCATTCTGTTCCATATTTCATTTGCAGTTAGATTGGTGTTTTACTTAAAATCCACAAAATGCATAACAAAACGAGCATGTATATCAGTGATGAATGGATGAACAAAGTATGATGCAGTTACATACTAGACTATTAGTTGGCAATAAAAGAAAGTAAAATTATACACAATACACCATATATAAAGAGAAATAACCCAGTCCTACAGGGCTAGATACTGCATAACTACATTTATACAAAATGCCAAGAATAGACAAATCCATAGAACCAGAAAATAAAAACTGCCTGGGGAGAGAATGGAAAATGACAACTAATGATATGAGTTTTCCTCTCGAGGTGACAAATACGTTGTAAAATTGGATTATAGTGGTGGATGCATTCTATGAATATATTAAGCACCACTGAATTGTATAATTTAAATGGATGAAATGTATTGTATATGAATTGAGTGTCAAGCTATAAAAATCCATGTTACGTGTTGCCTAATTATAATATTTGCAATTTGTGCCTTGTCTGGCTCATTAAATTACATTTGCATAATCATAAGGATTTCAATGGGATGCAATTAGGAGACTGTGTTCGACTTACAGCTAGACACACTGGAACACAGAGGTCATACCTGCTTGTGTTCAGGACTTGAATAACTGGGCCAAATACTGTATTTTGCCACAGAGCTGTTAAAACTTCCATGGCTATAATGGCCCTCACTGCACTCTTCTCTAAAATGTACATAATAATAGCATTCAGCTTCTGAGTGTATTTTAAATCAAGTGAAATCTGAATGTAAAGCTGTCTTGCTTATGAAGAACACTCAGTAAGAACCAGGTAAAGTATGAAGATGTTTCAGGGTCTTTGAATGGAAGATGCTGAATATTCACATCTAGAACTCTCAAGTCTACATACCAGTTTGGCTTATGCAAGACTGGGAAGCAAATGACTACGAATCTGTATGTAATATGTATCTCATGGACTGTTGGACAGAACACTCTGGGGAGAAGTGACTCACAAGAGATTAAGCCATTTGGCCACCTGAGAGGATTGTCACTAATGCCTTGCTCAGCAGGACTCCAGTGACAATGCTTAACAGCTGAACTTGGGCTAAAGCTATCCAGCCTCAAAGAATGCAGGTGCGAGGCATCTCAGTAGACCATCAAGTCACAAATCTTCTGATGTAAGAGTTTCATTCCTCCCAAAGATTCTGCATGCATCTTCTCTACAAGACATGCACAGACCTCTTTGTCACCTCCTTACATAAAGCTAAGGTCCTACTGTGTTTGAGCGGAGAGAGGTTTTGTCGGAACTACAACCACACACATGAGTTTGAACACAAGATGAGTGCTCCTAGAACTTCAGCGTGCTAAATGACATTGGGAAAATAAACTCTTTCCATAACCATATACACAGGTTAGACTACCCATAAAACCCTGAGCCTCTTATCCTGACCACACCTGTGATTTCTCTTGGAAGATTGTCCCCTTTGATGAGTACTTTAACCAAAAATATACTCTTGTCTTTTTGACATTTCTTATCTTTTGGTAAATTCTTTTACTGGCCACTCCACCAGCTCTCTGTATGATATCTCAAAGGCATAAATTTCTGTCAAAACACCAGATAGGAATACAAAGGCTGAAAAACTCCATGGGAGAAAAGAGTTGATCGTTATTGATCAACTAAGCTTAGATCATACTTTCTTGTATCTGCCACTGTTCTTCTGTCTTGCTCTTGATTTGCGAAACCACTTTGAAATGTTCTGTTCATTTTCTCATAAACAACAAGCATGTCTAAAGACTGAAGGGAAATTTTGTCTTTCTTAAGTTACAGATTATCTTGTATTTAGCACACTTCTTCCTAGAAATGATATTTATTCACATCCTGAAAACCCAGCATTTCATGTGAGTAAGCTTCTTACGTTCAGCTCTGGTTTTTTTCAAGTTCAAAATGAATGCTATTAACAGAGTCAATTAAAAGGATAAAGTTTACAATGTATAAATTGGAGCCAGCTGAATTAATATATTTTCCAGGGTTTCAACAGAGTTCCAGGGTAACAGGCAGAATCCAACAACAAATTTTAATTAAAATATCTATTTTTGCCATCATGGAAATAGATTTCACTCTCTACAATGAATACTTAAACAGACTGATTTTTTATAAAAGCATTAAGGGAGAATGTAAAACAAATCTCACCCAAAGATACTGGAATTTATGAGATTGCAAGATAAATTCATGGTCCACTTTTGGAAATATTCAAATCTCTTTAGTAGCCTAAGCTCTTTCATCACTTTGTAGAACACTTCTCTGATCCCTGTGAACTGTTGTTGTTGTTGTTGTTGTTGTTGTTGTTGTTGTTGTTATATGAGACATGGTCTCATTGTGTGGTTCAGGCTGGCTTTGAGTTCATTATTGTAAACCAGGCTGGCCTCAAGCTCACAATGGTCCTCCTGCTTCAGCTTCTCAGGCACTGGGATTAAACACGTGTGCCAACGCACCGAGCAATATTTGTTTTTGAGATGTCTAAATGTTTAAAACTTGAGTTTGGACTTCACTGAAAGAATCTCTAATCTTTTTATTTACATTGTTTTCACCAGTCGCTCAGAGTTCAGAATGCGCCTTCGTACACGTCACTACAATTCTTGGGCTCCTTCATTCCTCGACATCACTATTAAGTGACAAAGCCATAGCTTGGCTCCTTTTCAAATTCTTCATGTGAAATTGAATTGCTGCACTTCATGGGGAAAGAGAATGAAATAGTAAATGCACATTTTCAGCATTTTCAAATAGAAAATATGTTAGGGTCTACTACTTAAAATTACGGTGTTGCCGTTCTCAATCACATTTCCTTCTGGGAGGCTCTTTGAGACCTCAGCAAGATTCTGGCATCAGCTTTAATCGCTAAAGGAAGAGAAAAATGACCCTCTGTCCACGTGTACCCTTAGCTAAGAGCCAAACTACACTGGGTCTTCTTCTGTTTCCCTTCTTTCTCCTGGATTAGTAATGCAGCAAATCCCAGTAAAGCAATACTTAGTCCTTAATCTCTGCATGGTAATTCTAGAGTCACGTCAGAGAATGAAGTTGATGAAACTCCTCACACAATGATCTGACATGGAGTATTTCCATTCTTTCTTCTGTAAACATACAGCTACACCCATTAAAATTATTTTTTGTCTGTGTTACTTTCTTCAAGGTTTTAGTCTCGCACACGTGTTTCACTCTAGTTGTTTCCCAAAAGAACTGTCTCATGAAATTTTCCCCATTGTGCATATTTGAAACCATCGTTTTTACTTCTGGTCCACTTGTTTATTCTTTGCAAATTAGTTGCTGGGCATATTTCATCTGTTCTATTTGAATATTTGTATAGTCACCTCTAAAATACAGTGATCTTGGAAGCAAGGACTAGAGGTTGTCTACTTTCAAAACTCTGAAGGCTATCAAAGTTTTTAATGCATAATAGGTTCTTCAAAAATGCTTGTAGAATCAATGTGACAACTGACTACCTAAGTCAATGGTAATTTTATATATGTATTTCTGATTTTTAAGATTGTCAAAAAAGAAAACCACTGGATGGGAAAATACATTCTGAGGTTAGGAATGTGAATAGAAATGTTATGCATTCTGTTGAGAGCGGAAATAAAAAGCTACACTGAGAAACAGCTTGAGAGCATTTTACAAGGATGACTCTATAAAGCCCAAATATCGAGCTCAGGTACTTATACAGATGAAATGAAAGCATATATGCACATAAACACCTTTATGGAAATTCATGGAATATTTTTATAATAGCCATATTGAGATGTAAATCTTATACAACTCATTCAAAGTACACAATAATATTTAGTTTCTTTATGTTTATTACAACTAATGTCAAAAGTAATTTACCTCATTTCATCACTCTGAGAGACCTATGTGTGTTTGAAGTCATCTTCTATTTCTTAGTAACTACTCACCAACCCATTTAAACTCTGAACAATCATCATTATATCTTCTCTTTTAATGTATTTGGTTGTTTCGACCTTTCATATGAGTATAATAATAATGGCATATGCTTTGTTGTGACTGATATTCTGTACTTAGTATATATTTAATTTCACCTTGTTATAGCACACAGCAGTATTGCTACCTTTTGTTAACTGAATAATATTCCACTTTGTGGATATACTACACTTTTTTATTTTTGTTTTTGGATATTACTTTCAACTTTTTTTTTAATTTTCAACTTTTTAACATGATTGATAGTGCTGAGTTAAAAATTCACTCCCAAAGTTTTCATGTGTGCAAATCGTAGACTTACTGCAATTGATTGGTCAGATCAATCAAATATTTCTTTAAGGGACTATCAGATGTTTATTTCTAAATTAGCTAAATCATTTTTTATTTACACCAGCAATGATGGTTCTAATTTCTCTGCTCCTTGGCAAATTTAGGTTACTACCTGCTCTTTGAATATTAACTGTAATATGCATTTAAATTGGTATCTCAGTATGGTTTTGATTTGCAGATGAATAATGGTTGGCATGTTTTCATGTATTTTGGGGCATTTATATATCTTGTTTGGAGAAAGAATTTGTTTAAGTCCTCTGGACAATTTTTTTAATTGTTATCTGTCTTTCATATATATGCATTGTGCATTTGTTATAGAACAACTTATTAAGAAGACTTTCACCATTGAATCAAATAGTCATGGCACAATTTTGAAATCAATCTTCCATAGATGTACGGGTTTATTTCTGTATTATAAATTCTTTCCCATTGATCCATTATTATCATTTAGCCTCCACATTTTCTCTGATAATTGTATTTTGTGGTAAGCTTTAGAAAGGAGAAGGATGAGTTCTTCAACCTCATTCTGTTTGCACATTTCCTTGGACTACCTTGGATTCTTTTATCTTCTATATGAGTTTTAATACCAGCTCATCAATTTCTGAGAAGAAATCTATTGGAATTTTGAGAGATGCATTGTGCACTTACTTGAGGAGGACTGGTGCTCTGGTGTACGATCAAAAAATGTTTCTTCATCGATGGTTTTTAAAAATATATTTTAGGAAACATTTTTGATTTTTCAGAGTACTTTTTGCATATCTTATTATAGATTCATTCCTAAGTACTTTTTATATTTTTATTGCAAATGCAACCATTTCCATCATGCTATGCTGAATTATCTGTTGCTATCATATAACAATGCAATTGCTTTCTGCATATTGATCTTATGTCTTGCATGTCACCAATCATATTTATTAGCACTGGTAATTTTTATGAATTCCTAATGATTTTCTATATAGAATATCAAGTCTTCTACCCATTGAGGTAGTTTTTAAAATTATTATTCTCACATTTGATTTTGTTTAAGCCAAGCTCCCATGATCTCCAGTATAATTACAAGCAACATGATAATAGATATTTTTGCTTTGTTTCTGATATTCTGAGAAAAATTCAATTAATATTAAACATTATCTTAGCTTTGAATTTATTTAGGAAATAGAAGTCTTTTCTATTTCTGTTTAAGGTTTTTATCATGAAGTGGTGTTGAATTCTGTCAAATGCTTTCTATGAATTATTGTGATAAACATGTTTTTGTCATTATATTGCTGCTTGTTAATTAATTTTCAGATCTTAAATAAAACATGAATTCAGAGATTAACCATATTTAGACATGTACAATTCTCTTTATATGTTTCTGAATTCAATTTGCTAGTAAAATGCTGCTTTTGAGTTTAGGTTTCTAAATATCTTCTTGAGAGACATTACTTTTTGATGTTTGCTGATTTTCATATCAGAGTGACAGTGCTTTTATAAGAATGTTCCCTGAAGTATTCCCTTCTGTTACATTTCTATGAAGATTTCATGAAGTATTTGTGTTGTTTTTCTCTTATAAACTTGGTAGAATTCAGCAATCAAGTCAACTAGGCCTGAAGTCTTCTTTGTGGAAAGTTTTACCATTACCAGTTCAATTAGTTTGCTCTTTTTGGATGTATTCTATTTTTCTTTATTTTTCTTTTTAAAAAATTCTCCGCTCCTATCTTGCTGTGAACTTATCATTTCTCTTAGTTCATTATTTTATCTGCATATAATTTTTATAGTATTTCTTCATTTTTTTATTTTGTTCTCTATGGTTGGTAATGATGTCTCCTTTCTCACTGTGATTTTGTTCAAGTTTTCTTTCTAAATATATTTGAATTAAAAGTGAATCACTTTGTGTTACATTTTCAAAGAACACTTTTTTGTTTTGAATTTTTCCATTTTTATTCTTTAATATCCAGTTTAAACATTATTATTAATTTTTTCTGCTTACTTTAGTTTTAATTTCTATGTGTAATCAGTAACTTAAAATGGACATTTAAATTACTGAGTTGTAGATCTTTTTTTTTTTTTTTTTTTTTTTTTTGTAACAACATCTCCAGCCCTAAATTTCTGTTCCATGTGATTTATTATATTTTTTTGGCCTTTTACTTATGTTGAATATCTTCATATTTCTCACTCATTATTTAAAAGCATGTCGAGAACATGTTACATTTCTTTTTGTTTCTCCTTTTTCATTTCATTTCATTAGATTTTAAGAACTTTGCTTAATAAATTCCAGTCTTTTGGAAGTTACTGAGTCTGTTTAGAGGACCATCTCGTAGAATGTTTCAAGTGTGCTTGAGTAGACTGGGTCTTGTATTATTTTTGTAAAAAGTGTTCTATAAGTCCTAGCTTTAGCTAGTGTCTTAATTATTTTCTCATGATTGAGACCCAGTATGTAACATTCACAATTTAAAGGAAGAGAAATTTATTTTGGCTCGTACTTTGTGGCAGTGTCAGCGGGCCCCAAGGCAGAGCACAGGAGAATGGCAGAGGAGAAACAGTTCATGCCATCACACAGGAGGCAGAAAGATCAAAGGAGGAGGAAAGAGAGAGATCCTTCCATACCATGACCGCAGTGACCCACTTCCTCCAAACAGGCACATTTAACCTCCCAACATCAGATGTAACTATAAATCTTTGGACAAATTGAGTGTATCACACTCCCATGATCCAATCACCTTCTCAGACACCCACCAATGGGCATCTGAGACTACAGGAGGGCATCTAGATAGAAACCATAACAGTCACTGGGTCTATACTGTTTGTTATACAAGTTTTCTATGTTCTTGTGATTATCTTCCATCCACTATTGGAATTGGCATATTCATGTTCTAGTTATTATTGTTTAATTGCCTGTTTCTGCCACCAATTGCCAGTTTTTTGTTTTATGTGTTTTAAGTTTCTCTTGTTTCATGCCTAATGTTTATTCTTACTGTGTATATCCTGCTGAAGAAATAATTTTTCTATCATTATAAAATCACTCCTTTTATCTCCAGTTCCTTTTATTTTATTTTCTGTTTGTTTTAATAGTAATCCAGCTACTTTGACTCATTCCAGAATATACAGTTTTCTATTCTTTTACTTTTAATTTATTTGTATCTTTAAGCTATAGCTGGCTCTTGCTTTTCTATTTTATTCCAACAGTCTATGCTTTGGGTGTAATTAACTCACTTTTAATGTTATCCATAGTGGATTTGCATATAGCATATATATCTAGTATTTTAGTGTTTGTTCTCTGGAAGCCTAGTATCTTTTTATCTTCTCTATGCCTCTTTTCCTTGTATATTTTGTATTAAAGTAAACATTTTCTAGTGCAACATATTAAACTTTAATTAGGTTTTCACTATAGTTTGAATTTCCTTTTTCTATGCTCTGTGACTAACCATATTGTATTAGTCACTTTCCCACTGCTGGAACAGTGTATGTAACTTTGGGAACTCTGAAGAGGAGAAGGTTTTTGGCTGACAGTTTCAGTGAGTTTAGCCATGGCCAGCTGACTTCAAGGTAGAATAGCATACTGTAAAGGCCTGGGGGAGGAGGGCTGCTCAACCCAAGAAGCATAGAGAAGAGACAGAGAGAGAGAGAGAGAGAGAGAGAGAGAGAGAGAGAGAGAGAGAGAGAGACAGGGAGAGACAGAGAGAGAGACAGAGAGAGAGATGCTTTCATTAATAACCAGTTTAAACATTATTATTACTTTTTTCTGCTTTTAGTTTTAATTTCTGTTTACTCAGTAACCTAAGATGGACATTTACATTACTGAATTGTAGATCTTTATTTTCTTAGTAACAACATCTCTAGCCCTAAATCTCACTCTAAACTTTATCCCATTCCTTGAGATTTATTACATTTTGTTTGGCCTTTTACTTATATTGAATATTTTCAAATTTCCCATTCATTATTTAAAAGCATGTTGAGAACACATTATTTCTTTATGTTTCTGATTTTTCATTTCATTTTGTTAGAATTTAAGAACTTTGTTTGATAAATTCCAGTCTTTTGAAAGTTAGAATGGAGAGAGAGAGGGAGAGGGAGAGGGAGAGGGAGAGGGAGAGGGAGAGGGAGAGGGAGAGGGAGAGGGAGAGAGAGAGAGAGAGAGAGAGACCCTCCAAAGATGCAGCCCATGCCTGTACCTTCTGCTGATAAATACAGTGCCTATGACCCAAACACTTTCTAAAATTCCCACCTTTCAATACCTGAGACTTTGCAGAGACAATTTAGAGCTAAACTGTGACAACATACCATTAATATATACTATGCCTTAAGTTCATGCTGGTTTTATTCAAGATGTTCAATACCTATGTCCAGTTATTTCTCATCATTTTATTTTTCTTTGATGCTTTACAGTTTTATTTTTTCTAGCTATGGCTTTTTAATTTTTCAAGCTAATGAACTTCTCTGTGATGTTTCCCTTCAAGCATATTCCATGCATTGATCTCACAGACTCTCCCTTGTACCCGTATTCTCTTTCCTGATTCTCTCCTGTCTCCTTCTCCTTCCTTAATTGTCCCTCTACATGGTAAGTTCTTTTTCACTGTTGTTAATTTCTACAAAAAAAAAATACTTATTTTTTTCATCTCCTTGTTTAACTTAATACGGTGACATTTAGTTGGATCCATTTTTTTGTAATTCACAGTTTCATTTTTCTCTGTGGCAGAGTAATAATCCACTAAATACTGTCCAAACATGTACACATATATGTGTATAGATAGCTAGCTAGATAGAGACACAGATAGAGATAAATTTTATCCACTCATCTGTTGGATACTTGATCCATATCTGGGCTCATGCACAACGCTACAGTAAACACAGGTATGCAAGGGTCTCTTGTGTGCTGATTTCATTTCCTCAGATAAATATTTGGGATGTCACAGATGAGTCATATGAAAGCTCTATTTCTAGCTGTCTGAGGACGCTTCATACTGTTTTCATAGTGGCGGTGCTTATTTACACTTCTTTAACATGCATAAGACTTCCTTTTTCTCTACATCCTTACCAATCTCAAAACATATACTTTGTATCAACTCTAATTCATTACAGTTATTATTTTAAATCTTCATATTATTTAGGGACCTAGGAGGATAAAGCCTGGTGATTATGTGTTTGACATTTATGCAGCTGGCTCTGCTGTACTTCTTATTTGTCATTTCAGGGAATTTCTTCAATTTTCCTATGCTGAACTTGCCATGATTCCTACCTGTCCCTCTGGGTCCCTTCCACAACCCGACAGTGCCTCTTCCTCCTCCACAGTGTGACTGGTACTCAGCACACTGTGCCATTATTCTGCAGTTCGTCCCATTCCTGTAAGTTGTCATCACAATAAGTTACACAGATATTATTGTATGCAATTGCTTTTTAGATCATTTAAACTATGAGAAAGTACATAGGTGCTTATGCTGCTATTCCTAATCATATAATTAACTCTATCTTTTGCTCTTTGTTCTTTTGTGGGAATTTTAACTACTATCGTTTATGTTTGGGATCACATTCTTTCTGCCTAGAGGCCCTTCAGTATTTCTTTCATCTTTGCATTGCTAACAAGAAATTGAATCAATTTTATTTTAATTGGCAATGATATATAGGCTTCAAATTTGAAGAAACCTAGGAGAAAATACTATGGATTACCACTATTGTTATGTAAAGTTTAAGGTTTTTTTTCTTTTTTTTTTTTTTTTTTGGAATAAGTGCTTCTTGATGAGCTCTACGCCTTTGTTTAAGTAACTAAATTTAGTAGTGCTTGTTTCAAATAATTTTGTGCAGTCTTACTTGTTGAGTAGACATTTTGCTGGTCCTTACCACTTCATTCCAGGAACCCCACTAAAAAAGAGATTCTTAAAGATTTTGTTGGCTTGTAATAATGAATTTTATAATTCATTCAAAATACAGTTCTTGATGTTCTGTTTCCTTTGCTTATAATTGTTAGAAGCACAGATTATTGTGTTATGGGAGAAAATGCCAGGGTGGGGGGCTACTGTGTGAATTCATGCTGATTTTATGCAATAGTTGCAGTTCCTCAGGTGAGGAATCCAAAGCTGACCTAGAGCTGATAGGAGGACGGGTTACAGGAGGTCAGGGTGACATGGACAGAGGCTGAGCCAAGGGCACTAAGTGAAACCTAGACAGGAGCATGAGTAGATGTGTGTCATACCGCAGTGTTATCACAGACAGGAATAAGGCACTGTGAATTTTTAAAAATTGGAAGAAAGTTTTTACCATCAGTGAAAAGATTTGTATATTTAACCTGATCTTTTGCTAATGGTAAAAGGATCAAGAGATACAGATGAAGGGAGGAATGAAAAAGAAAAGGCCTGAAGTAAATGAAAGTGTTATGTGCAAACTCCTCATGATGACTGTAACCATTATGTAAGGCAAATACTTACTAATAAAAATTAAAAATACTATATGATGTATAAATGTATCACAACCTGCTATTCTATAAATACATGCAATTTTAATATTTCTGTGCACTAGTAAAAATTAAATTAAAAATTTAAAAATACAAAACAAGATAGTTCATCTGATTTTGAATATTATTATGGGTTTGCATTACATTATATTTATAAAAAAGTATAAACATACCCAAATGTGTGTATCTTTTGTGTAACTATCACATATAATATCATCTAAAATACATACTGAACTTGCATATATCATTTTAAGGCTGGTAGTTAATGTTTGTAAGTTGTGCACAAAATATATAGTATCATTTCATCTTTATAGCCATATAAAAATCTGAGGAGAAAAGACAAAATGTTAACAGGTGTAAAAATCTAGTGATGGTATACGATACCTGTTTTAGTTTGTTTTCCTTTAAATACAGTACAAGTTGAATATTTTATTGTTAATTATATAGTTAAAACAACTATAGAAAAAGTATTTAAGTTACAAACAGCATATTCATTATACAGGGATACAAATGAATGACTTTTCTTAAGATTTTTTCTTAAGAAAAGATCATGAACTATTCAAGTACAAATCCTTCTTGGGACACTGAAGATCGTAATCTTATTTTCATTTTTTTTGTTGTTGTTTTAATTTCCTACATCAGACGGAGTCCTTTGAAAACGTATGATAATAATGGATAATCCTTTTCTTACCATCAGTGACAGCACTAGATATATTTGAGACATTAGAAATGTGGTTTATAACTGACATTTAAGAACACATATCAAAAATAAAAACTTTACAGGATAGAAAAATGGCTTCCATTGAACTCATCTGCAGGAATTGTATCCCACTGATTACTGATGTCTGTATTTCACATATATCCTAGTTGAATGAGTATAAAACTACTTTACAGATGTCATTCAAATCAGACTTGTAAAATCTTTATTACCCACTTTTTTCTCCAGGGTCTAATATTTCTGCATTTCTCAAATCCCAAATTTTGACCAGCAGTGAAGGTGGTAATAAAAACTGCAAATTGAATTTTCTTTCAGAGTATTTCCTAAAAGCCAAAAGAGAATTAATTATGAAGTTTAAGATAAAACCAATCAAGGTAGACCTGGATGAGATGAGGAACTACAGTTGACATCCATCTGTGGGTGGGAGCAGATTATAAAGGTCACTCATTCAACCATGGTGCATATATACTCCACACTCAGCTTTCTGATTTGTGCATATTGGTGACCTCACTCATGACATCATACCAGACTCACTGCAGACTCATGCAGATCCACTGCAAAGTATGGATGCTTTCACTGTCTATGCTGACTTTCTGCAAGTTTTGCAACAGTATTTGCTGATGCATGTGCACCTGGACACATTTGAGGAAAATTTCAGCATATATTTGAGTAGAAATTTGATTAATAATGCCTATTGTTAATTTAAAATTCTTTTCCTTTTGGTTTAATTCCCTCTTGTGTTTGTTATCTGTACTTTATCCCTTTGATCTCAGTATAAAATCTTAACTGTTATCACTGTTTAATAAGATCCCCTAAATGGAATAACATACATTATAGAATCGCTATGAACAAATTAAGAGAAATTCCATCAGATTTGCCATTTGAACACTGGATTTGTAGACACTGAGGCAAATATTGTGTACAAACAAAAAATTAGCAATAGTGTTTTTTCCTGATTATTATTTCATATCAGTTTGTTCCATTGTAATCCATTTCTTCAAAGATAATTAGAATATTAACATTCCACTTACAATTCTGAAATTGAAAACGCATTCTTCAATCTTTCTATTCAAAGAAACATACATTTTAAATAGGTGCATTGCATTTGCTAAATATAATGATAGATGCCCCGTGTGGGAGAGGATTAGTGGAAGGGCAAATGGTTAGATTTTTCAAAGATAAAAAGGTACTCTGGATCACTGATATATTGAATGCTACGGCGATGAACAAGACAATCATGTCTTTCCCATAGAAAGATTAAAGTTGTTAATATTACTCTCTGCATGATTAACTGTCTGAAAGGTATATGTGATGGATGTGTACTGAAAGTTGTTCTATACCAGGGGGATTTAAGTGTTTATTTCATAATACGGAGCCAGCATAATAATTAGAGTAATTGTTTATAGGTTAAAAAATACAAGCAATTAAACAATGTGTCCAACACATTGCTGTTAAATACTAGAGACAGAATTCTACCCAGGAATTCTATCCCTGTGCCACTTTGAATCTTACAAAGGACTGATTCTTGCAGAACTGGGTCAGAGGCATCTAACACTTGCTTCCTGCATTCTCTGTTGCTCTATTATTGTCTAAATACAAGCTTTTTGTATGCTCCTCCTGTGAGTGACTGAATCCTCCATTTGTGGATTTATCATTTTTCGATGCTTTGCTTTCTAGTTATTTTTTTCCTTGACACATTTCAATATGTGCAGAAGAAGCCTTTGAACATTGTGAATGGAATTACTTCAAGGATAAGAAGAGTTGGAGAAAACTACATGGGTGATGCTGAAGGAATGTAGCCCAAAAGTCCTTCATGAAACTAAAAGCTAAGCAGACACACACACACACACACACACACACACACACACGCACACACACATACTGCACACTGCACATATATCTCAGAAAAATGATAAAATTACAAATGGATGGCTATGAAATTCAGAAAGTTAAACATTATTTTAGTCATGTTGAGAGAAAATGTAAAAAAAAAGAAAGAAAGAAAAGCTTATGGCAGAGTGTTGTGGCCTATACCCATAATTCCAACTATCTGGGAGGCTGAGGCAGGAAGGTTGCAAATTTGGGCAACTGTAATGATTTCTCAAAATTAAAAAAGAAAGGACTGGTGATGCAGTTTAGAGTGGAGACTCTAGAATCAATTCTCAGTGACAAACAAAATGAAACAGAACAAAGCGAAGACAAAAACGAAAACAAAACTCCAGTGAAGATAAATGAAGCTGCCCACCTTAGGATTTCAGCTAAGCCTCCGGACTTGATGCCTGTGTATGCGGGCAAAGTTGAGAAATGCTCTACTAGATAAAGAAAGGAGACTATTTCTAGGAAGACAAGAGAAGGGAGAAACATTTAAAAGTACAATAACTTTGAAATTTACGAGCTGAAATGTGCTGTTTTTAACAAGCATCTAGGACATAGTAAAACTAGACAAAGATATTATATCATGAACAACTAACTTGAATTAGATAGAACAGTAAAATATCAGGTGATAATCTGTCAGCTGTTTTTGTTTGTTCAGTACTCTGAACCTGTTCCTCCTTTGGTGTCTAGACTTTGTCCCATGTCTTATAAAATGTAGCCTTCTTCCTTAAGACAGAGGCCCAATCACAGAGCAGGGGATGTGAGATGAAATATATCAAAGCAGATAGGCAAGTGCTGGAGGGTTTAATATTAGACCTCTGTTTCCCAGATTTTAGGTGTGTCAGACTTTTCTGAATGCTTGTTAAAATGTGCTCTTTCAAAGTAGACCCCAACTGATGATGAGCGGATCTGAGACATTTCTTGGGGTTGATTCAGTTTCTTTCTGGATTCAAACACTTAAATGACCATAAAAAAATAGGGCTGGAAGGAGTGGAGGAGAGAGGGCATGGAAAACTGCGCTCGTGTTGCAAAGTCTTGGCGAGCAGGCAGGACTCTACTGTGCTAGTGTTTGAGGCAGATCTTGGAAGCACTCCCAGTTATTGTTCATTTCCTTAAAACATAGATCTATTTGGATAAATATGTTACAGAAATCTGCTGTTTACAAATGACAGGTGAGTCTGTGTTTGTTTCAGACAAAACATTCTGCCCTAACTCTGGTGTTGACAATTCCAGAGCAAAGCAAACAAGCTGGTTTGTTAGGGGTAAGGATAGCAAGGGGGTCGCTGGGGTGTAATAACTGGATCCACTGGGCTCCTTCTGTGTGGTTCTTCCAGTTAGTCTTGAGGAACAATACCAGGTTTTGGGAACCACTCATTTCGCCAGAATGAGGAAAATGCCTCTCGCGCTCTCTCTAACACTGGATTTCCTATAAAGGAAAATACTAAAAGGTTAAAAAAAAAAATCCTAGTTTCTCATGTATATTTATATGAACCATGATAGTAAAGAACTGGGCTTATTACTGGTTTGGATAGGCACTGTACTATAATTTTATCTTATTTTAGAGTGTACGCCTTCAGCTTATAGAAGTGCGTGGTATGACAGTATGACTTGTAGCCAATAGCCCCTCCTGTGTCTCATGTTCCTTCATCACCTGACTGCATCAATGGCCACCTTGCAGGACTGATCTGTGCCCTCTAGGGCTGTGTAAGTTCATCTGTCTTGTCTTCACAGTGACAAAATCACTTGATGTATGTTTTAACATCCCCACGGTTAAGGAATACATGAGCACATACACACACACACACACACACACACACACACACACACACACATACACACACACACACACACACACACACACACACCATATACATGATATGAATAGAAGAAACTATATTCTGCTATCTCTGGAGAGAGAGAAAGAAAGGGGAGAGGGTGGGGGAAGAGATTGTAACCAAAGGGGATTGTATTTCTCAAACCTAGGAGAGAATAATAAATACATGCCGGCATCTGAAAGAGTAGGAAGAAGAGAAGCCAGGGTAGCTCTCCACAATGCCTGCTTTAGGGACAGAAAGGACCTGTGGTTCAGGATTATCTGCGTTTCTTCTCTGACAATGAGGACTCTCTGGGGGGCTTGACCGTAGATTGCCTCCCACCCACAGACTCACAACTGTCTCCTTGTCTGTGTGCCTGGAACTGCTCCAGCCTAGCAGGACCTGTCCCCAGGTCTAGATGCTTCCACAACTCCGGACCCTGTAAGGTCTGGCTTGGGGCTCAGTGTGAATTATGGTCAGCTCTTCGTGGAGGACCTAAGCCCCACACTGGCCACAGCCCCTGAGCAACGAGCTCTGCAGTTTTGAAGCGCACCTGTGGTGCCAGTAAAACTCTTTCCATGTGATGCCAGCCTGTTCCTGTGCACTGGAAATATTTTCAGGCCACAATGATGTAAAGGATAGAGAAGTTTTATTTTTCCATCAACTCAAAGAAAACATAACTGTGCTCCTTTGGTCCTTAAGTGGAACTGAAGCAAATTTTCAAAATCAGAATATCGAGCCCCGCAGTACCTTTGCCTTTCTGAACCTCATGCAGCTGTTTCTTCTTAAGTTGATCTCTGCCCTAAGAAGCACCAGCTCAAAGCACATGAGTGTGGTCCCCTGTCCCTGTCCTTCTCTCTTTGAGTCTTGATTCTGCTGTATCTGCAGCACCCTCTGGCATGCCCGGCAGCCTCTGCTGCTTCACACTGTGAGGCTTCTCCCCGGCCAGCTTTGTCTCTGTGATTCCAGAAGCTTGTCTGCACCCCTGTGAGTGAGCATCACAAACAGCACCCTATGCTATTCCTGATGCCATCAGAGCAGAGGGAAAGGGAGGGCTTGTGGGGTGCCTGTCAAGCATCCCTTCCTCTGGTACTGGAAGACCCCAGGGCAGGGCGCTGATGGGTCAAGGGTATCCAAGAGCCTACCTACATAGTCTCATCCCCCCGCTCCCCTTACCCCCACGATGAGGAAGCTGGTAACATTCCCACAAACAGATGAAAGAACTGGCTCCACTACATCATCTTAGACCAAAGTCACAGCAAAAGAACCCAAGGTCGTGTCTGTCTGGCCACACACTCTGTTTATTCCGTTTGTTTTCTGCTGCTGCTCTAGGGCTTTCCAAAAATACGCCAGCAGAAGGGCATTTTCCATAGCTATCTCACTCAATCGCTCTTTTCACCCATTCACAGTGAGAGTATAGACGTGTTCCAAATTTTGTAGTTTCTCTCTGTTCTCTGGTAAAGATTACCAGGGAGAATGATCTCAGAAAGCAACGTGTTGGTGAGGCTTGTAAAGTCTCTCTTTTGCTTTTGGACCCAGTGCTTCTCGATTTGGTCCAGCACCGTGTCCTGAATTCATCCTGTCTTCTGGACAAAGTGTGCCTGTTCTCCCACATAAAGCCACTCGTTGGCCTAAGGGTAAAGGGAAGAAACTGCAATGCTGGCAGAAAGGTTATGTAACAGGCTCTTTTCTCTGTTCATAGTCACCCTTATTTATAGTTTTGGTTTTTGCCAGTTTCCAATGAAGATATGCATTGAACTAAGCTAAGCTAGTAATGTAAATGAAGCCAATCACAATATATACTAATATATTTTTAAAGCAATGGAATTTGTACTTTGGGAAGTATGTGAATGTCTCTCTACTGCCTATTTATCAAATATATATGATGTGTATCATATATATGATAATGTATAATGTTTCTTATATAAGAGAAATCATGCATTATTTGAGCCTGTGTGTATGACTATTTCATTTAGTATTATGTTCTCAAGTTACATCTATTTACCTACAAATGCCTCAGCTTTATCTCTTTTTATGGCAGTATAATACTATATTGTCTATAATATTTTCCTTTTCCATTGGAAATACAGTTTTGTGTTATTATCTGCTTGAGTCTTTTTTTGTAAAAAAACCGGTTTGGTTTATGTCGTACTCTGAGTAGTCTGAAAATGATACACAGTGTAATACCTATTGATATTCTCTTATTGTTCAATGATGAAATTTTATTGTTTCATAACATTTTAAAAAAGGAATCTCGCATACCCTCTTGCTTTATGTTATTTCTACCTACCCATTCTCCTGCCTGCTGTGACCTTCAATTTCAGACTGCATACTTCATAGTGTAGGTCAGTTGTTACTACCTCAGGATAACATTCCATAATCCTGTGTATTAGTAAATTACACATCACAATCAAATTATAAAGTTCTTAAATTTCCAAGACAGTGGCTATTACAATATTCAGTTCTGCTCCTCCCATTACAATGCTGCTTTGAGGTGGGAACTGGACTAATCCTGCTTCAGTGTATAACTCACTACCTAATGAAAACAAGGTCCTCTATAACCATTAATTAACTAGTGATCACCCTTTGACCTCTTCTTTCTCATTTCACATTTTAATTCCTACCATAGAACTTATATACAGCAACCAAAATGCACCCTTCAAGTCCTTGCTACTCTGATGGGACACACAATACATCTTTTGCCTGAGTCTCCACTTTAGTTTGTCTTAGAAATTTAAAAAATTTTTACATACATATATATATATGTAATTGAGATTCATTGGAATATTTTCACACTCACGCGCAGTATGCATTGATCATATCTAACTACCATTCTCCTTCCCCTTACTCCTTGCCCTGAATCTTTTCTGAATCTCTAGTGACACCGATGCTGTCTTCAGGTTGAGGTTATTTTCTCTTTTGCAGCAGATAATCACATTTCTCATTTTAAAAATGTTTTACTAGTGCATGTTACTACTGAGTAATAACAGTGAGGTTTCTTTGGGGACGTGGTACATGCATTAAACATCTCTTAACAGCTTCCAGTCACATCAATACCTTTCTCCTGTTCCCTTCCCTCTCATTCCCTTCCCTGACTTTAGACTTCACTTTCTAGCTTCCAACCCTTCTTCTGATCCCACCTACCATGTCCTTAATATCTATGGCATCCCGACTTGTTTTAAAGAGCAAAATAAAAGAGATGGCAGACAAGGAGTGGACTGTGGAGGTGGGAACATACATGATAAATATGCCAATTCCCCAAGATGAATTTAACTAGATATCATAAACATATAACAGTAAAATTAAAGCTACATTTTAATTTTATTTAAGCATTTGAATATTTCAATCACAAAAAATAACTGCGAGCTATCTGTTTTTATTTTAAAGTTCATGTTGGGAGTTTCTGTTTATGCTAATATATTTTGATCCTTTATTTGTTCTCTTTCCAAAATTGAAATGACAAGAAAACATATAAAATCCAATACATCTATAGCAGACAGAGAAATAAATGGACATAGATTAGTAGTTTGAAATTATTGGAAAAATTTTGTGAAAATGAAAACATTCCTGATTGAAACAGATTCTCGGCATTGCTGAGCCTGCAGCAAGCATGATACAGCGGCTGTTTACATCATTCAAAGCTCTAAAAGGGTCACCACCACAGGGAGACCAAATTTCAATTCAAATGTGTAAATTTTGTTCAAAGCACTCAAGACTGTATACATTTTAGATTCTACAATAGCACATGGATTATCAGAAAAATAATTCCTCACAGAGGAAAGAAAATTTCAGAGAGATGCATGAATATGAGTTGAAAATAGGAGCATGAGATGCATGTTAATTTACCGTCTCACTTTTAAGTCATAGGACTCCTCATTATTATATATTATCATAATTAATTAAAATCTATTTGAACATTCGTGGTTACCTTGATACAAAATTATTCTTTGAGTTTTATGGAAAGCTATTTCTGATATTTAATTTTATTGTACAGTCTATTCCGATTATTTAACCAAATAGCCATTGTATTTACATAAGCACAGCATTGCTATGTATCTCCAGTACAAACAGTATACACTCACTTAATACATGAGGAATTAAAATATAGAAAATAACAAATGACTTGGAAAAGTTTACATACCATGCAATTAACAGATACACACATGAATTACATTATTTTGTCTCTAAACAATACTTTTTTTGCAATATCTTAAAAGACAAAATTGACATGAAAATAAAAATTTCTCAAAATGTAGTTGAAGGACTTGTGTAATAACATCATTAGGGAATTTTAAGAATATTGTTAGTCTTATTCAAATCCATTATCATAGAGGCTTGTACAAAAGACCTGAGAAATCTGCATTTGGTACATTAACTTGGTAAACAATATCTACACAGGAAAAAAAGACAATGGAGTTTCCATTTGCAAGATCCACCTAACATGGGAAAAACCAAAGTCCACCTAACTTACAGTGAATGGTAGGAATCAAGTAAGTGACAGTGCCAACTAATGATACAGAGGAGGCTTTCACTATGATGTGTATTTGTAAGAAGAGTCATAACAGTGGGAAGAATTTGGGCTAGGTATTGAAGTTGTGTCAGGTGGAGTCCAGGGATGAGTTACTCAACAGGAAAGTCAACCAGGGAAAAAACAAAACAAAACCCAGCTGTGGAACTGCAGCAATGAAATTCCACTGTGTTTACTAGTAGAGTGAGAACGCTGATTTGGTTGGATTTGAAACCCAGGTAATGAAATCATGGACAGTGACTTTTAAGTAAGGCCAGTGACAGAAAGATTATAATAAAATACAGTGGTAATAATAATACACCAAAAGGAGAATTACCACCACTAATATGAGTACTAACACCACTCTAAAATAATAATAATAATAATAATAATAATAATACTTGCTACATGTTTTCTACCCACATATTTATATTTTGACACCCTGTACATATTGGTTTTACTTTTTATAACCAAATAGGATGATAGACATTTAGTTCATAAAGAAATTCAGATTCAGAAAAGGAAATGATACATATACAGTATATAACTGAGAAGAGCCACAACCCAATCATGAACTAAAAATCTGTCTATAATCCCATATTTTTCCTCATATATTGTTGACTACCTCTAGAAACACAAGGTTTAGCTGATATAGATACAAATGTATATATGTTAGGGAAAATATTCAAACTGATGTCATTTGTTTTGGAACAAATAAAAGACTAAAAAAAGCAACACATAAGGCAAAGCATTAGGAGTGTTTGAATGTATTTAAGATTTCTTGCTTGTAAAACAAAATGTATATCCCAATAAATAAACTACTAAGTGTAAAAAAGAGAAAGGAGATCATATGAAACTGATGTAAGGTCATTCCATGGGAAATAAGTTAGAATGGGTAGAGAATGGTTTACTGGTATTAAATCTACAAAGTTGTTAATACAGGGATTTGTAGTACCTTTTTCTAAATTCTGTACAGATAGAATCAGCATATACCTTGGCAAATTGACTTGGTATTTGTGTTATATTACAGGGGGATCAGATACATTAAGAGCCAGTCAGGGCACATCTACCTTTTGAATTCAGACCTCTCTGATTTTTAAGTTGTCTGTTCCCATCGATGACAAATGTAATGTCACTTCAACAAATCTCTCATCTTCTTATGGATATGCCTAAGTTTGAGAGGATAAAAGACTTCCAAATCCATATGAGCAAAATTTTATGGCATAAAATGAAAAAGAAGGTAGATGGAGATGAGTTTAAAAGCAGAGACAAATGGGTTACTCAAGTTAACTGTTAAAATGCTTCATTCTTTTCTATCTAATCATGTCATGTACTTAGTCTGTCACTTACATCTGGAATGTTTACCGCCACCATTACTAATCTCTCTTCCTCAATCTGTATGATCAGATTTGTATCTTTTACTCCATATTTGAGAATCGGTACAAAGCTGTCCCGCTCTGCACTGAGTCTGTATCTCTCCCAAGTTTGTATATTGAGTTTCTGTCTCCCAAGAAGATGGTATGTAGAGGTGGGAGTCTTTGGGAGGTGACTGGGTCATGAAGACTCATTGCTCCTAAATGGAATTAATACCTTTGGGAAGCAGAACTCTACACTTTCTTCCCCATGGAGGACCCAGGCCAGAGTTCAGGAAGAGGCCCCTGAACACCTTTCCCATGTACTATCAGGGGTTGAGGACAGTATGGACCACATTTCTGTAGTTTGTAAGCTCCTCAGTTTGTGATAACCTGAATAAGATTATAAGACGTTTCACTTCTATGAAGTTTTTCTGTTATTTCCTAAACCTTCTCTTCTAAAATGAAGATTTCAGCATCTGTGGTAGGTTCCTAATCATTTGCTACCAAACCGACTGACTTAGTGACACATAGACTACTTTCCTTAATTTTATAGGGCAGAAATTCAACAGCTTTCATTTGACAAATTAAGGTATGGGCAGTGCTGGGCTGGGGGTTTAGCTCAGCAGCATAAGCGCCTGCCTTGAAAGCAGGCAGTCGTGAGTTCGATCCCCGGTACCGATAAAAAGGAAAAAGACAAAAAAAAAAAAAAAAGCACTGAACCTTATGCTGGAACTTAGGACTCTGGGAAGCCAAGCCAGCACCTCCCCTCCCTGGTAGGCGGCAGTAGTTTAGCCCACTGCAGCCCTTCCAGGGGGAGAACTAGCAGTGTCTCCTGAGATCCTAGCCCTGTTGGAGCTTAGGTCTCTTGGAAGCCAAGCCTGCATCTCCCCTCCCTGTGAGTGGAGGCAGGGTGGCAGCCTGCAGCCCTTCCAGGGGGAGATCTAGCAGTGTCTCCTGAGATCCACGCCATGTTGGAGCTTATCTCAATCTCTCCCTTATTCTTTAAAAAAATTATTTAGTTATTTCTTATGTTTTTTAATTAAGGGGAAAATTTTTTTAATTAGCATATATTATAGTAACTCTTTTTGATTTACTGTTAACTTGTTTTGAAGTCCTATAATACTCCCACGATCTTGTTTTGACTGATTAGACTCTGTTCCATTCTATATGATAGTATCAAGTTTGAGGGTATAAGCACCTACTTTGAAGGCAGTAAGATTCACTAAGATGCCCATTCTGGTTTGACTGTTGTCTCCTTTGGAAGTCCTGTAATGTTTACAATGCCTAAGTTTTATTGGTCTTGTTCTCTACTGTTTTGTCCAACTTTATAATATCTAATGAGATAGACTATTCTTTTTAAGGAAACAAGAGACAATTTTGATAACCATTGTTGATAACCTTGTACTCTGTTCTACCTCATGTGCTATGTCTATCCTTGGTTTTGAGTAGCAGCTTTGTTTTCCATATTTGACTATATTCTCTTCCCCCCAAAAAAGTAATAAGGACTAGGAGTAATAAAATCCAAAATGTGTAAATTTTGTTGTAAAAAAGAGAATGAAAAAAATAAAAGAGCTCTATGGATATAACAGCAATTGTGTTTAGGGGTGTTAAATAGCTGACTATATTAATGTTTTTGGATCATTGAACACAGCTGTTTGCAGTCTCTCTGTTTGAATGTTCACTTTGTATTCTTTGATACTGTGATTTGAGCAACTATTTCCAAGATGATAATATGTAATCTATTAGCAGGTGATTTCTTACTATTATGTTTTTTTTTTGTAGTTCTGTATTACGTGTACCCTTACACCACTTTGTTTTGTTTTGTGTTTTTCTCTTTTTCCTCTTAAATAAAATTTTTAAAAAAATTAGCAGGATATATAATAGTAACTTTTTTTGATTTCCAATTAACTTGTTTGGGAAGTCCTGTAATACTCCAACGATCTTTTTTGACTGATTAGACTCTGTTCCATTCTGTATGATAGTATCAAGTTTGAGGGTATAGGCAACTACCTTGAAGGCAATAAGATTCACTAAGATGCCCATTCTGGTTTGACTATTGTCTCCTTTGGAAGTCCTGTAATGTTTACAATGCTTAAGTTTTGTTGGTCTTGTTCTCTACTGTTTTGTTCAACTTTATAATATCCAATGAGATAGACAATTCTTTTTAAGGAAACAAGAGACATCGTTGATAACCATTGTTGATAACCTTGTACTCTGTTTTACATCATGTGCTATGTCTATCCTTGGTTTTGACTGACAGCTTTGTTTTGCCATATTTGACTTTATTCTCTCCCCTCCCAAAAAGTAATAAGAACTAAGGAGTAATAAAACCCAAAATGTGTAAATTTTGTTGTAAAAAAGAGAGGGAAAAACGTGCTCTAAATGATACAACTGCAAGTGTGTTTAGGGGTGTTAAATAGCTGACCATATTAATGTTTTTGGTTGGATCATTGAACACAACTGTTTGCAGTCTCACTGTTTGAATGTCCACTTTGTATTCTTTGATACTGTGATTTGAGCAACTATTTCTAAGATGATAATATGTAATCTATTAACTGGTGATTTCTTACTTTTTTTTTTTGTAGTTCTGTATTACTTGTACCCTTACACCGCTTTGTTTTGTTTTGTGTTTCTCTTTTTCCTTTTAAATAAAATTAAAAAAAAAAAAAGGTATGGGCAGTGCTGTGCTCCTTTCTAAAGATATGGGAGAATTTTTACTTTGTCTCTTCCGCTGGCGTCTAGAAAGTGCCTGTATTTTTAGCTCATGCTCCCTTATTTATGTTCAAAATGGCTTGGTCACTTTCCCTGTTGATGTCTGACACACTCAAAGACAACATGGTTCATGGTTTCTAGAAGTGAGCTCAGTCCATGATCAGCTGGTTCCAAAGCATAAAAGGGACAGTGGAAAGGTCTGGCAGAGGGGAGCTGCTCCCTATGGTGACCCAGAAGCAGAGAGAAGAGAGATGCTGGTATATGTGATAAATCCTTCCAGCTACACTCACAGTGACTCTTCCAACCAGGACCTACCTTTTAACAACACATTCAGCTCTGATCCATTCACAAGCAAGATCTGAACCATAACTTCCAGCAATGTTGCATTCCTATGACATTTCCTCTTCTTTAAGTATTTCTCTGATTATAGTGAGAAAACTTTCTGTGCATTTAAGGACTTCGATGATTATATTGACTCACTATCTAATTGAGAGAGGTTTCCTTATTTCAAGATGCATAACCTTAATCACATCTGCAAAATCTCTATGCTAAAAAAAAGTAACATATTCATAAACTTCAGAGGTTAGAGCATAGACATTTCAGAACACTGTCTATCCACTTGTGTCCTACAGCATTTCATGTGCACAATTATTTTTGGGCTTATGTCCTACACATTATTTTATATATAATGGAAGCACTATAGACTGAGAGATAAATGCATATGTCTTCTTTGATATATTAAATTGAAAACTACTTTAAAACATAATATGAATGTAACTTGTTTCTGTACAAGCCCCTGTCTCCAATTACTGCACAGGTCTACTAAAATATCTAATGCATTGGGAGTTGCAACCCATAGTTACTGAAAGACTAAACACATATAAAGACTTTTCTAAGACATAAATTAGAACTATCTGTCTTTCCCTAAGGATGTATTTTCCACACAAAGTATATTCTTTGACAAACATCAGTGTTCCTATGAGAAAAACTAGACATCAAATTTAAGTTCAGAAGAATTTTAAAATGTCCCCAGAGGCTGATCAAGAGCTTACTAAAATGACTCCTCTATAGATGAGTAAAAAAATAAAAACATGAAATGATATAAACAGTTATCTGAAAGCCCTGAAGGATAAAGAGGCAGGTGGCTACAAGCACACCGTATTCTTGAGTAGAAACATTTTAGAGACCAAGTTCTGTTTTCATCTCTTCTTTACAGGAGACAATATAAGGTATCAATTAGGAATCCATGGATCTATTGGTGAATAAAGGCATATTCATGGATATTATGAAGGTTTTGAGAGAGAGGGGGTAATAGTTTAGATCCAAAATGAGCCCAAAGCCTCCTGTGGGAAGTGATTGGATTATGGAGGCGTTAGAGCTGGCCTGCTGCTGGGGGCTGAGGCTATCTGTATCTTTTGGAATAGAAATGTACATCTTGCGCCATCAAATACTGGAAATGCTTAACTTCCTTTTCATTTGCACAGGGGCTCACAGCAAAGAGTTTTCTTTAAGTTTCAGAACAGACTTAGGACTTGGACTTTTCAGCAATGCTGACACTGTTAAGATTTTGGCAACTCTTTGAGATGGACTAAATGACTTTTTCATAAAGAGATATGCAAGGCTAGGGGTGAAATATTATGGTTTGTGTCTAGATGTCTTCCCAAAGCCTTTTATGGTTATAGATGGAGCTTTTTCAGGGGTGACTGGATGTAGAGTGTGATTCATGGTGCAATGCCAGGATCAAGGGTACTAGGATTAAGGGTGTGAGTGCTATCCACTTTAAGTAGCCTGGATAATATACAAGCAATAGAAAGAGCTGTGGCCATCTCTTGCTGCTTTGCTTCCTTTTTCCCACCATAGACTATTTCTCCACAGCAGTGCCTACTGCCACACCATCCTACCTTGGAACCAGACAATCATGGACTGAAAAGCTCTACAAATTGTGAGCTAAATAAACCTTTCCTTCTTTAACTTTGGATAGCAGGTATTTTGTCTCACCAATAAGAAAAATAACTGATACAGTTCCCCAAATCATAGGTGTTATGATTGATACATTGGTGTCAACGTGTGAAGTTTAGAAGTTTTAACTGACTCAACAGGGACCCAGTATTTACCCTTTATAGTGTAAGTATCCTCATCCTGTACAAGAGGAGGGCACAGAAATTTTGTGAGTTTTAACCCCACACTTGGAGGAGGGTGGCCTAATTTTGTGAGTTTTAACCCCACACTTGGAGGAGGGTGGCCTGTGTACAATATAAGGGAGGCAAAGAGGCTTTTTCTAAAACCCTTTTTGTTCTGGCTGCTGCCTAACATATACTAAAGTATGTGTTATTTTAATGGATTCTGTCTCTGTATTCTACAAGATGTTCTTTATGCTTATTTATTTTATTTAGTCCAAGTCTGTCTTTAATTCTATGTCTTTCTCTATAGTTTATTACAAAGTCCCTGGGGACAATGGTAATAAAAATCATCTTAATCTGTGTTACATTTTGTGTTATAAAATACATTATCAATACACATTTTTTAAAGCTTTATTTTCTTTTATATTTCTGTATTTTTTGAGTCTGCTGGAAAATAAATAACATTTCATATACTTTTCTGTTGTATTCTGTGGTAGAAATTTCTAAAAATGTTTACTTAATTCCTGCTACAGAAACAAAATTTTACCTCTCCTTTTGCTATTAAACTTCATTTAAAGAGACATTCTTTTCAAAATTTGCCTTAAATTAATGTGCAATGTTTGCTTATGCTTGTAAATATTTTCTGGCATAATAATGAAATAATTGCTATCAGTTCCAGCAAGGATGCTTTCAAAAATGCTCAGGTGGTTACTACTTTCTCAGAGCCATATGGTGAAGGTCTTCAAGATTAATCCATCATTCCAACATTGACAGTAAGTATAGTTGCGGCAGAAATAGTAATTGCAAGTTTCTTCCCTGTCTCATATCCCATCATTATGTTGCTTATGAAATGAATTTTTCTCCTTTCTTTTGCTCATTGATAAAATTTTAAAACAAGTAAGCTTCTTTTTATATTTTTGTATTTAGTTTTTAGAAGAAAGAACTGTCATTAAAACTTATTTTAAATTATGCAAAAATGATTTATAATAAAACACTTGCTTACCCTTGACTTTTATTGTCTTATACTTTTGCCTATAAAATGTTGGAATTTGTCTTTGGACATTCATTCATCAATCTTTCCAACATACTGATGCTGGGACATAGAATTACCTTCAGAAAGTTATGAAAGAGGTTTGCTGTGTAAGGATAAAGGGGTGCTTTTATTAAGCTCAATTCACAACAATGCTGAAAACGTTTACAAATAAAATCTACAAGTATTAGAGTTTTTTAAAAAAATCAAAGGATTTTTTTTAATTCAGTAAAGCACTGGTAGTAAGATAACTAACTGCTGGTCAGAGTTTCCTCTGTGCAAGATGTTCTCATGATAATGTGATTTCCAGTCCCAAATTTCCACTCTTCTCTCACCCCAAGATTCCCTACTTTGATTCCTATGTAATTTTGCAAGAAGCTTCTCTCACTGGCTTATGTCAGGTACTCAGGTGTGAATGCTGCTCTCTGTTTGACATTCTATTTGAGCCAATCAGGAAAATATATCCTTTCCATTGTACAAATTATAGTTGAACTACTGGAACACCAAAAAGTTTAGCATAAGTCCTCCTATATAATCTATTATTTAGTCTGATCCTCATTCAGAGATTTAAAAAAGGGGAAATATAAATGTGTTCATTTTTAATAAATGTTTTTAAAACAAAACAAATATCAGTATCTTAATCTGTTCATTCTAAAAGGAGTAAAAGACTGCTTTAGTTTATAGAGTTTCTAAACTGTGGTTAACAATATAAAAAAATAGAAGTGTACAAAATTATCAAGATACTGCTGTGGTCAGAGTTTACAAAGGAAAAGATTTAATATAGGATGAAAAATTTATAGGATTATTTTAAAATATTCACCCCAAAAGTCAAATGCAAAAGAGAACAGATCTGTCCACACACTAAAGATGCAAACAATCCAGCTGAGGAGCTGCATCCCAAGGCAATATCCTGCATCCTCCAGCTGAGGACCTAGAGTCCATTGCAAAGTCCTCCACAAGTCCAACTGGAGGCTTGGAGCCCATGGCAATGTCTCATGCAAGTCTATACCAAGAATCTGCATTGGAAAGGCTCAAAGGTCAGTGGTGGAAGCTAGAAAGCCTGCACTTTCTAGCTTAGGATAAAGGATCTGTACTAGCAGGCTCAGCAATCTGCACTGGAGCCAGTAACTGATACTCAAGGTAAGGACCAGAGCTCCCTCTAAAAGAACCATAGGCATCATTAGTGACAGTGAGGTCCTAAGCTTCTCAGATGATGAAAACACCTGAGTTCATATCAAGAAAACTATTGTGACAAGCTTCTCCAGGAAAATCAACAGCATATCTTCCTCTCTAGTCTATTTTTTATGTTGTTGGTAGCATCCTCAGGTGAGCCTTCCACACCCAGTGCCATGATGATCCAGTTCAACTGGGTGTTACAAGTTTGAAACTTACACAGAGTTCAATAAGTTCTTGGAAAATAAATGTTTGAATTGAAATTGAGCACTTACGACTTAGGTGCCTGCAGAAAAGATTCAGTCTAAGAGACAAAGAAGGCTCAGGAAACCTGCCAAAGACCCTGCTTGCAAACTCCAAGTAACTTAGAGGCATTTGACCACCAGAAACACTTAAGTAAAAGAGATAATGGCAAACTCTGCACTTTGGTAAAAAAGTAATAAATACATCTTTCTCAATTTTCTTTAAGTAAAAATAACGGGTCAAAATTTATATAACTACTAATAGAATATATCACGTTGAGTAGGTAAGAGTCAAACTGAACAAGGTTACTTTTACAACTTTCATGTTGTAAAAATGTATCTAGGCTGCCACTCAAATTTATGCATTTTAGACTCAAACTGTGTTTTATTATGAAAACTGGTGGGGGAGCAGAAATTTTGTGGAATCCTAGAGTATAAAGTTAAACTTTATTGTAAAGGAAAGATCAATTTAACAAGAATAGGTGAAATAAATTTACATATATTATGCACATATAATATCTCTATATATATGTAATATCACTCTATATAGTATCTAGTTAGAATGGCTAAAATTTTTTAAAATAGTTGTATATTACATGTGTATATATACATATATAATTACCGTAACTATACACACTCATATATGTTATACATATGTGAAAGTTTTCTATCATGATTTATATCTGAAAATGTTTTAATAATTGCCTTTTCCAAACATTCCACTGTAGAAAACATACAATTACCTTAACATTCTTTTATTTCTAATTCTTAAGTCTGTAAAAATATATATGAATATGTATTTTATCTTAATATTTTACTTTTCCTTAGGAAAACTTTCTTAGGTTGATTTAATAGGTCAAAGTTTGTGATCATTACTACATGACCTGGAAACTACAAAATTCTATGTTTGTATTAAGAAATATAAAGAAGTCAACAATTTTTTTTTAATTTTAAAGAGGGTAAGATTAAACAGAACAAACGGAACAAAACAGATCATAAGAAAACAATTTTAAGAAACACGGATTTCAAAGGAAGTCCACAGGAGATCTTCATTGTCTAGCATATTGTCTCTAGTTTTCTTCCAAATAGTTGCCCACATCTTCATACACAGTTAATACATACTGGCCATTAAAGTACTAATGTAATCAGAACAGGATGATGAAGGCTTTTTAGATCTTTAAGACCAGACATTAGGAAAGTCAACAACGGCTGCTATTATGTCCCTTACTCTCTTCCAAATAGTTGTCCGTATCTTTACGTATGCTGAAATTAATCGTATGAGACTAGACTAATATCTCTCTGAACAGTGGATAATAGTATTGCTAGATTTTATATCATAATGCTACAGAATTAGCACTGGGTATCTTAGTGTTTCTTCTTCAGAGTATCTGTTCATTACATCGTGCAAAATAAACGTTCCCATAAACTGTTTAGAGATTCTGCACATGTGTGAATCTTTACATGTATACCTATCCTTTCTGTATTAGAGGGCATAACAGATCAATAACAGATCTTCGACAGATCTTCCCATCCATAATTTCATAAATCATATTATATCAGTCTTTAACACTCCAAAATTTAGTATTTTCCTATTAATGAATGTTATTCTTAATCGTTTTTATTTTCCTGTTAACAAATATATCCTTTGAGGCTGGGGATTTAGCTCAGCGGCATAAGCGCCTGCCTTGCAAGCAGGCAGTCGTGAGTTCGAACCCTGGTACCGATAAAAACGAAAAAGACACACACACACACACAAAAAAACAATATATATATATATATATATATATATATATATATATCCTTCATTTATAATCATTTTTATTTTTAATATCTCCATTGTTTTAAAATCTTTAGTTTTCTAATAATAGTATGACAATAGTGGTGAATTCTTTTTCACTATCCTAGATTTTCCCTATTATTAGCTTATTATATTAATGAGGTGATTTGTCACATTCATTGTTATTGATAGTGTAATATCATTATTCATAACAGCCCACATTTTATTCTACATTTCCTTCCTTTTACCCAATGTTCTGTATTGAATCCATTCTAAGATATCACAACGTATATGGTAATCATGTCTGTTTAGGATTCTTCATTGTGACAGTTTCATAGTTCCTTTGATTAGGGTTAACTTATTGCTAATTTGCAGATATCAGATATTACATTAAATGTCCTAAGATTTGTCTGATGTTTTTCTTATAACTGGAGTAGAGTGCTTCAGTGTCTGTTGGGGGGTCTTAAAAGCTAAGTTTCATTCTTGTCCCGGTGTACCAAGGACTCAGGCCCTTGACCCTTGATGTAACTGGTTACTATTGATGTTAACCTTGATTATGGTTCCTATGCCTGATCCTAAGTGTCAGGTCACTGAACCAGACCCCACCCAACTAGGAAAAAAAAAAAAAAAAAAAACCTTCCCCAAATAGATCTATTTTCACACCTAGGGGGAGCCTTCAACAGGAAGCCAGCAGCTGTCCCTGCACAGCTCAGCCTGCAAAGAGCTAGTTAAAAAAAAAAAAAAAAAAAATCACAAGAAACATGCTGTGCCTGCCCAGCCCTGTCTGTCACCTAGCCTTAGACCTCCTATTCAGCTACATAAAATTTTGCAACCCCCTCAGCAATGCCTTCCTCCCCTACCTAAACTGCCCAGTATCCCTTGCTCAGGGCCACTGGTCTTTTTGCCCTTGTCCTGACCACACCTGGTCTGGTCAGCAATAAAGTCATTGCACATTGCTTCAACTTTGCATGCCTCAGTGGTCCCAGTTGCACCTTTGTTTAGCCTAACATTAAATAACACATTAGTTTAGAATTATCTCCTGTAAGATATTTATCTATTCTCTCCCACTTGTTTGTTTATTCAGTCATTTCTCATCTCAGTATGGACTTGTAGAAATTTACTTTTACCTTTGACTTGCAACATTTATAACAACTAAAATTTCGCAATTTTCTGAATAATTGGAGATGAATTTCTGCTTACAAATCTTGGTTATTTTCCAAGTGATTAACAAAATCTTCTTGGATCTAAAGTTAAAAATCTCTGAAGATAGACTGTGTTCTCTTGCATAACCTAAATGTCAAAAATACCCCCTGTAGTTTTAAAATGTTATCTCCTAACAAACTCATAAAAGGAAAATAAACTATTTTTTTTTTCACAACTCCCAAGAGACATGTGTTAGGGCTTTTCTCATTTTAGGGACTCTCCTCATGCAACCTTTGCTTTCATTGCTGGTAGGATCATCATTCTATACTGTTAGTAATGGCAGTTAAGTCTTATTATCTGGAAATACAGCTAACAAAAATAAGCTTCTTTGGGCTGAAATGCTCGCTTGCTTTACTTTGCTAAAGATACATTAGTTGGATGATGATGTGGACAGTCTGTTTTCTCAATTTTGCACTTCCAACAGTGAGCAGAGAGTGTGCTGGCCATATTAAATCTAATTGTAACAACAACACTCTGAATGAGGGGCTGTTCCTATGTTTCTGGTAAGCAAACAAATTCCAAAGGTTACATTGCCTAGGGTAATTAATTAGTTCTGTATTAATATTAATGCTTTATCCCACCTGTCATATTTAATCTCAGTATAACCTGTAGTGTGTTATCCTCATTTTACAGACATCAAAACAGAAGTTTAAAGATAGAGAAACTAGCCTGAGGTAAGCAGAGCTAAAGAGTAGTGAACTGTTTTCCTAATTCCATCATTTCTCCATAAATCCATGCCGCTTCATGTGGTGTGGATAACAATCACAGATAAATGTGTCTTGCATATATAATTTGCAATTCTTTGTATCTGGCTGTCACACTACGCAAACTTATTTGGAGGAAAAGATATAGCAAGAAGCAGAGAAGAGCGTCAAAATAAATAAGTGAATTAAAGTCGATATAAGGAGAAATTATAAATTCTATGTCATCATGTCACGTAAAATTTATTTAATTCTAAATGCTTTCTTTTTCTCTAATCCTACTCAGCACAGAATTTGTCACAGCATGAATGCAGGTTTAGAGATCTTGTCTTGACTATGTTATCTGCACAGTTAGAACCTTCTCTATTCCTCAGGCTCTTGTCAAAAAGTTTAGTAAAGTCTGGAGTTTTGATTCATACCGCTGTCAGTGGTAAGTATAGCCATAAGCTCTCGGCCTTTGGCTAAGGATAGAAGTTATTTTCCATAGAAAATCCTGTTTGGTTAAACAAGATCTTATTTCTTATTTGCATTTGGTCAAAATGTTGCATCTCACCGAGTGTCTTGTCTTACTGAGAATGCCAGACAGTTAAAGGTGTACAACAGACCCGTCATGATGCTATTTGGCATACTGTAAACACAGAAAAAAACGAGAGAAATGAAAACACAGGCATTCCTCAATGCAGTTGTGCCCCAATAAACCTACCTCAGTTTAAAAATAGCAGTTGAAATGCATTTAGTGTACCTGTGCTCCCCAGCACCTCAATTTACTGACACAGTACTTCTTTGGGTGTCCGTTGTTTACCACCACAATTATGTAGGTGACCAGAAGCTGAAGTTGGCCAAGAATATTGTACAGAACATTACTAGCCTACGAACAGTTCAAAATGTAAAATCCAAAGTACAGTTTTTATCGAATACGTGTATTACTGTCTCGTATGCTAACGTCAGAAAATTATTAGCTGAACCATCTTAAACCAGGGACTGTCTGCAGAATAATTTGAAAGAAAATTTCCTAGATCCAAACCACCATTTGTGAGGAAGATCTTCACATCCTTCCAAAGACTCCTTTAAATAAAGTGCTCTGATGAAATATCAAAACCGTTTTCACACCTCCAGGAAATGGAGGGTGCTGACAACTGTAAGTATCTCTTAAAGAAATGTAGGTCCACTGCTCGCTCCTATGCTTAAGTGGCGACTTAGCAAATGAGCTAAAGAACTGAACTAGCCTAAAGCAGGAAGGGGTAGGGGGAGGACAGCTGTGACAGAATCCATGGCACTTACATTTCCTGAGATCTCCTGGCCCTGTGCAGCTGGTATTGAAGAAGGAAGGATGAGGACAAGGTATCAGTCAAGGTCACCCAGATAAAGAGAAATGGCTGCTCTTGTTCTGTTGCTTGCACTGACAATGGAGAAGACATGCTACTCTTGGATCTAGGTTTCACCCAAGCTGCTGCCATTAACTTTGAGTGCAAACCTTTGGTTACTGGACCCCCATTAGTTGATGTTGGTCCAAATGTATATTTCTCATCATCTAATCAAATGGCTTGACATCCATTCAAATACATATTCCCCAGTGTTCCATATGTGTGAGTTGATATATTTTGTATGAACAATGATTCTTCCCAAAATTGGTGTCTGTTCTCCTTTGGATCTCCTGTGATTTGAATCTTACTTTGGGCTTCAATCAGATATCTGTACCTGGGTCTTAGATTCCACTTGCCTATGCTTCTGTTGGAGAACAGTTTGATTTGCAAACAGAAGTGTTTGGCAGAATTCTGCTTCTGTTCTTGAACTCTGGATTGTGACAAATATGGTCCTGACCATGTTCCCCAGAATCATGGAAATAATTAAATTTATGAATCAAGGTATCCTTGTGTTTCTGGCAAGATTATGTATTGCTGTTATTATAAGACCTTGATCTAATAGAAGCAAATCTTTTCAGATGGGAAAAAAGGGCTTTTGGTTCCCATATGGTTTTTGGAAGTTTCACAATTGTTATATCAATTCTTACAGTTTTGATCGTTACAGGAATTAATGTGAGAGATCCAAGGAAACTATGATTTCAATTTGTTTTGAAATTCAGAAACTTGTTGGGTAACAGTTTGGATTTAGTTTCCTGAAATATTTACCTTAGAAGATATATATAGATATATCCCTTAGAAGACATATCAGCGCTGTAACAGAAAGTGTCTGTTATTTCAGCCGAGAGCTGAGATGTTGAAGACCTAAGCTTCCCATTCTGTTCTTTAAGATCTTTAGCACATTAAATGTAGGTTAACCTGCCCTACAGACTTATACATTTTACTTATACCTAAACTTTCTACTGCTAAATATACAAGGCATTCTCAAACTTTACATTTTTACAGACAAAAAACCTCCAGGGAACTTCAAATAACTTATTAAAAAATATTTATTGATGAAGAATTCTGACTGGAAGTTTTTCGGATGGTTCCTAAAATTATTTTGTAGCTCCAGAGTAGGAAAAAGAAAGGCTTCCCTTTACAATCAACTTTTCAGAGACTTAACAAAGCATAAAATTAGACTCATTCCTAACCAGTAAGAAAAATTGGAACTAGACCCCTTTCTAACTGTGTTAATCCCATTTCTATTTCTGGAACAAAAACGGCAACATTAATAATTTAAAGGAAAGCAAGGTTTATTTTGGTTTACAGTATTAGAGGTTTCAGTCCATGGTCTTCTGACTCCAAGACACATCATGATATGATGGAAGAAATCTACTCAACTCATGCAAGTCTGGGGGCAAACAGCAGGACAAACACTGAGCAAAGAGATTCAAGGGACCAGACAGGCTTCTTAAGGTCATACCACTTTGCAGACATATGCAGAAGGGTGCTTTGCTAATTTCCTGGGTGAGCAAGCTGATAATCAAGATGAATCATCATGCAAAAATTCCTCTCCCAATGAATTTCATCTACACTTGATAGTAAGTAAGTGGCACTACTTATTCAAATAATTACATGCTTATTTTTCGTATCACCAAACTACAAAAGAGAGGGAGGTACTCAATCTGTCTTAGTCATTACTATCATTTTTATATCACGTAATAAATAAAAAACTCTACATTATTTACCTGATAAAACATAACCAAAATCTTGATGCTTCTTAATATGAAGAAAGTTATTTTATTTTCCCTAAACTCCTCCGCTGTGAAATGGGAATTTTTGTTTGTAAAATTTAAGAGTTGTAATTGATAAGAAAGCACTGCGTGAATGTAAGAAAATATACATGTTGTTAATTTCATCTTCACTTCTAATTGGATTGTGCAGTCCAAAACTTTGGGCTGTAATTGGGTTTTTGGGTCTCATTACAGTCATTCCACTCTAGCGTTTTTCTCTTGACCCAGTTTTGTAACTTCATATTTCTGACTTGAAATTTTTAGGCCATGATCTGCTCTAATTTGAACTTTTACAAAGTTTCAGATCTGTGCAAATAAGTCATAGAGGGAAGCATACACATAAATTGCAATATTTTGCATTCATTAACTATCTAAGCTAGAACTATTTTCACACAAATATACAGGTGTCTATAATCCTATGAGAAAGATTACATGGGTAAAGTGGTTAGTAAATAAAATAGTAAAAAACCTGAAATTTGAACTCATGCCTATTCTGCCTATTTTCCTAAACCATTGTGCTCCTTTTCCTTTATACTGAACTTGATTTCCTTTGTGCTATTTGAACCTAACACATTTTATGTCATTTGCCTTTACAGAGAGATTATTCACTTTATCTAGTCTTAATTTTAGTGGGTGAATCATTTACTCTTTCACCTGATTCTGCCCTTCAATTTCTCTAACATGTTGTTCCCACAAGTTTCCATCTGCTCCAGAAATTTAAATCATAGCCAAGAGGCATATTTTCCACTAAGTGCCAGCCCAGGCCACATTTTGTCCTTGGTGAGGGGAGAATTCTCAGATCTGTTCTTATTCACCTCAAGTCGTCTCCTGTCACCCAAGAGCATCTTTGGTTTTGTCTGACCTGTTCTAATGTCCTTGATCTCTGATTCTTTCAGCTATTAACTAACTCTAATAGACCTATTTTTCTATGCAACTGACTCAGGAGAAAGATTTTTGCTCAACCAGATTCATAATTTAGTCAATGAGGTGACCATTATTACTTCCCAATGATAAAATAATGACTATTCTCAAAAGATCTGTACCATGTACAATGCTATACAGGGCACCAAACCTTGACTGCAATCATTTAAATGACTGAACACATAGGTAAATACACTTATGTGTGACAGGTTAAAAAAATCAACCAGATGAGATTAAAGGGTGTTGATGCACCATTAAAATATGTGGACACACATATGTGTATATCCCAAATCAACTACATAGGATACAAATAGCCAAATGGAAAGTGATTTTATATAGCAGAACTGGCCACCTACATCCAGTGCTTTGTATATTTCATGTTATATTCCCTTCTTTTGGTCAAATAATATTTATGTAATTTTCCTCAATGTGGTCAAGATATATACCAAGTATATAAAATTGTCTTTCTTGCTTGCTTCTTTGCTTTATTTTTAATTCTCACTTTGTGACTGAGATATTATAACATCTCTAACAGAATTTGAGTGCTCCTAGAGTTTCCTTCACTACATTTTGTATGAAATACTTTTATGCATCAACTCAGAGTCCTAGGAGTGCTTCAGTGTCAGCTGTGCACTTAGCTTGGGCATTGTGTGGTTTTTCTCAACTCTCACAATCTGAAATGTTGCATTCCAGCAAAACTAACTCTGTATAGATTTGATTCTCTGTGAATAAGGTGAACTGATTAGTTTTATTTTTTTTTCAGGGCAGAACAATTTAAGCAACACAGTATTTATCACATGACAACCCAATATAACAGTAGCTACCATAAAGTCTCTTCCCTTGAAATAGTTGAGCATACCTTTATACACAATAGTATCAAACATAACAAAAATAGTATAAAACCATTAAAAAGAATGAAAATATTACAGGGCATTCAGAACCAAATAACAGAAAATGAACAATGGTTACTATATTTTCTCATTGTCCATAAAAAATTTGTTTATTCTACCACACATAATAAAATCCAACAAGACCCAACATGATAGAACCAATGGAAACAGATGAACAAAATAAGACGGTAGGACTTCAAAACAAGATGATATTAAATCAGCACTGGCTATTATAATGTCTTGTTTTCTTCAAAATAGCTGTTCATACCATCACACATAATAAAATCAAACAATCCAGGATAAAACCATTCCAAATAATGAATGGAAACATTATAAGGCTTCAATGCAATGTAATGGGGAATCATGATTACCACATACTTTTATGTACTCTTACCATTTCTTACACTAGGGAAACTATTCGGTATTTATACATGTGAGTCTGATTTATTTCACTTGTGAGTATGTCTCAAGCTTTGTCCATTTATTTCTAAATATCTCAATGTGATCATTCTTTATAGCTGAGTAGTACTCCATTGTATAAAAATATCACAACTCTTTTATCCATTCCTCAGTTGTTAGATACTTAGGTTGTTTCCAAGATCCGCCTATTACAAATTGTGCTACTATAAACATGGGTGAACATATATCACTGTGGTATGATATTTTTAGTTCTTCTGGGAATACGCCTAGAAGTAGAATACCTGGATCAAATGGGACTTCCAATTCAGCTTTCTGAGAAATCTCCAGACTGACCTCCACAATGGTTACACCAGTCTATACTCCCACCAACAGTGCAGGAGAGGAGAACTGATTAGTTTTAGTGTTGATTATTGGTTTGCTAGAGATTTATGGCTCTAACATAGGTTTGCTAGAAAAAGAGATTAGCATGTAATGTACAACATATGAAGAATTTCCAAGTAGGCTTACAATGGCTGCCTGCAAAATCAGGATTGAAAGGATGCTAAGAGGCCATCTGTGGAACCTCAAAGGCCTGGAACTCACTGCAGTCTCATGTAAGTACATGTTACAAAGCTGAAAAACTTCCATTGGAATTCCGAAGGAACTGGAGATGTGTCCAAACGCAATGGTGAACACTGGAGCTCTTCCAGAGAAACAAAGAGAACATTTTCTTCTACTTTCCCTTTTTACCTATCTATGATGTGTCTTCCCTCCTAAATTTGTGGCCTACCTGTCAATCACCCACAGGAGCCCAGAGTTTTACTAATCTGCTGGTGGCTACCACACACCTCCTGCTTACATGCCACATCAGGTGTCACTTGGCTTACAGTAGGGTTTTCTTATTCTTTTAAAATATTATTTAAATTTTTCATTTTCTATTAGTATTTATTTCCAAAAAATACTGATCACATCCCTTGCAAGGAGTTCCTACAGATTCAGAACATATTTCCAATTTTCCATTCTCTTCCACTTCCCAGCCTGACCCCTCCATCTCTTCCCATTTGTAAAAGGTCTATTTCAGTTTCCTATTACCTATCTTTTATTTTGTTCTTTACATTTTGGGTTTCTCACAGAAACCATATGATAGTTGAGCTGTTTTTCTGATTTATTTTACTTAACATTGAAATCTCAAGGTGTAACCATTTTCCTACAAATGACTCAAGTTCATCCTTCTTTAGAGCAGAGTAGTTTCCATTATGTGTAAACGATACATTTTGCTTATCTATCCATCTGTCAGTGTACATACAGGATGTTTCCAAGATTTAGCTATCAGGAATTTGCTGCTATATAACATAGGGGTGCATGGATCACTGTAATATGATGTCTTTACTTCTTTCAAGATGATACCTAGAAGGGAAATAGCTGAGGTTGAATGGAATTCAGTTTTAGTTTGTTGAAAAATCCCATATTGATTTTCATAATCGTTGTAGTAGTTTAAATTCCCACCAACAATGCTAGAAGTGTTCCTTTTTCTTTTCTTTTTCAGTCTGACTCTAGGGCCATGGTTTTGCCCTAAAGGGTTTCTTTTTCTAATGATCAAATGGACTGCATTAGTCAACAGGTAGATGGTGTACAGACTGGCTCGTGTCCTTGCTCAAATCAACAATCTGATATTTAGATCTGGCAGTTGATTTTACAAGAGCCTTTATAATCATAAGGCTCTAAGCAAAAGAAAGAAGCAAAAAAAAGTCTTTAAAACAGCTAAATTCAAAACAAAAACAAAACAAGAACTCTGTACCCCACCTGTTTGGTATGAGTTCAATTACATATAATTCCCAAATCTGAAAATTTCAAAAGAAAAATCACAGGAATACACAACTCATGTTTTCTACCTCATGTCCCTCTTCCAAGAGGTGATGGAATCGCACTCTGTCACACAGTGTCTTGCCTGAAACTTGAATCTCCCTTCTCCCAGCACACTTTTACTGTATACACCATCCTCTCATTAGGGACTCAGTAGACCTACCCATTATCAGACTCATGGTAAAGCAAAGAGAATATTGTTATAGTTGTCCTACTTCATCATTAGTTATTGTTCTGAGTCTCCTATTGGGACCAATGTATAAATTAAACTTTCTCAAATGTATTGTGTGCACAGGAAAATCATGGTAGATACAGGGCTAGATACTACCTATGGAATCAAGCACCTAATGCGAAACTTTGGATGCATCCCCAACAAATAAAGGGGATAATTTTACATGTTTTGCAGATAAGTCATACAACTCAAATTAATTATTTTTAAGAGAAAACTGTTATGGATTAAAGACTGGTGGTCAACTTAATGCCAGCTGGATTATATCAGCATGGCACTGAGCATAGATGTTCCACCTGAGGAAAGTTGCCAGCATAAATAGACATATTGAGGAGAAGCTATTGCATTGAGGTGTATTAACACACTGTGGTGTTGAGACATTGAGGCATTTTGGCTTCTCCTACATGTTGCTGTTTGAGCCATTAGATTCTCCTGGAGAAGCTCTGATCCTCACATTGAGCGTTGCTTCCTGGCTCTGGAGCAGAAAATGTGTACTACTTGGTCTCCAGGATGAATTTGTCACGCTGGCTTCCTGTCATGTACTCATCTGTGCTTGTTGTTATGGGAGCTTAAGGCCTCTGTGTCACTGAGAACAGCTGTGGTGCTTTCACGAAAGCCCTGGTCTTTGTTGTGAGTGTGACTTGGCTCCAGCATAGAACCCTCAACCCACCAGCACAGCTCCTTCACCCCACTGGCATAGACTTCCTAGCTTCCATTGCTGACCTTTGGGTCTTCTCAGCACAGATCCATAAAAGAGAGTGGTATGAGTCCTTCTTGTGGGTTCTAAACGTCCAGCTGGACTAGTAGGAGGCATTGTCATGAACTCTGGGTCTTTATCTGGACTCATGTGGGACATTGCTGTGGGATTCAAGCCCTTGGCTACATATTCTGCCTTTAGTGTTGTGGATAAGATTTCTTGCATTGTCTTGTGTTAACGCTGGGTGACCATCATAAAACAATATTATAAGCCCCATGTGCTAATTTTAATTGTTTTCTGAACAACCCCTAACTACAACAGATGTCCATCAACAAGGTGAAATCTATTAGTACCAGTAAGAATACAGTCAGAGGGCAAGTTAATTTATCAGTCTTAAGGGCACATAACCAAATAATCCACAGCAACTCAGAGAAAGCACTATTCAATCATCCATAACCAACACATCAATTACTTCTAGTGTGAAATATTTGGAGGTAGTTTACACATATTCTAGATTCTACAGACTTTCAAATCTTATTAAAAACCAAAATTTAAACCAGATGTTTACTGATTATAATTACATATCTTCTATGTAAAAGCATCCCGAAAATTTATAGTTATAGTGTCTAGAAAATAATAAGATCACATTTTCTGTCCCACACTATAAAACTGTTTGTAAAGGAACATTTTTGAAACAGTGATACTATTGGAGTTTATAAAAATTTTCAATATGTTTTGCTTACATTCTATTGTTTGGTCCTTAGAGAAAACCTATTAGGCAGATACGAAGAATAAATAAGAAAGCATTGTACAGAAAAATAATGTTTCTGTTTCTACCTGTTCTTTGATATCCTCAGCTTCTGGATGGCTGATTAATTTTTAAATATAATTTCAGATTCAAATTACAGTCACTTTCTGCATCCTTCTTTAGAGTTCCCAGAAAATTTATTGATTATGAATCTGTATTTCTATTTATCATTGACTATCATTTATGTACAACCAATCTATTAACATCAGAATGCAATTATTGTGTTAATATTTGTATCCATTCATTGGTACCACCCTGTTCCACAAAGAGATCATTAGCTGAGGAAAGTATATTAAAGATTAAAATTTCAAACATATAAAATTTTAAGTGACAAACAGAAGAGAAGAATGATGGAAAAGAAATCACAAAAATGACAGAAGCACTAATCTTATTTTAGGTCCCATGTTAGGGTTCAACCCTAAGAGTTAGATTTAATTTCCTTTTTTTGCTCCAAGCCAGAAGGATCACTCTCCTTGCTCCCTGCTTGAAAACTGGGAAGGGAATGTGGGAAACTCTTCCCTCTCTATGTTCCTCAGTGTGTCTTTCTTATTAGATCACTAAGCCCATGGACTTTCCTGGCTTCCTTGGCTGTTGTGAACATAGTTGGTGTCTTGAACAACTGTTCAAATCAGTGCATGTTAGAAGGGAATCACTGGAAGACCTTGCTTACCTCTCTCTAGGTCTCTCATTTGTTCTTTGTTCTATCCCTTCTTACGGAAGATCTTTAAATACTTCCCACTCAGTTTATGTAATTGCATAGTTAATTTCACACAGGGCATTTGCGTCTCCTTCACCAGAACCAGTCTCATGGCCACACTTCTTTGCAAGAAACTTGCACAGTGTAGTCTCATTGTTGGTGGTGAAATGCCCAGATAAACTTGTGATTTTGTCGGAGAGGGGAAAAAAAAAAACATCTGATACACAAGGTAGTAAAAGGCCTTCTCTGCTACACATGCAGGTCCACTTGGAGTAAGAAGTCCCACACTTTTATTTAGTTTTGCTTCTTATATTTTCCCCTTTTCTCTCTTCTCTCTACATTTCTTCCTCTGTAATCACCTCAGCTAATAGCCCATGCTTTTAGTACATGTTGTTTGAGATGTTACGTGTTTTCTCCTTCAGCAAATTTGATGTCACAGATCTAGTCCACAAACCACTGAGACTGTTGATTCGATTATAGCTTGCTTTCACTGTCTGTTGAGATGGACCATTTGTTCCAACATGATCCTAATTATGGTTTTGTCAAGATCATCAATGGAACAGCTGTAATATAAAATGTAATCTATATTCTGTTTTAAAGGATATATAAAGGATTTTCAATGGTCATCTGCAGTCAGATATGGAAGAGTACAAAAGGGCTTGTCTGCATGTGGAAGAGAAAGAGATTCCAGTTAAATCTGAAGACCTGGAACTCACTGCAGAGTCCCCTGCATGTTCCTAAACGGAATCTGCAGAAAAGTGTGTGCTGAAAACCTGGAGATCAATGCCCAAAGGCGGTAGTAAGGTCTGGAGCTGCTCTGAAGGCACAGAAGAAAGGCTTCCTTCTTCTTTACCTTTTTATTCCATTCAGACTACAAGCTTAATGGTGCCACTAATCTAGGGTGGGTCTCTTGTCTTCAGAAAGTCAGTCACCCAGACACACCCAGAACCTGCTAAACCAATCAATCAGGCATTTCTCATGCAAGTGAATACTTCAGTTAGCCATTCCCATAACTTGAGAGGCAGTTTGGCTCCCATGAGATGATTATTCTTCCTTGGATTGGGGGGCTGCCTTGGTCCCCATCATGGAATGATTGATTTTGCTTCATCAAAGTGATCTCATTATGGGATGAACTGTGAGTTGATGAAATTAAAAGTGATTAAATGTAGTACTTTTGTAGGTCCCAAGAAGTCAGAAACTGGGCCTTGGCAATTCAGTGTCTAGAAAATTCTGAAAATCATTTCAGTTCCTCTTATCTTGGTGTCTTCAGTTTTCAGGGGGGATAAAATAGGCAAAGTAAATTTAGGACCAACATATTTTGCAACACAGGAATTAAGTGATTCATGTACCTATATGTACACCTGAGCAGAGATCTCTCCCAAAGTCTTTAGATGACAAGGGAAACATAAAATGAAGGCAGAGATGGCAACTGTGAACCACTTTTATTTACACTTGGACTTCTGCAGGTCCAGCCTCTTAGGGCCTATTACAAATCCCTCCTCATCTTCTTTACAACTGTCTTTATTCTTCTATCGTGACTTACAATGATCTTTTATTAAATATCTCAGCTAAATATATCAATAAATAAATACTCATTTTTATTTATCATGGGTGCATTGCATTTTTTTGCAATCAAACTAGCATTCTGAATTCCTGAGTATGAAAGTTATAAATATAATTTAGGTCCTTATATATTTTTTTCTGTTAGCTATAATTAACCTGCTGTGTTTCTATATATATTATCCTTTAATAAACTGGTCTTTTCCATGGGTTCAAAAGGGCGTGTTGATCACCCAGCATATTAAGACAATTCACTAGAGGAAGAAGAATCTTTAAATAAATTATTCTGAGAAAACTGAATATGCAGATACAGAAGAATGAACTTGCAGACATAAATCACATAATTAATGAAAGACTAAGATTCAAGCTATGTGAATAATTTTTAGCTCAATAATTAAAAGACCAAAAAAACCAGAAAATTTAAAATAAAAGAATCATCAGAATAGACATTTTTCCAAGAAAGGGATGCAGATGGTCTTAAGGAGGTGAAAGTATCTTACAAATCAATGATGCTGAAAGAAATGCAAATCACAAGCATGTGTAAGAACGCTTTACTAACATTACAATTTAAAAAACAGAGATTCGTACACGTTTGTGAGGCTGTGGGAAAGGGGGAACTCAGACACTTTTAGTTGGAAAATGAAATCGTGAAGCTCTGGTGAAAAACATATTGGCAGATTCTTGAAAATTTAAACTGTTTTCTTAGCTGGTTCTTTAAAATTTTTTCAATATGTTTCTATAAGTGAGTTAGTCTGACATATCTTTAAAATTTTGAAGGTATAGCTAGGTAGTGAGCACGTGTTGTCTGAGACTCAGTATTGAGGCACACACAAGGGTGACTCAAAGAAGAGAAGCATTAGTGAGAGACATTAGTGAAACTGAAAATATGAGCAGCACCGCAGGTGAGAACATAAAATCTTACTTATTTAGTCACCAATCAGTTTTTTTTTCCGAAGGTCTCACTGTGTCATTCAGGTGGCCCTAGAATTCATTATGTAGTCCAGGCTGGCCTTGATATTGTGGTAATCCTCCTGCCTCAGCCTCCCAAGTGCTGAGATTACAGGCATGAATCACCATTTCCGACAAGTTTCTTATTTTTTGAAGCACTATAATTGAATTCTGTTGCTTTATCTTTTCACAGTTGGATCTTTAAAAATGTCAAAATTCTCATTGTATGGAAGGTGTGTGGTCAAAACATGCAATGAGTGTTTAAATTTTAAAAATTTCTCATAGTAGATGACATTTTACTATTGATCACCTCAAACTATGTTCAAACATGTATCCCATCATTCTTTTCACTTTCAGAAACAGTTATGGAAGTTGTGTGTTTAGCTGTCTTAATGTTCTGAATTGATTTACAAAATTTATAATTTCTGTCAAATAAAAGTATAAAAGCCTGGCATGGTGGTGCACACCTGTAATCCCAGCACTAGGGAGTCTGAGGCAGGAGTATTGTGAGTTTGCATCCAGCCTGAACTGATAGTTATACCCTGTCTCAAAACACCAAAATAAATTATTTAATTAATGTCATTGTAATGTGTCCTCCTCTACCCTATATAGGGAATCTGAATCGATGTAACTTCTGGCTCTTTGCCAAAGGCAAAATGACTATGAAAGGGAGAAATTTAGAATCAAGACATAGAGGCAGCCAAAATAGTGCAGCTAAAGATCCTCAGGAAAGAAGATTCCAGAGCCAGTGCAGAAAGCAGCAAGGAAAATGGGATCAATGTGTTCAAAATAGGAGAGACCACTGTCTTGATATGCTTGATGTTGTAGCATATGAAGTTACACTCAAGTGATTCAAGGAAAGAGGCACTATGGTGACTACTATTATGTTAGATTATCTGGTGGTGAAACACAATGATGCTTGAATGGTTCGGTTCTGCCCTGAGTTGTTCTGTTACCAATGTCCTCTCTTATCTCAATCTCTCCTCTTTTTTTTTTTAAATTAATCTATTTTCTATCTTTTTTTAATTAAGGGAAAACTAAACTAAACTAAACTAAAAATAGCAGAGCATATTATAGTTACTTTTTTGTTTTCCTATTAACCTGATTTGAACCCCAGTATTGCTCTCCCCATCTTGTTCTGTCTGATTATTCTATATTCTATTTTGTTTGATGGTATCAAGTGTGAGGGTATAGGCAACCACTTTGAAGGCAATAAGATATACTATCATGCCCATTATGGTTTGACTATTATCCTTTTTTTTGAAGTCCCTGCAATGTCTTCAGCATAGGTTTTATTGGTCTTGTTCTGTACTGTTTTGATCAATTCTATTATATCTGAGGATATAGACAACTTAGTTTAAAAATAGCAAGAGGCACAATGGTAACCACTTTTGATCACCTGGTATTCTATTTTTTCATCATATGCTATGCCCACCCTTCTGTTCTAATTGACTCTGTTTTGCTTAGTCACATTTGGTTCTATTCTCTTCAAAAAAAGTAATAAGAACCGTGGGAGTAATAAGACCCAATAACAATTAGACCCAAAAAGTCTAATTGTTATTGTAAAAAAGAGAGGAAAGGAAGATGGACTAAGGGATATAACCGCAGGTACGTTCGAGTGCGTAGGATGAAAAACTATATTACTGAGCTTTTGTTGGATCATTGAACGGAGCTGTCTCCAATTTCACTGTATGAATGTCCACTTCATATGCTTTAATTTTGTAATTTGGACAACTGTTTCTGGGAAGATAATATGTAACCTATTAACTGGTGATTTCTTACTGTATATTTTTTTTCTTGAAATACTGTATTATTTGTACCCTTTTACTGCTTTGTTTTTTTATGTCCTTTCTTTTTTTCTCTTTAAATAAAAATAAAATAGAAGAGATGAGCTTTGAGGGTGATTCTCAGGAATGCATCTTTTAATCTTTGTTTTTTATTAGTATACATTTGCCACACATTATGATCACATTTGTCATGGGGACTTTGTACCTGTATGAAGTATATCTTAATTTCTGTATTTTACCCATGCCCCTCCCTTTTCTTCAACCTTTTTCCCACCCTCGTTTACAACAGTACTGTTTAAATCTTTTACTTTTTTCTTTTTTCATAATGTTTTTTTTTTTTTTTCTTTTTCCTTTTTATCGGTACCAGGGATCGAACTCACGACTGCCTGCTTGCAAGGCAGGCGTTTATGCCGCTGAGCTAAATCCCCAGCCCCACTTTTTTCTTTTTTAAAATCCCCAATTCTTTCCCTTCTTTCCTCCTGTCCCCTCTTTTGTTCCCCCATTTACTGTAATAGTATCTTTAAAAATTTAAACATTCAGTGTATTTTTCAAGCACATCTCTTAGATTTCCTTACCTGAATCAGTCTTTTTCATAAAATCTATCTATAATGCTAGAAATTTTTAATGGAAATAGAGCCATTAGACATATTTGAGGAGAAAAAAATGTCACCTTGCTCATATACATTTTATAGATTTAGTATCATTAAAATTGTGCTGATGATATCCATTACTGGTAGATATTGTTAATCCTTCTTTGGAATTCTGAAAATACAAAAAAGAAAAAAGCCTTAGGGTGGGGGGTTTAGCTCAGTGCCTAAGCACCTGCCTAGCAAGCGTGAGGTTACGAGTCTTATCCCCAGCTCAAAAAAAAAAAAAAAAAAAAAAAAAGGCTGAAAAATAGCAATAAAAGCAAAAAAAATCTGCTTTGTGCAACTACTTCTTACTTTAATACAATTCAGGGTTCACAATGAAGTTTAGCAAATGCTAGTTGACGATGTCCACTCCCACCATGCTGGATTATGAGGATAAAAAACCCAACCCTAATATTTATTGACAGGGAAACACACAAAGAACACAGCACACAAAGTAAATTCAAGTTGGAGGTATTCTCCCAATGAGGACACAGGGCTCTACATCTAGGTAGAGGAGCAGTCACTCCCCAGAATGATTTTCTTAGGAGCTGACTCTTGAAAGATGAAGGAAATTTGTCAGGTAAAGGTTGCACATAGAAAGAAATTCAGGCTGTAATGTTCAAAGGAGAGTCAGATGCTAATTTACATCATCATGGGGTGTCAAAGGCATTTCTAATAAATTGTGCCATACAGAATGGTTTCTTAAGAATTTGTTTTGCATGTGCTTGCTTGGTTTTGGGGTCTCCTCCTCCTTATCCCTCTGCTTAATCACAAGGTGCCATAGATTGAGGTGCACCAGGGGTAGAGGGGAAGGCAAGCATTCTAAGCTACTGTCTTCTGTTTGGTGTGTCCAACATATTGTTCTGTTATATTTCCAAAAGCCTGACAATTAAGTTAGTGTTTGGTATCGAACAGTACCCTGTGGTTACGTTTCAGAGGGAATAAAATGGTCTTTTTCTAAAGCTCCAAATGAGCAAGGCATGTAAGAAATGATGTTAATGATGTTAAAATTTGCAACAATAATACACTTACATAGCTGTATGTGCTGAGCATTAAGTTCATTTGCATGTATTGATCTATTTAACTTTACAAAACTCTTATCAGCTAGTTACCCACCTAGCTCTTCCCATCTAGTTTGCAAAGATACTGAAGCATCTCAATAATGAATCCAAAGTTGCACATCTAGATCACAGCAGATCTAAGCTGGATCTAAGCTGGAGTATTCTACCTGACTCTAGAGACTGGGCCCTGGTCCATCACACTACACTGCCCCAGAGTGACAGAATGTGAGTACTTTTGCCAAGACAGGGGATCAGCTGCTGGTATAGAGGGGCTAGATCATTGCGAGCCTTTATATTCCACTGATTCTCTTTCTGATTGTCTTGGTACTATGTCTGAGACCTTGGTGATTGTGTCATAGGGGTGGAATGTTCATGAGTGGATTTATACAGTGAAGGTTTAGCGATGAATGTGGCTGAAAATCTGGGGTCTGAACAGCAAAGGTAGTCGCAGGATGTGACCTGGAAAGACAGCTCTCTCTGCCTGACTCCTTATCGTCTCTGTTTCATGGTGGTCATGACTCTTCTACCATGTCCTTCGTGCCTGAAGTCAGTCAACCATGGGCTGAAACCATGAGCCAAAACCAACCTCTTCTCCTTGAAGTCATGGGTGTCTGAAATTGTGTCCCAGTAAGGAGGCAAATAACTAAGACACTTGAGTTGTAGAGTCACTGAAGGTTTAGACAGGGCAATTTCATGCTATATTCTTAGCCAGAATCACAGTGCTAAGGTAACCACATGGATACTGTTACATGAATCATTCCATTTTATAATGTTTTAGTTGGTAAACATAAAATAATGAACCAGTAGTAGTATAGGGTTTCGACGATAGCAGACAAAGACTAAAGCCAGGCTTCAGCATTGTATCAACAACCTAGGCAAGGAGTCAGTGGAAAAAATAATTTTGGTCAAGTAGGAAAGAACAAACAGTAAATTGGGAAATGGTGGCAAATTGAAAGACAGAACAATGATTAAGACTTCTTCCTTGATTTCATACACAAAGTTGTACTGATAAACTAACTTCACGAAAGAAAGGAGAGGAAGAAATCATAATTTGTGGCCTTGTTGATTTCTCTTGGCTAATTTCAAAATATCATTCCGATAAAAGAGAGATACACACACTTTCCTTTAATGGGACCTGGTGGGTGTTGAGCACAAGCTACATGGATGTCAGCTCTCATGACAGCCATGGGACAGATGCCAGGCACAGTGAGAATGAGTACCTCGAGTCATGCATAAATTGCTGTGCCATTCAGTAGGCTTACGAACATGCTCAAATGATTGTCTTATCTATTTTTCAATTTCCTCACCTTTAAATGGAGACTACTACTTTCTCCAGAGAGCTGTTTTAAAAATTAAATAAAACACAAGATTCCAGGCCCAGCACCGGGTACATAAGTAAATTATCAGTGACTAAATTCAGATTTTTTTTTCCTGTTGTCTTCATTGGGTAGTATCTCCAGTCAATAGGGATGTGGAACCTTCAACTTAGTGGCATTGATTTCTGGTTGATCACTTTCTAGTGTGGCTATGGGTAGTTTATTAATATCTAAGTGACAATATTCCTAAACTACAAAATAGGGTTAAAATGCATTGTGAAGATGAAATGAGTTAAGGAATAGTTCAAGAATGATGCTTGAAGCAAAATAAGGATGTCGTAAATGTTTATTATGATTTTTTAAAAATCTATGAGCACAATTGATTTTTGCTCCTATAAGCTTTTCCAAACAGGGCTTAAGTTGCAATTCACCAATGATATTTGAGAACTTAGCTTTTACTTTCTTGAGTGACAGGAATGAGCAAAAGGACGGGAAATGTGGAAGACAGGAAAAAGAAAAAAGAGAACTTCCCATTCTTTCAACAATACCTAAAAATGGAAGTGTGAACGAAGGACACATATAATAGAAGTGAAATTTCGGACCCACCATACACTGTTGGAAGCCATTCATAAAGACAGATAAAGGACATAGAAGGAACCAAGGGGTATAGATAAAGACAAAATTGAAATAATTTTTAAAATCTCTGGGAGAGGCGGTAGCCAAATTGCATGCCTCTTTCCCTAACTGAAAAAATAGGCACAAAATCAGTCACATAATTCAGGATCTGGAGCGGAAAGAAAGTGCAGGCCCCTTTGCAGAAATAGGAATATATCTTTGCCTTTCTCTTTCTAGTTTAGTCTTCTTAATGGAGACAACACAGTTTTTCATTTGCTTTTGATCATTGCACTCAGTGGGGCAGAGAGCATTCACAGAGTGAATGCTGATGGGCACCGTGCACAATGCATATGTTGCCTTTGGCCTCCCTCCTTCCAACTACAGCCCATTCTGGTGCTGGAGAGGCCAGACCTGGGTGCCTGGGACACAGGAAGGTGGGAAATGTGGGTTTTGTGTGAGCAAAGATCTCAATACCCCAGCTCATACTCCATGATCACATTAGATTGCACTTAACAGAATGCAAAGTACAAGGTACTAACACTGCAGGATGGTAGTTACACAACACTGAGTGCTATGAAGAGTCCCTCACCCTGAGCAGGATTCCCTGGACTCTGCACAGGACTAAAGCCCATGGAGCTGACCAGCAGTGGGAGTAGAAAGGCTGGGGGAAGGTGAGGAGAGCTGCTTCTCCAGGCTAAGCCTAGTATGTGTGAGTGAGTGTCCATGAGTTTGTGGGAGGGGGCTGTATGTCCCTTGTCACATCTTGGGAGGAGGGATTTCTGAGGAAACCTCCAAGTTTTGACATGTTGTTTTCTCTTGGGAGAAGCAGCATTAGGTCTGACCCATATGTGAAAATGCTCAAGGAGGTGGGGGAGGCTTGTGGGGATAGGCAGGAGCACAAAGCATGGAGGACGTGTGTGGGTGTGGACTGTGAAAAAGGGAAAACCCAGGTAGGGTCTTCCTGTTTCAGAAAGACAGAAGCTAGGAGAGGGACCCAGGGCTGCGGGGTGTGAGAGAACCTCTCAAGGAGACATCTGGAAAGCAGGTAAGTGGGAAATGCTATAAAGCATGCATTGGGTAGCTCATCTCTGAATAAGCTTTGTGACAATGTGGTCACCACAGTACCATGCATCAGGTTGTGAGAAGTTCATGGTGTCTGTCTACCTTTTTATCCTAGGTCAAGACAACATGACCTCTTTTGTATTAAGAAATAAGAAAGAAAGAAAGAAAGAAAGAAAGAAAGAAAGAAAGAAAGAAAGAAAGAGGAAAGAAAGAAGACACTTGTTTGAGTTGTGTTCTTAGCATGATATACTCACATATGAAGTTCTATGATTATGTCCTATTGTCAAGCTTTGTTCTGTAGTTTGTTGAAATGGGATGAATGTTATAAAGTGGGAATGGGTATTTGGATATTCTGGAAAAGCACTTGCCCTAGAAATAGTCAATTTCCACTGTCAACCAGAACCATCAGGTCCACATAGTTGATATAGTGCTGTGTGAGAGTTAAACTCATTTATTCTGGAGTCATATATTCTGGAATCAAATCCTGTGTCTTTAGTTTTGCTCCAAAAGCAAGAAAAAGCTAAAGAATTTCTGCAGAGCATTTTAACTGTAAGCTCTTATGGCACAATTATCCTTCTAAAAATTAATGTAGTAAAAGTTCTAGTGATTAATACATGACAAAGTATCAGCAATGTTATTATCACAGTTAAGATCTTTTATAAGAAATCTCAGATTTTATCTACTTGTCTTGGTTAGTTTTCTCTCAAATTGTTGACAAAATGCCTGACACCCAAAGTTAGGGAAGGGAAAGTTCATTTTTTCCAGGATGGAAGTTGCAGGATCAGTTGGCTCCAAGTAGCAAGGTGGCATGTTTAGGGATGCAGCGGTTCATAGCTGAGGCAAACAGCAAGTGGGCCAAAAGAGATGGACATGTCTTCTTTCCACTGTTACATTGTATGCTGGCTCCACTTCTGGGTAGGTATAGTGCTCACACCACCAATTTGAGTACTAGACAACAAACTAATCACAAATGCTAGATTTGGCCATGTCCATGAGGCCTGTGGGGAGCGGGGTGCATCTGAACATAAACCATAACACTACTCTAGTTGGGAAAGACTTCAAAATGGGCTTGGTAGAGATGTGTCAGTATTATAATGGTCCTAACTCAATTAAGATGTTCAATGTGTATGTTCTTCTCTCCTTTCTTGTTTTTGGTTTTGTTTAATCTGGAAGCTGAAAATCCCTAGAGACAAAAAAAAGAATACTTCATGAAACTATACATCTGTCCCTTTGTAGTAACCTCCCTCCCTGTTTTCAATCCCTGGCAATACTGATAATTTCTGTCCTCTTATTTTTTAGAGCTAGTATAAGAAACTGTATTAATTAATTTATTCAGGACAAAATGAACTAAACTGGGAAGTTTAGATAAGACAAAAACTTATTGCTCACAATGTAGGAAGATATGACGACCTGTATGAAGACATGGCAAGATTCAGGTCTGGTGTATGGCCCAATTGTGGTTCTAGTAAGGAACCTTTGCTGTGTGTTCACAAGGTTCACAGTGGCTGGATATTTCTCTTGGGTCTCTTTTAGAAACTCACTAACTGTTGAAGCACGAAAAACTCTCAGGGTTCAACCCTCTTGCCAAAAGCTGAACCATCTAAAACAATCTCACTGGGCAGCAGTCTCAAAATGAAACTTCTGCTGAAATTCAAATACTCAGAACGTAGCATGGACCTATACTATAAATGGTCCTGTTTAATAACCCGACTTCTTTCACTTTATGTAATTCATTGAGACACATTTCTGATATTGCATATATCTTTCATTTGTACTTTATATTACTGAACAGTTTTCCATTGTATATATTATCTGGATAATTTTGTGACAACGTGATCACAGTACTTTCTATTATCTAATGTTTTGCAAAATATTCATGGTGTTTACCTACCTTTCTATCATAGGTCAAGACAAGATGAACCATGTTGAATGTAGGGGAAAATTTCTATAATTTAAGTTTTTGTGTAATATGATCATATGTTATGATGCTCTGTGATTATGCTGTTTTTCAGAGCTTTGTTTTGTAGTTGATTGCTTACCACATTCTCTCAAAGACAGAGCTGCAACCACACTGAAGAAGAAAAATGATGATGATATTAATGATAATAGTAGTTTACATTTGTCGAGGGTCTAATACATGGTATGTATTCTCAAAAGCATTTCCCTGTTTTATAATTTTTGATTCTTATAAATATATTATTCCTAGACTTCTCTAAAATACTCTAGTTTTATAGGAGGAAAATAGAGATATGAGAAGTTGTAGTCACATAGTTTGAATGGGCTACATTTAAATTGGAATCTGAACCACATGTGGTCATGTACACCTGTAGTCCCAGAAATCTGAGATCTGGTGGCAGCATGATCACAGCCCTGATGCCAGACTGGTGCTAAAGTCCTTTTCAATGCTGCTATTTGATTTCTATTCATTTTTTAAAAATTATTTTTGTTACTACACGTTTACAGGACATAGTAGTCACATTCCTCAAGGGGAGTAAATGTGCATACCACATTTTAATTCTTTTTATTTCCCCTTCCTCTCCCCTTCTACCACCTTTCCTTCATCTCTTGGCCCCTTTTCCATTTGCAAAAGATTCATTATAGGAAGACAGGGGCATAACCCTAATGCTACAGTTTTCAAAGTCACCCTTTATTTATATTATAAGTAGCAAAGCATGGCTTATGCTACAGAAGAAAGCCAAGAAAGAAGCACACAGTGGAAGTGTGTGTGTGTGTGTGTGTGTGTGTGTGTGTGTGTGTGTGTGTACGCATACTCATACAGATATGATACGGGATTATGTGACTATACATAAACAAATACATGCATACAAGTTCATGACAAAGTACATAATCATGATGTCATGTGTATGATTTAATCTACGTGTTTTGTTTCAGATGATTTTTCAACAAGTTAAGCATAAATGCTTGGTATGCTTGGATACATACAAAACTTGACAATTTCTTCAATAATCTTTGAAAGGAACTTAAAAAAACATCAAAATTTATCTGCCCCACAACCTCCTAGCCATTATCTGCTTTACTTTTAATTCTAACAATGAAAAATTACTTTCAGAGCTAATGTGAGTAGACCATTAATCAGTGCTCCAATCTTGTAGTCTGAAAATGAATTGGGAAAATTATCTTTGTATTGAGGGAGATGCTAAACTTCCAACTCTGTTTTTTTTTTCACATCTCTAACTTGTTCTGTCACTCTTATTGGAAGGCCATTTTTCTTTCTAGGGAAATTTAAGTCTTAGAATCGTTATTGCTGGTTTGTGGGCTGCAACGATTGATCACTAGATGTGTGTATTCCAACTGAGTTCTCTTTCCAAACACTTCTCTACTTTATGAAACACAGAGGCAAGAGGAAGAATATTCTTTTATTAAACACATTCTTTGTGAATCTGTTTGCCATTGTGCTTGAGGGATAAGCTATAAAGTATAAACAGTATGCCCTCTAGAATTTATGCTCTCCTGACTATCTTAGCTTATATGGCACCAGGAATCATGCACATGTAAATAGAAGGAGCTTCTGACAACAAGATTGTTTCTTTTTCTTTGTAAAAATCATTAGAACACTTTAAATTATGTAGTAAGCTGTCCTGTTTAATCTCCCCTGTGCAAGGTACTCCCAGTAAATGAAAGTCCCTTCTCCAAGTTTAGTACTTTGAGTCTCCCTGTTTGTCATGTTACAAGTTTTCTAAACCAGAAATCTGTAAAAACTAACCAAAAAATACATCTTTCTTTCAATAGAGTCATTTATTATTTAAAGTGGTAGGAAAATTCTGCAAAAGATTATTTCAAAGAAATAGCACAAGAGAGTTAAAGAGGCAGAAAAGTTACACTTGAATATGTTTTGAGTCTTTGAGAGAACAAAATCTTGTGTATGCAACTTAGTCTGCTGAGGGCTAAGATATGATTTTCAGTGAACAATATTTCTAGCCAAACAAGCAGAATTTCCTGCACTAGCACTTACTGGGGTTCATACTTGGGGACCATCTGTATACAGAGGAAGGGAATTTGTCTGTGGAGTAAGCATGATAATCCTCCTGTGAATTTTTAAACAAAATGTTGAGACTTTTATTTTGAAAATATCGAGAACAAATTACAATTTAATAGAATTGTTTTTCTATTTCTGTGAAAATGCTCTAGATATGTTGAGTGAAATTAAATTAAATCTGTAAATTAGTCTCAGGAATATAGCAATTTTGGTAATATTGATTTTGCCTATCTGGCAACAGGGGACATATTTCCATTATCTAAGAATTTGAAGTACCTAAGTGACAATTGAAGGGTCATACCCAGGCGATGCATCCCAAGGTATACATAGATGATTTTCATTATCACAAATAAACTCAGGGAGTTGTTAGTTCTCTGGCCTCTCTCCCTCTCCCTTTCTCCCACCATTTTGTTGTGCTTGATGGTGCCATCATTCTTTTTAGGGCAGAAATAAGTAGACCTTTGGGCTTTGCCACACTTTGTGGGCATTAGGTGTGTGGTATGATCGGTGAGCTCATTCACCACGCTCATTTACCCAGGGTGATAATTACAGGCTCAGCTGGGTCACTTCGGTGGAAAAGGGTATGAGTAAAGTGAAGTTGTTCTTACTTTCTTACTGTATCCATTTTCAGACTTGCTTTTCTCCAGTAGTGAGCTGGACCCATCCTCTGGGTTTGCTGGCTCCCACACGGACAGTCCTGTCCATCAGAAATGCTGAGCACAGTGCTCCTGTGAGAGGATGAGAGTATAAAACTCCTATTTTGCCTTTTTTTCTCATGTTCTGTCCACCATTTTTATCTGAAAAAGCCAAGATTCTGCTAGAGTAAGGAAATTGCTCCAAATTGCATAATAGATAAACACCCAGTCACAATTTTAGGACAGTTCCATCGAACTTCAAAGCCTGTGTTTATCATTTGGGCATGCCTTCCTTTACAGACCTGCTCATCTACACCACGGAGAGCTGACCTAAATCATTTCAAGCCCCCTTTGGCAAGAGTTTAGATAGTGTTTTTAAAAATCTCTGTTGTGGGTCTACATACCTGCATGCACTACATTTCCTGATGTTTCATGTCAGGAAAATTAAATGCCTGGCATATTTCTCTAGTAGATAAAACAAACATGCATCCTTTGAACTGTGACTGGCATGTGATAACAATTCAATAATGACAGTTATTTATTGTTGACACTAATTTATCATTCAATAAATCATTGCTTTCATTCTGGATCTCAATTTTTCTTGTAGAGAAAAAGTGATTGCAGGCACATTGTAGGAATACTTATTTTCTTTTTTAGTGATAATTTGAATTGAACCAATGATCTTTGCAATGAGCTATATCTCAACTCATTCATCTTTTCTAAAAAGTAAAAATTTATTATGAGATAGGGACTTGCTGAATCTCCATGTGGCCCAAGCTAAGCTTGACCTTTTCAGCCTCAGTCTCCTATAATTCTGGAATTGAAAGCATATATCACTGCACTTATAGTTCTAAAACCTACAAAAATGATTTTTATTAGAAGCACTTTTTAAAAGTTTGATACTTTTATAATTTTGTATATTTAAACCTTGATTATATCTTTGATATTCACGGTATCATTAAATATTAAATATATTTTGTAAACAAATTTGACTTTGTAGAATATTCTTTAATGTAAGATGTTTACTTTGCTAAAACTAGCGTTAAATATTAATATTCTCTGTAGTCAATATTTGACATATACATTCTACCTAAAGATGAAGGATTTTTTCAATATTATCATTATCTTTCACTTGGTCTGTGTGAATGGCATTAAAGTCTGGGAAGTTTGAGTAATCTATTTCTATAGGGCTTGCACTGGCATAAGATTATATTATTATACCACAGTCCGTCTGCACTCTTGTTTATTCAAATTCCAAAATGCCATTCTTGATATTATTGCTTTCTCACTTCTGCAGAGGAATCTAGAAGTCATGTAGCTAAACACTGATTCACCTTTTTAGAAAACCATTTTAACCCCTTTGGATTCAGGCTGTCCTCTCTAACATGATCAGCCAATCAGACATCAGGCAGAGCAGGTTTCTTGCTCTGGGCACATACAGGCTTTAAACACAGCATCAGAATGTAAAAATAATTTACAGTTATAAAATAAAATTTATTTTAAACCTTCAGGATCAAATTGATGGCTCAAAAGGGTACAAGAATTGCAAAATCAGAAATTTTGGAACACTCCAAAGAAGAAGTTAACGGGCACACATGGAACAGAAAGAGAATCAAGAAGCCAAACTACACCTTTCCATAAGCCAGCAGGTGCACAGGCTGGGAGACAAAAAGAGTAGCCCCCCATCCACACCCTACCCTCCACCCTCCACCCCAGCAACTGGCTGGTGGTCTGAGAGTCTATTTGGAGGACAACAATATGCATTACAGCAACCATGGGATATTTCCTTCTGTCTTGTTTTTGAAATACAATATTTTGCTTTATTTTACTGTTTTACTTATTCCTGTATCTGGTAACCTGAACAACTATTTTGAAGATAACAATATGCAATATAACAACCATTGTTGAATTCCTATCTTCTTGTTTTGAAAACCTATATAGCTATTGTTTCTTGTTGTCATTTTTTTTTAGTTGATTTGCTTTTTGATTTTTCTGTTTTTATCTCTTTCTTCTTTAAAATAAGAAAAGAAGTTAAGAAAACAAATTTGCCTGGCTACCTTTTAGTTCTTCATAGGTAATTCTATTTTTTTTAACTCCATCCATCATTTTGTTAATCAAGGGAATACAGTGCATCTTTAAAACACAAGAATGACAAATCTGTGCTGAGTGGCATTCAGAAAAAGCAAACTTCAAACATACTGAAAATTTCAGAATAATTTAACCAGTTTCCTTTTACTAAGTTATAAAGAATCCTTACATTAAAAATAAAGAATTTATATAATAAAGCAACATATCGCAGGTATTTTGGCAATGGAATTTTTATCAGCACAAATATAATTGTGCATTTTGTAACCAAAAGTACCTTGGATTTCCGGAAATGTAGTGTTTAAATACCTGCAGCACCATGAAAACACAAACTTCTCCAAGTTAAGTCCCCTGTGCTGCCACTCATCCTAGCACTCTTTGCCAAGGACGACATTTGGCACAGGAGAAAGGTATTAAATAAACACATGAACAAGTGAATTAAAATTTTATTTCTGCATATACTGCTTGTCTCACTCAACTGCAGTATAAGCTTTTAGTTCAGTTTTAGATTTATGCCTTGAGAGGTTACTGCATTCCTATTAGGCCAAGCACTTAAAATGCAAGAAAAAATACACAGTTCTTGCTTTCAAAGATTCCCTAGTTTAATACATAAATAGTAACATACAGAAAGATATACTAGCCTGTGCTGAATGCTGTAATAGAAGCTTGTTGGAGCTTCAAAGGAAAACTTTAAAAAAAAAAAAAAGAAAACAAACAGAATTTCACCATGGTGATAGACTAGGCACAGTTTCCTAGAAAAAGATCTTACCTAATATTTGAATGAAAGAATGAGTTTTCAAGAGGAATGAAGAGCCTGGTCCACACAACACAGGCAGGACCACCAGCCTGCAGCAGGGAAAGACTGAAGCAGCAGCTGAGAAGAGGAGACATTCACTGATATCCAAGGAGCCGCACAGATCGAGAGGTGGGTGAGTGATGCAAACTGGTGCTGTGCTGTGGCACACAGACGTGTGGGCAGAAGTGGATGAACAGGGCCACCATCTTATTTCAAAGGACAGGGGCTGAATTCCAGCAGCAGAACAGTCCTGGGTCATTTCACTGCCCAAATCCCAGAGTGGAACAAGGGAAGAGGCATCCAGACACAGCCAGCAGATGGGAGCAGATGGGGGAATCCTTCTCAGGGGCAGGAACTGGGACCACCTAGACTCCACTCTGCTGCCCCCCAAAAGCCAGTCTTAGACCTAAATACACAGGACTGGAAGCATCCCCCTGTTTGCAACCAGGAGAGTGGCCTTGGGCCAGTGGCAAAAGCAGACAAGAGACGTTGACATATAGCAAGACAAGGATGCATCCCCTTCCCAGTGATCAGTGTGTACAAGGAGTCAGTCATGTGGAACAGAGGAAACTAGCCAAGTCCAGAAGGAGCCCATCGTACAGGGAGGGATCCAGGCTTCTCCCTATCCGAGGGTGCCCAGCAACTGGGAGAGTGGTGCAGAGACAACTGCAGTAACCAGGAATGGACATCAAGAGCACTGTCTGCCTAAGACCAGTCCCGTGCCCCACATCCAGAAGCCAAGATGAGGTGCATACACAATACAAATCCTACTGCAAACATGATAGAATTACACAGCACACTTCTGGGATCTGACTTGGGCACTACCACAGAACTGCAGAAAACAAAATTTATTATTTTTTCTTTTTCTTTATTTGTTTAATTGGTTGTCCTTTTTCTGTCTGGTTGGGTTTTGGTTTTGTTTTGTTTTCTTAACTATTTAGAGTCTTTTTTTCTCTTTCCTCTCTTTTCTTAAGTTTCTCTCTTTCCTCAAGTATCCCTCTTGGTTTTATAATATTTTCATTTCAGTGAACATTGTCCCAAGATTTGTGCAATCATTCTCTGCCTTCCAGCCTTGCTTCTACTATATTCATCTTCATTCATCTCTCTATCTTGTGCCTGGCCCCTCTTAAATCTCCCCACGGTGTAAAATCACTACTAAAGAAGAAATCATTGCATACAAATTCCTGTTATATGCTGCATTTTGTTATATAACTGTAAACTTGGTTTTATGGTTAAAGGTATCTCTTTAATAGGTACCACAGTTTTTCACTAGCTGGGCTCTCTTTGGTGATATCATTGTTGCTAACTGTACTACTTTAGTCAGGACATCATAAAACTGTTATATTAATGTTTTCTTTCATGTGAGATAACACTGTGGTAGTTTGGAATCATAACTATCACCATAGTCCTGTATAAAAGGACTGGGTGGTGAGCCAAATAAATAACAACTTTCCATCCTTAATAAACTGGGAAGGTAGATTCTTGGGCAGACACAGAAACCAAGAACCACCTACACCAAGAATAGACACTTCTTAGAGAAGCCATGATACTAGTGATACCATTAGAAATCTACACTAATCAACTGAGAAAATAAAAGAAATAGAAAATAGAAAGTGAAAACACAGAGAAGTAAAATACAACCCCACACTGCTAGCCCAACCAGGACAAGTGCAAAACACAGTAAGACTAAGGAAATTGGAAGCCATATGTTGAACTTCCTAGAATGATACCAGCAGAAGTGATAAACAAGTACATGAGACTGCAGGAAAAATAATCTTTCAGATAAATAAATGATAATCAAAACAAAAGACATTAGAGCAAACAGATTTTTTAAAATGGAAGAACTTAGGAACATGGTGGAAAGCACAAAAGTCCAAGATAGCGAAGAAATGAAATTCCATGAAACAGATCCAAACAGAAATCTGGGATATTAAGGGTTCCATTCAAAGTATCTGCCACAGAGTGAAAGAATCCAAGTATGGAATATTGTATCTAGACTGCAGTTGGAGAACAGAAAAAAAAAAAAAAACATCTTAAAAATAGAAATTGACCATGAAAAAATTCAATCAATACAAAATGAAGCAAAGATAAACAACATAAAATTGATTGGAGCTACTGAAGAAGCCAGAGATAGTGTAAACACCATAATATCTCTTCACAGAACTAACGCCAGGACACATCTCCAACATAGATAAGAAGTATGACATAAAAATACATAAGAATGTAGAATTCCAAATAACCATGACCAAAATAAATCTACATCAAGGCCTAAAATACTCAAGATTCCAGAAATTCAGCACAAAAACACAATATGAAGAGCAGTTAGAGAAGAGAAACAAATCATTTATGAAGAAAAACACCTATTAAAATTGCAGCAGACTTCTCAACACAAACAAATCAAGGAGAGTTTGGAGTGAAGTATTTCAAGATAAAAAGGAAAACAATCCCCAATGTAGACTGAAGGATAGCAAAGCCATCCTTCAAAATCAATGGAGAGGGTGGATCCCCAATGAAAGATCATGGAGACTTCTGGAGTGGCTGTCTTCTGGAATGTTCACCTCAGCTCATCTGATGGAAATTTTTTGACACATCTGGACTTCCAGGAGAACATGGCGAATAGATAAGAGCAGCTATGGAAGCTCTCTGAGTTAGCCAGCTTAGAATCCAGGAATGGTGTGGTGTGAGGAATCCTAAGCAAGGGGAGATATACCCTGCTGACAGAGGAACGAACTAAGCTGAGAGAAAACAACTGGAAATGCAATCCCAGGGCTACAACCGGAACAGGTAAAATCTCAGCACGGAAGCTGGAACCCAGGCCTCTGGAAGCTGCGATTTGAATTTCCTGCTGCTGCAGCTGTGTCTGAATTGGCACAGCAGGGAGAGACACGCAAAACCTCTGAGAGTGGGACTCGGTGAACGGAGTTGAGACCAGGACTGGCGGGGAGCTCTGCATTGACCTGCAGTGAGTGAGAAGAACGGGGACCCTTCTATAGACTAGGAGGCTCCAACAGAGGACATTCTGGGACCGGGCAGACTAGCCGGAACAGGACACTGCAGTCACTTTAGTCACATATTCCCTCTCAAGCAGGATTGGTGGGGAGTGCTTGGCGTGGGTGACGCTACAGACTAAGACCCAGTAGGCTAACCCAAACCAGGTACCAGCGCCTGGCGGTGCACCCTAGTAGTGAAGCCTTCAGTAGGTTGACTGACCTGGAGGGGTGGGCCCAACAGAGGCTGCCCAGGTCTGTGTCTCCCTAGTACACTGCTGTGGGTGGGAACACCTAGCTGGCTCAATTCAAACAAACTGTAACCGACAAAGAAAGAAATTGGGCCTCCTATATACACTTGTATGGAAGGAACATAAAGTATGGGAAGAGGGAGCAACAAGAAAGGATCCTCGGCCCCCAATCCTGAGAAAACTGATTCAGGAAAGGTAAATGCAAAGGAGAATGAGGACAGAAAATATGCAATATCAGACACAGAACCAATAGACATAAAGCGGTATCTCTGGAGCCTTATAGACGAGTTCAAAAGTGAAGTATTTAATGAAGTAAAGCAAGATATAAGTAGAATAGTTAGAGAAATGCTAAGCATCGCCCAAGAAAAAACAGATGGTGGAATGGAAGAACAGAAAAAAGGGGAGAATTGTTTGATGGAGAAAACAGAGAAAATAGAATACGTGAAGCAGGTTCAAAGAGATTACCAGGAAACTAAAAACTCTATTGAAAGCTGGCATAACAGCTTGAAAGAAACTAAGGATAGATTATCTGAACTGGAGGACAGATTTGTAATGTGGGAGCATGAAATGAAGAACTTCTTAAAAATAACAAGAAAACAAACAGCAATAATACAAAGGCTTGAAGATGATAAGAGGATCTATAACTTAAGAATTAAGAACATAAAAGAAGAAGTAGGGACACAAACAAATGAACTACAAAAGCTATTCACAGAAATAATCCAGCAGAATTTCCCTAATATAGCAAAACGTAAAGATACTCAGATGTATGAGGCATACAGGACCCCAGCCAACTACAACCCAAACAGAACAACATCCAGGCATATAATAATCGAAATTACATAAATCCAGTATAAGAACAGAATATTCAAAGCAGTCAGAGACAAGAAACAGATCACTTACAAGGGAATACCCATCAGAATTATAGCAGACTTCTTGGCACAAACCATCAAATCATGAAGAGTGTGGGGGGAAATAATTCAAGCTTTGAAAGATAATAACCTCCAGCCAAGACTGACATATCCTGCACAACTGTCCCTAGAAATTGATGGAAAAACAAGGTGCTTCCAGGATAAAGAGGAACTAGGGGAATTTGCAACCAATTCAACTCTACAGAGAGTACTGCAGGACATTCTAAAAAAAGAAAAATACCAAGATTCTAGTAAGAGTGGCAAGGATGCCACAAGGAATGGAGCAGAAAGCAAAATGAAGAAGACAAACTGACAACTAATCACAGAAAAAGAGCTCAAAAAAAATGAAGCAGAGAAGGTTGGATGATAGGAACAGCTATTTTGGAGAAAACAGGACATCATAATAGCTAGTGCTGATTCAATATCATCTTGTTTTGAACTCCCATCAAGCTTTTGTTCTTCTGTCTTTATTGGTCTTAATATGTTGCATCTTATTGGATTTTATTATATGTGATAATATAAACAAAAACTTTTATAGACAAAGAGATTATACAGAAATCATTGTACATTTTCTGTTAGTTGGTTCTAAATATCCTGTAATACTGTCATTCTCTTGAATGATTTTACATTGTCTTGATATGTTTGATGCTACAGTATACGAAGTTATACTCAAAGATTTCAAGGAAAGAGACACTATGGTAACTACTTTTATGTCAGGATATCTGGTGGTGAAAAACTATTTTGCTTAAATGGTTATGTTTTGACCTGTGCTGTTTTGCTGTTATGTCCTCTTTTATCTCAATCTCCTTTTATTATTATTTACATTTTTAGTTTTATCTTTTTAACTAAGTGAAAAATAAAAAATAGCAGGATATATTATAGTAACCCACTTTGATTTCCTATTAGCTTGATTTGAAACCCTGTATTGCTCTCACCATCTTGTTTTGACTGATTTTCCTCTATTCTGTTTTGCTTGATAGTACCAAGTTTGAGAATATAGGCAACAACTGTGAAGACAATAAGATTCATTATGACACCCATTCTAGTTTGACTATTATCTTCTTTTGAAGTCTTGTAATGTCTCCAATGTTTTGGTTTTATTGGTTTTGTTCTTTACTGTTTTGTTCAATTTTTTTTATAACTGATGATATAGGCAATTCTTTTTAAGATAGCAAGAGGCATTATGGTAACCATTGTTGATCACCTTGTATTTTGTTTTTATAGTATGTATTATGTCCATCCTTTTGATTTGACTGACTCTGTTTTGTTATGTCACATTTGGTTTTATTCTCTTTCAAAAAAGTAATAATAACTGTGGGAGTAATAAAACCCAAAATGTGTAATTGTCATTGTACAAAAGAGAGGAAGAGAAAGTGCTCTAAAGGATATAAGTGCATGTATATTTAAGTGCATAAGATAGATAACCATATTACTCAGTTTTGTTGGATCATTGAACAGAACTCTTTGCAATCTCACTGTTTGAATGTCCACTTCATATGCTTTAATTTTGTAATTTGAACAACTATTTCTAAGATGACAATATGTAATCTATTAACTAGTGATTTCCTACTGTTTATTTTTTCGGAAATTCTGTATAACTCATACCCTTTTTCTGTTTTTTTTTTCTTTTTCTCCTTAAATAAAATTTAAAAAAAAATCAATGGAGAGATAAAATCCTTCCAGACAAAGAACAACTGAAGACATTCATGACCACCAACACAGCTCTCCAAAATGTCTGAAAGATATTTTAGGAAGAGATAACCAAGACCACATTTCCAAGAATACTAGTAGAAAGAAGACAGCAAACATGGCAAGCAACTAAGCAGGGGTAAAAATAGAAAAACAACATAAAAATAATATGAGAAGATACACCAGTACATTTAGTTATAAATGTCAATGTAAATGGTCCCTATTCACCAATCAAAAGAATGATCAAGAAGCAAGATTGAGAAATATGCTGTGTGCAAGAAACACTTTTAACTTAGAAATTCCTATACTGAAAGTCAAAGGATGGAAAATAATATACTATGTGGCAGGAATCTAGAAAAAAGCAAGCGTAGTTAGTCTATTTTCAGACAATGGAAACTTCAAGCCAAACCTGATCGCAGAAGGCCAAGAAGGTCGCTAATTACAAGTTAAGGGGAAACTCCAAAAAAAAACATAGGTAACTGTGACAATGTACATGCAGCAAATACTGGTACACTCAACTATATAGACCAAACATTGATGGACATGAAATATCAAATAAGCACTAACACAATTGTAATGGGGAACCTAAATACCCCACTTTCACAAATAGAGCAAACAGTCAAAAAAAAAAAAAAAAAAAGAAATATCAAAACTAAATGAAACCTGTGAACAAATGGACTTAGTAGATGTCTATAGAGTGTTTTACCCCACAAAATCAGAATATATATTTTTCTCATCAGAACATGGGAAGTTTTCGAAATAGACTACATACTAGCTCATATAACATGCTTAAGTAAATACAGAGGAACTGAAATTATGCCATGTATATTATCTGATCACAGTGCAATGAAAATGGAAGTCAATGGCAAAAGAAACCGTAGAAATTACATAAACACGTGGAAAATAAACAGCATTCTCCGGAACAACCAATAGGTCAGAGAGGAAATTTAAGAAGAAATTAAACAGCATCTACAATTAAATGATAATGCCAACACAACATACCAGACCTTATGGGATGCAATGAAAGCAATCATGAAGGAAAATTAGAAGGATGAATTCTCACATCAGAAAAAAAGAAACAGGTCAAATAACTTAATGTGAAACTTCAGATTCTAGAAAAAGAACAAATGAAACCCAGAGCTCATACAAGGCAGGAAATTATAAAGACAATAGAAGTTAATGCAAATGAAGGTGAAAAAACAACACAAAGAAGAACTAAATAAAAGAGTTCATTCTTTCACAGATAAAATAAAATTTATGGATCCTTAGCCAATATTATCAAAAAGTGCAAAGGAAAGACTCAAATTCATGGAATGAGAAATCAAAAGGGTGAAATCAAAATGGATCCTTTGGAAAGCCAGAAGATCATCAATTCCTACAACAATTTGTACTCTAATAAGGTGGAACACAGAAGAAACACATTTATAGACACATATGAATTGCCAAAACCAAATCAAGATGATATAAAAATTCTAAATAACACAATATCAGTCAATGAAATTGAAACTGTAGTTAATTCGCCACTGAAGAACAGCCTGGATCCTGATGGATTCACTGCTGAATGTACAAGAAATTTGGGGAAGATCAACTACCACCAATGCTGAAACTGTTTAATGAATTTGAAAGGGAAGCAGTACTCGCAAAATGATTCTTGGAAGCAAGCATTACCCTGATACTAAAAACAGAGAAGGACCCAACCTAAAAAGAAAGTTAAAGGCCAACCTCCTTAATGAACATAGATGAAAAAATCCTCAATAAAATACTGGCAAAAAATGCAGCAAATCATTAAGAAGATTATATCATGATGACCCACGGATCATCCCAAGGATGTAGGTATGTAGGGATGGTTTATCACAAGTAAATCAATAATTGTAAAACATCATATCAATAGAACCAAAGGAAAAACTATCACATGATCATCTCATTAGATGCAGAAAAGTATTTGACATAAATACCATTCATGATAAAAACCCTATGGAAAGACCACATTGTCTCTCTGGTGTGAGAAACTGAGAGTAAATAAGAACCAAGATGTGGAATAGATATTGTGGAACAGAAATAAATCTTTCAAAAGGAAATAGAAACAAGGGAGAGACAAGGGGGAAAGAAAGGGAAAAGAAAAAGCAGCAAAAGGAGGATAAAATGGAAACAAAACTTTGTACATGAGGGAATGATGAGGGGTATCAAGGGAGGAGTGGGACTGGGATTAAAGAGGAATCACGAGGTATCATGTACAGGGATAAATCACTATGGTGATTCTGATCACTATGTATTTCTAAATCATACCAATACTTTTTGTGTAAATAAGTAAATTTTTAAAAGGAGGAGGGAAGTGTGGTGGATTGTCTAGTGAAAGGGAGGAAACATTCACCAAACAAGAGAAGGAGTGATTGGCAAAAATTCAGTAAGCCAAAGAATCAAGTATCTGTGTGCAGGTCACAAGGAGCAATCAGACATCTAGTTAGAGAAAACCAAAGAGCTGGTCTGTGGAGATTTTATGCTATAGTTAATGTGGTAAATTGTCAATAATGTATAGCTACAGCTTTTCTAAAGCTGTCTTCCAATTAATCATGGGCAGATGGTATGAGCTCATTTACGATATGAGTCAGTGGTATGATGAGAACCTCACACACATCCTCTTCAGCAAAGTGATTAGATGCTGGGAAAATACACTGATTGAAGAGAAATGTGACCTTTACCCATGGTATGTCACCTTGAACGGATTAAGAACCATCTATCAGATTAGAGGAACACAGCTCTAAGTGCCTCTGAGTGATGGATATGTAGGCCAGCAAACTAAAAGGGTAAGCCCACCCCAGATGTGGCTGCCATCAATTGGCTTGTAGCCTGAAAAGGATCAAAAGAGAAAGAAAATGGACGTGTGGCCTTTATGGAAAAGTCCCAGGCTTGGCCATTGACTTGAGACATGGAACTCCAGTTTCTTCTGTCTGCCAGCCGAGATCTGTGCTTGTGATTCCACAATGAGTGTCCAGGTCTCCAACACAGCATCCTGGTTCCCTCTTCTTCTGCAACTTTCTCCTTCTTGGGGGGTTGGGGGATTCTGAATTCTCTGGCTCTCCAACATACAGAGAACTATTGAGCAGTCTTCTGTTTCTAATCCTACAGAAAACCACAGTAGGTTTTTCCATTTTTGATTTCTGGGACATCTACTGTAGGCTCTGCTGCTTCGGATCCTACAAACCAATGGTGAACCTATGGCGCATGTGCCTCAGCCTGCCCACTGTGATCAGTGAAAGCTTTAAGAGTTTCGTCATCGCTGCATCTACCTAATAATTTATTGGTTACTTGGAGGACAAACTTTGGAAAAGCTTTTGTTTTACATTACTGAAACTTTACCACATTAATTATAGCATAAAATCTCAGACCAGTTCTTTGGTCTTCTCTAACTAGATGTCCGATCGCTTCTTGTGACCTGCATACATGTACTTGATTCTTCGGTGTACTGAATTCTTACCAATCGCTCCTTCTTTTAAAACCAGAAGGAGAAAAAAAAAAATGATGGCATATATCATAACAGAAAAAAATACTTTTTCTAGAGGTCATTTCAATTTATTTGCTTGGTCATTTGTTATTGTCAGTAATTTAATATCACTGTCCATATCTAAGATGCTAGAGTTTGACCTGGAGACAACATGCAATTTACTTTTGAATTTGAATGGAAGATGAAGTTCACAATGTTGGCATTTGCATTCCAATAAATGTGAATAAAAGTAGGGGGAAGTTTATTACTAGAATGTGACCCTTGAAAGTGTTATATTGGTAATGCAAAAATAATCGCTTCTGCGGGGTTCAGGAGTCAGGCAATCAAGCTAGGTTATTTAGATACCAGAAGGAATCAAAGATCTTTTTCAATGCATCATAATTCATTTTCCTGAAGTTATTTCTTTGGTATTCATAATACAACCTGTGATTTACCTGTTTATCTCTTTATAATTAATTATGTCTGACCTTTTAATAATTTCTGTTTTCCTTCATTATCTTCTGTTGGGAGCCGCGGCTGAGCCCGGTCGCCTTACTTGGCGGACGTGAGGCCTGTAGGAAAGAGCAAAGCCTGAGCTAGATTACCCCTCCCATCGAGTGTGCTAAGATGGCGCTTATCTCCTGCTTCCTGCTTGGTAAACAACCCGCCCTGTAAGATCTCCTGCTTCCTGCTTGGTAAACAACCCGCCCTGTAAGATCTCCTGCTTCCTGCTTGGTAAACAACCCGCCCTGTAAGATCTCCTGCTTCACAACCCGCCCTGTAAGATAGTCTGCCTAGCAACAACTGAACCCTATAAAAGTGAGTGCCTCTCCTGCCAAGAAAAGAAGAAGAAGCAAAAGAAGCAGAAGAAGCACGCAAGGAGCCGCGGAGAGCGGACCGGTAGAGGCTTCGGGACAGACTGTAGGGAGAAGCACGCAAGGAGCTGCGGAGAGCGGACCGGTAGAGGCTTCGGAACAGACTGTAGGGAGAAGCACGCAAGGAGCCGCGGGGAGCAGACCAACAGAGGCTTCGGCTGGGAGGATTCCCGGGGCAGGCTGTACGGAGAAGGAAAATAAAAGAAAAGGTTGTCCACTGCCAGACTTTGTTGTGTGTCCTTCCTGCCGGCCGGGAGTGACACCGACAATCTTCCATATAGACAGTATCACTACAATAACCTTTGAACTTAATTGAATTACTTAATTGAATTATGGAGGTTCTAGCTTTTTAAAACTTTATAACAAGAAAATCTCAGATATCACACAAGGTAATTGTTTCTTTTATACTTACTTTTTCTATACCTTACTCTAAATTTTTAGCTATTTTAATTTTTAGTTATTTTAATTATCTGTCATTATTTAAATAGAACTTAAAGTATACGTTATGGCTTTACCAACTTTTGGTGTGGTACATGTATTTATAGTGTGATTTTGATTTATTTGTGTGACACACAGAAGTTGTTTGCTTATCAGTTACTGTTTCCTAGTTGTTTTGTTTTGTTGTTAGTTCACTTGTTTCTGTTGTTTTCAGGTCAAACAAAGAATTCTACAGTTTTTCTAGCAAATAGACTCTATTTGGTTAAATTTATGCAGACATACATATTTCCTAGGCTTGGCACGTTTGTGCTTCAGTAAAAATAAGAGTAACATTAGGAACTGTATTCCCGTATCAATCACTAAAGGAATAGATTTAATCCTTAACTGCATGAAGGATTTACTATGCAGGCTTACAATGGCCACCCATGAAGTCAGAAGTGAAAGAATATAAAAATGGCTGTCTGTGTACTGCAGGGTTAGAGGACCCAGTTGGAAGCAAAAGGCCTGGTTCTCATTGTACACTTTGGTGGGAGTCCCTGTGGCAAAGCTGCAAGCTCTATGCTGGATGCCTAAAGGAACTGGACATGAATCTCCAAAGGTGACAAAATGGCACTCTTCCAAAGAAGTAAAAGGAAAGATGTCCCTGTCCCTCTTTTTCCCCTTTTATTCCGTCTGAGTTACAAGCCTCTTGGTTGATATAGAACCTCATGGAGGGTGGGTCCTCCCTTCTAAGTTTGCAGCTTGTATGTCCATCATGCACAGGCACACCCAGAACTGTGCTCACTAATCCAGCAGGTACTTCTTTATCCATTCAAATGCACACCACAATTAAATATCATGGTTCCAGAGAAGAAAGTCTCTGTGCCTCAAAGTGTTAAGGAGACCTGAGCACTGTGCACATGTCTGCTAACTAAAGACATCCACGTTGGACTACTATGTGTCAGAGTCAAACATATTTGACCTTAAACCACCCAAACAAATGGCTTAGTAGGATATCAAAGGTATTTGACCTCTTAACACAGCTGAACAGGTATGTGAAGATATCCTGATGGCCCTTGAAAGACCAAAGAGATGCAAAAAGATAAGGGCAAAACTCCACAGGAAGAATAATTAACCAATCATTGAAGAGCCTGGAATTTACTTCTCATGCTTACAGACTAGAACCAAATAGGATGCTTGCATCTACCTGTGGTAAGGGAGTATCTATAGGGCAGGAAGATGCTTGATTCTGGGGATTTGTGGTTTCTCCTTTGCATTGGTGACTATTTTGTAGTTCAAACACAGTAGTATGGAACAAGATGAATTTTAAAAATGAAGTTCTTTGAACTAAGGGAAGAGGGAACATTTGAAAGCAATGTAAAGAATCAAGTTGTCTCATCTCACCACGAGCTGAATCATAGAGTACAATATGGTTCAAATGAAAAACTGAAACAAAATCTGAAGTGGAGATGCAAAATCCAAGTAAACCATCTTTGCTGGACTGAGGGAGAAGAAGCATGTTGTAGATGGAGACCTTCAGGGCTGTGTTAGCTGCAGGCTCAAGGGCCTGGGAAAGGTGACAGGACACTATTTCCAGACTTCTCCCAAGAAATCCTTGTGACTGAGTTCTCATGAAACATAGCAGAGCAGACTCCAGAAGTGTTGATCCCTAAAACTCAGATGAGCAAGAGAGACCAGAATTGATATCATCAAAACACATGGATGGAATTTTACACATTGGTGTAGGAAATATTCATAACTTTGATATTGATACACCTTAAATGAGTAATTAAGGAAATCCTAGTAAGATTGTCCTGTACTGTCAGATGTATTTAAAAATAGTCAAAACCAGTTAGATAATGAAGTCCTACGATTGGCTACTATATTAGTAAAATCACAAGGCATTTATTTTCATAATATGATCAATAATTGGATAAATAGAAAAATAACTGATAGACTGAATGTCACAGACAAATGATAGTTTTAGGATTGTAATTTTAGGAATCTTAAATAAAGTATTGACCAAACAGAATAGCAACAAAATTAGTTTCCTGTTCAGCAGAAATGAAGATGTACCCATGATGACTAGAAACATACTAAAACTGCATATAAATAATTACAAAAAATTAAATAAAAGTTAAAATGGTAATGAAGGGAAAATATAAAGTAACTGTAGTTAAGTCTAAAGTCACATAGCCTCTTGTAGTGAGAGGTAAAAAGTAAAAGCATTACTACCAAATGTTTATAAAATTTCTCTTTAGCATTATTGGTTTGTGTTCTGCACAATAATTACATTCCTGAGGGAAACAAAAAGGACTTATGAGAAGCATAGTGTTATTAGTGAGCCCCTCAAAACAAATATATCTTTATAAACAATAGGCTATGATACAGTACAATATCAGCGCTTGCACAATTGAAAAAAGAGCTAAGACATTAGGCTTTACCATTAAATCAGTATTAGTGTTCCCCATGCCAGGGAATTACAAGCAAGTTCAAAGCTACTAAATTTTATAGACAAGGACAAAAAGCATAGAGATTAAGGAGTACCATGCAGAAAGCTCTTGTAAGACAGGACAGAGAGAAAATGATCAGAGAGAGAGAGAGAAAAAGAGAGAGGGAGAGAGAGATACACAGAGACATAGAGACACAGAGACTGAAAGAAAGAAAGAGGAGAATATGATGTCAGAAAATAACATGAACAATAATTCACTCTTTTGTACTGTCTTCATTTGTCTTGGAAATTTGCATTCAATTAGTCTTACATGAATAGGATGAAAATAATAATGTGTGGGAAGAAAACTGCAAAGAAGTTAATTTTCTTATGTACTATATAAGTATCAATTCTCTGTATTCTAATCAATTATTACTCAGGTGCAAATACGTGTACAAATACGGAATATAAAATCTGAATTTTTCAATGCCTTGAAATCCACTGCACTATACAATTGTGTGAAGAACAATATATGCTGTCAGGATAATACCACCAATCACATGAGCCCTGAAAAGCCAATGTAACACTGACTTTGCTGCACTCATAAATAATAAGGGAGGGCAGGAGTAGAAAAAGAAAGATGCAAATCTTAATGGAGTTGAGATGGGTGTGTTCTATAGACAGCACAAATGCCTGCAAGAAGAATTGACTGTGAATCTCTTAGTCACAAGGAAGGTTCCTGAGGCAGGGAGCCAGTTCTGGTGACAATGAATTTGTTACACACATGAGTACAATGAAGCAGCATTTGCCATTGTTGAGAGATGAAATTATAACCAGCACGAAACACAGCCCTCTCAGTACAGATGAAAACCTAGATTAACCTTGGGCTATTATACAACTTAGAAGCTCACAATGTAGATTGTGAGCTCTGGCATTTCCTGATACATTCATTGTGACATTGTGACCCGAAAATGTTTTTCAAGAGGAAGTATAGCCAGGGAAAGAATGAAAAACAGATCAGCTATCCTAAGGCATGAAAACAACAAAACACTAACAACTGCTTTCCATTGACAACACCAAATTGTGATTTTTCTCATCATTAACTTAGTACTAGAATGTACAGAAACGCGAGAAGCTAAGAAGTTTCTCTAGATGTCTGGGAAGTTCACAGCCATTGAGGACTTGTCTGGATTTATCATCCCAGTGCAAAATGATTCCATCCTTCCCTCTTTACCCATCAGCTGTACGGATTCTATCATCAAGAAAGTTCCTGTATTCAGAAGTGTGCTTACTCTGCTTATAGTTTCTGGAGGAGGAGATTATCTATGATTTTCGTTTGTCATTTTATCTCTTTTTAACTACACGTCTGTGTTTCCCATCTTCTTAGAGTACAAGTTCTCAAAGTAAGTAATGATGATCCATATTTCTGTAGGATTCATTGTAATTTCACCCTTTTTGTTTCTAATCCCATGAATCTTAGTCTCTTTTCCCTCTTTTTAATTAGATTGGCTAAGGGTTTATCAATTTTATTTAATCTTTCAAAGAACCAACTCTTCAATCCTTTGTTTTCTTAATCTCCGTTGCATTAATTTCTGCCCTGGCCTTTATAATTTCCTCCATTGTATGAGCTCTAGGTTTGATTTGTTCTTTTTCTAGAAGTCGAAGTTTCACATTAAGTTGTTTATTTTTACTCTCTCTGTTTTCCTTGCATGAGAATTCACCGCTATAAATTTCCCTCAAGGACTGATTTCATTGCATTCTATAAGTTCCGGTATGTTGCGTTGGCCTTATCATTTTAATTGTAGATACTATTTAATTTCTTCTTTAATTTCCTCTGTAACCCATTGTTTGTTCAGAAGCGTGTTATTTAATTTCCATGAGTTTATATAATTTTTGTGGTTTCTTTTGCTGTTGAGTTCCAATTTCACTGAATTACGGTCTGATAATCGGCATGGGATAATTTCAATTCCTCTGCATTTACTTAGTTTCTGGTCTGCTTGGAGAACATCTCAAGTGGACCTGAGAAGAATGTGTGTTCTTCACAGAGAGGATAGATATATATGTAGAAATTCACACATAGGTTTTTTTTTTCTTTTTAATTATTTACGGGAACAGATGATATAATGCAAGATGTAATGAACAGATACTCTGAGGAAGAGACGCTAAGAAACCCGAGGCTAATTTAGTAGCATTATGATAGAAATTCTAGCAATACTAATGTTCGCTGATTAGAATGACATTGGACTGGTTTCTTGAGTTCAATTTCAGCATATGTAGAGATGGGGACAGCTATCACAAAGAGAATGAGAGATGCGATGGTAGTTACTATTGTCTTCCCTAATTTGGTACTTGAGGACCTAGTCTCCAATGATTTGATTAGTTCTATAATATACAATAAGTATATAAGGTGGGTGAAGATGGGGACAACTATTTGTAAGAAACTAGAGACAGTTAGATAGACAATGAAGATGTCCAGTGGGCTTGCTGCGAAATCGGTGTTTCTTTAAATTGTTTTTTCAACTGCTATGCTCTGTTTTGATATGTTTAATCTTACCCTTTTTGAGATGTAAAACAAATATGTAGGACTGATAGCCATATTACTGAGCTCTTCTTCGATCATAGAACAGAAGGATTTGTAGTGTCACTTTATGAATGTCATTCTAAATACTTTAATTCTATAACATGAACGGCTATTTCTAGGATGACAATGTGTAACTTATCAACCAGCAATTTCTTACCGTTTGTTTCTCTGTAAGTTTGTATTATTTCTACTCTTTTTTTTTATCTCCATGTATTCTTTTGTTTCCTTTTCTTTAAATAAATAAAAAAAAAAGAACACGTGTTCTGGTGTTGTGGGGTGAATACACTGTAAACATTTCCAAAATCCATTTTTTCACAGATTTGATTAAGTTTTGATGGTTTTTTGTTGATTTTTCTTTTGTCTAGTTGATCTATGGCAGTGGAGCACTAAGGAGACTCATTATAATTTTGCTGGTGCTAATTTGAACTTTCTTGTCCATTAATACTTGTTTTATGTAGTAGTGCATACTGATATTTGGTGCATATATATTTATAATTGTTATCTTTTCTTCTTGGAATTTTTCCTAATAATTATGTAGTGACCTTCTTTGTTTCTTTTCATCATTCATTTCATTGTCTGAAAATACTAAAGAAAGAAAGATTTGTAGATACATGTGATTTGCCAAAATTGAATTAAAAATTTATAAAAATTCTAAATAACCCAATATCAGTTAATGAAACTGAAAATATAATTAAAAACTTACCAACAAAAAAATTCTAGGTTCTGATGGATTCCCTGATAAAGTCTATAAGAAAATTAGAGAAGATCCAATGCCACTAATGTTGAAAATCTTTAACGAAGCTGAAAAGGAATCAGTACTCCCTGAATTATTCCTGGAAGTATTACCCTGATTCCAAAACCAGGAAAAGACTCAATCAAAAAAGAAAACTGTAAGTGAATCTCCATAATGAACATAAACACAAAACTCCTCAATAAGACACTGGCAGACAGAATGCAGGAAATCATCAAGACAATTATTCACTATGACCAAGTAGGATTTATTGCAGGGATGCAAAGATAGTTCAACATATGCAAATCAATAAATGTAGTAAACTGTATTAGCAGAGCCAAAGACAAAAATCATATGATCCTCTAAATAAATGCAGAAGAAGCATTTGACAAAGTCCAAACACCCATTCATCATAAAAACCCTATAGAAATTGATAAAATCTGGTAAAAGCTATTTATTATAAGTTAAAAGCCAACATCATACTCAATGGACAAAAACTGAAAGCTTTTACTCTAAATTCAGGAGTAAGACAAGGATGTCCATTATCACCATGCCTGTGCAATATAGTTCTGGAAATACTGTTCAGTGCAGTTAGAAAAGAGAAAGAAATAAAAAGATTAAGGCTAGGAAAGGAACGAATTAAATTATCATTATTTTCAGATGACATGAAGACCTCAAAAATTCTACTGACAAATTTTAGATTTAATAACCAAATTCAGCCACATACTGGACACAAACTCAGCACTCAAAAGTTTATATAGCATTCCAGTGCAATCATAGCAAACTCACTGAGAGAGGATTTTGGGGGTTCATTGTATGCTATGCATGATGTCCGATTTCTTTCAAAGGGAAATAGTACATTTTAGATGTTTCTCTGTATTATCGTGGCTTATATCAAAAGAAAGAATGAAAACAATAGGAGGTAGAAATAAATACTAATAAGGTATTTTTTCTCAAATGAAGTTTAAAAATATTTCATAACAATATAAAAATTTTCAAAATGTACACTATACCATGTGATACTGGAATATACATACATTACACAAATTGAAATTAGGGCAAAGTATCTGCACAATCTTTATTATTTTATTATGAAAACATTCAAAACCTATTTAAGAGTAAATAAATAAAAATCTCACTTGAATTTCTAGCTGTCATTCAGAGTCTTTTGACTGATATAAGGCTATTTTTTTGGAGGCTTTTGTTTGAACAAGAAGCAAGAACAATTTATAGATAGTCATTGGATAGACAACTGAATTGAGTTGTAGAATTATGCTCAAATTTCTTCTGGTATGACTCAAGGCTTACATTCTTATTGCAAAATGGTGAGTTTTAATTACCATTACCAATCTCCTCTCTGTTGCTTCAGACTCAATATTTATGACGTTTATCACTCTGATAAACAAAGAAGAATCATTTCCTTTCTTTCAAGAAAAGGTATTATTTAAAACCTAAAATATTGCTGTTGATGTAATCACTTGTATCCAGCAAATTATCTGAATACAGAAGCCTCATATAAAATGATAGACAGATTAGACAGATAGATACATACATAGATAGACAGATAGATAGACAAAATGTCATGGATTTATATAGTTATTCTTTTGGAAATTTTCACTAATGTTGAAAATATGATAAGATAATGCTGATATACTTATTCTTCAAAGTTCACTGACCTAAGAAATCATTAGGTTTTAAAACCACTACTCTACTGCACACACCCAATGCAGATAGATTTTTGTGAAATAGTATTTGTGTCTGGAAACCAAATTATAAATGTGACGTGTGAGTAAATAATTATACTCCATTGTTATGGAGAGGAATAATTTATCATGGAGCTGATTATCCCTCCAGGCACTCTCAGAGTAATTTCCACATAATAAAAGTAGCGTGAGAATACACCACAGTGAAAATTATCCTCAAATAAAGGCCTCCCAAAAGGAGTAATTGGCAGTCTTTCCTATCTCAAGTGCATGGCCAGAACTTATTAGAATACAAACAATGGACAGTGGCTAGTAAGATGTTTTCTAAAGGAAACGGGTTTTTTTTTTTTGGATTGGCATGGTAGATAGGCACGCTTGATATCAAACTCAAGACTCAACTAAGTTTATGATCAAGCTTATGTATTGTTACATTGAGAGACGGCAGATGGCTCCGGGATGTTAATAGGAAATATTAAGATAAGAAAGAACATGTCAGAGTGCAAAAAATTAAATTATCATGAAGGCAGAATCTCATTTCCAACCCTTTTCTAGGGTGGCATATGTTTCTTTTTCTTTTTTTGTGCCAGGGATCAATCTCATGACTTTGCACTTGTCAGGCAGGTGCTTATGCCTCCTACCTAAATCCCCAGTCCTGGCATTTTTAACATCACCAAATTTACATGTTACTCCAGAAAAACAGAGAAAATGTGCACAAGAGTTTCAGGCCATTCATAATTCAGGTTGTACTTTTTATTGTTTAGAAATTGATATCATTGGTAAATTGGCATTGTTGATTGCATATTAAAGAAAGTGATTACATTCTGGCTTTGACATTTGGGAACTTGAAAAGGTTCTCAAAATGATTTCTGGACTGAAATTTGGCTATACTAGCCCAAGGAGAAGGTCTCGTGCTAACCACACTCACTGTAACATTCCTTTAAAATAAACCTGATGTGTTCATTTCACCTGCTCGTCCTTTATTATCAGTATAAGGTGCACAATCACAGCAAGTCCAGAAGCCGAGAGAAAGCGCAGCTTCTGCTCCTGCAAGTGGACTGACTCAACAGTCCCCACAAGCCATGGTTTACTGAGTCCACATCAACCAAGAACAGATGCAAAATGTGGAACTGGAACTTTTATATTTGATTTCCATTTCTGCTCCTTTATTGCATAGCTTTACTGTAAAGCATTTCCCTCCCTCTCTGCCTCCCTCCCTCCTTTCTTTCTTGCAATTCTAGTTATCTGGAAAATTTTCTTTCTTTTTTTCTTTCTTTCTTTCTTTCTTTCTTTCTTTCTTTCTTTCTTTCTTTCTTTTTTTCTTTCTTTCTTTCTTCTTTCTTTCTTTCTTTCTTTCTTTCTTTCTTTCTTTCTTTCTTTCTTTCTTCCTTCCTTTCTTCCTTCCTTCCTTCCTTCCTTTCTTTTTCTTTCCTTCTTTCTTTTTATCTTTCTACCTTTCAGGGTACATGGCTGGAAAAATCTCTCTCTTTTAGCACTCAAGTCTGAACTCACAGCCTTCCACATTCTAGGCAAGTCCACGACCACCAAACTACCTCTCCAGCCTCTGGAAAAGTCTCTTAACTTCTTTGGGCCCATTATCTCTTCTGAAAAATGCACATAAAGTATTTTGAACTTACCATTTTCATGGCTTGTAAACATGTACACACTTGTACACATTTCCTAGCTCTGTGTTTATGAGAACATCCACTGAGGGCTTCTTTTTGCATCTTCTTAAGGATTCAGAGCAATCATTCCTCACCTTGAAGAACGTAGTCATGGCTAAGGATAGTAACAATGGTACAGTGATCATTCTTTGACTGTTTCATCTGTACCAGAGTGCTCTAAGAGGCTGACACAAAGTATCCTATGTAATTACCAGTCTCACTGCAGAAGGTTGTATTATTATCTTACTTAGCTCTGTATCATCCTCTCTTGGCAAAGCAGTCCCTTTCCATGCCCAACTTTTATTATAGCACAGAGAAAATACATGTGCATTTCTACAAAATAAGCATTGTGCAGTGAAATATTAGCAGGAGCTATAACTTTAGGTAGCAATTCTGGGTAGGAAAGTCCAGCAGAATGTACCATGATTGAGAAGTGACTCTGATACTTCATTAACGGAATAACAGAAAACACTGAGAAACGTAGAAACCTCCCAAAGTGATCTCAAGCCATCAGTCTTTTATGGTTCTTTGTCCTTGTGACATGAAAACTTTAGGAAAGCAGGAATATTTCCTTATATAGTTGATTTTTGGCCTTTACGGTTTGCATGGCATCTGATACAAAATATTACTTTAAAGGATCTTCATCTACTTGACCTTTATTTTGAAGTGTCTTGCCTTTCACCAAAAGTAGGACAGCATATGCTTTCCACAGATGTGCATGTTAAAATCTGTGTGCTGATATGAATACTACTATGAAGACAGACATGGTGGCAAATGCCTGTGATCCCAGCACTGCAGGAGCTTGACACAAAGGCACTGTAATTGTGACCCAACCCTGGGAAAGGCAGCAACTTACTGAGACCTGACATATAACTCAGGGCAAAGTCTTTGGATCGAATCCTCAGTCTTGGAAAAAAAAAATACAACAAATTCTTAAGAAGGCATAAAAATACTGGAGTCAAGATAGTTTTTAGGGGCTGTGGATTTAGCTCAGCGGCATAAGCACCTGCCTTGCAAGCAGGCAGTCGTGGGTTCGATCCCTGGTACCGATAAAAAGGAAAAAGACAAAAACAAAACAAAACAAAACAAAACAAACAAAAAAACAAACAAAAAGATAGTTTTTAGAAAGAAGAACAAAGATAGTGGGCTTGTCTTGCTATATATCACATAGTAACCTGGGATTAATTCACTGAGTGTTACGTACAGATTTGAGCGCCAGGTCTTTTTAATAAGATTTGAGAATTAGGCTCCTGTATATATCAAGTTCCTACACAGTACACATGAAATACATAGTAGGCTATGTAAGAAATAACTAGTATATCCAGTTAGTCACAAAGGATAAATGAAAAAATTTGAGCTAGTTGGGGATTCGTGGAGGGAGGAGTAAGAACAGTTTTTACACATTAAATGAAAAAGAAAATTTATAAGACATAGCAAAGCATAAACCCTAAACCAATAACTAGAAACTTAACAAAAACTGTTAAAAATAACATATTCTGTTTGTGACTTTAGGGTTATAAAAGTGTCAGATGCAAGCATCTAAATCATAGGGGTTTTTTTTGGTTTTTTTTGTTTTTTTGACTGTTGCTTATGCTTATACCACAGGGTACACTCTACAAGCCTCAAAGGGATGTTCTTAAATCAATATCTGTGGCATGGTCCACAAGAAGGATATTGAATAAAGTAGTACAGTTTCTTTAAAATCCATATTTAGGATTTTAATTCAAATTTTTACTTTATTGCATTTTTCTGCTCTGTGTGATTCAGGTAGACACACTGACTTTGGGAAACTATTAGAAAGCGCTCAGTATTCCTGACTCTAGTTTTGCTGTGGGGGACAGGGGAGGGTATTTTTCTGAATATTAGCACAAATTCAAGTTGTTCCCAAGAGCCAAAGAGACAGTCACTTTATTACTTGGTGAATGGAAGATGGTAATTTTATCCATTCTGGAGAGGATAAAATGTAATAATTCTTTGAGACTAGAATCATACTAGCACATTTTGTTGTGCTTCCATTAACTTGGGTTGAATGAAAAACACATTTGTGCATAGGAACATCATTGATATTTGTCACCATTAAAAACAAAAAGATGGATATTATGTGGCAAAACTTTAAGCAGCAGTAAAAGACAAGGGCTAAAAAGAAAACATGGGATAAGAAGCAGCTGGATCAGTTTTAGAGTGAGGGACATATTGGAGTGGGTTAATCCAGAATGCTGGGCAGATGTTTTACCTAATTTTTTGAAAGTTTTATATTTAAAATTGTGCACACTTTCCTACATGTCTGCATACTTTCTGATAATTTCTTAAGATTCCTCTAGATATCAAGTACTCATCTTCATTGAAGTGAAGGAATATCCCCAGAACTATTGCCTAAAACATTGCAAAATCAATGTTTTAAATTCCTTTGATCTTTCCTAAGGTCGGTTGACCTCAGATGCACAGACTGTTCCTGTTTACATGGGAAAATAGTTAATAAAGTGTCTCTGGATGTCCTCACCTTGCAACCTCTCAGGTTCTCTCCTCCCCTGTGTTCTCATCTTTGGTCAGTTGCAGCTCTTATCATGGTGACCAGTGGCTGCTTTTCTTTGTGTTGTTGGAGGGTGGTTTCTGTTTGCTTGTTTTTGCTATTTGAGGCAAGATGTCACTGTGTATTGCAGGCTGGCCTGGAACTCATGGTGATCCTCCCGACCTAGCCTGTGGAGAGCTAGGGTTGCAGGCATGCAGCACCTTGCCCTGGTCTTTGGTTGTTGTTGTTTTCTAAATTTACGTGCACATGTTTGCAGTACAAGGATGCTGGGGAAATTGGACACCTTCATGAAGTAGATAGAATCTAATCCTGCTTCCTGATATGTCCAAAAGTGACTTATTGAACTTAGCTTCTCAGAAGAATTTAGCATGTTAACCATTTTCTCTTAGCTTCTAGGTTGCATAGTTACTTCTTTCCACTTCCAGCAATTGCTTATAATACTAAAATTAACCTTTAAATATTGTAATATCCTATAGTATGTTACAGATACTTCTTTCATTCAATGACATGTTGCCTATCACTTATCTCCTCTGGCCTGTGGCTCTCAAATACTTAGTTTTGCTCTGCTGTTTTTCTATAATTTTAGACTTGTCTTTGCTTGTGGACCTTTCTTCACTTATTAAAAAGTTTTTCTTATAATTGAATTTCTAAAGCCAAAACATAAATGCCTTTCTTTTATTTCTTCCTCCACCCAAACCACTAAGGCAGGGCCAAGAGCTATGGAGGAGGAAAAACAGCTCAGCTCATGGTGGCCAGGAAATAGGGACAGAAGGGAAGTTGTAGGGAACAGACTATGCCCTTCTTGATCATGTTCCCGGTGGCCACCTCTAACCAGACCCTGCCTCCCAACACCCAGCCAACTATAACACCTCGTAACACCCCAAAACTCCATCTCTGAACTCACTGCACTCACACTGGGTAAAGCAAGTTCTCTTTCATCATGACCACCTGACATCGGACAGCACTCCTGCCCAACTTGGTTTCTTTGCCCATCCCTTACAATTTGCTCTTTATTCTACAATCAGATTTTTAAGAAGAAGAACAAGAGCATAGTATTAATTCCCGTAAACTTTTCTAATGGTTTCATAGCTTAGGAACTATGGTAACATTTTGTTTGTTGCTGGGATAAAAGTCTTCTATAAAGCAGACTTTGACCACAGTTCTTCATATTGGTTTATGTCATTTTCTCTTTTGCCTCTTATCTTAGTTACTTTCTCAAAACTGGGACAAAACACCAGACATCCATAATTTAAAGGAGGAGGGGTTTGCTTTGGCTCAGTCAATGGATGACTGACTCCCAGGCCATAAATGGCAGGGCCAAGGGCTATGGAGGAGGGAAAACAGCTCAGCTCATGGCAGCCAGGAAGGAGGGAGGGAAGGAAGGTGTAGGGAATGAATATGTCCTCCTTTGTTATGTCCCCAGTGGGCACCTGTAACCAGACACTGCCTCCCAACACCGAGCCACCTATAACACCTCACACTCTTTCACTTGCCACAAGCCCAGTCTCTGTGCGCATGAGAGATTTGAGAGTAATTCTTGATCTAAACCATAACATCTGTCATCCTTATATTCTTATCTTCCCAGTCATTTTGTTTTTCTCAAACATCGTAAGCTCATTGGAGTACTAGAGACTTGGCTCTGCTGCTATATCTATCAGATGTGTACTTACTCTCGACTCTATAACTACACTTTAGCTAAGCACTGTCCCCTCCTGAGTTCTGTGGTCATTGAAGGTCCTGTCAGCCCCACTGAATATTGTTCACTTACTTGAATTCCCTGAGCACTTGCCATAATTACTGTTTGCTTGCTTCTTGCTCTGTTTTCTGTCTTTTCACACAGATAAAATTCCTAAGAGTGCAGCCAGCTTCTTTTGTTCTCCCTGTACTTCTATTGACAGTCGAGCTGTGTGACATTTCATAGGTACTCAATAAATAGCATTGGAGGGCAGAAGTAAATTATTATCTTACTATTTCTTGACCATTTCTCCCACTAATGTTTATCCTGAATGGAACTAAGAGATTTATCACGATTAATTCTTTGTCTTTCCTTAGGTTCACCCAGCAGCAAGATCAATATATGAATGCTTGAATAAATGTAACAATAATTAACATGTTCCCACCAGAGCTCTCAGTAGCTCCGAGCAGTGAGATTCAATTACAAAATACACTAGGTTTATTGCTTATTAAAAGTAAGTGGGATTTAAAGAGTTAGAGAAAAATCAACTCTTTGACTTTACTATTTATAAATAGTGTTTTTGTATAAAGAAGGGAACAGGTCTACACAAGTATGGCAAAAAGAATACAGTTCATAGGTGTGAAGGGAAGAAGAAATACGAGATAGTGTACCAGGCAGCTGATAACACAAACAGCTGTGCCTTTGCACAATATACTCATCAGATATTTACAGTACTTACCATCATCTCATAAGGCTTTACCTTTTTTTAAACTTTGTGATTTTTACATTGCCTCCATATAATAGTGTTGTCTGCTTTTGTCAGATTTTGTGTTGCATGAACCAAGGAATTACTCAAAATGTAAAAGAGCAAGTAGTATATTTGGTTTCAGAGTACTCAGTCCATGGTTGGCTGGCTCCAAAGCAGAAACACCATGGGGTAAGGGCATGGGAGTGATATGTTGCTCAGTTCATGGTGACCAGGCACATCAGGGAGCAGATATAGTACTCAAGGTCATGGCGTCACAGTCCACGCAGACACACTTGGAGGTGTGCTTTGTTCACCTTCCTAAGTAGCTTCCATTAATATGTACCTCACACTTACAATTCATTTATTTCATCACTCAGCTGTGTGGCCCTGCTATAAAGCAGCCCAATAGATGCAAAAATGCTCCAGCCAAATGCCTAAGTGGGGTCCAACATCTATAGCCTTACCTGTACCAAGAAAAGCTTGAGGTAATGCAGACCTTCAGGGAAAGCCAGATTTACAGTCAAGACATTCAGTCTGTATCTTTCCCAAATCACTGACTTCTGAAACTATGTGATTATCAGATTAGGATATTTCATCATGCTGTTGAAATGTTTTGTCATAGAGCCATGAGACACAGAATATGGACAAGAGGTGTCAGCAGATGCATCTATAATGTATTGATGGAGAGCAACAAGGCCCCAGAGGCGTGGTCCATCTCAGGTGAGGCAGAAATAAGAGCTGTTATTGTCAGACAGTAAGATCTATACATGGAACCCTGGTGTTGTCCATTTCAAAGACACCCACTGTGTGATTCATTCTGTCCACTGGATGACAGCAAGCACAGAACTAATAATACATTCAGATGTGAAGTAGCTGGCACCAGGCCCTACAGAGTGTGAGAAATGAGTCATGTGTGTGGGGATCAAGATGACACATAGAACTCACAACACAGCATAACCTTGTACAGAAACTACATAACCTTGTACAGAAATAAGAAGAGTGCTTTTGGCTTAGGAGGGTCCTTCAGAAAATATCTTAAGGAAAACAGATGTAAAACAGGTATAAAGCTGGAAAACACATTTCTGATTAACATTTTGTGAAGCTGATATTACTTACCATTTAAAAATTCAATGAGCCTCAACTGACTTTTGTAGTCCAGTAAAATCTGTCCTTCCATCTAAAAACAAACAGAATTATCTCAATCAGTTTTTAAACATAGATATATACTTTGTCTCAATACATGTTTTATATATTCTATGGCCTAATGGTCTGATTTTCAATCTGTGTATATGAGAATTAATTTTATAGAGCCTTATAAGTTAAATAAATAAATTTATTGCTAGAAGAGTAAGAGGGGTGGAGTGAGGTGGGAAAAAGAATTGAAATGCGTTATGTACACATGCCAACTCCCTACAGTGAATGTACTGCAAATACGTACTAATAAAAGTAAGAAAAAAGTATATATATATATATATATATATATATATATATATATATATGAAAAAAGAATATATATATATGGATGTGCTTTGACCTTATATAAATAAGGTCAAAGCACATCCTTATTTCCTTTAGAAATCTTTCCTAATTAACTATAGTCCAGGTTAACTGTATCTTCTCTTTGCCTTCATGCAAAGTTTTACAGCCTATCCTGGCACTTATCCTGGCACTTTTCTATTTTTTGTATTAACTTTCTTTTCTACTAAAGTATTAAACATAATCTTTGGTTCACTGCTAAATGCCAAAAAAAGAGCGAGAACCCAGCTGTTAGAGTGTTGGTAGGAATCCTAGGGGAGTTTCTAGATAGACCAGGATGAATGGGTAAGAAGCAGTATTAACTCTTATTTTCAAACAAGTGTTACATAGGTGAGGTCCACAGCTCAAGTAAGGAATTCAAGCTTGGCCAAACTGTAACCATGTTAGAATTTATTGGTGGTTCTTGAAACAGCCCTGTAAGTATATGCTGAAATAGCGCATTTTTTTAATGGTACACATTGGATGAAAAAGCATTAAAGGATACTTAAAATTATTTGTCAACATCCCACTGTTTCTACGTGATGTTTTAAGATCTTACATGGCAGCAATAGTAATATTTTAAAACAAGTTATATAATGATAGTCTTAGATTTGAATTTTTGCAGTAGTTTGTATTTCATTCAGGACAAAGTACAAAATTTATGGCTCATTGGCCGTCTACATCTTGGCCTTGGTTTATTATTTCCCAAAATGCTTACTTGTCACAAAGATTTCTCTGAGCAATATTAAATAGACATTTGAAAGATGCCCAGGAACTGTAGCTCAATGTTGCTCCCAAGAATTTAGAAAAGACCAATTGCAAGCTTGGAATTGTGAGCCTTTAAAAATTCATTGTTTGATTTTTACTGAGGTCCTCTTTCTGGAGTGGTATTAAAGAACTGACTGTTGAGTTCTTCAGGCTAACAAAGAATACATGTGAGGAATAGTCAGAAACAGCTTTCTACTAGTCAGGTTAAGAAATTACTTTATCATTTCACCCAGAAAAGAACTGTCATTTGGGCCAACGACTAATTCGGGCTGCACTGGTAGAATCCGGAGCCTTGCAGAGAGCAATAACATTTGCAAGAGCTTGATCTGTCCTAAGCCATTTTACTTTTTTCTTTGTTTACTTTGATAATGTCACACTGTTCTCATTTATTTGCCATCTGTGAGACTGGTGAGTTAAAAGGGCTGGGATTCTCTTTAAAAGGCCAAATGTCAAATTAGAGCTCAAAGAAGCCAAAATTGGAAGTAATTTTAAAAGTCTAGACATCTAAGCAGGAAATTGTGCAATTTCTTTATAATCTTTTCTAACTAAGGTAGCATTGTATCACAAATATGAAGTGGCACTAATTACAAACAGGGTTTATGGCTTCAGTTCATGCATTTTTGAAACAAATGGTTATTTGAAATAAAGAAATCAATATCACCAATAGCTATCTTTCCCACAATGCCTTCATGCTTGTTTTTATAGTTACTATGTAGAAATTCTATGAGTATAAATTATTCTTTCACAGTGAGAAGAATGAACAGACTTGTTCAATCAAGGTCACCCAATTGAACACATGTCAGAGATTCAGCCCACCCACTCCTTTACTTTGTATGCTCTGCATGTTGGAGAAGTAAAAGACCAATAAGGCAAATATACAAAAACTCGTAATATAATCGCTTACATTTATACTGGAGGAGTAATAAATTTAAAACTAATGCGTAATGAGACAACCAGCATTTTAACTTGCAAGTAGATTTCCACAAACAGAAACAAAGGTCCTTATACAGGCTACAGTCAAAAAGCTGATTGTGTTCTATTAATGAAGTTCTCTTGGTGAAACTAATCATATTTATGTATTACAATATTCAAAGTTCTCAAATTGCCTGCAAGTAACTTAATGCATCCCACCTGAATGGCTACAAACTCTGCCAGAATTAACTGGTGAATCTGCATTATCATCTAGAATATAATGTTACACAGAACTAATCCAAATGTTGACTTCTCGTCTTTTTCCTCACAGTATTTCCTGTGAATGCCAAGCAGTTGGTCTGATTTAGGTATCAATAAAGGCCCTGAACCTGAGAGCTAACAATACCCCTAAGTGCTTATACTAACTGCTGCTTTGAAGCTTAACACATAATACAAAATCAATGTTATTCAAGAAGAGGTGATAGAGAAAGGAAACACAAAATAGAGAAAGAGAAGTCCCATAATTGCAGAAATTCCTGAGTGGCCAACCCATCCTAGGGTGGGTACTGTCTTTCACAGTACCACTCATAAACCTAAAATTTGATTAAGAAAATATCCCTATGAAACTTTGATTATGACTGATTCTATAACCCTTCTTAGCTTTAAGGTTATTGTAATCTTCTGAGCAAAGACAGCGTACACAGGTAATGCTACCACTTTCTTGAAATAAAGATAAAGAGATGAGGATTGATAAAACTTAGGAGGGCCGGAATTCATGAAGTGAAAAACTTGAGAGGTGAAAATTACCCAGAGCAAGAGGAAAAGAAATCCATAAATGGTTTTCTCTGGGTCTTTGAAATTTCACAATACTGGTCAAAGCACACTGCTGGAGAAAAATGACTACAGGGGAACAAACAGATGAATGACTTACACAAAGGAAGGATTTGTTGAGTTCTTATTGGTCAGTGTGCACCATCCTCATGGATATATAGCCCTCAATAGATACCAAAGAGCACATGAGTTAGGCTAATTCACACTGTGGCTGGGTTATTGGACAATGTCCAGAACACAGGGCAATGGCTATTAAAGCAGTATAAGAATGTATAACACTGAAAACCATAAAACCCAAAATATTCTACCATTCAACAAAGCACACACATTAGGCAAATTGGTTAAAAAATAACAGAGACATTTAAAATTAACAGGTAAGTACTAAAAAAGATAGATATAATAAAATTTTGGTTTGCAAACATAATTTGTTCTGGAAACATTCTTGTATTTCAAAGTACTCACATGTCAAAGTGAATCTCTCCGTAAAAAAATAATGGAAAATTAGATGACTTTTTCCATAATCCCAAAATATTCATAAAAAGTGATTACTGTAATATAATACAAAATAATAAAGAAAATACAAAATGCACAGAGAAATAACCAAATTAATCCATGTTTACTTTTGAAAACCTTTGTGGCTGGTATGAGGCACACAAGAAAGAAGAAGGTTATTTTGGAGGATACCTTTCACGATCACTAATGGAATCACTGCTACCTGTTGTGTCAATGGAATCTTTTTCTTTTCTTGCAACTTTAACAAGACTTGTCTAATGACACTGATTTTTGTCTCTTTTTGAAGATTTTGTGGAATGTGACATGGCATTGTTTTTAAACAGATTCATTGCTCACACTGCTACAGCGTCATTCAGATAAGATTTTCTATAAAACTTTGCAGTGTTTCTCACATTTTTTTTATTTTAAAGAGAAAAAGCCCAATAACATGATATAGCATTTCAAAACAAGATAATAGGAAATTAACAATGGTTAATATATTGCGTATTGTTATCTTCAAAGAGTTGCTCTGATTACAAGTTATAGGCATGCATAGTTGCTCAAACAATACAGAAAACTTTTTACGTTAAACTAAAAGAAATCAGGAGTATAAACTATCTTAGCTATCTTTTGTACAAATATTTATTTTCCCTTTCCCTTCCATGTTTTCTCCTTTCTGTCATCCTACTTATTCTTTCCTTTTGAGCAGTTTTTTTCTCTAACAGTATCTATTGTAGATTTGGGATCTTATTTACTTTTTCAGTTTCTTACACTAGGGAGAAAATGCAATATTTACATTGTGAGTTTGATTTATTTCATTTATGATTATAGTCTCAAGTTACTTCCACTTACCAAAGAAGCCTGTTTATGCCTTTTTATAGAAGAATAATACTACATTATATAAAACTATCACACCTTTTCTATCTATTTCTCAGTTGATTGGCATTTGGGTTGTTTTCAATATTTAACTATTACAAATTGCACTGCTTTAAACATGGGTGCACATATATCACTGTGATATGATGTTTTTAGTTTTTATGGGAAGATACCCATTAGGGGAATAGAGGAGCCAAATGGAACCTCTAATCTGACAATTTTGAAGAATTTCCACACTGATTTCCACAATGGTTTTACAAGTCTGCACTCCTACCAACAGTGGAGAACAGTTCCTTTATCTACACAGTCCCAGTAGCATTTGTAATTAGTTGATTTCTTTTTTGTCTTGTTTTTACTTTAAAAAGCAAAACATAAGAACAGGATAGAAATGATATAGAATTTCAAAAATAGTAGTAAATTAACACTAGTTAGTGTATTGCATATTGTTATCTTAGAAGCAGTCATTCAGGTTACAATATTTAGGTAAGAAAAATGTGATCAAAAATGAAAATACAAACTGTTCTTTTGGATGAACTAACAGAGTTTAATAGTATAGTTATTTAGCTTGTATATATATATATATATATATATATATATATATATATATGTATATATGCACATGCATACATATGTACATATATATATATGCATACCTATATGGTTGATTTTTTAATGAATCATTATTTCTTGGGTGAGAATCTCAGTGTTGTTTCAATTTGCATTTCTTGAATGACTAGGTATGTGGAACATGTTTTCATATATTTATTTCCCATTTGTATTTTTTCATCTGCAAAGTATGTGTTCATATCAGATATCCATTCTTGAACTGGATCTTTGAATTTGGGGGGCTCTGATTTTTTTCAATTCTTTTTGTGTTTTAGAAAGAAGTCCTTTGTCTGAGTGATAGTAGACTAAAATCTTTTTCCACTCTGTCAGTTTTCTTTTCACTCTGTTGCTGATTTCTTTTGACATGCAAAAACTGTTTAACAAGGTGAGCTGCCAGTTGGGGATTCTTTGAAGTACTTCCTGTGTGGTTTGGTTTTTGTTCATGAACTCTCTGCCTTCCTACATATCTTCAAGATTTATATCTACTTTTTCTCCCAGTAGATTTAGTGTTTCTGTTTTAATATGTACATGTTTCATCCATTCTGATTTTGGTTTAGTGTATGGTGATAGACATGTCTCTAGTTTTAGTTTGCAGCATGTTGGAAAGGCACTTTTCCCAGCAGCATTTATTACAGAGGCTACATTTCTTCCTGTGAACATGTTTGGCCCTTTGTCAAAGATACAGTGAATGAGCATGTTTGTGTCGTGTCTACATCTTCTAATCTGTTCTATTGGTCCTCATGCCTCTTTTTCTTCTTTTCTTTTCTTACTATTCTGCCAATACCATCCTGATTTTATCACAGTAGTTTTGTAGTATAATTTCAAGTAGAATTATGATGCTTCCTGCCTTGTCTTTCTTGCCTATATTACCCTCGTTATTCTAGGTCTCTTTTATTTGCAAATGACTTTTAGGATTTTTTTCATTAGATCTGTGAGTTATGCTAATGTTACTTTGATCAGAATTGCATTAAATCTGTGTAACAGCTTTGAGTATGGCAATTTTCATAAAGTTGGTTGTTCTAATCTATGAGCAAGAGGTATCTTTTAATTTTCTGACATCATCTTTGATCTCTTTTTTCAGAATGCTGTAATTTTCAATGTGCAGATAATGTATTTACTTTGTTAGACTGATTCCTAAGTACTTTATTTTTTTGGTGCTACTGTGAGGGGTGTGGTTTCTCTAATTTCTCTCTCAGTGTCTTTGCTCCTTGTATACAGGAATGCTATTGATTTTTGAAGCCTGGCTTTGTATCCTTGAAGCCTGGCTTTGTATCCAGATATGCTAGTAAATTCATTTATTAATTTTAGAAGTTTTTTAGTGCAGTTTGTAGAGTATTATTTCACCTTTGAATAATGATTGCTTAAATTTTTCCTTTCATATCATTATTCCTTTTATTTCTCTCTCTTGTCTAATTTCTCTGGCTAATGTTTTAGAGCATATTGAATAGGAGTGGTGATAGTGGACATCTTTGTCTTTTTGCTGATTTTAGAATGAAAGCTTTCAGTTTTTGTCCACTTAGTTTGATATTGTCTGCTGTTTTGTAATAGATGGATATTATCAGATTGAGATAAAGGTCCTGTATTCCCTATTTTAGGTAGGGTTTTGTCAAGAATGAGTATTGGACTTTATTGAAAGCTTTTTCTGGATATATTCTGCATTGAAACATATGAAAATTAAAATTAATTAATTAAAATTAGTTTTTTATATATTTATGGTGATCATGTGATTTTTGCCTCTGACTCTGTTAATATGGTATGTTGTGTTATTGATTTGTGAATGTTGACCCATTCCTGCATTCCTTGGATGAATCCCTTTTGGTCATAGTATGTAATCTTCTGAATGATTTGCTGCATTCTGTTTGCTAGTATTTTTTGAAGGTTTTTAAACTATGTTCACTAGGGAAATAGCCTGTAGTTCTCTTTTTTGATTGGGTCCTTGTCTGGTTTTGGTTTCAGAGTAATACTTGCTTCCAGGAATGAGTTTGGAAAAATCACTTCTGTTTCAAATTTATTAGAGAGTTTGAGGAGTATTGACATAAATCTTCTCATTGAGGACCTGGGTTTTACTTTGTTGGTATGATTATAATTACATTTTCAATTTCATTAGCTGATATAAGGTTAGTCAAAATTTTTATATCTTCTTGATTCAGCTTTGATTATTCATACAGTTCTAGGAATCTGCATTTCTTCTGTGTTTTCTAGCCTAATGGTTTTTGAAGTAGGTACTGATGATAAAATCCACAGTGTCTGTAGTGATTTCGCTCTTTTAATTCCTTATTGCATGAATTTGAATTTCTCTTTCCTTTTGTGATAAGGATAGTTTGGGTTTTATCAATTTTATTTATTCATTAACACAGCCAACTCCTCAATTCGTTAATTCTTTGTATTGTTTTGTTGGTGTCAATTGCATTAATTTCTGCTCTGATACTTATAGTTTACTGTCTTCTATGGTGTTTGGGTTTGACTTGATGTTTTTTATCTAGAAGTTTATGATGCATCATTAGGTTATATATTTATGCTTGCTCTGTTTTACTAATGTGAGAATTCACTGCTATAAATTTACCTCTTAGAACTGCTTTCATTACAGCCCACAGGATCCAGTAAGTTGTATTTACAGCTTCATTTAATTATAGGTATTTTTAATTTCTTCTGTAATTTCATCTGTGACCCACTGATTGTTCAAGAGAGCTTTAATTAATTTTCATATGTTTATGGAATTTTGCAGTTCCTTTTGCCATTAATTTCCAATTTTATGGCACTATGGTCTGATACTATGCATAACATAATTTCAACTCCTTTGCATTTACTTAAGCATGTTCTCTGGCTAGTATATGGTCTATTTTAGAGGATGTCTCATGTGGGAAAACTGTGTATACTGATATTTTTAGGTGGAAATATCTATTGAGCCCATTTGTTCACAGGTTTGGTTCAATTGTGTTATTTCATTGCTGATTTTTGTCTAGTTTATTTATCACTTTGTGATAGTGGGGTGTTAATATCCACTGTTATAGTTGTGTTACTGGTTATTTTATATTTTATATCTATTAATATTTGTCTTATACAGTTGGTTGCTCCTCTATTTAGTACATATATATTTATGATTGTTATCTCTTCTGCTTCTATTTTCCTTTAAAAAGTATGCAATGACCTTCTTTATCTCTTCTTGGTTTGAAATTCACATCATCTGCAAGTAGAATAGCTTCCTCTGTTTTTTCTGAACACCTGTTGCATGGTATATTGTTTTCTATCCTTTAACTTTTAGCCTATGTGTTTATTTTTTAATTAAGTTTGTTTCTTGAATATAGTATATTGTTGGATATTGTTTCTTGATCCATTTTGCCAATCTATTTCTTTTTATTGGTGAATTGAAGCCATTTACATTGATTGTTGTAGCTGATATGCATTGACTTGTCTTTGTCATGTTATTTTCTTCTTGGTTGCTTTCTTTTCCCCTCTGGTCAATTGCTTGCCCTGTTTGGTTTTTTTTTTTTTTTTGTTTTGTTTTGTTTTTGTTTTGTTTTTTGTCTGTTTTGTTTTGTTTTTGTTATTCTTGAAATTGTAGTCATTAATGCCTCTACCTAAAATAACTTTCAGTATCTTTTGTAATGTTGGTTTGGTGGTCATGAATTTTTTCAGATGTTGTTTCTCATAAAAATAATTTATTTCACCATGAATTTTGAAAGAAAGTTCCGTAGCATACATCAATTTTGGTTAGAAGTTGTTTTCTTTCACAACTTGAAATATTTCACTCCAGGCTCTTCTTTTCTTAAAGTTTGTATTGAAAAGTCTGACATGATTCTGATGGGCTTTACTTTATTGGTGATCTCTTTTCTCTAACAACTTGCATTCTGTCTTGTACTGAGTTTCTAGGATCTTGATTATTATATATTAGGGTATAGATTTATTTTGGTTTTTTTATTTTGAAGTAAAACACAATGAAAACAATGGTACAAAATTTCAAAATGTCAGGAGAGTTACAATGGTGAGTACATTGTGTATTGTTATAGTGAGTATAATTGCTAATATTACAAGATATAGGCATGAAAAATTGGTCAAGCAGTATAGGAACAAACCTTTCTTTCCAATGAACTAATAGCAATTAGCAATATAACTATGTTAACTATGGATAATCTGAATTTCAGATTCTTTTCCCATGGTTAGGAAAATTTCTACTAACACTTTGCAAATAGTTTATTTTATGTCATTTGTACTGACTCCTGCTTTTTCATTGACTCAAGTGATTCTTATGTTATTTCTCTTTTCATCATTGTGCAGTTATTAAACATATATTTCCTGATCTTTTGTTATTTTCAAGAGATCTTTCCTCTCATGATTGGTAGTGATGATCTTGTCTTCAAGGACTAAAAATCTGTCTTCAGTTTCATTCCAGTGATTTTGCAGCATTTCAGTGGAATTTTAGTTTCCTGTATATTTGTTTGAGTCAATTCATGCATTCTGTTTCTTTAGTGTATTAATCATTCACTGTTTTCATCTTCTTTGCTTCATCTATATTTTAATCTGGCTGCACTCTAGATTTGCAGAACAATTGCTTTATAAATGTTGACATTTCTTTTTTTACATGAAAGATTATTTATGATGTGATTTCTTCTATAGCCTCATGGATTTGCTTTTCTATTAATTTCCTATCATTTCAGAAATTTCAGGAATGCCTTCCAATTTCTTTTGTGTTTATGTCTTCTGGACTTGCTATGGGTTGGATGGAGATCTGAGATTGCATTTTGATTTTATGTCTTGTCATTTTCTATTTCAAAAATTTTTTTCTGTCACAATCCTTGTGGGCTTTTGTAGCAGAGAGTTATATCACTAGTGTCAATGCCTCTCTAGGAAAAGCCTGTTCTTCAGTTTTCTGTGTGTAGGAGATTCTTGGCTTATGTCTGTTATAAAATGCTACCTTCCCAATTTCTTTTAATTTTTTTTTTTTTTTTTATCAGTACCAGGGATCGAACTCACAACTGCCTGCTTGCAAGGCAGGGTCTTATGTCGCTGAGTTAAATCCCCAGCCCCTACCTTCCCAATTTCTTAAGAGTGGGATATTGGTATTTGTTTGGCTCAATATCTTGTCCTTTGTTGAAGGACTGTAGTGAGGTTATTATTACAGAGCTTTCCAGTATTGCTACCTAAAGGAGAACAACTCATTAAACAAATATGACATCCTAGCCAACTAGGCTAGTAACTGCTAGTAAAATTAGCAGTAACAACAGTGTCAAGCACAATTTAGAAACTGACAAACTGTGGGAACTGTTGATTTTGTTGTTTATGGTTACAACATCAGGTTCTATAGTTATACTACAGAACCAATATGAATTAGGAATTTATATGCAAAATATTTCCATTGCTACAGTGGTTTTACCTTGTGGTGGGGAAATTTAGGGAATATAGTGCATAAAACACACTGGCAAGGAATTATAAGCAAGACTGGCAAAGCATGATCATACAGATTCTGAGAAACTAGAGAAAAGTGTAGAGAATAAACAATGAAAGATTATTTGAGGGATTATCTGAATTTGGACTCGGATTGGGGGATGTAATTGGTTTTCTGTGTTTGACATTCTGCCTGCTCATTTAGAAAAGAGAAAAGAAATATAGAGAGAAAGAAGGAAAAAATTGAGAGATGGTTACTAATGCTGGTTACTGATTCCTGGATCCTTCCAGAGTTGGTTGCTTGTCCTGTGGAGGCCTCAGTCACCTGCTGGCTTCTACCATTATTGTGCTTTCAGACTTTTCACATGACTAATTTTACCTATCCACCTGTGTGCATTATTGGGAGCCTACTGTGTCACTGAAGTCCCCTTCTGGTCTCTGGGAATTTCCTAGCCATTCAACTCTGTCATGACAGGAGTGAGGAGAGGGGTTATTCTACCCCCACTGCCTTTCAGGTAGATTTCCATGGTTGTCAAGAGACAATGGAAGGGCCCCCTCTACTCTGCATGGCTTATCTGGGTTCCAGCAGTGGGCAAGAGATAGTGGGAGGGGTTCCTCTTCCAGACACAGCTTTTCTCACATTTTTAACCTCTCCTAAATCTCATTTAAAATGATAGATTCTCCTGCCTTCTTCTCCTCCTTTGGAGTTGAGATCGTCTCTATAACTTCTTGCTGTGGAGAGAGTACTCAGAATTCTGAATTGCGGGGGGAGCACATTTGCCCAGTTATGATGAGACATTTGACATCACATACTGCATAACTGTATTGCAAGACATCACTTATTTATCAAGTTAAAATTTATGAAAAATGTTTACTTCTCTTGTGGAGCACTTACAAAACAAATTATTTGCAATCCAAGATTTTACTGTATATGTCAAAATATATAAAGGAGTTTGTAAACACATCAAATTAAATATATCTGATAAGTAAGATATTAACCATCAGGGAATAAATATTAGTGAACTTTAGAAAGAACAAAGGAAGCTGATAAGCTAAAATGCAGAGGGAAAGAATGAATGAAAATAGAATACGTTTTCAATGAGCAAGGAGACAAAAATCAAATGACTTCTAAAAGAGTAATTTGGAAGCACAGAAGGAAAAAGAAAGTTCAGAAAAAAATATTTCAAAGCATAACATGCACATATTTTAAATCCATGAGTGTTGTAAATGTTTGTACACAATATAAAGCATCTCAAGAAGATTGAAATCCTCCAAAGTCACAAAACAACATATGTCATTTTAGAAATTAATAAAAATATTGGTAATCAACTAAGCATAGTAGTGTCCCCCTGTAACTGCAGCACTCTGGGATGCTGAGGTGGGATGATCAGGAATTGTGAGCCCAACTTGTATAAAAATTAGTGAGATGCTGCCTCAAAAAAGGGAAAACTGGTTTGGGGTATTATTCAGTTCCGTGGACCTGGGTTCAATTTTAAGTACTGAAAAAGAAAAAAGAAAGAAAGATAAAAAGGAACAAAAGAAGAAAGAAAAAAAGTAAATAACCTGAAAAAAATCATCAATCAATTTGATTTAACTAATATTTATGGAACAACTAACAAAAAACAATAGAATGAATGTTATTCAAAAATACACATGCAGCACTCATCAAAATGGATTGCACTCATACCATATCAAAAATCTCACTAAGTGTAAAGAGTTGTAACAACACAACACATTCACTGATCACAAAGGGCTGACATACATCCTCAGTAGTGCCCAGTGATCAGGAAAATCCTCAAATATTTGGAATATAAAGCATATACACACTTGTTAATCTTCGATGTATCAAAGAAGTCATAATTTACAAAGTATTTCATATGAAATGAATATGAAAAGACAATATGTCAAAAATTCTGGGGCACAGCTATCATTAAGTATGTATACGAGTACGTGTGTGTGTGAGAGAGAGAGAAAGAGAGAAAGAGAGAGAGAGAGAGAGAGAGAGAGAGAGAGAGAGAGAGAAACAGAGAGAGACACAGAGAGAGAAATTGTGGATGACATACACCCTTCAAGGGCACGTTCTACTTCCGGCTTCCTGCTCAGTACTTCCTACTTACTGCACTGATTCCCCACCACTCGAAGTTTACTCCACATTCTGCTGTGATGTCACCAACTGATTGACCCTTTGATGAGGTTAGTACCCCCCTCTAATCCTACATCTGAATATTGCTGAATTGAGGGGAGAAAAGGGGAGAGGGAGATATGCAGGAGAAACAAATCAAATAGAACAGTACTGTAAGCTAAAGATCAACAAAATTATTCCTTTTTAAATAAAAGACAAGACAGAAAATGCTTCAGGCTTTGTGGGGTAGGTGTAGTAACCTATAGTGCAGTAGGTATAGCAACTTTTCAACTCTAATTGTAGTGTGAAAACAGTCATGGGCAAATAAGTAGATAAATGAATATGACTATACTGTAACAGAACTACATTTATCATCACAGAAAACTGAAGTTCTTAGGATTTTCATGTCAGGGAATCTTTTGAAATTTTAATTCTAGCCTATCTGTATTAATTTGAAGCTTTGGATAATAACCAAACATATGTACACAGTGCATAATGAGAAAATCAGGGCATTTAGTATTTCCAGCTCTTTTAATAGTAGCATTTTTTCTGTATTAGAAACCTTTAAATATTATTCTTCCTTTGAATTTTTTCTCAAATGTGAAAAGCTTAATAAAAAAAAAAACCTACCCTTAGCTACCATAACATCCACAAACCTGCTGGAGCCTGGATGTGTTCTGTGATGCATTTTGTCCAACCTGTTCTAAGCTTACAAGTAGAAAAAGTAGGGGAAATTAAACAAAAGTATATACAAATAATGAGGCAATAGAAGACAAAAACAACACAATTGCTATTAGAAAGACAATAAACATCAGCAGAGCCACAAATTTGTTTTGTAAAAGCCTAAGTAAAATTTAAAAATATAACTGATTAGTCAAGAAAATATGGAAGGAAGGAATATTGATATTATGAATGAAAATATATAATAACAGATCCTATGAATATTAAACAGATAACACCATAGGTATGAAATAGTTTCTTTGATATTTTTTATGTTATGTGTGTAATGGGTAAACTACTTGAAAGATATAGACATTACAAAAAACTCATTTCATGGGAAGGAATTGTTCAAAAGGAAATAGGAACTGGGATAGGGGAAGGGGAAAGGGAAAAAATAAAGTTAGTTATACTACCAGTTTCTCTTGGCTCACTGAAAAAAATTGTTTGCACTAATATTGTTTGGAGAATTTTTAAGCCTATATTTTGTACTCTACTCAGCTACTTTGAAGATAATAATATGAAATGTATTGACTATTGTTACTCTGCTATTATTTTATTACGAAATTTTGGTGTATGTTTTCCACACAATAAAAAGAGTCTTTATTTCAGTAACTTTTCTAAAAGACAAAACTTTGGTTCAACATAAATTTTATTAAATATTTACGGAAAATTTCAATATAATTGCATGTCATATAGTTGGTGCAGAAATAATTCCCATTTTATAGTCCCAGAAACACTGTCATCTTCAAATTCATTTTAATTCAGATTCCTAAAGGAATTTTGGGGACACATCATTATTATGACAACAAAGCTCATATGAATAGTACATTAACCTGATTCCAAATTCAGACAAAAAAATAATACATGATAATGTATACTACACAATAACATGGCTTATGAACAGATATAAATATTATTAATTAAATTTTAGTTAATAAAATTAATATATATTATTAATAATAGACCAGAATGAAGCACAGTTTATTAGTTGAACCCATGAAAATCAATTGCTGTAATTTACTATATCACAAGTTTAATAAGCAATCATTTCTGTAGATGCAAAAAAATAATTTGACAGAAGATAATAACAACCCAGTAAAAAAATTTCAATGGATTAACAAATTAAAATTTTCTCAAATTGACAAAGAATATATATAAGCAATTAATTTTTTACTATTAAGAATAGTAAGCACTGTAGTATTATATATACTTTCTATATATACTCTTAATAGTACAAAACTAATTGTTATCCTTTTAAGATCAGGAAAAAAATAAGAATTTTGCTCTCAACCTTCTTATTTAATATTATATTTCAGTCCACACAGAAGGCAATGTAGATTTGACAGAACGTCATGAAACTCTTGTTATTGTAGGTGATTTATTATAGCAGAAAATCTTATAGAATGTGAAAAAAATTTACTAGAACAAGTTTTCAAGACATAGGGTTTGCTAAAATTAATTGCATTTCTTTGAGTATGCAATGAAAAATTTGAAACTGAAATGTAAATAAATTCAGCACTACTTAGAAAAAAATGAAATGGTATTATTTTATGAATGTACACAAGATGTTTGTCATTTTATCAAATATAAACTTCTACTATTTTTGAGAAAAATCAAAGTATATCCGAACTTATGTGGGTATTAGTTCTTTAAAATTTGATCATTAGACTCAGTATAACCCAAATCATATCCAACAGAATTTTATGGTTAGAAACTGACATATTGCGGTCAACCTTCCTTTTGCATTGTACAAGACTCAGAATTGGGTAAACATGGTTTTAAAAATAGCACTTAAAGGATAACCTACACTTATTATAATACTACTGTAAACATGGTATTGCAGTACAGTGCCCACATAGACACCTAGACCTATGAAGCAGAATAGAAAGTTCCAAAATAGACAAGAATAAATATAAGGAATTAATTTTTGCAAAGCAGTTAAAGTAATTCAAGGGAGAAAGAATAATACTTTCAATAAAGTATTCTGGCAAAATGGACATAATTTGTCCCGTCTATCATATTAGAGTGAAAAATTCTCTCTTTACTCTAAGTACAGAACCCCCAGATTGTAAGTGAAATAAAATACAAGCATGAACTTTGTCATGTTTTTATCCAGCATCTTTGCTACACATAATGATCACATTCATCACAGGGCATTTATACGTGTGTGTGCTGTCTTGATTCTCCTTGTTTTCCCATTCCCTTCCACTACTTTCATCTCTTTTCTTCTGTTCTCTTTTATTTTCCTTTTCCCTCCATTTCATCCTCTCTCCCCATTTACTTTTCCCCTTCTCATTTAAATTTTTTTTTACTAATTTGTCATTTTTAGACATTTATTATTTAAGAAACAGTAAATGTGAATGCTAAGAAACAAATAAAAACTTCTGCGATTTCTAATGCAAAAATTGCAATAAAGGACACCCTTAAAATTTGTTTTCTTTTAAAATTTTATTTAAGGAGAAAAAGCAAAAAAGCAGAAAAAGGGTACAAGTTATACAGAATTTCAGAAAAAATAAACATTAGGAAATCACTAATTTATAGATGACATATTGTCATCTTAGAAATAGTTGTTCAAGTTACAAAATTAAAGCATATAAAGTGGACATTCAAACAGCGAGACTGCAAAAAGTTCTGTTCAATGATCCAACAAAACTCAGTAATATGGTTATCTATCTTATACACTTAAATATACATGCAGTTATATCCTTTAGAGTACTTTCTTTTCCTCTCTTTTGTACAATGACAGTTACACATTTTGGGTTTTATTACTTCCACAGTTCTTACTACTTTCTTTGAAGAGAATAAAACCAAATGTGATGTAACAAAACAGAGCCAGTCAAATCAAAAGGATGGGCATAATACACACTGTAAAAACATAATACAAGGTGATCAACAATGGTTAACATAATGCCTCTTGTTATCCAGTAAAGAACAAAACCAATAAAACCAAAACATTGGAGACATTACAGGTCTTCAAAAGAAGATAACAGTCAAACCAGAATGGGCGTCATAATGAATCTTATTGTCTTCACAGTTGTTGCCTATACTCTCAAACTTGGTAGTATCAAGCAAAACAGGATAGAAGAAAATCATTCAAAACAAGATGGTGAGAGCAATACAGGGTTTCAAATCAAGTTAATAGGAAATCAAAGTGGGTTACTATAATATATCCTGCTATTTTTTAATTTATTTTTCCCTTAATTAAAAGGATAAAAATAAAAAAGTAAATAATAAAAAACGGAGATTGAGATAAAAGAGGGCATAACAACAAAACAGCACAGGTCAAAACATAACCATTTAAGCAAAATAGTGTTTCACCACAAGATAATCCTAACATAAAAGCAGTTACCATAGTGTCTCTTTGCTTGAAATGTTTGAGTATAACTTACAGTATACTTTGAGTATACTGTAGCATCAAACATATCAAGACAATGTAAAACCTTTCAAGGGAATGACAGCATTACAGGGTATTTAGAATCAATTAACAAAAAATGAACGATGGTTTCTGTATAATCTCCTTGTCTATAAAAGTTTTTGTTTATATTATCACATATAATACAATCCAATAAGATACAACATGTTAAGATCGATGGAGACAGAAGAACTAAAGCTTGATGGGACTTCAAAACAAGAGGATATTAAATCAGCACTAGCTATTATGACATCTTGTTTTCTCCAAAATAGCTGTTCTTAACATCTAACCTCCTCTGCCTCATTTCTGTTGAGCTTTTTTTCTGTCATTAGTTGACAGTTTGTCTTCTTCAATTTGCTTTCTGCTCCATTCATTGTGTCCTCTCTGCCACTGTTTCTGAAATCTTGGTATTTTTCATTTTTAGAATATCCTGCAGTAATCTCTATAGAGTTGAATTGGTGTTTGCAAATTCCCCTAGTTCCTCTATATCCTGGAAGCACCTTGTTTTTCCATCAATTTCTAGGGAAGGTTGTGCAGGATATATCAGTCTTGGCTGGAGGTTATTATCTTTCAAAGCTTGAATTATTTCCCCTCACGCTGTTTGTGTTTTGATGGTTTGTGCCCAGAAGTCTGCTATAATTCTGATGGCTGTTCCTTTGTAAATGCTCTGTTTCTTGTCTCTGATGGCTTTGAATATTCTGTTCTTATATTGGATTTCTGGAATTTTGATTATTATATGCCTGGGTGTAGCTCTGTTTGGGTTGTAGGTGGCTGAGGTCCTGTTTGCCTCATACATCTGAGTATCTTTACCTTTTGCTAAATTAGGGAAATTCTGATGGATTATTTCTGTGAATAGCTTTTGTAGTTCATTTGTTTGTGTCACTACTTCTTTTATGTTCTTAATTCTTAAGTTATAGATCCTCTTATCACCTTCTAGCCTTTGTATTATTGCTGTTTGTTTCTTTGTTATTTTTAAGAAGTTTTGACCTTACAAATCTGTCCTCCAGTTCAGATAATCTATCCTTAGTTTCTTTCAAGCTGTTATGCCAGCTTTCAATAGAGTTTTTAGTTTCCTGGTAATCTCTTTGAATCTGCTTCACATATTCTATGTTTTCTCTGTTTTCTCCATCGAACAATTCTCTCCTTTTTTTCTGTTCTTCCATTCCACTATCTATGTTTTCTTGGGCAGTACTTAGCATTTCTCTAACTATTCTACTTATATTTGCTTTATTTCGTTAAATACTTCACTTTTGAACTCATCAATGAAGCTCCAGAGATATTGCTTTATGTCTATTGGTGCTGTGCCTGATATTGCATGTTTTCTGTCCTCATTCTCCTTTGCATTTTCCTTTCCTGGATCAGTGTTCTCAGGATTAGGGACTGAGGACCCCTTCTTGTTGTTCCCTCTTCCCATACTTTATGTTCCTTCCATACAAGCATATATAGGAGGTCCAGTTTTATGTTTTTCTTTGCCAGTTACAGTTTGTTTGAATCTGCCAGCTAGGTGTTCCTACCCACTGCAGTTTACTAGGAAGACACAGAACTAGGCAACCTCTACTGGGCACCCTCCTTAAGGTCAACCTTCTGAAGGCTTCACTGCTAGGGTGCACCGTCAGGTGCTGGGACCTGGTTTGGACTAGCCTACTGGATCTTAGTCCGTGGCAACACCCAGGCCAAGCACTCCCCACCAATCCTGCTTGAGAAAGGAATATGCGACTAAAGTCACTGCAGCGTCCTCTTCTGGCTAGTCTGCCTGGTCCCAGAATGTTTTCTGTTGGAGCCTCCTAGTCTATGGAAGAGCCTCTGTTCCTCTCACTCACCGCAGGTCGATGCTGGGCACCCCACCAATCCCGCTCTCATGTCCATTTGCTGATTCCCGCTCTCAGAGCTTTCGCGCATCTCTCTCCCTGTTGTGCCGATTCAGACGCAGCAGTGGCAGGAAACTTAAATCACAGCTTCCAGTGGCATGGGTTCCAGCTTCTGCACTGCGATTTTATCTGTTCTGGTTATAGCACCAAGATTGCATTTCCAGTTGGTTTCTGTCAACTTAGTTCATTCCTGGGTTGGCAGGGAATATCTCCCTTTGCTTAGGACTACTCACACTGCACCATTCCTGGATTGTAACCTGGCAATCTCAGAGAGCCTTCATAGCTGCTGTTATCCATCCACCATGTTCTCCTGGAAGTCCCTCATTCTTAAAATTTGAATAGGCACATCATAAACAGGAAAAAAAATTGTTAGCAAAGTACTTATCTGTAGGAAGATTTATACCAGTAGGAAGACTGATCTAAAAATATAACAAATACTTAAAATTCAGAACTTCTATTATAGAAAAAAGACACATGCTGTGAGCCCCTCTTGTAACTCTCTGCTCTTCTGTTTCAAACACACTCATGTCATCATCCTTCTTCTCCCTGCAGCAGTTCTGGAGTCCTCTTTCCTGAGTGTGCTTAGCTGCACTGCCCTGGCTGCCTTGATATCATGAAGGGATTTAACAGATTTCCCTTTCATAGTTCCTTGATTTGGGGGAAGGGCCAGGAGTTGTATGGTGCTGGATCCAATGATTGAGGTGGATGAGGACACAGCATCATGTTTTTATGAGTCTGCTATTCTGATGTATGGTGGAGAACTTCTAGATCCCCTGTAGAAAGAGGCAAGGACCATAGGATGAGTGTGTTCAAAATGGGGGGGGGGGGAGAATTTTGAAGGCAAATTCTTGGTACTATGTCTTCTATTATCATAATTTTATATAAGCACTTACCGTGTACTTGTTTTATACTAAGCTATTATGATTTAATGGTAAGGGATTAAAGAGGAATACTATGAATAGACATTTTAACAGCAGTGATGCATTTAGAAAATAACTGTGTGAGATGTTTAACAAATTTAGTTACTGACAAAAAATGCTAACTATTTCCACAAGACACTGATGAATTTCTTTTAAAAAGTAATTTCTAGCTTTGGCAAGAGCATGAAACAATAAGAAATGATGGCACCTCAACAATTTCTTCTCCTACCCAGAGGGTCTGGGGGCTGCCAAGAGTTGGGTTCCAGGACAACATGGCACACAAATAACAGTAGCCATGGAGGCTTTCTGAGATTACCAGTTTAGAATCCAGGAGTGGTGCCATGTGAGGAGTCCTACATGAGAGATGTACCCTGCTGACCCAGGAATGAACTAAGCTGAGAGAAACCAACTGGAAATGCAATCCTGATGCTATAACAGGAACAGATAAAATCTCAGTGCAGAAGCTGGATCCCGTGCCATTGGAAGCTGGGATTTGAATTTCCTGCTGCAGATACTGCGTCCCAATCTGCACGGCAGGTAGAGAGATGTGCAAAAGCTCTGAGAGCGGTAATGGGCGAACCAAACGATGTTGAGAGCGGGACTGGCAGGGAACCCTGCATCAACCTGCGGTGAGAAATGAGGACCCTTTCATAGACTAGGAGGCTCCAACAGAGGACATTCTGGGAACGAGCAGACTAGCCAGAACAGGGCCCTGCAGTGACTTTAGTCTCATATTCCCCTCTCAAGCAGGAGTGGTGAGGAGCACTTGGCCTGGTGATGCCGTGGACTAAGATCCAGTAGGCTAGCTCAAATCAGGTCCCTGCGCCTGGCGGTGCACCCTAGCAGTGAAGCATTCAGTATGTTGACCTGGAGGGGCAGGCCCAGCAGAGGCTGCCCAGGTCTCTGTCTCCCGAGTACTCTGTAATGGGCGGGAACACCTAGCTGGAGGATTCAAACAAACTGTAACAGACAAAGAGAAAAAAAAAAAAGCTGGGCCTCCTACATATGCTTGTATGGAAGGAACAAAAAAGTATGGGAAAAGGGAGCAACAAGAAAGGGTCCTCAGTCCCTAATCCTGAGAACACTGATCCAGGAAAGGTAAATGCAAAAGAGAATGAAGACAGAAAACATGCAATATTAGACATGGCACCTACAGACATAAAGCAGTATCTCCGGAGCCTCATAGACAAGTTCAAAAATGAAGTATTTAATGAAATAAAGCAAGAAATAAGTAGAATAGTTAGAGAAGTGCTAAGCACCACCCAAGAAAAAAAAGATGGTGGAATGGAAGAACAGAAAAAAAGGAGAGAATTATTTGATGGAGAAAATAGAGAAAACATAGAATAGGTGAAGTGGATTCAAAGAGATTACCAGGAAACTAAAAACTCTATTGAAAGCTGGCATAACAGCTTGAAAGAAACTAAGGATAGATTATCTGAACTGGAGGACAAATTTGTAAGGTGAGAGCAAGAAATGAAAAACTTCTTAAATATAACAAGAAAACAAATAGCAATAATACAAAGACTAGAAGATGATAAAGAGGATCTGTAACTTAAGAACTAAGAGCATAAAAGAAGAAGTAGGGACTCAAACAAATGAACTACAAAAGCTATTCACAGAAATAATCCATCAGAATTTCCCTAATTCAGCAAAACGGAAAGATATTCAGGTGTATGAGGCATACAGGACCCCAGCCACCTACAACCCAAACAGAGCTACACCCAGGCATATAATAATCAAAATTCCAGAAATCCAATATAAGAACAGAATATTCAAAGCCATCAGAGACAAGAAAGAGATCACTTACAAGGGAACAGCCATCAGAATTATAGCAGACTTCTGGGCACAAACCATCAAATCACAAACAGCGTGGGGGGAAATAATTCAAGCTTTGAAAGATAATAACCTCCAGCCAAGATTGATATATTCTGCACAACCTTCCCTAGAAATTGATGGACAAACAAGGTGCTTCCAGGATAAAGAGGAACTAGGGGAATTTGCAACCACTAATTCAACTTTATAGAGATTACTGCAGGATATTCTAAAAGTGAAAAATACCAAGATTCCAGAAACAGTGGCAGAGAGGCCACAATGAGTGGAGCAGAAAGCGAAATGAAGAGGACAAACTGACAACTAATGACAGAAAAAAATCTCAACAGAAATGAGGCAGAGAAGATTGGATGGTAGGAACAGCCGTTTTGGAGAAAACAAGACATCATAATAGCTAGTGCTGATTTAATATCCTCTTGTTTTGAAGTCCCATCAAGCTTTTGTTCTTCTGTCTCCCTCGGTTTTAATGTGTCGTAACTTATTGGATTTTATTATATGTGATAATATAAATAAAAACTTTTATAGACAAGGAGCTTATACAGAAACCATTGTTCATTTTCTGTTAGTTGATTCTAAATACCCTGTAATACTGTCATTCTGTTGAACGGTTTTACATTGTCTTGATATGTTTGATGCTACAGTGTACGAAGTTATACCCAAAGATTTTAAGGGAAGAAACACTATGGTAACTACTATTATGTTGAGATTATCTTGTGGTGAAACACTGTTTTGCTTAAATGGCTATGTTTTGACCTGCGTTGTTTTGTTGTTATGCCCTCTTTTTTATCTCAATCTCCTTTTTATTTTCTACTTTTTAATTTTATCCTTTTAATTAAGGGAAAATAAATAAAAAATAGCAGGATTATATTATAGCAACGCACTTTGATTTCCTATTAACTTGATTTGAAATCCTGTATTGCTCTCACCATCTTGTTTTGACTCATTTTCCTCTATTCTGTTATGCTTGATAGTACCAAGTTTGAAAGTATAGGCAACAACTATGAAGACAATAAGATTCATTGTGATGCCTATTCTGGTTGACTATTATCTTCTTTTCAAGTCCTCTAATGTGTCCAACGTTTTGGTTTTATTGGTCTTATTCTTTATGGTTTTGTTCAATTTTATTATAACTGATGATATAGGCAATTCTATTTAAGATAACAAGAGGCATTATGGTAACCATTGTTGATCACCTTGTAGTATGTTTTTACATTATGTATTATGTCCATCCTTTTGATTTGACTGACTCTGTCCTGGTATGTCACATTTGGTTTTACTTTCTTAAAAAAAAAAAGTAATAAGAACTGTGGGAGCAATAAAACCCAAAATGTGTAATTTTCATTGTACAAAAGAAAGGAAAAGAAAGTTCTCTAAAAACATAAGTGCATATATAGTTATGTGTGTAAGATAGATAACTGTATTACTCAGTTTTTTTGGATCACTGAACAAAACTGTTTGCAGTCTCACTGTTTGTAAGTCCCCTCTATATGCTTTAATTTTGTAACTTCAACAACTATTTCTAAGATGACAATATGTAATTAACTAGTGATTTCTTATTGTTTATTTTTTCTGAAATTCTGTATAACTTGTATCCTTTTTCTGTTTTTCTCTTTTTTCTCCTTAAATAAAATTAAAAAAAAAAAAAACAACTAAAACAACAGGGAAAAAAAAGAGTTGGAATGAGCACTCCCTCTCCCCAAAGGACCTCATCAAGTTGTGGGAACCTTGGTGACCCTTACACCAATCAGAGGACTTGAGGGCCTTGAGACCCCTTTTCTTACCCAGAGGATCTTGGCAGGCTGGAGCGAGCATGGTTGAACCTTCCCTGCACCAGGAGAACCCCAGTCAGGCCAGCAAGAGTGTCAGTGAGGCCACCTCCCTTCAGAGAACCTCAGCTGTGCCTGCAAGATCCCCACTGACACAGTAGAGTTCTGGCTGTGGTGCACACCATGAATAGGTATGTCTGACAGTCAAGAAACTTCTGAATCAGTAATAATGATATGAGCAGAGTTGGTTCACATAAATACTCATAAGCTAGTAAGCACAGGAAGAATCTAGGACTCACTCAACTACCCTGCATGAGGAATTGAGGTGAGTGGCCCTCTCCCTTACTCTGTGAAATCCAGCAACTGGGTGAGTGCCAGCAATATAGTAGGACACCGACTAAGATGCATGTGACACAAGCAAGACTAGTGAGATTTAGAAGACTGAAATACAAACCAAGAGATGAAAATGACCAGATGAAAAAGCAAAATGCAATCTCAGACATCTAGCCCATTGTGAAAAACTACAGGAGACATCACATAGAATACATTGGAAAATACACACCTACAATTTCTGAAAAAAATAGCAAGCAAAGAAATAAGTACATGAAGCTATAGAGGAAATTACATGAGAAATATTTCAGATAAAAAAAGAAATTGCTACTTTAGAGGAAAAATTGCTCAGCATTGTTAGAGAAGACATATGTAGAAAATATAGAAACATAGGAAAATGATTGAAATATTGAATAAACAATATGGAAAAAATTAGAAAGCATGAAATAGGTTCAGAGAGATACCAAAGAAATTGAACATTCCACTGAAAGCTGGCAAGTCCAGTTGAATGAAATGGAAGGTACACTTTCAGACCTTGAAGATGGGACAGCAGCTAGTGATCACAAAAGGAAAGATCTCTTAAAAATAATAAAGGACAGGGCTTCTGGTAAAGATGGCAGCTAGATAAGAGCAGATTACAGAGGTTCCCTGAGATAGTCAACTTAGATGCCGAAATAACACAGCGAGGGGAATCCCAGACAGAGGGAGATGAATCCTCTCAACGCAGGAAGAAACTAAAGTAAAAAGAACCAGTCAAACATGTAGTCCCAATGCTACTATTGGAACAGCTAAGATTCAGTGCTCCTGCTGCAGTGCTTGCCCAAACTCATGTGGCTGAGAGTCATCGAGTTGCCCAAAATCCCACTGCTTTGGCTCACTAGAATTGCAGTTGCACTGAAGTGCAGTCACACTGAAGTTGGAGGTCGGTGAGCCCAATGGAGAACAGAGCAGGCAAGGGACCTGCATCGACCTGTGGTGAGTGCCTGGAATAAAACCTTTCCTTGGAAAAGGGTGTCATTTCAACAGGACAACATTTGGGAATCAGGCAGGACTTGCAAGAACAAGGAACAGTAGTGACTTCAGTCAGTTGTTTCCTTCCCAGATAAGATTGGTGGGGGTAGGTGGGGTATGAATGGCTTGGGTCACATCCCTGGTTGAGACTCAATAAGTTGTCCCAACCCAATTCCCTATGTGTGACACACACTAATGCAGTGCAGGCCTCAGCAGGTTGACTGACCTGGAGAGGAGGGGCCAGCATACACTACCTCTGTTTGCACTTCAATAGCAAATGGGAGTGGGCAGGATCACGTAGCCAACATGATTCAGAGGAACCGTAACCAACAAAGAAAGGGGGGACCTCCTGTACACACCTGTATGGAAGAAACAAAAAATATGAGATGGGGAAGCAACAAGAAAAAGTCCCCAGCCCCCAACCCTGAGAACACTGACTCAGGAAAGAGAAATACAAAAGAGATTGAGGACAGTAAACATGTAATTTGAGACATGGCATCAGTGGACAAAAAGAGATGTCTTTGGACCTCATAGATGAGTTCAAAAGTGAAATAGTTAGCCAAGGAAAGCAAGATATAAGCAGATTAATAAAATAAAGGCTAAGCACTTCTCAAGAAGACACAGATAGAAGAGTGGAAGAGCACAAAACAAGAAGAGAATAGTTTGATGAAGAATGTAAAGAAAACATAGAATACATGAAGCAGGTTCAAAGAGATTACCAGGAAATAAAAAACTCCATTGAAAGCTGGCAAAACTGCTTGAAAGAAACTAAGGATTGATTATCCAAACTGGAGGACAGGTTTGCAATGTGGGATCATGAAAGAAAAATTTCTTAAAAATAACAAGGAAACAAGCAGTAACAATACAAAGGCTAGAAGATGACAAGAGGATCTATAACTTAAGAATAAAGAATGTGAATGAAGAAGCAGGGGTACAAACAAAGAAACTACAAAGGCTATTCATGGAAATAATTGAGGAAAACTTCCCAAACATAGGAAAACAAAATGATATTCAGATGTATAAGGCATACAGAATTCCAGCCACCTACAACCAAAACAGCGCTACACCCAGGCATATAATAATGAAGATCTCAGAATTTCAGTATAAGAACAAAATATTAAAAGGAACAGATTACCTATAAAGGAAAACCCATCAAAATCATGACAGACTTCTCGACACAGACAATGAAATCAAGAAGATCTTGGAGCAAAGTATTCCAAGCCCTGAAAGATAATAACCTCCAGCCCAGATTAATGTACCCTGGAAAAATTTCTCTAGAAATTAATGGAGAAACAAGATGTTCCAAGACAAAGAGGAACTTGGGAAATTCGTAACCACCAATCCAACTGTACAGAGAATACTCCAGGGCATTCTAGTGAGAGAGAAAAGTACCAGGATTCCAGGAACAGTGGCAGAGAAGCCTCAATGAATGGAGCAGAAAGTGGAATGAAGAAGAAAAGCAGACAACTAATGGCAGAAAAAGAGCACAACAGAAATGAGCCAGAGAAGGTTGGCTATAATCTCTAATATAGATGGCTTTGATACACTAAGAGAGAGAGGTAGAGAGAGAGAGAGAGAGAGAGAGAGAGAGAGAGAGAGAGAGAAACAGATAGAGTAGATCAGCAGGTAGGGTCCACCTAATTGTTCTTTATAAGAAATATGATTAACCTGAAAAAGAGTATATCGACCAAAAATCAAATATGTGAAAACCATGCTCTATGTAACAGGGAACCAGAGAGAAATAGGGGCAACTAGACCAGTATTTGTGGATAGATTGGGAAGACAGGTGTTAATAGGTAAATGAATACAACTACAGATCAAGTCCAGGAGGGAGAAAGTTTGGAACCACTTAGGTAAATAGCAGGCTGCCCCTAATCTACAAACAGAGGGTGCTAGTGAGACCCAGTGCACCCTGGGGGAGTGAAAGGGGAAGAATAGTCTTTAGAAAGACAGCAGAAGATATTGTTAATGGTGTATCAGGTTTTAAAACCCATATTACTCACATCACTCTGCTTAGATAGATTTTATTCTCTCCCAGTTGTCTTCTTGCATTAGATCTGAGGGCACAAACTGGTATCCCAAAAATATCAGGATGTAGTACAGTAATCATCTTTAATTTCCTATTGACTTAATCTGGAGCCCTGTATAACTTATACTATTTTATCATGACTGGTCTTAGTTAAATCTGGTTTGTTTGATTGCTGTTTGGTATTGACAGATTTTATTCAAAACTGTTGTGATTGATAATATCAAGCCTGAGAGTATAGACAACTACACTAAAAATGACAAGATTCACTATCATACCCATTCTGGTTTGATTAATACCTGTTTTTGAAGTTTTACACTATCTAAAAAGTTGTGTTTTATTAGTATTTTATGTACTGCTGTATTAAAATATACTGTCTGATGAGATAGCTAATTATATTGAAGACAACAAGAGACAACACAGTAACCATGGTAGAACTCCTTGTACAGTGGTTTTATATGTCTTTTTCATTTCATGTGTTTATATGAATATGTTTTGTCTTGTCTTGCTTTGTTTTATTTCTCCCTCTAATATAGAAAGGATAGAAATACATGTTAAGACCCATGCATGAGTAGAACCTATAAACAGTTTACAAGAACTGATCTTCTAACCTATGCTGAAATGAACAAATATGGATAACTGGATGTATGTTTAAGTGTGTAGGATTGATAACCATATTACTAAGTTTTTGATGGATAGTTGAACAGGACTGTTTGCAGTCTTGCTGTTTGAGTCCTCACTTTATATGTTTCACTTTTGTATCTTGAACAACTATTTGTAAGAGAACAATATGTAATCATCTGCTAGTGATTTCTTAGTTTATTTTTTCTTTGAAAGTATGTATTATTTCTACCCATTTTCTGTTTTGTGTAGTCTTTCTTTAAATAAAATTTTAAAAAAGCAAAGGACCATGAAATAGAAATTCAAACGCTCCGAGATGATGCAAAGAAAAACAATATAAACATGATAGATGTCAATGAAAAGGCAAGAATCAACAAGTGATATATTTTAAAAAGCTATTAGGAGGAATTATAGCAGAACATTTCCCAAGCATGGAAACACAATCTGACACACCGATAAATAAGACATATAGAATGCTAAACAGTCAAAACTAAAATAAATGTATACTCAGACATATAATAATCAAGATACCAGAAATTCAGCACAAAAACTATATTAAAAGCTGTTAGAGAAAAGAAACTGATCATCTATAAAAGAAAGCAAATTAGAATCATGGTTGACTTCTCAAAACAAACCCTCAAGTCAAGGAGAGCTTGGAGTGAAGTTTTTCAAGCCCTGAAAGAAAACAACTACCAACCCAGATTGATGTATCCTGAAAGATTATCTTTCAAAATTCGTAGTGAAATAAGATACTCCTTGTCACAGAACAACTGAAGAAATTCATGTCCACCAAACCAATCTAGAAAGAATATTGAAAGACATTCTAGATAGAGATACAAAAATGACCATAATTCCCAGAACAACTTCGGAAATAAACCACCAGTCAGGGCAAGCAACTAAACATAGGTGAAGTTCAGGGAACCAATAATAGAAAAATAAATGACAAAAGTAAACCAATACGTATCAGTTGTACTCATCAATGTATATGTTCTTAGTTCAACAATCAAAAGAAACATTGGCAGAATGGATCAAGAAATAAGATTCAACAATTTAATTCAAGAAGAAACTCATAGACTGAAAATCAAAATATGGAGAACAATACTCCATGAAATTGGATTCCAGAAAATATCAAGAGTAGATATTGTTTGTAGATAATGTGAACTACAACCAAAAAACGATTAAAAGAGATTTTTTAAAAAGGTTACTACATACTTGCTAGAGGAAAAATTCAAGAAGAAGAGATAATTGTAAATATATGTGCACCAAGTACAGGGGCACAGAATTGTTTTAGACAAATATTAATAGACATCAAAAATCAAGCAATAACACAATTGTAATGGGGGACATTAATACCCTATTGTCACAAAGATATCAACTGTATAAAAAGTGAGTAAAGGACAAAACTGGGTCAAACTTGGGCTTATCAGACATGTATAGTGTTCCACCCAATACATCAGAATACACATTCCTCTCAGATGCACATAGGACATTCTTTAAAATGGACCATATACTGGTCTATAGAACATGCTTAAATAAATGCAGAGGGTCAAAGTTTTTGAACCAAAAATGCAGATGAATTGAAATTAATCAACATAACAATGGATGTAAAAGACATGTGCACAGAAAATTACAGTACTCTGATAAAAATTGAATAAGATATCATAAAATGGAAAATATCCTTTGCTCATGGATAGGAAGAACCCACAATGTGTAAAACACCATATGCACAAAACTGCTATACAGATTTAATATAATCATGATGAAAATATAATTAGCATACATCACAGATCTAGAGAAAGCAGCACTAAAATTCTTTTAAAAACAGAAGATATCTAAAATAGCAAAGGTAATTGTAGGCAACAGGGAAAAGCAGGAGACATCACAATTAAAATTATACTACGAAGCTACTGTGATAAAATCAGCATGGTACTAGCCAAAAAAATAACAGTTAAGGAAAAAAAAATACTGGAGGAGTAGAGGAACAGATTAGAAGATGCGGACACAACTACAGAAACCCTAAGTCAACTTATCTTTTACAAAGTTTCTAAACACGTTTGCTGATAGAAAGATAGCCTATTTAATAAATGATGCTGGAAAAATTAGCTTTGCACTTGCCAAAGGCTAAAACCTGACACAGGACTATCATAGTGCAATAAGCTAAAGTCAAAATGGATCATACATCTCTATGTTAAAACAAAAACACTAAATCTACTGGCAGAAATGTTAGGTAGAAATCTTGAAGACCTAGGGGTAGGCAGGGAGTTCATGAACAAAACACAAACTGCATGGGAAGTACTTCCCAGAATTAATAATTTGGATCTCATCTTATTAAAAGGCTTTTGCACATCAAAGAAAATCACCAACAGAGTTAAAAGACAAACCACATAATAGGAAAAAATTTTAGTTAACTGTGCCTCAGATCAGGACTTTTATCTAGAACATATAAAGAATTCAAAAAAAAAATCAGGTGCCTCAAATTCAAAGACCTGATCCAAAATGGGAATCTGAGATGAATACACATTTATTTCTCAGATGAAGAAAAACAAACAACAAATAAATGTATGAAAAAAATGTTCAACATCACTGATCATTTGACAAATGCAAATTAAAACAATACTGAGATTCCATCTCACCCCAGAAAAAGTAACTATCATCAAGAAATCAACCAGCAGCGAAAGCTGCTGGAACTCTGGGGAAAAGGAATCTTTTCCACTGTTGGTAGGGGTGTACAGTCACACAGTGCAGTCACTGTGGAAATCAGTCTGGAGAGTCCTCAAAAAACCAGGATTAGAGGTCCCATTCAACCTGGCTATTCCTCTTCTTGGTATTTCCCCAGAAGAACAAAAAATACCACACCACAACGATATATGTGCACCCTTGTTTATAGCAGTACAATTCATAATAGCTACATCTTGAAAACAGCCCAAAGGCCCAACAACTGAAGAATGAATTAAAACAAAAATGTAGTATTTTATACAATGGAATGCTACTAAGCTAGAAAGAAGAAAAATTTGAGATTTTATAGGTAAATGGATGCAACTTTGAGACCAAACACAAAAGTGAAATAAATCAGACTCACATGTGAAAACATCACATTGTCTCCCTGGTGTGATAAGTTCTCAAATGTGCAACAGACATTGTGAAATGGTAAGAAACTATTCAGAAGGAAAAAGGAACTAGGATGAGTGAAAGGGCTGACAGTGAGAAAAAGGGAAAAATGGGAATCCATTGTATTATTAGTGTCTCTTATTGGATTAAAAAAGGAAAGTTTGTGCTAATATGAACTGAAGAAAATGTTTTGTCCATATGTGTTACCCTGAGCAACTACTTTAAAGATAATAGTATGTAATATATTAACTTGTGTTATTATGCTTTTATTTCATTATGAAATTTTGTTTTGTCTTTTTTCCATAAAATAAAATTTTATGACAATTACTTGATTTTTAAAAAATAAAAAATATACCAGGATTCAAATTCTCATCCTACACTTAACACTTTCTTGCATTACGTCTTCTTATTGCAACTGACTTTCATTTTCCTGTGTTCTGTACCATTGCACATAATGATTAAAACTTATTATTTTTTACATATGTTCTTTGGCATGCATATAGAGTATTTCATTTAATGTTCATATTATCTGTTGCTGTCATTACCTCATAATATCAATAATGCTGCTGTTAATCTTTTTCTATTCTTTTGATCATTTAATATAATGCAACTACTGTCTCTTTCCAATGTCTAGTAAAATTATCTAGGTAGAAGACTGCTTTCATTTTTTAAACTTTTACTATTTTAGTACATCTCTGAAGTGCATAAGGTTTGCATTCAGCTAGGAAATAGGTGCATGTGTTTAACACGGCCTAATTCTTTGCAATTCCCTCCCTTCCTACCCAACCTGCCTCCTTTCTCTTTTAAATCCCCTTTCTCTATTTTCATTCTTATTATTATTTTAGCTCATATTTGTAACATGTAATGTTCACACTCAAGATAAGTTTTGTCTTAATATTTTATTCATTTCTAATAATGTGATGTGAAGTATAAGCACAGTCATTAGTGGTTTTAAACAGACATTGTTTCTGGCTGATTTTATCACTTCAATTCCTTAAAAATGTATTTTGCACACCAAATGTTGCCACCTGTCTTATCCTGGAATCACAGTCTAGTTGGGACTATCAAAATAATTAGTAAAAACAATACTAAATTGAGACTCAGTTTTGCTATAAATTAGTGATAGAGTTGAATATGGTGCTGCATCCTTGTATTCCCAGCACTGGGTGGTCTGGGGCAGGAGGACTGTTGTGAGTGAGATTGAGTCCAACCTGATCTACCTACAGATTTTCAAGGCCAGTATGAACTACATAGTGAGATCCTGTCTCAAAAAACAAAAAAGCTATTTGTGATATAACTCTAGAAGGTTAGATTTATCATCAATGTTTCCATTGAGCACAATTAAGATCTTTTGTGATATTAGAGGTTAGCCAGTCTACCTGTTTAAAAATATTAAGATTTCTTGGACTTAATGGAATTGCTTATAGAGTGCTAAATTCATCCCCAGAAAAAGGTAATTTTATTTTTACACATTGGGAAAAATATCTTTAAAAGCAATATGAAAGTCTAGTTCAATTTAAAAATGGTATAGAAGAGTACAAAAGTTAAGCAAATTTGTGTGCCATGGTGATGGATTGATAGATTAAAAGAGAGAGAAAAGAGAGGAATGTGAGACAAACAAGAAGAGGAGGAAAAGGGATGGGAAGTAGGAAGAAATCCAGGAGAAGAAGGAAGGAGCGAGCTAGAGGTTAGGAGAGCGGGTATGGCAGACTGACCTGGGTTCTAGTGTTGACGCTTCCTGCTTCTCCGGATCCCATGTTATCTTAACTGTTCTCTCTGAACCCTTTTGTCGTAGCAAAGACCTCACATATTTATCAGGACACGTGCATGTGCATGTGTGTGTGTGTGTCTACTACTGAGGACTGAACTCAAGGCCTTCACACTGATCTACACTCTCTGCCTTTTTCTTATCTTATTATTATTTTCTTATTTTTTACTTTGAGGCAGGATCTTGCTAAGCCACCAAGTTACTCAAGTGGCGCATCAACTTTTGTTCATCCTGCCTCAGCCTGCAGATGTCCTGGCATTACAGGTGTGTACCACCACGCCCCATTTTAAATTCTATGAGAGCAACTGGTAATACAAGTGTGGTTTGCATGCTGAAAAGTTCAAGCTCAGGGCAGGTTATTGTTATTTGGAGCAGTTGTGGACCTTTTGTGGTCACAGGGAAAGGGTTCCACTTACTTGCTGACTCGATATTAGATCTATTTTTTTCTTCCCTGTCTGTCTTCTGCACAGGGGCTTCCAGATCATCAGATTTTCCAAGTTTCTCAGACATCTGTATGAAGAAGCACATTCAGACCTCCCTGTACTGGCACAAACAGGGCTGTTCCCAGCATTCAGTATTGTCTGCTCTGTTTGTTTCCCACATGGGCTTCCAGGAGCATGTGCATCACAATGGTATCCAACCTGTACCCCACCTGCATCCTACCTGCATCCCATCTGCATTCCACCTGCATCCCACCTGTATCCCACTTGCATCCCATCTGCATTCCACATGTATTCCACCTGCATCCCATCTGCATTCTACCTACATCCCACCTGCATGCACAGGAAGTTTGAGCCAGCACCAATATTGGTCAACAAGGAGGCAAAGATACAGAAAAGAAATCTCACTTGCCCAAAATGAAGTAAATTCACCCATGCTTGTAATTATCATTGTATTCTTTGCACATATTAATACTTATTTTGACACACTGTTTATAGGTAAGATTTCACTGACAAAGACCATATAAGAAATATACAAATTAAATTAAAGCCTTTATATTAATCCAATCATTTATATCTAAGCTGAGAACTCTTGCCTCTTCCAGTGTGTTTTATTGAAATTACTTTTAAACAGAAAAATATTGCCACTGTAGTAATCCCTAGTTGGAATGTTGTTTAAATGCTGGGCTTCAATTTTCCTTCATATCATCAAAAATGTTAATGTAATCAGTGACTCTGCTAAATGCCAATAGTGAATTATTTAAATAGAAATCAAGAGAGCAATCCCACTTCTAATAGCTATTGCTACTATTTTCAGTATGCAAAGCATAAGTGACAACGTTTCCCATTGCTAAAATGCTTAGTTGTCACTTTTTCTCCTGGAAGAAGTAATTCATCAGCTTTGGAAAAATGTTCTTGCACCTGATATAATTTTACCTTTCTGAAAGAAAAACATGTCAGTGTGGCCCTTCTAGGTATAGTAATTTGATTTTTTTTTTAAAAAAAATCATGTACATTTAAATTACCAGAAAATTTAATGGCACATTGCCAACTTTACTGAAATGAGATGCAATATGAAATTAAGGGGGAAAAAAAAAGCAAAGTTATAAATGAAATGAGGCAGAATGTGAAATGAAAGCGTCCATTCCCAAACCTCTAGTTAAGACTTGGGTGAACACAAGTACCTCCAAAGCTTCTCACCCTCGTTATTTACTCTGGTCTTTATGGTGGTCATTTGTGTCTCACCCAGAACTACGTAATTACTTGCTGGATGGCACTGATGTTGGTAAAGTCTCCCACAGAGGCATGGTTCCTGTCACTATTTTCTTCTTTCCAAGCCGAACCTTTAAAATTAATTGCTGTGGTTTCATTGCTTGGTCTTAATGCAGTGAATCTTTGACTTGTCCTTGAGTCATGAGTGTGAGCAATGTGAAAGAATCATGATTATCATATATTTAAACAGATTTAGAAATTAATGAGCTAGAGGACATTAAAACAGTTCCTCATCATGAGCCTGATCTAAACTTTTCTGGGCAAATGTGGACATCTTTGGGGATCAAAATGAAATGTCCTATCTTTCTCAAAATTCCATGACCTTGGTAAACTCACTTCCTTGTGAAAACACTTGGAAACAGAGCCATGTAACACCACTAGCAAGATTATCTAATTAAAAATGTAGACATTTAGAATGTCAGCACTGGAAAGGGCTTCAGAATATATTTTGAACACTGACACCATTTTGTAAAAATGAAAATATGACACAGAGGTAAATAAAACTATAATTAATTATATAACTGTTTCACTCTTTGTAGGTGTAATTGAAGACCAGCAGTTTGCCAAATATGGTATTAATTGGTTATCCTCCCAACAAAGAATATATATGCACATACCATGTGATACACTCTGGATAAAAATTAAAATTTGGTAACATTTGTCCAGGGAAATATTGGAATATGAAATGGTTCTAGAATCTGACGTTGAAAATCAGGCAAAGATTAAAGAATAAAGAGAATAAAGCGAGAAGGTAGAGTGAATCCTTTGAGAAGTGTGTTCTATGGATGAGAAACCAAGGAATTAGAATTGTCCGTTAGCCACTAGGAATGATAAAGAAGATTTAAGCAAGGGGCTGTTCAACAAATAATTAAGGGAAGAACACTCCAGTAGTGAAGTGGAAGATGTATTGAAAGAGAGAACCGCTGAAAGCAACTGTGATCGTCTAAGGGCAGAGATCACATAAGCTGCAAGTTTTGTAACTGCATAAATACACTGATGTCCAGCAATAGAGATGGACAAGGCCATACTAGAGCATGTTTGCCAGAGTGGAAAACTTTGTTAGCAAGTCTCAGTTAATCACTTCAATTACAGTCCATTTGAATGGTCTGTCTTTTCCCCATGATTCTATGTCACTCTATTCTCTGGTCCAGTAATGAAAAAATAAGTTACCTCTTCCTTATCAAATCTTAGCTACATGTTTGGAAATATAGGCTGGCCAGGGGTTTTTTTTAATCAGAGTGGGGAAAGGCTGCATATAGGAAGCACAGTTAAAGTTAAGAGCATTATTTGAATAAGGACTAAATCATTTTTTTTTTCTGTTGTTTGCTCAGATGCTGGAGAAGATATGATGACATGAGACTGTGGTACTCCACAGCCTGAAGAAGATGAGCTAGAAAGAAGTAGAAGCCACAGAGAGTTTATCCTCCAGGATTATACTTACAAACTTTCCTCTATAAACTTTGTTTGTAGAGAAAACAACAGTTCCCTTATAATACCTGGGACACAGCATTGCTGCATAGTTTAAAACAGATAAATTGTTTGCAAAGGATTTTGAAACCATCTGCTTGCCCAAGGTGTTACTTTTGGAAATTTCTAATATGACAGCAGAAAGGCAGTATTTTGGTGCAGGGGACATTTAAAGTATTTTTTCTCTGAGTTCCTTCTCTCCTCATTCCTTTCTCTCACTTTTTCTCTTACCTAGTCTTTGCTCTCACTCTACTTTGTTTTGAATTCCTGTATTCATCCCTTGCTTTTCTATGCCAAGCCAAAGGCAGTGGTTCCTAATTTCAGGAAGACTATAGGATGCACTCTAGGGAAGGAGACATTTGAACACTTGCAAGCACTATGAGGATGAGTCAGGGAGGACCTGCTTTTTCTAAGGCAGAAGAATGGAGTTACCTTTTCCTCTTGATGCACCCGTGTTTCTTCCATTTGCCATAGCACTCCCCACTGCTGAGCATGTGTTTGGGGTTCTCTTTGCCATCTTGAAATGAGAAACAGAAGTGGAGAGAGTCCTGCTATTAAGGAATTCTTTCTCAGGTGCTTTGCTGTTGCTGAGACAAAATACCTAACATCAGAAACTTAAAGGAAAGGAGATATATTTTGGTTCGTGCTTTTAGGGAGTCCAGTATGTGGTTGGCTGGCTGGAAGGCAGGAAAGATATGGCACAGGAAAGCCGCCCATCCATGGTGACCAGGAGGCAGAGAAAAGGGAGGAGCCAAAGAAAACAATACACTCCTCCAAGTCACACCCCAGGAACCAACTCCAAACAAGGACACGTTCCAATAGCATATTCTGCCTTGAATCCATCAGTGAAAGAATCCAATCACCTTGCAACAGCCCCAGCTCTGAACACATGAGACTTTTGGGGTACATCTGTATCTAAACTGTTAACAATTCATAAAGGTGATAGGCTAGGCGTTCAACTACAGATATATAAAGCTATTGGTACTTCAAAGATTTAGTTGGCCCAAACTCTTCTTTATTGTTCTTGTAATTTAAATTCCCCAAATATAGCAAATTAGTTACAACGCAGATTCCAGTGCAATTTCATGTAAGCCATGATAAGAGTATTAATTTTTTTGTCTTTTTGAGACACGGTTTTGTGAGGCAGTTCAGACTCACTTTATAACCAGGATGGTCTCGAACTTGCAATGATCCTCCTGCCTCATCCTCCCGAGGGATAGGATTACAGGAGTGCCCACCACTCCTGGCAAAGAACATTAAATTTAACATGCTCAGATCCATTCACTGAGAGAATCATTTGCCCAAGGTCACAGAGGTTGAATCACTCAGACCACCCACTTCATCTCTGATCTATTTCCTGTAAGCCAAATTCTCCCACAAATTATTTAAACATACAGTTTCCCCAAAATAAAGATTCTAACATAAATTATCTGTTTATATAGTATGCATAAACCAAGATATTAAGTCTTACAGAGAATGTCTTTAGCAAAAATTGTTTTAAAATATGTTATTAATACATGTTCATCACATTTCTGTCTGTGCTGTCTGGTTCAAATTCTCACAATTACTGAATGCTGACTGGAGGTAGGATTTGCATATGGTAGCACCTCTGAAATTAGTAAGGGGAAAATTTCATCATATTCAGAAAAAGTTTTACACAAGACTGAACATTTTTAGAGACACGCATTTCCTTTTCCAATGCAAAATAATATGATTCTTTATCAGTCATAACCAGTTGCAAGTTATTTAACTGTCCTTCAAATATACAGAAATGTTCATGGTATTTATTTGTAGAGAAGGCCACTAATTCACATTATCTTCTTTTGAATGTAGGAGATGATGAATATAATTTCCAATACCAATCAGAAAAACACCTGGCTTTAACATCTCAATGAACCTTTCATCATCTTTGTTTCTAGCCTTCAAAGTCATTATTTGCTGGGTTTTCTTTGTTCTCACTTATACAAGAATAATGTCACTCCAACTCTAATCTTTGAGAGAAGAAAATGATCTCGCAGATTATGATACTGATCCTCGTAAACTTAAATAACTGTGAAAGGTCAGATCATCAACGTATGGAACCAGGGTGTCTCAATGCATAGATGGCTCTGTCCGCACCACAGTGAGGATTCTATGTTGCTCAAAACTCCTTATGCAGAATGCTGGGGAAACTCATGCCCCTAAATATCCCTCAGCAGGCCACTGTCTGGAGAACTCTCAAGTCCAGACCTTGATGGTCACTGGGTTTGGAGGATGTGTGTTTCCCGATGTCACTTACTTAAATTCCTTATGCTAATTAGAGGTCAGGACATTTGTATCTGATGTAGCCAATGGAAAACAGATACACTGTGCAGAAGGATGATTTTTCAGGTCTGGGAGTTTGTCACTGAGGCATTTATCTGTTAGCAAAGCTCAAGCCTGCTCAACTTTAACACCCTGCCCAGAGTGGGAAGCCCTGTGTTATCAAAATCTTTACATTAATTTGTTGTCTTCACATAACCAGACCGAGGTTTGTCTTCAACCAGTTTTGCCTCTTACAGGTGTCAATCACTGACTTACAGGCTATTCTTCACCAATAGATTTAAGATCCGTAAATGAGTAAGCAGTGCTTTGGAGAAAGAGCTACAACTTCCACCAGTAATTAAATAGTGAGCATAGCGTTTGAAGCTTCCAAGTATTTTTTTTTTCTCTCACCTAATCAAATTGTCCCACATTCTGCAATTTTCATGTTATACCATCTGGAATACCATACATAACAATCCTAAAGAAAAACATAGTCAATAGTGTACAAATTGATTGGGGTTCAAGTTAAGTTGTGAAAGTATTTTAAATCAAAACAATGGTTCAAATCTTTCATAAGTGGTTCAGAATCCTTCACTGCTTATAGTCATCTCTTTTAGCCCATAGACTCACACTGAGTAAGTGTTTGAAAAATTTTGGTGAAGTTTTCTGCTCTTATTAAATTTTTATATTTATTCATCCATTTAGCATGCATTTCACATTTACTTGTGTCAGATTCTGTGCTGATATGAGAAACTGAGAAGGAAAGAAACTCTTGACTTTCTGGCACTCATATTGTCACAAGAAATAAATATTTAAAAAGATATATCTTGGTATAATTTTCCAAAAAATATAACTAAGTTACCATTTAACATCTTTTATATGCAGAGAATGAAAAATTTGAAAGTCAAAATTCTATTCCTTAAAGAAGGTGGTCACCTGTCTGAAAACTAAAGCGTATTTATTGAGTTGTAAAGAGATGGTAGCCAAGGAAATACAAGAAATGGAAATGTATAGTGAATTTGTTAAGAACTAACATAAAGACACACTGCTATAACCTCTCACAATACTCGCTGTATCTTTGGACACACTCATCCCATCATCCTTGCCACTTTCTGCAGCAGCTCTGGAGTCCTCCTTCCTGGGGGTCTTTCCAGTTATGATTTTAAAAAAGTGACTGTTGCTACCTAGCACCAGCCAGCCAAAAGGCAGCTCAGAAAAGCATAGTATTGTGTCCCCATCCACCTCGGGCACCAGATCTCATAATTCCCAAAGTCACAATGACCATAAAAGGGAAATGCATTCATCAGCAAGGACAGGGCCCCTGTCTTCCATTTCAGGAAGGGGAGGATTCTGCAATTCATAATTTCCAGCTAGCAGAGGCAGCCAGCATGATCATGTTTAGAATGATCAGTATTTTTTAATTGGTCTGTCACACTCACCAGTCCCTTTTTGCTCCATGGTAAACACCCTCTTTTTCCTTTTAAAATTCTAAGTGCAGATCAAAGTTCAGTTCAGTTCATGCTTGGCCCTCTTCAGGAAGGCAGTCATAACTGACTAAAATCTATCCTCATCCTTTTACCCAGTCTTAAGCTTTGTCACTGACACAGACAAGATGCCAGGTTTGCCATGTATCTCTGCTTCTCATCACCACACCCTAAAAAGTAGGTGTCACTTTTTATCTTTTCTCCTTTTCTTTATTGTTTTCTATGTATGACCCAGGTAATTAAAGGATGTGTGCCTCAAATCTCGGTGCAATTTATTTTGCCAACTGGAAGGCATGCTTCCAAAAGCTCCTAGTTCAAGGCAGCAACTGTCAAGTGCAAACAAAGTAAACCAATATAGATATGTGGCTGCATGATTTATAATCTAGATTTGGCATTGGGAAACCTTGGGTGTGTGTAGACAAGCTCTTGGGAACAAGGCTCAATTCATCCCTTTGGTCTGTAATTCAAATTCTTCCAGAGATAAATGGATGCTTTTGTCTGTGTCATGAAATTTTATCAAATACATGTTCAGATAACACATCAGGAAGGAGATAATTGAAGCGTAGCACTTCTTTCCTCTAATTACTATTAGCTACATCTGCAGGTGATTTCAGTCTCATTGGAATATTAGTGGAATAGACATTGGTACCCATTGTCAGGCAATTAGGAGCTTGGTGAGTGACATTAAGGATCGCTGTGGTACCCTGCTCAGTTTTGTCAGACGTCTGCTTCCTTTGGCTCAACTTACTCTTTTGATTATGCTGTAGAAAACATTTCCATTTCACCCCATTCTTTTGTCTTCCCTTCTACAGTCTTATGACTTGAACACTCTTCTCTGAATTCACTATTTCATTCATTTTATTTCTATTAGTGTGAAAACTGAACATACAAATAAAAAATATTAATGCATACCCAACTGAAATAAAGTTGAGAGGCCAAGGGGAGAAAGCACCTGGGTCACAAATAATCACCCCAGGACCTGCCCTGATGAGTCAATGCACTTGAACAGGGTGTGTTGTCTTTCAAACCATGAGTACCCATCAGTGGCACTGCCTGTTATGAGCTTTTCAGAGTAACTGCTAGCTGTGAATGGTGGCACAGGCCTGTAATCCCAGCGTCTGGGAGGCTGAGGCAAGAGGATTGTTGTAAGTTCAAGACCAGTCTGGCCTACAAAGTGAGGTCAAGGCCAGCCTAAACTGCACAGTGAGGTCCTATCTCATACAGAAGAAGAAAAAGAAAAAACCTTCGTAATAACTGCAATCAGCAGAGTTGTTAGTTTCCTCAAAAACGTGTGCATTTTTCTTCACAAATGTCTCAAATTTGTCTTTGTTCTTGGGTACGTGAGAGTCACGCTGGGGCCTGTATTAGTGTCCCAGAATATAATGCAATTCTTTCTTTTCCAAAAAATTTCTGTTTTGAAGATTCTTCCCTGTGTTTTGTTTTTACTTTGAAACTGATTAACCTTGATGATTAAAAGTCCTGCTTTGATATATTAACTTTTGTCTACTGAAAAAAATAGTTTTGTTTATCTTAATCACTAAAATCATTTTATAGATTAGAAAAGTTAGTCTTGAAAAATAAGATGGAATTAAAGAAAACAGAAAAGACAGAAACAACTGAAAAGAGAACTAAGATATGAAGAAATCAGGGAACTTTTACAGTCACTAAGCTGGTAGGTACTGACGTCCATACAGTTCCCTTTAGACTGTATCATTTACTAACTCAGACACACAGTATTATTTGTACAACATTGTAGGTGTGGATAGGGTAGCAAAATGTTATTTTAAGCAATGGAACCATATTTATTATTGAGAGAAATTATCTTTCATTACAAAATACCTCTCAAATAGAAGGATATAATCGATCTCTAATGAGCAATACACAAAAAAGAGAAAAGTACTCAAGTTAGAACTGAGAATGTTACTTAGAGGTGGAAAATATGTAGTAAAAGATAAAAACAAGTCAGAGAGAAGAGTGTAGGGAAGGGGTTTGAACTCAACTTTAGAATTTTATGAAGTAAATTTCACAAACAAAAACACTCACTATATATGGACTGATGTCTTCTCCTCAATTACATCTGCAGTTCACCTGAAATAATTGCTTGATGTATTGGTCTGTTCATTCTTGCTATAACAACATACCTGAATCCAGTAATAAAAAGGGTTTCTCTCAGCTCGTGGTTGGGGGCAGACAGTCCAAGGTTGAGCAGATTCACCTTTTTATCCAGCCATGAAGACCCCTTGACTTGAAACAGCACAGTGTACAAAGAGCGGGAAGCAGTTGCTTGCAGAAAGGGTGGACTGGCTTTCAAAGCACTAACCTGGGTCCAGTGAAAATGACATCAATCCCTTCTAGGGGCACAGTCCCCTCTTTCCAGCAGGGCCCATTCCTTTTAGGACACACCATGTCTGGACATTACAACACTCAAGACATAACTTTCTGTACATAGCCTTTTTCAGACACATAGATCATATCCAAATCGTACTAACTTGAACTTCCAGGAATTAATTCCTCCAGGATCTAGGATTTGGCCTCCTCCTATAACCCAAGGTCTCTGTACTTAAGGCAAAGCTTTCCGCCTCAGGCAGACACTTGGGCACCAAGAAATCAATGTTCGTTTTGCTCAGGCCATAGAATGTCCTGAAGCTCAGTTAATCCCAGGATGTGGATGACATCTTACCCCTGTTTCTCTCTCACTTTTCAAGGAGGCCTGACCCATAAGACAGCAGTAATTGCAGTGAGTCAGAGATGGAGTGCTGCCATGAAGCCTGTGGGGGGGCACCGGCAATGTTCATCATCATTGTTACTGTGTGTAACTTCTTATTCTTAGTGTTTTGATGAGCAAAACATGTTGATGAAATTGCCTGGCTGCGGGGATGGGGATTTAGCTCAGTGGCATAAGCACTTGCCTTGCAAGCTGGCAGTCATGAGTTCACAGATGCAAATTTGATTTATTTCACTTATGAGTATGGTTTCAAGCTGCGCCCATTTATTGATAAATATCTCAATGTGATCCTTCTTTATAGCTGAGTAGTACTCCATTGTATAGAAATACCACAACTTTTTTATCCATTCCTCAGTTGATGGACACTTGGGTTGTTTCCAAGATCTGGCAATTACAAATTGTGCTGCTATAAACATAGGTGCACATATATCACTGCGGTATGATGCTTTCAGTTCTTCTGGGAATATGCCTAGAAGTGGAATAGCTGGAACAAATGGGACTTCCAATCCCAGTTTTTTGAGAAATCTCCAGACTGACCTCCACAAAGGTTGTACCAGTCTACACTCCCACCAACAGTGTAGGAGAGTTCCTTTTTCCCCACAGCCTCTCCAGCACTTGTTGTTGTTGGTTTTCTTGATCCTGGCCATTCTTTCAGGATGGAATCTCAGTGTGGTTTTAATTTGCATTTTCCTAATGACCAATGATGATGAACATTTTTTCATGTATTTATTTGCCATTTGTATTTCTTCATCTGAGAAGTGTGTATTCATCTCAGATGCCCATTTTTGGATTGGGTATTTGAATTTTGGGGGTCTGAGTTTTTTTTTTTAATTCTTTATATGTTTTAGGCAAAAGTCCCTTGTCTGAGGGGGAGTTCACTAAGATTTTTTCCCAGTTTGTGGGTTTTCTTTTTACTATGTTGGAGATTTTTTTTTACTTGCAGAAACTTTTTAATAAGAGGTGGTCCCAGTTATTGATTCTGGGAAGTATTTCCTGTGTAGTTTGAGTCCTGTTCATGAATTCTCTGCCTACCCCTATGTCTTCAAGGTTTCCACCTAATATGTCTTCCAATAGATTTAGTGTTTCTGTTTTAATATTCAGATCTTTGACCCATTTAGATTTTAATTTAGTACATGGTGATAGACATGGGTCTAGCTTTAGTTTTCAGCAAATGCAGAGCCAGTTTTTCCAACACCATTTATTAAAGAGACTGTCGTTCTACCAGTGAACTTGCTTGGCTCCTTTATCAAAGGTGGTTGAGTGTGTTTGTAGTTGTGGTTGTATCTTCTAATCTATTCCATTGATCTTCAGCTCTGTTTTGATCCCAGTACCATGTTGATTTTACTACTGTTGCTTTGTAGTATAACTTCAAGTCAGGAATTTTGATGCCTCCTGCCTTGCCTTTGCTGCTTAGAATTGCCTTTGCTATTCTAGGTCTCTTCTGGTTCCAGATGAATTTTAGGAGTGATTTCTCTAGATCTATAAGGTATGTTGATGGTATTTTTGTTGGGATTGCATTGAATCTGTATAACAGTTTTGGGAGAATGGCCATTTTCACAATGTTTGTTCTTCCTATCCATGAGCAAGTGATGTCTTTCCATTTTCTGAGATCATCTTCAATTTCTTTTTTCAGTGTATTATAATTTTCCTTGTATAGGTCTTTCATTTCTTTTGTAAGAGTAATTCCTAAATATTTCATGTTTTTGGTTGCTAGTGTGAAGAGTGTGACTTTTCTTATTTCTCTCTCTGTGATTTTGTTGTTAGTGTATAGGAATGCTATTGATTTTTCAGTATCGATTTTGTGTCCAGCTACATTGCTGAATTTATTTATTATATCTAGGAGTCTTTCAGTGGAGTTTTGGGGGTCTTCTATGTAGAGTATCATATCATTTGCAAATAGTGATATTTTTTGTCTTTTTCATTTTTATCGGTACCAGGGATTGAACTCACGACTTACCAGTTTGCAAGGTAGGTGCTTATGCCACTGAGCTAAATCCCCATCCCCACAGCCAGGCAATTTCATCAACATGTTTTGCTCATCAAAACACTAAGAACAAGAAGTTACGCCCAGTAACAATGGTGGCTGCAACTTGACATCCAGACTACAAGCTGCAAATATATCTATATTGGCCTTCAAATTCATGTATTTAGAAACAGAGACAGAGATAAAAGTCTGCTCCTTAGTGATACCTTGTTTTCTACCATATCTTTGAACTGGAAAGTCTTTAATGTGTGTGCATATATTTTTTATTATTTTAAAGATAGTTTGAATTGTAATAACGAACTGAAAATCTAGCGGAAAACACAGTCACTCCAATACTTAAGAGAAAATTATGTTCAGCAGACTCAGATGCTATCACATGAGCAAGCTCTAGGTTTTCTGCCCATTTTCTACAAATAAAAATTCACCTGTTACAAATTTGGCAGTGAAGATACTTCATTTGTAGTTTTTTGAGCTTACACATTGTTCTGGAAAGAAAAATTAAAATTCAGCTCAATAATTGCAAATGTAAAATTTGAAGAATTTCCCAATGCCTTTGCAATGTGATTATAAATGATAGCAAGCAAAATAAAGCAAAAAATGAAGCATGGAATAGATTGATCAGAATTTTCAATCTTGGAAAATTCCAGCAAAATCTTAAATATTATTCTCACTGAGTTCTATGATCACAGAAGCCTCTTAAATGAACAATGGAAAGCATTAAAAAGTTACATCTCTCAAGTGGGCCACGTTGGCAGAGGCGCATAGTTCCAGCTACCAGGGAAGCTGAGGCAGGAGGATTACCTGAACCCACAAGTTTGAAATTACCTTTGGCATCAGAGTGAGACTTGCTTTCAAAAAATACGGGTATCTATTTAGTGTCTGAGTAATTAACACAGAATGTAGCTACATTGGAAGTTGATCCTGGGTGAACACAGGTAAAGCTCCATTTAAAACCACAATAAAGTCACATAAAAATACATACAACAGGTCAATAAGATTAGTTTTATTAGCTCCATCCAGGTGGGTATCTGTCTGTGTCCTAAAATCTCATATTCAGAGAGAAGAAGTCAGCGAGGAGCGCTGGCAACGGCGGCACTAGCACCAACCTCAAGTTGGTGGCCGGACTGCCTGAGCTTGATTCTGCATGGCGAGGTCGGTCAGACACGGAAGCTAGAGGTCTTCATTTATCTAGGAAGAAGCTGTTTGGACCAAGATAATCCCTTCTCCTCTTCGAGGAAAGAGGTCCACCCCCCAGGACTCATGGAGTGTTCTGTGCACCTGTTCACTCCTATATAATTTTTACTACAGTTCCTCATGTCTCTGTGAGTAAACCATGATAGTAATAATTACCACACACAAAAATGGCGATTTCGATAATTTTTTTCCTACAAAAATCTGGAAATAATTTCCTACTAATATCTGGAAATAGTTAAGACAGCCATGAGTGTTACATCATTAAAGGTGGTCATGAAAAAAATTGAATGATGGCAGATATCAATAACTGATCTAAAATATATTCTATTCATGTGGCTAATCCCACTTGTCATTTCGTTTCACTACGCGTGTCCATCCTGCAGTCCACGCCTGCTGGTTCCCACGCCTCAGTCTCCACATCTTCCTTTCCGAGTGCTTTGCCTCTGGCCCATCTTGCATTACCCTTCTCCCTCAACCTGGCCTTCTTCTGAAGCTCTGGACAGTTTTGCTGCTCTACAATTCAGGAAACTGAGAACAATATAAAGATATCAAAGAGGAAAAGTTGCATGAGGCTATAAACTCAACTCCCCAGAGGTATTTTTTTCAATGGAAAAATTAGCTGATGCCATCTGCTTAGGTCCTCATGACTGTCATCTGATTTCCAAGATTCCTCACCAGGGCACCTATCCTCCTCCTGAAATTAGAGTTTTGAGTCTTAATCTCTGCAACTAGGAAATAAAATGTGAACCCCCAGTCCTCCCAGCTATTCTCTTAGAAGAGCACAGACCAGGAGGAGACCCGGTGACAACCAGATTCTCTTGAGGTCTTAGGAGAGGCTGTACCTTAAGGAAGTCCAAGCATTATTTCAGCTGTCACCTACAGAGTGTCATCTTTTTCCTTTCTGGATTTTGCTTAGTACTTTTACTCTCAGAAAATAAAAAGTAAATGAAAATTTCCGCCATATTATTATGAATTAGTCACACTTGTATCAGTTTAGATAAAATTCTATTTACCTGCATCTCATTTAATTTGTAGAGTATCACTTCTGAAATGTGAAATTCACAAAATGTTAAGTGAAATTGAATTCTAATTTATAATTGTACTTTAAAAATATTTTGACTAGTAAGTACCCTTTCACAGTTCTCACTTATCTAAACACACAAACATCATACAAGAGAAAATATTACAAACATGAGAAATTAAATTTAAAAGGTAAATGTATGTAATATTGTTCTACCCAGAATACTTGCAAACAGATTGGTATTTGAAGTAACAAAATCTTATATTTTAGTGTGTTTAATATGATGAGGCACAGTCATGCCATCTTAAAAGAAAAGGAAGATAATTATTTTTTATGTTAAATAAGGTAGATATATTGTTCCCCCGTCTGATATGAGACGAGACCTGTGAATTAGATTACTGGAAATATAAAGCATAAGGTTCTCAAGGGCACAACAGCAGTTCAATGCTACATGAAATTGTTTTTTTAAGAATGTATTTTACAGTTCCTAAGGGCTCCATAGCTCACTAAACCCAAATTTCCAAAGCTCTCTTTTTCAATTTTGCCAGACATAATAATAGGCTTTAAGATGAGAATATGCTATTTACAACAAAATATACATATAAAAGCTTGCCAGTGTGTTGTAATTATGGAGATGGTGTATAAGAAGGAAAGGTTGTAACCTTTAATATGGAGCACAATTTAAAGAAGTTATTTATTCATGGTACTCCAAAGAGGAGGAACAAGAAGTCATTTCATGAAAAAAAAAAAATAGATTGTTTTCTAAACAAAGGTCAAATGTGAGTATAATATTTGCCTTGGCAATCAGTAATATACATCACTCCCTTGCCCAGAAAATGCCATTCTGTGATAGGTCAGTGTTAGGTATTTACATCCCATTTCTCATTGCAGTTAGCACATTTTTTACAAAGAAGAAGTCAATATTTTGGGAAATGTTTTCAAATTTCTATTATAAGTCAATCCCTTTAGCCTTAATTCTTCCCACTTGGTCCCCCCCCCAAACTTTTGTAATGTTTTCTGACAAATATTTACAAAGAAATAATAGTATACTATCATGAATTAATCTTGCCTTTGGAAGGGGATAGCTGAATATAAACTGTAATTTGACACTTTGATGGTGTGGTAACTTCAAGTAAGTTATTAACTTAATAGATTTTTTTTTGAGCCAGGGTCTCATTGTATAGTTCAGGCTGGTCTTGAACTCACTATATAGCCCAAGAAGGTTCCTGGCTATCTTCCTGCCTCAGTCTCCTGAGTATTGAAATTACACGTATGTATCACCATAATTGACCTTCATTAACTTAATGGATCTTCAATTCCGCTATTGTGACTTCTGTGAAACAATACATATAACAAAAATAAAGTTAGACCCAAGATTAGATAAAGAAGGCTGTGAATATTACCTACCTAAAAACTTTAATTATTTGGTTTTTTTCTTTTAAATTCATCCATACATTCATAATGGAAATGTTTTTAAAAGTATATTTTTAATGTTGACAGATACTTTTTATTGCTGAATTAGTGAAGAAATCATACATATTATCTATTTTTGTTATCTTACCTTAGAAAAGTTTCCTATGTCAGGAAATAATAAAGTATACTTGCAAATGTCTCAGATACAGTTTTTAAATTTAAGTTTTGTTAGTAGTAGTTCCCAACTCCTACCACCATGTAATGTCGGCTCCCTAGACAATTCCAGCCCAAGCATTCAGGAAATGCACTTGCTGCCTTCCAAACACTTTCTGGAAGCAAACTTGGAGATCGTTGCCATTTTCCAGGTGGATCATTAAGGTTTGTGGAGCTTTGGGCGTGTTTCTCTGGAGCATCTTGCTCTGTGGTCTGAGGTTCGCATGCTTCACAGAGTGTAATGAAAAGAGACTAATTACTGACACCCGTGAAACCCTGATTTTCAAACCTGATCTATTAAAGGAAAGAAACTACAAACAAAGGTGATAAACTTGTAAATTATATGGTTCAATATTTATGAAATTCTGGAAAAGGGACAACTGCAGGAATACAATCAATGTAGTTATGCCTGATACATTTACTGTAAGGGGGGCAAGAAACACTTTTGGAAGTAGTGATGGAAATAATGTGTTTTTTTAAAAATTGAGATTGGGCTTTCCAGAATATTTATTTGTTGGTACAATGGTAGAACTAAATTGTTATGGTTTCTACCTAGATGTTCCCCCAAAGCCCACTGAGCTCATAGATGGGGATATGCGGAAGTGATCAGATTATCAGGGTGTGATACTCATCAGTGGATTAATCCACTATTGAATTCGTACCTGAAAGTGATGTTGGGATGTGAAGTCAGGTTGGAGGAGGTGGCCAGTGGCACATGGTTTAAAAGGGACTATGTTCCCCCTCTTCCCTTGATCAGTCTGCCTCCTGCCAGTATACCATACGCTCTTCCTCCTCCACCATGCCCCTCTGTAATGCCTCCCTGCCTTGGAGCCAGCTGACTGTGGACTGAAAACTCTGCAAACTGTGAGCCCAAATAAACCTTTATTCCTTACAGTTGTGAGTGTCAGATGCATTGAAGAAGAAACTAAAGCACCTAAAGAAAAAGTATTATTTTCGTGTACTGAGTCTTAGAAACTTGACAAAACACCTTGAAGTTTAAAGAAATATTTACATAATAATAGCAAGTGTTTTGTCTCAAAGGATGTACATATGTGTTTATGTAAGTGTGTGTCTAATGCCTAGCCGACTGACAGTAATTCATTTTCTATTTGCAAATATAAACAAGGTAGGGAAGCAGCGCCTCATTTTAGGCAATATGCTAAGCTTGTATTTGGCAGCAATATTAAATAATGTTGGCGTGTTCTTTCCTGGGAATTTCACATTGTGAATATTCACTACCTTATCTGTTGTATTCTCTGCATATGTAAATGATCTCATAGCATAAGCTGAATGTACCTTTGAGAGAAGAATTAACCATCTGAAAATTTCAGCCTGTCTCCAGTTCCAGAGCTAGGAAGATTCATTGAGATTTAGTAACTTGGGCAAGGTTGTAAATCCACAAATTGGTGATGTTACAACAACAAATCAAGCTAAATCATTTGCTATCAAGGCTGAGTCATGATTAGCATGTCCATATTCCACTCACATTTTTCTGCATTAGAAAGTCACTTACAGGATGGTTGTGACTTAAAAGTCTAGGAGTCAGAACACAAAGAGTTTTAATCCATGTCATCTTTGATTCCAGTTTATAAGAAACTTCTTGTGGGATTTCTATGTCTTATACAGTAATGCTGCTCAGTGTAAAGTAATTGTGATTTAAGACATAGCTCAAAGGAAGATAAACCTTATACCAGTTTGAAATCTCATTTATTGTTGTGCTACAATTTTTCTTTCTTGCTTTTATTAGTGACAACATGAGAAATTTGGAGAAAAAGGAGGCTTATTAAAAACTGTTACTATTTTAATGAACAATTATCATTATTCTACTTTAGAAATCAATAAATAGAGACCTCTCACAGCACATTCAAGCCAAAAATCACAAAGGATTTCTTTTGGTAAGTGTCCATAAATAAATATCTAATTTAACAAATATTTTCATGTAGCAGATGATTTTTTTCTTATAAGTAGAAACAAATCAGTAACAAGGCTAATTTAGTAACCTAATATACAATATGAAGAACCCAAAATAATGAAGCACAATAATGTACAGACTCTGTCCATGGAAAATTGTGATAAGATACTAAGAAAGTGGGTCTGCTATCACACACTTGGAATTCCACCACTAAGGAGGCTGAGGCAGGAGTATTACACAAGTTTGGAGTCAGCAGGGTCTACATAGTAAGTTCAAGGCCAACCTGAGCTACAAAGTGGGACTCTGTCTCAACCTCTCCCCCTCACCAACAAAAGAGCCTAACTAAATGGAGAGATGGTTTATAATCATAAATTGTACCACTCAGTAATGTTTGAAGCATTACTTTTCCAAATGTAGAAATCCAGATAGCATGATGTTGCTGAAAAATACACAGGCATATGATGAACATGCCAGTGTGCCAGGATAGGTGGTGAGAAATAGCTTCATACAGACAGAGCTCACTGGTCCTCAATCCAAGGCAATTCAATGGACAAAGGACAGTTCTTAATAGAACTGATTTCAGAATCATTGCAAGTCTACGTGCTAAGCAAATAAAAAAAAAAAAAAAAACAACTCTGCCAAGACTGGAATGATGACACTTGCAAAGATACCTCAGAAAAGATAATAATATACTATAATATGTCCTTCTATACATCAATAAGTAACTTTAAAACTTCTTAGAGAAAACAAGAATAAATCTTGAGATCAGTGAACTTCATACTAGTAGTTAAATTTTGACACATTAAAAGCATAATATGTGAAAGAAAAAAGATAAATGAAAAATGAAAATTTTGCTCTGCAAAAGGCTGTTAAAAGATACACAAGATCAGCAACCTACTTGGAGAAACACATCCAGCATGACACTCTAACATTCAAGATACAAAAAATTTAACTCAACAATAGAAAAACAAATTTAGAATTGAAAAAATATCTGACTAGAAACTCCACAAGGAAGATATACAGAATTAAGTAAACATTTGAGAAGATGCTTATCATAGTGTTTCTTTAAGACATCACACGTTTAAAAAAAAATGACACCGGATTAACTCCAAAAAACAACAGCAGCGGTTCCTGGTAAAGATACGAAGCACTACAAATTCTCTTCATTGCTGATGAGAACATTAAATTACATGGCAACTTTAGAAAATGTTTGACAGTTTTTACAAAACTAATTTTTGTGTCATATATGATGCAGCAGACTTGCTCCTTGGTATTTAACCAGTTGATTTGAAAAATTAGGTAGGCATGGAAACCTCCATACAAAGGTTTATTTATAGTTCCAGAGCATGGAAGCAGTCAATACATCCTTCTATACACCAGTAAGTAAACTATGGTCTAACCGTGAACTGGAATATTACTGAGATATAAAAGACACTGAGGAGGGTAGATTTAATCTTGCAGAGGATAAAACTGGCAAACATTTCTACATATTCTACATCATCAAGATCATCAAGGTCAACATCAATAGTCATAAGATATCTGCACAGCATGTCCCCCCATCTAATGATCATCCAATCCATGAAGAAAACATCAGACAAGCCCAACTGAGCAGCCTTCTGCAAAGTGCCTAACTCAGATTCTCAGAACTGTCAATTTATACAGAAACTAAATCTGTAAAACTGCTATGGCCAAGTCGATCTGAAGGATATGATGTCAAATATGGTGAAGTATCCAGGATGTGATCCTGTAAGAAGAAAAGGGTGAAATAACATTGTGCAAAACAGAAGGGAGTCTGAATCAATTATCAGCTTTAGTTAGAATGTGTCACCAGTGTTTTTTAAAAATGAATGCATCATATTAATGCAAGATGCAAATGGCAGTGGAAACTATGAGGTTTATGGGAATTCTCTGTACTATATCATATTCTGTAATTCTAATACCACTTAACATAAAAATAGCCAATACAGAACATGGCAGAAATAAAACGATAAAAGTTTCATGGGCTTATAATATAAACAGAATACCGAGTAAGACAATGCATTAAAATCAACTCAATCATTAATTACATTAAATTTAAATTACTTTGGATTTAATGTAAATTGTTTTCTTGTTTTTTTTAAGATTCAAGTAACATTTTAGGTGAAAAAATTCAGTATATTGTTCCGACTTCATACTTATTGAATGATTCAGTATCTGAGTCGACAGTGTCATAGTTGATATCTTCATTTGAATGTCTTACACTTATTTCCAGGCTTACATAGATAAATGTGACAGTTTTATCACTCCACTTCTCTCAGTCTTGCTATTCCCAAGATTCACTGATTCTGCCTTTTGTTTGGTTTCCAGTGTCTACAGAAGTGTCTTGGAAATTCCCACAAAATCCCCTGTCCTGCGCTCTTGCATCTCTGCACTCTCACCAGCCTGAATCAAGCCACTGCTATCTCCCTGGGTCACTGCATTAACCTTTTTTCTTCCACTTTCCTTCACATTTTCTTAATTTTCCAAAGAGAAGCGAAGATTATCGCTTCCAACATAAATCAGATTATTTTAATTGCCTGCCTAAACCCCTTCATTGGCTTCCCATTCATTCAAGTAAAATCCAGTTTTGGCAAAGATCCACACACTGTCTGATTAATTTTAAATTATCATGTGTACTTTCTCCCCTTTCCTCTCTTCCTCATTAATTTTTTAAAAATAACAAAATATATGCCAGAAATATCTGTCCCTAGAGAACCCATTAATGAACCAATACATGCCAATCTTTTCTTTCTTTTCAGTCTGGAGTATATAAATTATTTCCAAATGAGAAGGACTACACAAAACTCGAGTGTACAGTCAGTTCTTGCTTCCTATGATCCCGTTATTTACTTTCACTGTTACTCAAAAGACAAGACACTAATAATCGATAGAAAATTTGCAAATTTCCATGATGTTTAAAAGAACTTGCATAGACATTAAAACTTCCCTTAGTGTCAATTCTACACAGAGAAAGAAATTAAAAAATTATGAAAAAATATATTTACCAATACACTATCACTTAAAATATTAAAAACATTTAAAAAACATTTCCTTTAAAAATAGCAAAAGTAGTTGGATCAGTGTTGTTTTTCTCCTTTTTCATAATTCATAAAACAGAGGAAACCTATGTACTATGCTTTGGAAACTTGACATACTTTTTTTTCTAAATTTCATCAGTTTCCATTACATTACAATTTTGAAATGGATAACACAATTTAACTTCTATCAAGAAAGAAGCCCAGTCCTGACAGATTCACTGATGAATTTTACAACAAATTTACGGAAGACCTAATGCCACTATCTCTGAAACTTCTTAATGAAACTGGAATGGAAGAAATACTCCCTAATTCATTGCTGAAAGCAAGTAGTACCCTGATATCAAAACCAGGGAAAGCCCCAACTAAGAAATAGAACCACAGCCAGACCTCACTAACGCACATAGATATAAAAATTCTCAATAACATACTGGCAAATGGGATGCAGCAAATCATCAAGAATATACACTATTACCAAACAGGATTCATGGCAGGTGTGCAAGGATGGTTCAACACACACAGATCAGTAAATGCTGTACACCATATCAACAGAGCCAAGACAAAAGCCATATGGTCATTTCAATAGATGCAGAAAATGTTTTTGACAAAATCTAGGATCCATTCATGAAAAAGAAATACTACAGAAAATAGGAATAGAGGGTCTTTATCTCAGTCTGATAAAAACCAACAAGCAACATCATACTAAATGGACAAAAGCTGAAAGCTTTCACTCTCAAGTCAGGAACAAGATGAAGATGTGCACTGTCATCACTCTTATTTCATATATTCCTGGAAATATTACCCAGAGCAATTAGACAAGAGAGAGAAATAAGAGGAATAATGGTAGAAAAAGAAAAGGTTAAATTATCATTGTTTGCACATTAAACGGTACTCTACCCAGAAGACACCCAAAACACCAGGATATTTCTGGTTTTGATGACAAAACTGAATCACATAAGCTGAATACAAAATTAATAGTGAAAAATCAATAACTACCTTGTACACAAATAACAAAGTCACTGAGAAAGAAATAAGGGAAACAGCAACTTTCATCGCAACACCATCCTCCCAAAAATGAAATACCTAGGAACCAATCTAATGACGAAAGCAAAAGACTTCTCTATTGAAAACTACAGGACTCTGAAAAAGAAGATTGAAGAGGATATCAGAAGGTGGAAGGATTCCCTTGTACTTGAGTAGTAAGAACCACCAATACAGTGAAATGGCCATATCGCCATGTAGATTTAATGCAATCCTGACCAAAATTCCAAGTGCGTATTCACAGAATTAGAGAAAACAATTCTAAAATTCATTTGGATCCAGAAGAGACCTAAAATATCAAAACAATTCTGGGCTACCAAAGCAAGGCAGAGGACATCACAATCCCCAACTTGAAATTATAATACAAAAACAGCATGGTACTGACCAAAAACAAACAGAACTGAGAAACAATGAAATATATTAAAAGATGCAGAAACAACTACAAATATACTCAGCCATCTTACCATTGACAAAAGAGCCAAACACCTTCACCGAAAGAAACATAACTGGTAAACTTGCTTTCCCTACGTCCAAGATTAAAACTAGACTCATATATTTCACTAAACTAAAATCAAAATGGATGAAATATCTGCATATTAAGACAAATACTAAATCTACTGGAAGATGTGCTAGGAAGAACTTTTGAAGACATAGCTATAGACAAAACTTTATGAACAAAACCCTGACTATATAGGAACTATTATCACAAAGAATCAACAACTGAGATATCATCATAGTGAAATGATTTGCTCAGCAAGGGAAACTCCCAACGAAGTTAAGATCTGACCCACTGTGTAGAAAAAAAATTTTCCTGGGTGTTCCTTAGAAAAAAGACTAATATCAAGAATATAAAAAGAGGCAAAATGAAAAAAAAAATCCCTCAAATTTAAAGTTCCAATAAAAAAACGGGCATCAAATGAATACACATTTCTCAGATGAAGAAATACAAATAAATAAATTTATGAAATAAAATTCAAATCATGAGCCATTCATGAAGTGCAAATTAAAACAATACTGAGACTCCATCTCACTCCAGAAAGAATGGTTATCATTAAGAAATCAAACAATAACAAATGCTGGCAGGGGAGTGGGAAAAAAGAATCTTTTTACAGTGTTGGTGGGAGTGTAGATTGGTGTAACCACTGCAGAAATCAGTGTGAAGATTCCTCAGTCTATTAGGATTAGAGGTCTTGTTTGAAACAGCTAGCTTCCCAAAAGAATTAAAAAGCATCATATCATAGTCATACATGCACAACCATGTTTATAGCAACAATGTTTGTAGCAGCAAAATCTTGGAAACAATGCAAATATCCATCAACCAAGGAATAGACAAAGATGTATAGTTTTTATACAGTGAAATACTACTCAGCCATAAAGAATGATAAACTTGAGACATTTCTAGGTAAATGGATGTTCCTATACCATACTCTTTGGTGAAATAAATTGCATGCACATGTGTAAGTACTACATTATTTCTCTAGTGTGAGAAACCAAAAGTATAAATAACAAACAAAATGTATAATAAATATTATGGAATAAGGAAAAAATATTCATATGGGAAGGGGAATCAGGGAAGCTAGAGTGGGAAAGAAAGAAAAGGAAAAGAAAAATAATGAAAAACTGAAAATAAAAGCTTTTGTAAGTAAGGAGAGGAAGAGACATTGCAGACAGTGTAGAAGAATAGGAGGAAAAAAATCAAATTATGTTGTGTTCCATATGAAAATGTGATCATTGTGTGTACCTAAAATGTACCAATACACTTAATTTAAAAGAATAGGTGGCCTGACTCCAAAACCAAACTAAAAAATTTTTAAAAACCTATCATTTCCTCCAGATATAATAAAATGCTAACATGTATCATGTAATGTCAAGGATTCCATGGATGATGAGTTTCATGAGGACAAGAAAACTTTCATGGCTATCATTTAGATAGAAAGACACACTTGAAACTAATTTATAAACAAAATACGTAAGGGAAATAAGTAATAAAGTTTTGAGGTAAATAATTTTAATGAGTACAAACATAAAATAAACACTTTTATATTCACTCACCATATGGGGATAATTTAAGCTGAGACACCTAAAACATGTATAACGCATCCTACATTTACGAACACCTCTGTCTGTTTATGTAGGGAAAACAATTGGAAGAACATCAACAGAATTTTAGAGTTGTTTTATTTCTCCAAAAGTTCATATTTAAAGAATCTTTTATTTGACCTGTAATTTTTTACTTTTAAAAATAACTTGTTAAAAGAAACAAATATAGGGGTGTGGGATTTAGCTCAGTGGCATAAGTGCCTGCCTGGCAAGCGCGAGGTTGTAAGTTCATTCCCTGGTACCAAAAGAAAAAAAAGAAAGAAAGGAAGGAAGAGAGAAAGAAAGGAAGGAGGGAAAGAAGGAAGAAAGGAAGGAAGGAAGGAAGGAAGGAAGGAAGGAAGGAAGGAAGGAAGGAAGGAAGGAAGGAAGGAAGGAAGATTATTTAAAACAAAACAAAACTATCTAGCAACCAAATCATTATTCAAAAAAATAAAAAAAATCCTCTCTTGTTAAAGTTGTTACATTCTTGGTAAGTTCTTCCTTTACTATGTTAACAAAGCTGATCAGTCCTAAAGCTCCTAAATACACTTGTTCCTGTGCGTGACCATATTTTGTACTTGATTTATGCACACTGTCTCCCCTGTAAGACGATTGGACTGCCAATAAGTGAAAGCCATGATATTTTTGAATTTGAAACTTTGGAATTTTTGGTCCTCAATCTTTAATATTTGTTGATACAGCTTACAAGATGGATACCTACGACCCCAGAGGGGGACACATATTACAATCAGTAAAAAAACATCAGGCCATCCCAAGACATTTCCCTCCCCAAGTTTCCCGGACTGACAGAACCTGAATCTCCAGATGAAGGAGCAGGATACCTCAATATTTTCAAAGTGAGTCCAATATGAAGATAAAGGTAAGAACCACACAGATAGAAAGAATTTCCACTAGGATATGTGATGCAATATTTTATCGAGAATTCTTCATTCTCCCAGAAGTTCCTATTTTATATTTTTTCTATGAATCACATTTTCCCCTTATTATTGTTAGTTACTCTAGTAGCATAAAAGAAACTAGCCACAAATAATTTTTGTATATAAAATTTTATATATATATATATATATATATATATATATATAATTTATGTACACAGGGAAAAATACTCTAGACTTTCTGTAGAAAGACAGGGAATATAATTCTGTAGAAAGACAGGTCAATATTACGGTAAGTTTTGTAGGGAGGTGCTTGAATTTGAACTAAGATAACACTTTGTTAATATATAAAAGTTACCAAAACTTAAATGCATGCAAAAATATACATAGATCTAACAAATATCTTAATACCACCTCAAAAATGTATCTTAAAGATAGAAGAAATGAAAATAACAGTAATTAACAATAAGCATATGTTAAGGAAGAAAAAGTAGCTCTTGATAAAATGTTAAAATTTAGGATTTAAACATTTTAATTCAGCTCTTAGAAAGTCTTCTGAAGCAGATACTATATTCTAGCTTATACAAAAATATCAAACTGAGGTATAGTTTGGGTAAGTTTCCCAGGATCACACCCCTCAAAACTCACAGGGAAACAATTTCAACATTAGTCTCTTTCCATCTGGAATCTCTGTTGCATCACTGTATTGCTTTTGCTCTCAGGTTGCTTGTGTTGCTGAATTACAACATGAGTACAAACAGTGTTCGCTCATCTTAATAAATCGTTTTAATGAAAAAATCCCCTTGGGTATGTGAGACTTGTCTGCCAAAGCAGACTTAAATCAGAGGGTTTAGAGTAAAGAGGAACCGTTTACCAGTATGTTACAGAAAAAATTGAATATTTTAAAAATTACTGATTTTTAAAGGGATATTTCTTTCAACAAGGTGTGGTGTAAAGAGTAAAAATTTCAAGTATCTTTAAGAAAAACAGCAGCTCCCTCCACACCGTAGTCTTGAGTCCCACTGCCTGAAGAGGAGAGGATGCCTCTGGGTGTATCCCTCAGTTCTGGTCCGAGTGCCCAAGCATCAGGCGTGAAGTCTGTCTTGCCTCGCTGCGTGCTTTGGGACCGCGTGGCAACTGCTCAAGAGAGAGATGTGCCACTGGCCAGAGACTCAGGGATGCACACAATGTGATCTAGAATTAACCACATCTCCTTGGAGAAGGTCAGAGAGAACTCATGGGTGACTATGACCACGGCACACAGTTGCTATCATTCAGAACTGTATTTCCTCGTTTTTAGCCCCCATGGACTAGATGATACCCAAAATTTTTTCGTGATCTCAGCTAACAGTAAGATGATTATATAAGATGGTCAATAACCATCTTATTGACACTACTTAACTTTATAACAATTCTTTTACTAAGCTTGTGTGGTTCACCAATTTCTCTTCATCCAGGTATAATAACACCTCCAATGAATCAGAGGGCATGTCTAATTTATTTTTGGCATTATTACAGTGAATTGCTCATACAACCTCAATAAATATTAAGTTCACTGGAGTTCTGTGGCTTGAAATTAATTTGCTTAGCTTGCATGAAACCCTGGGGCTGTTTCATTTGTTAATCGATTTGTGTGTGAATTTCTTAATAAGAAGCAATGTACTAAGGCCACGTTTGATGAATGGAATAGAATAACTATAGCAGTCAATGTATTCAATTTCTATTCTTTACCTATGTCTTTAGAAAATAACATTTATTGGTGAAATAGTCCTTCCCATGTGAAAATTCTGTAAATTAGAAAGATTTCATAGATACTCTTTTTTTTTGTCTTTTTCCTTTTTATCGGTACCCTTTTAAAATTATTTATATTTGGTTACTGTGCATATTTAAGGGATTGTCTATAGAATTTTTTGACATTTATACACAAATAAAAGAGTCACTAAATACAAAGTACTATAATAATAGAACTAGATCTCATTAACATCAAAGAGGTATTTTTAATTTAAAATATCTTTTGTAATTAAAGCAGGAAATGCAAATACAAAGTAATCAGTAATCATCAATAAAGTGTGACAACTCAGCTCCAGTGAAGTCACACAGGGAATCATCTAGGAACATTACTTTGAGACAGTTTAGCAGACCCGAGGCCTCCCCTGATCGGAGGCAGGAAATTGACAGGGGTCTCACAGTGAGCACAGCCATTCCTTGGGCGAATCTGCCGGAGACCTGTTTCTGGTTTCCAGAACAGTGAGAGACAGCCAAGGAGAATGCATGGTGTAGACACCTCAGCTGCCTTACATTGCTCCTCCCCGTGAGCATAGTCCTTAGGAGTTTCTTTTCTTAGCTTAATATTTGCTTTATTAAGAACCGGGCGGGGCTGGGGATTTAGCTCAGCGGCATAAGTGCCTGTCTTGCAAGGAGGCAGTCGTGAGTTGGATCCCGGGTGCCGATAAAAAAGACAAAAAAAAAAAAAAAAAAAAGAACCAGCAAAGTGGGACACGGTAGCGTGGACATGTTGTCCAGACATTCTGGGACACTGAGGAGAAGGACTGCAACTTTGACCCCAGCCTGGGCAATTTAGCACCTTGGCATGACCTTGTCTCAAGGTAAAGGAACACAGAAAAACAAAAAACACGGTTGGGGGTACAGCTCAATTTGAAGGTTCTGTGATCAACCCCTGGAGCTGGGTTTGGGGAGCAGTCTACGTTTCTATTTCATGGCTTGTTTTGTTTTGGGGGGAGTATGAGATCTTTTTATTTTATTTTTTTAAAAAAACACTATTAATTGAGTTTTGTGCATTATCCTGAAAGTTATTTTAATAAAACAGTGCCCCTCTAATGATGAGAAAGTCCTTTCATACACAGTAAACATCTGTGAATCTCAAAATACAAAAATAAACATAGTGTATATTTAAAATGAAGGAGAGGTAAGGGACACATGAGATTAGGGGAAATCTGAATTGAATAACCATGGTTTGCTAGGTGACTGTTGTACTCAGGGGTTGTGAGGAGGAGAATTAGAATCAGGACATGAAATTTATAATATTTTATGATGGTCACCCAGAGTTAAACACAAGAAACTGCAGGAAATCTATGCTCAACACCAAAGACATACAATATTCTGCCAGGGCCTGAATCCCACAGCAGTGTCCCACATGACTTCAGATGAAGACCCAGAGCTCATGACAGCACCTTCCACGAATCCATCCAGAGGTCTAGAACCCACAAGAGGGACTCAGGCCAGTCTCTTTTATGGACCCGTGCTGGGAGGGCCCAAAGGTCAGCAGTATAGAGGAGCTGTGCTGGTAGGTTGAGGGTTCTACCCTGGAGCCAAGAAGTCACACTCACAACAAAGAGCAGGGCTGTCCCAAAAAGCACCACAGCCATCCTCAGTGACATGGAGGCCCTGAGCTCCTGCAGCGATAAGCACATAAAGTACATGCCAGGAAGCCAGCGTGAGGAGTTCATCCTGGAGACCAAGCAGCACATGTCTTTTTCTCTGGAGCCAGGAAGCAATGCTGGATGTAAGGATCAGAGCTTCTCAAGGAGAACCAACAGCTCAAACAGCAACACGTAGGAAAACCCACAAAGCCTCAAAGCCTTTACACCTAGCTTCTCCTTCATGTCTCTATGCTGGCAACTTTCCTCAGGTGGAACATCTATGCTCAGCACCATGATTATTTAATTCCGCTGGCATAAAGTTGACCACCAATTTTTAATCTATAATAATGACTCATATAAAATCCACAAAATTTCCCATAGATATTCTGGTCTTCTTTCCAAAATACATGTGTCAATGGAAAGAGAATGTATTTCATATAAGATTACATAATAGATGGATGAACTTGTATATTAATATGCAGCTCTTTAGTTTGAATAAATATGCCATTTATCCTGTGTTTACTGCTGTTGGGAAATATAAAAACAAATTAGCTATTAGAGTAGGAGACAAATGCAATCATGATCAAGTCAGAGATGGAAGATGGAATTTACACAAAAGAAAAGGTGATTTTGTCATTGCATTTTTCTTTGTTAGCGGAGAAATCTTGTTTGGACCATGCAGACATATAAAGAGTCACATGAAAACAGCTTTTCTTCTTTAAAATGAGTCTTGTCTAGCAGAAAAAAAGGAGCAAGCCGGTTTCCACAGCAATCCAATATCCTCATAGTTTGTAAGCTTCCATGTGTTACTTTACAGCATCAGTAAGCCATTTCTTTCTAATAAAGGAAATGATTGCGATTTTCTTCCCTCACTAATTCACTGGAAATGCCTCATTAAAGATTAAATATGAGAGCATCATGAGAAATCTGAAGTGTTAAACATATCAAAGGGATAATTCAGTCAACATTGTCAATTATGAGAATTTTCATTCTCTCAAAGAAAAAGATTCAGTATTTTTGTTTATGTATTTATTTGTTTATTTTAAAATGTGCACAACACAGAAAAATTGACCAGTGCAGTGGCATTTCAGAGGAATTAACTGGACGAATTCTGGTTTCATGTTTATAAATCTGTATCATTTAAAGAATAACACCATATCCAGAATCTTACTAATCCATACTCCACACAAGGTGATTATTCAATCCTTAAAATATACATGGAGGGGTTGAAAGCATCTAGTGTCAGGGTCAAGGCTTAGAAATTGAGTAATTGGCTCACAAAACAGCAAGAAGAGCAAACATTTCTGTATGCAATAAAATACGATAGTGAAGACCACTGGAGCTCCCGCCAAGCAGACCAAGCTCTGCCAAGATGCCTCTTTTCATGTCCTCTGCTGACTGCAGCAGGAGAACCCAGGTGCATAGCAGCCATTGGCAAAATTCACAAAGTAAGTTCTGAGGTTTGCAGAAGCTGGTGTGGCAGGCATGATTTTAAGCAACGATTAGCAAATATCACTTTAGATAGTATTGAGCGGGTATTAAAACTTAGAAACTATTTAAGCCACTCAGATGAAGGAATTTGCAGGGAGGCTTCCTCAGGCAAACTTAGTTCCACTCTTTTTTTCCTGCCTAGCATACTATGTAGCAAAGTCTATTTGCTGAGTCCTTTCTTACATTAGACAATAATGGGAACTGAGAAGGTGAGGCCTTGTCAGGGTCTTTTATGTTTGTATATTAGTTCATTTATATTGTAACTCAAAAATACTAAGGAGTCTGAGGAAGGAGGATTGTAAGTAGCTGGAGTTCAGTCTGGGGAATTTTGTAGGATCTTGTCTCAAAACAGAATTTAAGCAACTGACTGGGCATGTGGATCAGTCTACAGTAACACACACACACACACACACACAGGCACACATGCTAACACACACTCCTACAAGCACACACAGAACTGCGGCATAGTTAGGCAAGTCAGGGGTTAGTAGAGGTGCCTGTGATGAAGCCAAACTTGGAAATAAACATCTAAACCCCAGGCTTACTGGTGTGCAATAGAATGAGATCGTGCAGGAAGAGGGCATATTTTTCAATTCAAGAATACAATACTTATTTCTCCAAATTCATTGAAAAGAAAGTTTTGCATTGTTTTCTGTTTCTTTTCTATAAGAAAGAATCTTTGAGGACTACGTCTCGTACTTTGAATATAATGATACACAGTGTACTAACTTTTCTCATTTTTAATGAAATTTTGTTTCACTTTTACATGAAATAAAAAAGAGAGATTATATATATTTTGGATGAGTAATCAAATGGTTTCCTTTTGCAACTCATAGTTTGAGGAGATCTTCATGTGAAACAAAAGACGTTCCTTTACAATAACTGAGATCACAACATAAACTAGTATTTTTCAATGATTAGAACTCTCAAAATCCTGAAAATGGGCTTTACTTAGAAAGTTCCTGAATCCCTATTTGGTATTCATCCTTCCTAATATAAATAAATACTTCTTCAGAAGAAAAAAATACTGAAAAATCACAGGAATTAGGGAAAGGAATATTCTCTGCATTAAATCTTAATTAAAAGTAACTTTCAAACTTTTCTTTAAGAATATTTAAATATAGCTGCAAAACTTTGGCTCAATGTTATTATTCATTGTGATTTAAATGATGTAGAAATAGCTTCCAGAAGCATTTACAATTGGCATAACCTCCCACCAATACAAAACAATTAAGTATTAAAGAAACTGAGAAGCTTTGAATATACAAGTATGCTTATGAATGTAAATATGTGTGAAAAGATTCTTGGTATATATAAAATAAAATAAAACATTTTAGGATTGAAATAGACCAGAGTGCAATGAATAGGAGATCAACAACTATGCTATTATTTTATGAGGACTTTATTGATAAATGATTTAAAAAACAAAACTGATGTTAAGGTTGATAATTAAGTGATTTCAAAGATATTCACACAATGTACGACTCTTGTGAATATCCAGAGTGAGTTATTTCTTACTTTGAAAAGATGCTTTGTGTCTATCCAGTTTCATGTCCCCCTACCCCAGAGATGGTTTTGCTATCAATGTAAGTGAATGTGTTCACCATTTTCTGTAAATGAAATGATGTGATTCGTTGTCCTTGGGACCACGTGCTTTCATTTAACACAGTATTTTCACATTTGCTGCAGCTGTGTGTAGTTTTTCATTTTCGCTGCAGAAGAACTTATTTTTTCACCCATAAGTTGTTGCAAAGTTTGGGTTGTTGCCACTTTTGTCTACAATGAATTTTGCGTTTATAAGCATAGCTATAAAGTATTTTTGGGTGAACGTAAGTTATGCTTTTACTCTATGCTTTTAGAAGTGGGACTCCTATCTATGTTGATTCTATTGAGTGGCTGCCAAATGGATTTTCAAAGTGACTGCACCATTTTCTATTGAGACCAAGTGTTTCAAGGATCTGGTTTTCAACATTTTTTCCAAAACATGTTATTCTCTATCTTTCTAATTAGAGGCATCCTGATGTACTTGAAGTGTTAGTTTACAGTGATTTTTATTTGCATTTTCAATAGCTAATGATGTTCAACATCCTTTCTTGCACATATTGGCTGCTTATATATCTTCAGAGAACTCTTTATTGAAATTGTTATTCATTTTTTAATTGAGTAATTTGTTTTGTTATTGAAAAGTAGAAGTGGTAGAGCTTATTTTTGAGATACAAGCTCACTCTCAAATAATGTGATTTGCAAACAATCTCCCATTTTTGCATGGCCTTATACATGCTTCCCTTTACACTAAAGCTTTTAATTTTCACAAAGTCTCATTTATTAGATATTTCTGTTGCTTGTGCATGTGTTGCATATGCATAGTTTTAATATAACAAACATGTAAAGTTTAACATTTAAATATATGGTCCTCTTTCATTATTTTTGCTTAAAAAATGATGTGAGGGTCTAACTAAATATTTCTCTATTGTAAAGAGACTTACAATTATCCCAGAAACAGTTGGTGAAAAAAATTCTCCACTGAATGGTCTTGGGTGCCGTGCTGAAAATCAATATTGCCTGAAAAAAATAAAGATTTTTAGCTGGATTCTTAATTTCATTCCATGCATCTATATTTTTATCCTTGTGCTAATATCTTACTGTCTTTATAGCTAAAGCTTAGTAATAAATTGTGAAACTGAGATTTATGCCTTTACCTACTCTTCCTCTTTTCCAATATTATATTGGCCTTTCTGGGTTCCTTTAAATTTCTGCATGAATTTTAGAGAAAGCATGAAAATTTCTGCAATATTCTGAACCCAGATTTTGATGAGTGATATTAATTTGTATATCCATTTGGGCAGTATTGCCATGTTAACAATACTGCTTTCTAAAATGCTATCCACTTAGTATATCTTCTTTAATTTTTTTCAATCTATATTTACCATTTTCAGTGGACAATTTTGAACTTTTTTCTTGTGATTATTCCCAAATCCTTATTTTAACTTTATTAAAAATTGAATTTTCTTTTTTTTTTATTACCTCTGAATTGTTTTCTTATATTTCTGTTCAGTTTAATGGATAAAATCATAATTGATTTCTTGAGATCGATCTCGTATACTGCAACATTACTAAATTAATTTATCCCATAATATCTAATAGTAATAACGTCACTTTTGTGAACTCATTAAGATTTTCTGTGTAACACATCATGGCAACTTTAGACAGAACAAAAACAGTTTTCTTCCTACAAATTATCTTTTTGCCTAATCATTACCTTAGTTGTCACTTAATGATCGAATGATGACATCCTTAAATTTCTTGAGCCAGTAAACCAACAAGTCTTTGCGGCTGCTTCTGCCTTGGGGCATGCCTTCAACACTCCGGCAGTTTACAGCCCTGCCCTAGCTTACCCTTTATTCTCTGCAGAACTACAAGTTAGCCTAAGATCAGTCACCCAATGCTCAGAGAGCAGGACCTTCTGTAATCTTCCAAGGTCTTCAAAGGCATGCACTGTGAACAGTCTCATCCCAGGACTGTGTTAGACCTATACCAACGTGCCATGAACATCTCTTTATTTGGGGCTTGTTTTAAGATTTTTAGGCAGCGTTTTGGCTGTTCTGACTTGATTGATCCATAATGAAATGATTTCCGCTCATTGTTTTCCACACATCTCTTGGGGATAAGACTGTGTGCTGACCAGTGAGTTGGGGAGATAAAATAAATCCTGTGATGTGCATTGTTACAGGAAAAGTACATACAGGTTTAATAGTGGTGATTCTTTAGTGATGTGGCTTTTGCAAGTGCTCTTTATCAGTTCTGTGCTTTCACTTCCAGTGTACTGTTTTGTCAGCTAGTAGGATTGTCAGAATTAGCTTTCAAATCCACTCCAGAGTGAGGACAGGGAGCTGGCACTAGGACAAATAAAACAGCAAACTGTGTACTATCTTTACTAAAATTTTATCATCTTTCTTAACTAAAATATCACCAAAGTTTTGCAAGACTATTAATTTACACAATTCTGGTTTTTTGGTGTTCTCTTTGATGGGATAGTTAATTGTGCTTATTTCTTGATTCCAGGACTGCTTCTAGTCCATAGCAGTTTCTAGATAAGTGTGCACTGCAACCTGAATTAACCTCCTTTATACAGAGATAGTGTAATTATACAAGTAAGCACATTATCAGAATGCTGTGTACCTGTGAGGCAAGAAATAGAAGAGGGAAATGCCTGGAAGGAGGGAGACAGGGACAGAAAAAAAGAGAGGAAGCTGACTCTTCAAAACCCAGCGATCACAGCTAGGAAGGCGAGAGGGACTGTGTGCTATGAGATTCTGGGGCCGAGATCATCTCTTCAGGAACAACAAAGAGCACCTACTTCGAAGGATTAAGTTATGCCTTGGGAATGCCTGTGCTATAGAATATCCTAAGAAGCAAAAGTGACTCCAGCTCAATTATACTTCCCTATAATCTCATTTGCATCACGGTTTTGATGTGTCAAGGGGTTTAGGCCCCATGACAGTTCCTCAAACTCCACATAGGGACAAAAGCGTCCTTCAGCAAAATGGGAAGGCTGGAGAGAACTGCAACTCCAATCCAAAGAGGGGCTCCCTCTCTGTGAAACCACCTGGAGGCCATGGCACTGGGTTATTGTCGCTGCCCTGCTCCCATCCTGACTGTCCTGTCTAAGCCTTCACTTCTACTACTGTGTGTGGTGGTCAATTCTGTGTTCCGGATAGCAAGAATCTAGGACAGTGACTACTCTGTAACCTTTCAATGCCAAATAATGTTTTGGACTCAAAATATACACAAAGCAGAAAGATAATTTGGAGGAGATAATTATTAATCTATATGTGAGAGTTCCTGAAGATTTTGAAAGGCAATTGTATATTTACAAGAAATTATATGAGCATTTGCACATAGGCATGCCCCTGTGGATTATGTTTAGAAACGTTAGGCAAGAACAAATACATGTGGGATCAGTTACTTTATTTTGCAAGGAACTTTTTGTGCATTAAGGCATATACATGGATGTATTATTATCACCACCATCATCAGTATTATTATTTCACTTCTTGCCAATAGAAAACGAACTCAGAAAAACTGAACAACTTTCTGCACTCACAGAGCTAATCACAGAGTCAATAAACAAATCTAGAGCTCTATAGCAAAAATATTCAGGGGCTCATGTCACCTTCCACTTTAAAGGTACTGGACTGGTGTGAGTTGAAAGTAGTGTTGTAAAACAGGAACGGGCATTAGACTTCACTGGCTTGTTCGTAATCTAAAAAGCAGTTATCCCTAATGATACTGAGAAATAATGACCTATCTTTTAATTAAAAAATGATATAAGGTAAATTGGAGAGAAGGTTTTGAAAATTTTAAATGAAGAAGTTTGTAAATTAAGACATAAGACTGCATGAAGTTTTATTCCTGTTTGTAAGAGGCTATGATACAGCTGGAAACTTGACAAGAGATATTTTAGAAAGTCAGCCGGCTTGAGGTGGCTTTCCAAATCCCTCAAAATACAATGAGACTTGAAAGACAGTAAATGATTGTAACTGAAAGAGACTTATGTGTAGCATTTCTTAATAAACGTTAGACAAATGATAGAGTGATAAAAGGCATGTTTGGAAAATTACAATAATAATGATAACAGGGTCTTTATTTCTGGTTATATGACAAAATGTATTATAGGTATAGTATAAGATTTGCACTCATTTTGACTAATATTACAAAATACTCTATTGAATACTGCAAAAATGAACCAGAGTCTTTGAAGTTGTTGCTTTGAAGAAAGTCTGTTTACTTAATTATTTCTTGGCCATGTGGTTACATTTACCAGTGGGTTTAAGGACCCTTGTTATAAACATATTGCTCATTTTTTTATATGTTACTACTGAGTCAGGCTACACTCACTTGTGGAGTCTCAGGATTCTGTGCATACCCCTGAGCTAAGTTCTTGGGTGATGAAGATCACAAGAAGAAAGATTTTCATTTTGCTAGATACACTCAAGCAGAGACCACACATAGAAGTGAGTCACTGATGGTCATCCAGCCCACAGTAGCTATCTTGACTTTTGGCGTCACCAGGCTTACTTGCAGAATGTAAGCTAATCAAATAATTAAAGTTTTAAAACCTTAACTTATGGACTCTTTGCTCTAGAGCAACATTAATAAAAGATTCATATGTATGCTTGGAATTATCCTAATTTATTAGATGAAGCAGCCTAATTTCATATAATTGAAATTGATTGTTTAATGCTACCTACTTCAAAAGATGAAACATTGAAATTCAAAATTTATCTGTTTCCTTTAACAGTTCAGTCTCACTGAGTACACACACTGGTTCATTCCATCCACTGGTCCCAGGTAAGAAGTACAGGACTTGCCCGGTTGACCTTTCAAACTTTTCAGCTGTATCTGGAGCTCGTATGTTCTGTGTGAAGGCCCACAGCACAACTAAGAGAAAAATATTTGGAGAAAGAAAATTTAATGTATTTAAAAATACTCAAGAGTCTAAGTGCTCCAATGGGCATGATGAGCTGTTGCTAAAATTTAGTAGAATTCAATAAATAATTTTAAAGCCAGTTAGAGATTGCTGTTTAGTATAAAATGCTTTTTAACATACAAAATTGACCCAGAAATGGCACACTGTGCACCCTGGAACAAAAACTTGACTCCTACAGATTTTTCCACAAAGAGAGAAAAAGTGCTCTAAGTGCTTTTAAATATTGACATATTCAGCTGGTGGCTATATTCCCTTTCTTTCCTGTCAGATAGTACATGATGCCCAAACTTAGAGCTGATATAGATTTTTTATTCTTGTCAACAAAACTTCAATGCTACATTTATTAATTCACAAATTCATATGACATCAGAGATAAAAACTTAAGTAATTTTGATAACAATACATGATTATGGGTCAGCCTTCTGAATGACTTTATCACTATCAAATCTATTTATTCCCTTGCATCATCATTTAAAATTTTTGAATCTCAGCTTTACTGCTTTATGCTTCATATATGTGCCATGGGTTTTAAAAGTAGCTGTAGACAATGGTAATAGTTTTATTAAATATACAATTCTGGAGGTTTCAGTCCATACTCAGTTGGCTCCAAGATGGATGGCATGCAATAACTCAAGATCAATTGCCTCAAAATATTTCCTTAGATTTTTTTCTCTAAGAATTGCTTCAAACAGATTTATTGATAACCTACCCAAGACCTTGGTACAGTGATGCCTTATTTATTGAACTCAGTTTGTTCCCAATTCATGTTCCAACACTGATAAGTTCAAGAACTGAACAAAATTTTCTCATAAGCAATAGTGGAAAACCAAATAATAAATTCCAAGATCCTCCAAAATGACACTTAGAAATTTACTTTTCCAGGACTTTAATACATACCCCAGTGATTTCTTTAAGTATGTTGGTGCTGACAGTTTTCCTCTTAGCTTTGCTGGTGTCACTAACTTTCTTCAGAGCCATATTATGATATTTTACACAAAGCATAGTAAAAGCGCAGTGTTATTGTTTATATCAGATGGTCCCCCTGAGTCTCATGCAATCATGGATGCAGCTGAATCTAGCATTTGTGATTGGTTCATTGTCTAGTGCTTAGATTCGTTGGGTGAGTGCTGCACGCGCACAGGCTGGAGTCAGCATACAGTGCAAGGAAGGGAAGAAGGTGTGTCTTTCTCTTGCTTGCCTGGTTTGTGCTTGCTGTTTGTGGGAGGCCATGAATGGCTGCCTCCATGTCATCCACCTTGGAGCCAACTGAGTGTGGACTGAAACCTCCAAAATTATAAGAAATAAACCTTTCTTCCCTAATTTGGGGCATCAGGTATTTTTGTCTCAGCCAGGAGTGAAAAGCAATCAAGACACGCAGTGAGAGTGCTGCCATGCATTAAGGTGAGCCTGGCACATTTACACGGACAATAGCAGTGTTAGACTAAAGCATTGCCCATTCGTGTCCTCAGTGGTGACACAGGATTCATGACTCACTCTCACCCTGCACAGATCTTTCCAAGTCATATTTCTGGTTCAACTTTGGGGTAAAATTATAAACATCAAGCAGATGCTGAACTGACTTGGCCGCTTAAGTAGTGGAAAGTTTGAGTTTGTAGCTCTTGACAGTTGGGGTGTCACTGTATGCTGTTTTTGTTTCTACATTGCTTGTGTCTTCGGCTAGGAGACTATGTCTGGGGATAACAGGTTAAGCAACTGAGCGCAATCTATAAAATCCTGAAGACTCAAGGCTGCTGTGCAGACAGAGCATCGGGGAACTTTGCAGTTCCTGGATCCAAGCACTGAGGCTGGATCCAATCAGAAAAGTGTTGCTTTCAGTTCTTCATTTAAAGCTGTTTCAAGGCCAAATAAGTCTTTCAAGAGGGCATTTTAAGTCCAGTGCCAGGCCAAGTGAGTTTTTAATAGGCACTTCCCTAGTGCCAAATTTTTATGAGACAGAAGCCACTGGAGATTGTAGATAACGAAAGATGCCTTTCCATAGCTGCTGTTGCTGCTGTGAATAAGCCTGCAGCCCACTCTTGCTTTGCAGAGCTTATTTCTTCTCCACCTTTGATAAATGGGCATCTCCTCTAACTTTTCTGTGGGTCTTGTCCTGTCCTTTGTTCAGGAAACCAAGAACCAAGGAAGATTTCCTCCAGCACCCACCATGTGGTTACGGCCCAACTCTGTCACCAGAGTGTGGCAGCTGGGAATTCACCCACATCCTACTCAACAAAGGAAAACTGCTCTCTCTAAAATTCAATATATGGCTTAAAATATGTTAGGAACACACAAAGTCAAGAAATACTTTCAAATACTCTTTAAAATGATCCACATACCTAAGCTGTGACACAAAGATATTACATTCTTTCTGCCTGCTCTACTTTTCCATCTGAGAAATCTGAAGTGTCCTTCCCCAGAAATATTCCTAATATCACCCTTTTGCTGGGGGGACCCTAACCTGAGTGGGGATAATTCCTGAGAAGAGAAAGTGAATCTTTTGCTTCTCATGTCATACCTGTGCATCAACCTCTTTATAGAACGACTGACACTTGAAACCTTTTTGCTCAGAAAAATTTGGCCCTGTCTCAGGGGGCATGTACCAGGCTCATAGATGGAAAAATAATTTCAACATGTAACAAAACACTTCTCATATTCATTCATATTCAACCTGAGGTATAATTACATGGTCAGCAGCAAAATTCAGTTCATGTTATGTTGCATAAGCAGAACATATTTTATGTTCTACAGACTTTTTAGGATGCCTACATCAAGGACTTCTCATCAGAATCTGATAGCTTAAGGACAACTACAGAGCAAGATACACACACACACACACACAAAGACACACCCCTCACACATGCACACACATATGCATACACATTATAGACACATTTACACAAAATTCTTCAATGCAAAGAATATAATTTTTATTTAAAATGCCTCCTAGAATTTTAATCTTTGTGTCTCCACTTCATATGAAAGGAGTCAGTGAAGAATTGGTGGCAGATTCCTTGGGATCAATTTTGACTTTATGATTTATTCATCACAGGGACTGCACAGTGAGACCAAGTATCGAGGGCTGATGATACCTGCCCTAAAAAGGATTTATCCAAGCACGGAAAAGAATAAAGATAGGAATTTATTCTTCCTAAATTACATTGTAAAGGGAGACAGTGGCGGAGTTTCCACTGCCAGAGTAAGAGATTGACATTTATGGACTTGAGAATTAGAAATAGTATCTAGGCAACAAATTATCTAAAGAACGTCTTTTTCTGGATCATCTAGCACCTGTAGATTTTCTAGGAACACCTGTATTATGTTTAAAATAATATATTTACAGTCACAAAAATGTCTCCCTAGTCTATAGAGGTATTTAACTTTAAATAAGGAGGTAATATGTAGGTCTATAGATATCTTTTAAATAAAATGACCTGAACACATTGAGAAGAATGAATGAGCATTGTATCAAAAGCTTTGTTTTTGTTAGCAGGGTTGCTGTCTTATGACAGCCTACTGAGACAGGGATAGGTTTAGTCAGAGTTCTGCTACTAAGGATTTTTATTCTTTTTTGTTGCCAATAGGAAACTTCTCCACAAAGTTGGTTGTATTCCTTAAACTTTGTGTGCCTCAGTATATAAGACTTATGTTTGTGTTAAGGGCTAACTTAAATCATGTATGAAAAATATTAAGTATCAATGTCTCAAAAGAATAACCATTAGTTTTTGCACACATTAAATAAAGTAATGACCAATGGAAGGCTTAAAGTTAGTGATTATCTATATGCAAAATGCAGCATTAATGTGCACTGAATGAGTTAATTTTGTGTGCACATATCCCACACACTCCAGGAGCTACAGAGTTGCTTTTATTATTTTTATGAGGTTTGTAACTTGTAAGGATATAAATCATCTTTTCATCTCATTTTTATATTTCTCAGGATGAGTGGCAGACAAAAATACTTACTTCATTGCACTTCTCTGTTCAGTAACTGAATGATTTAGATTCTGCTTGTCTTAAGCTTTAATCATGTTGGATTGCTTTCCCTTGGAGTATTGTTGGCTGCAGACATGGAGCAGCTGTGGTCAGCTCACACGTCAACACAATTTTAAGCTAAGTTTATATTTCAAATAGTTAATCACTTATGAAGTTAGATTCTGCCAAAAGAGCACTTTTGATTTCCAGATTATGAATTGGAAGTGATAAATTTGGTGGCTGAAAAAAAAAAAAAAAGAAATCACCTATCACCTATCTCTAAATTATGTAAATGTAATAGGGAATCTGTAATAGGAAATAAGGTTTAAAAATCATTATACTTATAATCTTTGCTGCATTTTTAAAGCAAATTTAAAATGAAGCTTTTTAATATGCAGTGGAAATAGGGTCAGATTTTTATTAATGTGGGGAGTTGAATACTCATTGTGACATTCATCCTTGTATTTTAATTAATTTGACAATTACATAGCAGATATTAGACATGCCATTATGGCAAGGGGAGTCTCTCTCTCAGTGATTCCCTTTGTCATTTCAGCTGACTAATCACTTAAAGTGACTGTTATCCCAACCTGTGGATGAAAATCTAAATTAATCATGAAATCATATCTAAAACTCTTTAAAATGTGCTTAAGATTTATATTTTGCCAGGATAAAGCTATTAAGGCTTTTCAGGAATAAAACAGCTACCTGAAATATATGTGCAATTTCTTGGCTTATAAAAGATATAATTCACATCTACTGATTATTTACTTGACACTTAATATGAACATGGAATAAACCAACATTGAATAGACTAGCCTTTATTTCTTCTTGTATTATCTGTTTAATGTTCACAATGCCTCTATGTGTTTGTATAATACCACTGCGTTGTGTCCATATCACAGATTAAGAAGCAGTTGTTCAAACTTACCTATCACTAGAGTAATTAACTGATACCTACAATTCAAACGAGGAGAAATTTCCTTAACGTTTCAGAGAGTTCAGTCCAAGGTTGACTCTAAAGCAAGAACATCATGGTAGAAGGGCCTGGATTGGGAAAGATGTTTATCCACGGCAGCCAGGAAACCAGCAGAGAAGGAAGGAGCCAAGGACAAAAATGCACCCTTCCAGGACACACCCAGTGACCACCTGCTAACAGTGCATTCAGCTACTGAGTTCATGAATACAACTGTTTTAGTTACCCTTTTTTCTGGCTGCTGAGATAAAATACCCAACATGCAAAGTTAGAGGAGGAAAAGTTTATTGTAGATCACAGTTTGTAGAGGTCTCAGTCTATAATCGGCTGTCTCCAAAGCAGGATGACACAGGAGAGGTGCATTGTGGAAGAGTAACAGCTTGTGACAGGCAGAAAGCTGCAGAGTAGCAAGTAGCAAATGATGACCAACTAAAACAGCAGCCCTCTTTCTGCTCCTTATATGCTATGCAGGCTACCCACCCTTAGCATGGGCAGTTCGGAGCACCCTTAATCCTAGCATCACATCGTGAATCAATCCCAGCATCATACTGATAGAGGAATAAAACTCCCAATTTACTATATGTTTTGTATGAGTTCATGTTCTCTTAAATCGAAGATTGACTTTTAGGAACCATGAAGGTGAAGAGCAGAATATATTTATTGAGAGAAAGAAAGCTCTGTCTAAGAGACAGAAGGGGTCCTGAGCAGGTTGCCAAAGACTGTCTTTTCTAGCAATGTTTATAGAGATAAATTATGGGTTTAGATGGGTCCAAGTTGGGGAACAATGGGGACTCACAAGGTGAAAATAAGGCAAGACAAAACTGTGGCCAGCCAATAAGATTAATTGCTCAGGTAAAACTGATTAAATTAGGAACAAATCGAGGAGTGAGTCACGTAGTAAGCAGGTATGTTTAGCAGCAGTGATTCTTCCTGTAGGGGGTTGGAATGATGACTCCTGACTTCCTCAGGGTGACAGATAACTATTTGGACTGTCAGTCATTAGGATGTGATTGTATTTGCTTTGCTTTTTGTCTTGAGATCTGGCCCACAGCAGGAGATGATTGTCTCTTCCAAGGCTGCAAGGTCTCTGAACTTCTGCTCTGGCTCCTTTGAGGGCTCAGCTCTTTCTGACTGCCTATAATATTTCTAAATAACTCAGCTCTGCCTGTAACAATATCTTTAATACAGGCATCAGCACTCTAGATCCAGCCATATCCAAAAAGCTTCACCTATGACCATATGTGTCTTCAAGGGAACGTCTAGATACAATCATAACAAGCACCCACAGTAATCCAATCACCTTCCAAAGCCATGAGGCTTGGGGGGATATTTTAGATATAAAAATGCAACAGGCATTTTACTTCTTTGGTTTTTTTTCTTATCCCAAACTCATAGCTACAATCTGACCTTGAAAAAAATATCAAACACACACAAATTGAGGAACACCGCAAAAGAAGATTTCATTCATATACTATGGTGTATCAGTCAGGGTTTACTAGAGAAACAGATATAATACAAAATGTACAACTGTATAAGAAATTGTAAGATTGACTTACAATGGTCAGCCACAAAGTTGAATAAGGGAACGTGCAGAGGGTGTCTGCATGTTACAGATTGAGGGGTCCAACCCAAGGGCTGGAGCTCACTGCAGTGTCCTGTGCAAGTCCGTATCAGGAGGCTGATGGCTATGATGGAACACTGAAGAATCTACGATGGAATGCTGAGGAGCCTACGACAAAGGCTGAAGAGTCCCAGGCAGAAGCTGAACAGTCAATGCCAGAAGCCAGGAAATGGTGCCTAAGGTGAAGGTGAAGACTGAAACAGAAGAAGAAAGAAGAAGAAGAAGAAGAAGAAGAAGAAGAAGAAGAAGAAGAAGAAGAAGAAGAAGAAGAAGAAGAAGAAGAAGAAGAAGAAGAAAAAGGAGAAGCAACAGCAAACAGTCCCTTCTCATTTCCCTTTTACTGTATGCAGGCTGCTCCCTGGGGTGGGTGCAGCATTCACCATCTGCCCCCCTAGACTTGCACAGGCTGAGGATGTTACAAATTAGGGTCCCTGAGCCCCTGCTGAATCACTTAAAGTTCTGACCTTCTCAGGTTGACACAATAAACAGTATCCTAGAAAGGTAACTGCTTGTTCTCTACACCCCAGGATGCAGAGCTAATGAATCACTCAATTAAGCTTCCAGACTTCTCAAGTTGACACAGTGTACAAACCGTCACATATGGTTCCAATCTCCAGGTTCAAGTTCATGATGAAATGGGATTGGTATTGTAGGAATACATAAGGCAGAATTCAATGGGTAAACAGGACTTCATTTGCATGGTAGGGTTGGTCCTGATCATCAAGGGTGAGTTCAGCTCTTTCTAATTCTCTTGGTTCATCCACTCTTCTGCTGTTTGAGGGGCAATGTTTCCCCTCAAACAGGGGGTACTGTTTCAAAGTAACCTCTTAGGAGTCAAGATCAGGCAGTAACACACACCAAAATGTCCTTACACACCTTGATAATGAACTTTTCAGACTTGAGAATGTAAGAAGTCAACTGGCTCTATATATTATCCAATGACACGGTGTCAGATATTATGTTCTAGCAGTGTGTGCACATACACACACGCATCACCAAGAAATAGGACTAAGATACCAACATAGGACAAAAGATGGAAGTTTTGTCTCTGAGAGAAAATTTTTTCCAGGTGTCACTTTGAGGGAGAAAGTGCCATTCTAAAGACTGAGGGTTAGATGAAACTCTAAATGCTCCATGAAAAGTTTGAGTCCCCCAGAAACACATCCCAGTATAGGGCTTTTATACCCAAGGTTATATGAGAACAACCCTTGTTAATGTAGATCACAGGAGGAGGAAACAGTATGTATACACTGACTTCTTGATGAATGTGTCCGCAGATGTCCTGTGTTATGAGGAAATGAAGATTATCAGGCTCAAATAAAAATGGCAAAAAACACATGAAAAATAAAATCTAAACAAAATTTACCCAGAGGAAAAACAAACCATTCAAGGAGAACAAATATTTTTTTTGTTTTCCTTCATTTATTTGTAATGTTTGAACAGATAAAATGGAATTTTATAACAAAATAACAAGAGACTGACAATAGTTACTATACTGTGCATCATAATTTTCAAAGTAATGAGGGTACAAGACATTGACAAAAAAGATTCGCCAGAGAAAAGAAATTTTTAAAAAATGAATTTTCCAGGAAGTAAAAGTAAATATATGAAGTAAAGAGATTGTTTTCAGTAAATATGTTAAAATAACACTGAATAATTATTTTTTAAATATTTTTTTCAGCAACAACCAGTCTTGACTGAAGCCAGGGAAGAGGCTCTGATGAGAAGATAAAATCTGCAGAGCACGTGAGGAGAGTGAGTGGAGGGCATTTATAAAATAGGAGCACAATTTTGAGTAAATATGTGATAAACAGTAAGGCAAAGACAATTAGAACGCTATCAGCAAAGGTGATCACAGCTGAGGAAAAGCACTGGATCATGGTGAAGAGTGCATGTGGCTCCTGCAGCTACGCCCTGGTGTAAAAATACTGTGCATCCATTTTCCAGCTGGGTGACTTAGAGAGTTATTTTCTTAAAACTGAAAATTAAGCATAATGACCCTCGCTCTTAGAACTCTTGTGAGGATTAAGTGTGTGCATGCGTGCATGTGTGTGTAAATGGCTACTAAAAGTTCCAGAAAAAGACTAGTAGTTTTGAGGAATGACAGTCATCAAAATACTTACAGTCAGAATAATATTGACACCTAGTGTCGCTCTAGCAGAAATTATGGTAGAAAAATAGACCAATGAGTGTATATGTGTTTGTGTGGGTGTGTGTGTGTGTGTGGGTGGGTGGATGTGAGAGAATTATGAGAGTGCATCAAAGTAATAAAACAAATTTAAATTCTTATCTGCTATACCAGAGAGTCAGCAGATAGAAGCTAAAGCTGAAAAATCAATAAGTGGTTATACAAGTATGTCGTTTATCAACAGAATTAGCTAAAAAATGTGAAAAATATTTGCTTCTTCAGAGACTTAATGGTTAGGACCTGATTTTTTTTATATCCAGCTTTGCAGAACTAATTGATTTTTAAAACTTACTCGTGTATTACTCTGATGGAAAGTTAAATTAAATTTAAAAATTAATATTTTAAATATAAGCATAAGGCCATATGCTGGCTAACACTGCTGTGTTTGTATGCTGTTTTTCTGTACCTGTGAGGTAGAATTTCTATTGTGTTTCTGTTGCTTTCTTTCAGCAGTAAAACAATGTAAGCTCACTTTCTGGGTTGAGTCATTAATGAGTATGTGAATTTGATTGCTTTTGTATTGGTCTTCTCTGAACTGTGGGTTTTCCTACCTAGTAAACAGTGTCAAAATTTGGATCAGGTGCCTACCTTCATTTGAAGGCAAGATGTCCAAAATTGTTTCTTCATTGTCTCTGTATGGCAAGTTAGCCTGATTCTGTCCTCTTGATTGACTTGGAACCCACCCAGGAGATTGGTGAAATACACTTTTGGGTGTGTCTGAATGGGTCATAAAATCCTCACTCTGAGTGTTATACCTGACCCTTGCCCCTTCCCTTTGTACATCCTTCACTTTCCTTGCTCCCTGGCCACCTTGAACTAGGTAACTTTGTTCTGCCATGGCCCTCAGCCATGGAGTCAGCTGAACACGGACTGTACTCCCCAAAGTGTTTAAATTCTGAATGTAAGGAATTATATTCCAGCAATGGAAAAGCTATTGAACATCCTTCATTTCAGGATTCTATACGCATCATAGCAAGTAACAAGTATTTAGCAAGTAAACCAAGATAACATAAATGTTATAGCTTGAAAACTTTGTGTGTGTGTGTGTGTGTGTGTGTGTGTTCTGTGATGAGGAAACCAGTACTATTTGCTGAATGACTTCATACAGTGGACACTGCAATCTGTTCAGAATGCTATAGCAAAATTCCATAGACTGAGTGGCATCAACAATAGAAAATTCTTTCATAGTTACAAACAAAGAAGTCTGAGATCTATTGTTTTCTGAAGAGGGTGTTTTCTGGCTTATGGGCAACCACCTTCTCAGTGAATGCCTCCATGGCCTCTGTTTATGCTCGGGACAGAGATCTCTGTGCCATTCTTTTTTATGGACACTGAATCTTCATCAGAACCCCACCCTCATGACTGAATGAAGCAATTTATTCTCTGAGGCATAGGCAAAAACCATCACATCAACCAGAGTGCCAGTGTGTGAAATACTTTTTAGTGAGGAGTTGCAGACATTCAAAACTTAATAAGGAGAAACGAGGTTGACTCCTGATTTAGAAGTCTACATATTATAGAAGAGTAATAGATAGTGGTTCATTTCTTCAGTCTTCAAGAACCCAGCACTAATCATAGAGTCTCTTAGAAATGTTAAGCATTTTCCTAGACTGTGAAAAGTATTCTCAAGTATCTCTACAAGTACAAGGGCACACACACACATACACACACACACACACACATCTGTATGGCTTTAATAATCACATATTGTTAAATCATGACTTGCAGTTTAACAACTCATAATCATGATCATGGTACAATCTTCCCTCCAATGAAGGGGTCATAGATGGGAATATAATGAATTCCAGCACTATAGTTATCAATCCTTTGGAATTTTGAAACTAAAACTGAGGAAGAAAATTAGATTTCTCTAGAACTGCCTAGAGCTATATGATGTTAATTCAGGAGTTTCTATCAGTCATGCTCTGTACTGCCTGATCTGAAGAAGTATCTAGAAGCAAATTTGTCTTCAGGCCACAAGGAACGAGCAAAGCACAGGCATAGAGGAGAGAAATCTGGAAATTCCAAAGCATTGAGATTCTGCTTCCTTTTATTCCTCAGTCATGACATTTTTCACACACTTTGTAGTGACATTTTAAAAAAAAACATTTGGAATTGGATTTGTGGTATTAGTAAGTGGAAAATGACCAAAAAAACACAACAAAAGGAAGAGACCATGGCTCCTGGAGAGTGCAACAGCAAAGGAATTGAGATTAGGAGCTGATATTTTAAAGTAATGAATTATATGCAAAATCTGAGTAGTACTTGTGTGCTTGCTCTCATAGTATTTGCTATTCTCTCGTGCTTCCTTTTCATGTTCTGAGATTCCATTGAAACACATTTAATATAGACTAACTTTAGTTTTATAGAAACTATTATGCATGGGAATGCCCTAAAATTTGAACTGAGTGACAAAGACAAAGAAAGATATGCTTAAGACAAAGACCAACAACATTGGTCTTTGTGGTAAACAGAAAGAATAGGCCACTCTTAATTAATAACAGTAAGTAATTTACCAGCAGCCCATCGCAAGTGCGGTATCCTTATAGTGAATCTGGATTTATGGGTGCTGATAGAATGGAATAATCTGATAACTGTTCAAAAATATGATGGAAAATATAAGATACAGTTTTGATTGTCTGGACAGAAATGATTATGGGTATAAAAATATTATTTTTCTCAATATGGTGAGTACTAGCTTCTTTCCATCACACAAATAGCAGAAAAAATAGATGGCCATTGTAGACACAGGATTTAGCTGCTAGTAATAATTTATCATCATCAGCAGCAATAACATTGTTGTGAGATTAGGAGACGTATGTTAAAACTAAATAAATTGACATGTATTATTATTGACATGTATTATTATTGTACTATGTAAAAAAAATTACCACTTGTATTTATTGGCCATTCCTTTTTCTTCTTCTAAGAACTGTCTATTCATTTCAGTCATCCGTTTTTAATCAGATTTTTTATTTTAGGAAGTCTGATTTCTAGAGTTCTTTATATATTCTAGATATCAGTCCTCTGAGGAATAGCTGGCGAAAAAATTTCTCACTGAGCAGGTTGTCTCTTCACTCTGTTGGTGGCTTCCTTTGTTGTGCAGAAGGTTTGTAATGTGATGTGATCCCATTTGTTGATTCTTGAGGATATATTTTTGTACATATGCCAACCCCTCACAAAAAGTGATTATTATCCTGTGCAGACATATATTGATAAAGTAAAAATTTAATGAAAACTACTACAAAATAATGGATCTAAAGCAACACCTAAGGTGTTACTTTACTATTTATGTGGGTCAGTAATCCAGACAGAGTTTGCTTCAGGTCTCATAAAGATAACAGAGGAAAAGACACGGAACATTCCTACAAGAGGATGAAGAGTGATAATGTAGGCATCTCTTATGGATCTGAGCGTTTGTGTGTGCATGCATGTGTATGTGTGTGTGTGTGTACAGTGTATGCAAGGGGTATCATTAGAATGTTTGGTGAACATTTATATTTTAAAAATTTTATTGCAGTTGAAAACACATTGTCATGAATCTCCCTGAAAATACTGCTGTTGACTTTGAATACACTTAACCAAGCATTCTTGTCTCTTTTTAAAGCAGTTTGGGAAGTCCTGTTGCATGAGTGTCTTTATGACATGTGATTTTTTAACAACTACAGTGGATGCTGCTGCCAAGTGCTATCCAATGGAAAGGCAGCTCATAAAAACACAGTGCTGCCTCCTCATCCATCTTATTCACAGAAGCTAGCACTGTGACTGTTCCCCAAAGACAAAACGACCACAAAAGGGAAAAGTTTTGAATTCATCCAGGACATGGAGGCGCTGAGGGCAGTTCAACTAAAGAGAACTCCAGAGCTGCTGCAGGAAGTGGCAAGAATGATGGGAGGAGTGTGCTCAAAGTGAGGGGCGGGTTTGGGGGAATTCATGGCAATGTGTCTCTTATCATACTTTTAAAAATGTAAGCACGCACTGTATTTAGTCGTACCTCACACATCTGTGTATGTATGAGTGAAAGCCAGTTCAACTTTAATGATAAGGGAATACTGCTAATAGAGAATCATTTTATTAGTGTCCTTCTCAGAGGTATTTTTTACATTGACTTATTCCAGAGGTATTTTTAAACATAGCATGCATATTCTGCTATACCACTGTTTATATCAGTGTTTAACAAAGAAACTGATTTAATGTAAGTTATGTAAATATATAAGAATCTAAAGATTGGCTGACAATGGCCCTACACAGACAGGTGTGGAAGAGTGCAGAGGGCTGTCTGCATTTAATATTCCAAGGGTCCAGTCCATGGCCCGGAGCTCTGCGCAGTGTTAGGGAGCTAAGGGTCTGTGACGGAGGCTGAGGACTCTGCTTTTCCTAGCTGAAGGTGAGACTGGAGCTCCTCTGGGGAAGCGAGCTTTCTTGCATTTCCTTTGTATACCATCTAACTGGTAAGTCTAGTGGATGCTGTCACTCACACCCCACGAATCCCAGCAACTCTTCAGGAAACCCACTCAATCACACCCAGAAACGTGCTGATCCACTTTAGTTGGACGATTTTTACTCAGCACAACAGTGAACGATCAGGATCATTTATTAATTGGGCAACTGTAGGGAAGTCTTCCTGACGTTCTATGATCGATGTTTTTCGTGCCTAAAATAGGATGATTATACCTAGGTTGTTGTTGAGTAACAAAATGTGTTAGTGTGTGTAAGCTATGAACTAAGACAGAGGAATTCATTTACTGTGAGCTACTTTAAAATTTTATTAATGTCTCTTATTTTTTATCCCCATACTTGTATCATTATTTTAGGGAACTAATCTTCAAAAATGATGGTGAATTAATAAATTTATGACTGGTTGAATACACTGTTGCCTCTACATACATCTGTAAGGCTTTAGTAAATGCAGAGCTCTGGAAATTTACAAGAAATCATTGAGCAGGTAGGCACAAAATGAGCAAAATTTTATGTTGTGTAAAATATGCCTCAGTGAAGTTGTTACCATCAGTTTGAACCTGGTTCCCTTTGCAGATGCAACTTTGATTATGTACATATTAAAATTAGAGGGAAAGATTCCCTCCTGTTCAGAATGCAGGCAAGTAATTCCAGTGAAAGGTAAGTGATATTCTCAATGAGTTATTTTGCTGATCAATTGCCATATCATCATATAATTGAGTATTTGTTTCAAATGTTGAAAGATTCTTTTTTAGGTGCTTGAGTATACTCATTACAACCAACGATTCTTACAGGCTATTAATATCTATATATCTCTATGTAGATTCTATAATTTTACCATAACGTATTATTCTAAAATATAATATGATGATTTTCTCAAACTGAGCTCATGCATAAATTTCAGACACACTAAAGTGGAAAGAAACATTAAGCCCATGTCATCTGATTGTATTTGTTGTGACATGGTCTGTGGTCTTCTGTTCTCTGAGAGTCACAAAGTCCTTCATAGAAACCTACCATGTCTGGTGATATTGCAATGCATTTTGTAAATAATTTTTACTTACCACTATTGTTGGTGATATTCTCTAAGGGACATATTAAATAAAGATTTATTTAGAGTTCACTTGATCTCAACAAGGATTTAAAATGATTGCATGTAAACTCTTGGACCATTTTTAAATTCTGTTTTAGAAAGATGTATTAGTGAACTATTCTATTTCAATACCATTCTCAGAATGAAACTGACACCACATCAAAAGTTTGAAATAATTTATAAAGCAATGCACTTATTTGATGTAATGATGTTTTTGCCTATAGTAGATATTCCTGAAATATAATTTTATTCTCTTTTCCTATGAAAAGGGCAAAATCTAATCATTTAGTCCTGAACATTTATATGATACTGAATATATTTTTTCAAGATTGGAAAATGTAGTATAGACGTTTTGTAGTACAAATCAGTAGAAACTGCAGCTCAGAAATCCAGTTTTGAATTAGAAAACCAGGTTCATCATTAATTAACCCGCGGGCCTAAAAAGTCATTAAATTTTATCATTTTGTACTGTCTTGCCTTTAGAAGCTATGAAACCTAACTCTACAGATTATTATAAATATTAAGATACATAATACAAATCTGGCATAAAATAAGTACTCAAGTTTAACTTTGATGATTGAAAATATTTTAAAGTAAGACATAAAGACCAATAATGTAAGGAACTGTATTTACATGATTACAGAATTATTTTATTATTTTTGCATCACCTTAGAAATAATTAATTTTTAAAGAAGTAATCTGAATAATTGAGAGCATTCCAAAATACTTTGCATACTTGAGAACATTCTAAAATAACCTGAATACTTGAGAACATCCCAAAGATGGAAAACATTTTGAAAATGAATCCTCGACCCATCATAGAGTTCACACTGTGCATTTTTAACCTGATGAAAACTTTAAAGTTCCCAGTTAAAATATTTTTACATAAGGAAATAAAAAAAAAACACCAGCATGTCCTTAGTGGTAGTGTAGTAAAGCATGTGCTGTGACCATGTTTACTATGCCACAATATAGCAAAACAAATAAGGACATAGCAAGCTGTTGATTTACCTTGGATGAGCTTGGTTCTGTTAGTGTTGCTGTGTTGGAACTCTGGTCCTCAGATTGGCCTTCTTGACACAGTGGATGTTGAAGAACTGGGGTGATGGGAGGTCCTTTGGCTGTCATATGTACTCCCCTGGGAAGGGAGTGCTGCTGGGATCCTGGAATGAGTTTTCACAAGAGCGAGTTACTTTGAGACTGAGCCCAGCCTTTGCCTTCTTTATAAGTACCCAGCCCCAGGTATTTTGTTACAGTAATGAAGAGGCTAAAATTAAAAAAAAAAATAGAGAAAAGTGACATGTTAATATTATAAAGATCACTCCAAGCCACTCATTTATCATGTTAAGAGGACAGTATAATTACTGGTTTCATTAAAACACTTAGATCAATCATATTATTTTTCTTGGATGTGAATGTTAATTTAAGCTTATTTCTCATGATGATTATAATAAGTAATTCATAAGACAAGATAATGATTTCTACACAATTGTTGCAAATTCATATGCACATATACATCTATGTCATAGTAAATTCAGCTGTATTGAGAGAAATTTTAGACTTTTGACCTGTATAAGAAATATCTATCATAGCTTTCTATGTACCCGTGAGGGGATCAACTAAAAACAGAACTCAAATCTCTATAGTCATTTTAGATTTAATTATCCTTTCCTTGCCTCTGTTCCTCTGGCATGGTATTTTTATACTAAGAATGACTGCTTTTACAGAGGAAAGAGAGAAGAAAATTTGAGTCAAGCATAATAACTATTATATGTGGTCCTTAGGGAATCTCATCAGGGGAGCTGTCTTTGCTACTGAAATTGTGTCTTGCTGTCACAAGGCAAAGAAAGAGAGATCAGCTGAGAATGGCGTGAAAAATCCTTGAAGTATGAAAACTCCTGACAAATTCAGGGCTGGAACCACATCCACAAGCCATGGTGACAGAACAGGGATGCTGCACAGTCCCAAATGCTAAATTAAAGGTCTACATTTAATTATAAGAGGAAGGGGGAGCAATTTGAGGATTTGTTTGTCTCGTATAACAGGAATTCTAGAGGTGAGTCCAACACAGTTACAGTGTTACTTATCCAGGCATTTCCACTGATCCAGGCATTTCATACTTTACACTCAGCCACCTTGAGTATATTTGCTTTATTTTCACATCACAGAGCTGAGAATTGATGTCGTGCTCCAGAATTTCCACCCTTTATCTAAGGAGATCAAAGCCAAAAGTAATGATCAACAAAGCCACTGAGGCCTCTTGCACTCAAGAGTAACAATCCTCAGTAATTCCATTTTCAAGGCGTTACTCAGGAGTGGTGTGTGTCTCCACGCTTTAGAAGATAGCAAGAAATATAAGTGTATGAGAACTTTGTGGGGCAAATCAGGTTATTCCCCACCCAGATCCCTTTAACTCCTTAACAGCCCCCCTTCCTGGAATGACCTTTTAGATCCAACACCATCATCTTTGTACCTCCAGGGTCTCAAGTCAGGATTGGATTCTATTCAAAAGCTGGGGTCTTCACATTGTAGATGAGTCTCTGTGTCATATTAAACCCATGACCCAAAAGGCTGCTCGGATTTCTTAAATCCAACAAACAACGAAGTGGTAAAGTCATGTAGGTGAGCTGTGTTCAGTTGATCTCTGGATGCGTCCAGAGATAGTCTCTGAAGGAATTGTCTGTCGTTGCACAGAAATGTTCCTCGAACCGATGGCTCATTAGCACCCACCTACTCCTCCACTCTACCCATCTTGCTTTGGAAGGCAGAGATGATCTTAGTAACTAGTTTCCATATCTTTCTTTTCATACCTCCTCCTCTTTGTGTAGACAGCTGAAATGACATTCAGTCACTCGCCTTCCATATGTCTGCGATTTAATTATACTTCACAGTGTCAGGGAGGGATATTAAATCCCAGGGGTCTGTTAGGGCAAACCGCACAGCACAGGAATTTCCCATGGTCATTTCTTTTCTGACTTCAAACTTGTGTTAATAGCCATTATTCCTTAGAAGACTTTCCTAAGAAGTACTGACCACCAAGAACAAAAAACAAACAAACTTGTATGCTGTTCCAAGCAAGGAAAATCTGCTGTTAAATTGCCTGAATGCAAACTTAAGATCCTCTCCGAAGGCCTAAGAAAATATTGTTTTCCATTTCACATTTACCTTCTGTATGTTATTCTATGTGGACAAAGAGGTGTTAGCTGGCCTGCCACAAAGGTAGACATTGGAAACAGTACATGATTTCAGAAGACAAACCAACTAATGAGCGTGATAGGAAAATCACCCAAATTAAACACTTAAAAGCTCAGTGAAGCCAATTATATACAATAGACCATGAGACAAAACACTGTTTAGTTGCAATGGAGCACACTTAAACAACAAAATTTTAAAAACAGCAAGCAGAAAGTCCTTCAGCTTACATGATTTCTTCAGTTTAAGAATGAGATTCTTCACTGTTAAGGTAGCCTAGTCCAATCGTTTCAGTTTAATATATCTGCCCAGAATTTTGTGAATACAATAAATGGATTTGCTAGAAATAGACAAATTAATTCTATATAATAAAAATAATATAGAGATATATATTTATTCACTCAAGTATTTCCATACAAATGCATGGAAACATAGAAAAGTATGCAGAATCCAAAAGCCCAGTAAGACCTATGATGTTCTTTGGTCAGTGTGGCCATAAGAACATCCTCAATTGTTTTCAAATCTGGATGGCTTTCCTTCCACGTGCTATTGACATTTTCTGGTCCACAAGATTCTGCCCTGATTCAACCCTGATGCTACGCTCTGTTATCTGGGGTTAACTTTCACCTTGTACTTAAGAATATTCTCAAATTTTACCAGTCATTACTCTGCTCACAAGGGTGCATTTATCAGTTAGGCTTTGTAGGCTGGTCCTTCCTCCTGGGTACCAGCTCTCTTTCTTTTTCTCTCTTCCTCTCTCTGTCTCTCTGTCTCTCTATCTCTGTCACGCTCTCTCTCTCCCCCACCTTCTCTGTCTCTATCTCCCCATCTCCCAGAACATTCTAAACACTTATGTGCACAGAATTTTATGCTGTGTTCTGGTACAGGAAGGAAATTTAAATTCCTTTAGTGGGAGGAATACTCACTTATAATTGGGATCAAATTTGACATTGGTTTTCCCATTAAATTGACGTGTGTACATAGTGGATTGTTCTGCAAAAACTCATTAAATATTCACACCCATAATTTTGGAAACTTTTCAGGACCGTTTTATGTTTATTTTTAATCCTCATAAGCTTCTGAACAATTTGTTCTCATGCACCAAGAGAAAGATACACTGCACATTACTCATGAGTAGGCTCACTGAAGGATTTAGCCTGTCCCACTCCTAGGATTTGATGTGGCCTAATGCTTTTAACTTGAAACAAGAAAAGAGAACACACCTGACTAAAATACACATACAAGCTTGTGCATTCTATTTCCCTTGGCTCATGCAGTTTGTATTTGGTGAGAAGTCTTAAGTAGCCCAAATAACTAATGCATGACTGTAGGTTTCTCTTTTTTATTTCACTTTGTTTGTGAACAAGTACATTTATGATGCATAATAAACAAACTCATCAAAGAGAACAGGGCATCTTGATTCTTTTTTTCTACTCCTCTCTCTATCATCTATTCTTCTCCTCAGGCACCCTTTCCATCTCCTCATCATATATGTCTCCATTTCTCATCATCTAGCTTTTGTTTTGCTCTTTAAATTGTTTGTGTTGTGGTTTCTCATATAAAAGAAAACATGTAGTATTTAATCTTACATATCATTTATTTCACATAGCATTGTGGTCTCATCTTTTGTCCTATGAATGACTCAAATTTAATTCTTTGTGCCTGAGTAGTAACTCATTACATAAACACAATATGCTTTTCCATCCATTTGTACATTGATGAGATACTTACAATAATTAGCTGTTATGATTGTGTTGCTATAAACATGGATGGATATACATGGATCACTGTGGTATGATGTCTTTATCTCTTGGGAAAATACCTAGAAAGAAATAGCTGAGTTGAGTTGAATGTCTTGTTTTGGTATTTTGAGAAATCTCCATCCTGATTTAAACAGTGGTGGTACTAGTTTACATTCCAATCAACAACACAGAAAGGTTCTTTTTTTTTTTATAATCTCACCAGCATTTATCATCTTTTGATTTCTTATTAATAGCTATTCTAACTGGAAAAAGATGTTTTGTTTTGGGTTTTTTCAGTGGTCCAATATGTTGAACATATTGTCATGTGTCTGCTGGTCACTTCCAGTTTTTCTGAGATGTGTCTATAAATTTCAATTGCCTATTTTTTAGTACATCTTTTATTTTTCAGGAGATTTCATTTTCTAGTTCAAATTAGGAACATAATAACAAAACAAAAAAGTCTTAGGTAATGCTTGTTCTTAAAAGTTAGATTTTATAGCCAAAGATCTTTAATCCGTCATTTCCAAATTAAGCTTTCCATCTTTGTAAAAGGAAATCTTTTAATATTTCTAAGGCTTAATTAATATGAATCATGTGGATACTTGTAATGTTTCTCTACTGAACTGTTTGCAGGTGATTATAAGACTATACCCTATAACATTTTGGTCACAGTCAATTATAAATGTTACTTGTATTTATCATCTCAATTATGTGTCAAAATTTCATAGACATTTGGCACTTTTCAAGTTATATTTGTATGTGTTTAATAACAAATAGCATTGAAACTGTTCAGTATCAGGCAAAGCAATTAACTAACAAAAAACTAGAAGCTAAATAAAAATTCCTGCCGTTTTAAATAAAGTGTAATATTTTTTGTATCGAGCTTATCAATCTCAACTATGTCACAACAATGTAAACACCAAATACTGTTGAGAAAGAGACAGGAAAGTCTCCACATGACCCAGCCACCACTAGCAGAGGGACTTATGTGTCTTACTGAAGTCTTTGAACAGTGTCTTTCCAAAAGGACAAGGCCACTGAAAATGTTCACAAAAGATTTCTATTATACTATTATATATTTGTATTATTTCTCCAGTAGCAGTGGACAAGACACATTTGAAGTAATTGGGTCTGAGAGACAAGTACAGAGATGACTGTGATGATTCAAATGAGAAATAATGTCACAATGGGAAGGTTGAGAAGTTAGGATTATTTCAGAACATAGACTCACCAGCCTTGTGGATTTTAAGGGCATGAATGAGAGAGAGAATGAAGTCTAGAATGACTGCTAGGTTTCAATTCAGTGATGTGTGTAATTATAAAGAAGGAGAAGATGCTTTGGAAATGGGTTGAAAGACAAATTCAACAACACTACACAAACAAAAGTTAACTTCTAGCAGCAGAGAATTAACAGTTTGAAAGACATCACTAAAATGGCACCTATCTTATTTTACGTTAATAATACAACAAGAGATAATGATGACTTAAAGTTCAAGAATGATCATGAGACTGTCTACTAATGGAAAAAATTCATCATCAAATCAAATGATTCTTATTTAAATGAAGCACATGGCTTTACCAAAATTCAGTTTCCTTGTTTAGAACATGTCAGTAAAAAAAGTAATGGCATGAAACACCCATATGACTGAGTTAGAACAGTCATGGGTGTGTCTGGATACTGCACTTACTGAAGACCACTCTGAGTGTGAGTGGCACCAACCAATAGGCTTGTAGCCTGATTGGAATGAAAAGGGAAAGAAAGAAGTCTCCTTTCTACTTGTGTGGAGGAGCACCAGTGTTCTCCATCTCCTTAGATGTGCATCTCTAGCCTCCCAGTGCATTCTTCCTTTTTCTAGTCTTCCTTTGACCTCATGAAATGGACTTGCTCAGAACTCTGCAGTGAGTTCCAGGTCTCTGACTTTCACCAACTCCAAGGTTCCAGTGTGCGCAGCCCTTTGCATCCTCCCATGCTTGACTTTGCAGCAAGTCTGTGTAAGCTGCACGATGCATTAGGTGACTAAAGTAGGTTAATAATCCCAATTGGTTATGTGTTTACATTCAGTTCGTTTAAACCTTTCAATAGCTCTATTGGTCTAAGTTTCATCTTGTGCATTTTATTAATTCCGCAACTTTTGAATGTATTAAACTCCAGATCACAAAATACATCTAGGTCTGTCCTTCCCTAGTTAAAATGTGACAATAATGTCTTGTGTCAAAAATAAGTTTATGCTGGGCATGACACCTTGAATATCAAGGGAAGAAAGGCAACATGTGACTAGACCAAAACTAAGACCTTGAGAATTGTAAAACATGCTCAACACAGCAAGTCTTATGTTGCTAATTTGATTTTATTTCTGAAATCACTAATTACACATGACATGTAAAAACAAGTCCAAAAAACTTATTTTTCACAGTGTAGAATGAATATTTTATATATTAATTTTTGCTTGCCTGCTTATTTATTTATTATTTTTGCTTTTGGAAATGCAACCCAAGGTAGCATACTTGCTAAGCAGGTACATTGAACTACACCCCCAGCTGCATAGATTTTTAAGATTCACATTTTATGAGAATGTATTTGTGAATATTATGAAACGTTGCTTTTCTATTTGCCTCCCGCACCACGGTTTCCAGTCTTTCTCTCATCACTAGCTGCACCATTTTAATAACATTTTTTCCACATGCTGCTATGTGTAATCTTCCTTCCTATTCTTGGCATGCACCGTGGAATCATTCTTGACACCACTGAGAAGGCATTGAAAGGCACAGAAAGAAAGCTGACAAAACTCAGGATGTTTTTAGATGCCTTATTATACAGATAAAACTGAAAGATGGTAGAACCTACACAAAGCTCACAAACACGGTGAAGATCAGAACATCTGCTTTTAGATCAAAACATTTGGAAGTAAAATTTCTTTTGGTAGGGGACCATATGACTGGGTAAACGACTCTGGCTTTGGTGTTCAGTTTGGTGCATTTACTGGGTGTGTTGTTCAACTGAATCATAAAACACATCAAAACAGGAAGAAATGACTTGAAATACTATTTTGTAAAGTTACTGTGACTACCATATGAGATAATGTATGTAAATCTCTTAACACAGTCACTGAAATTCTTTCCATTGAAAATTCATTCATTTTTATTTTAAAATTAAAGGAAATCACTTGTAGTAAGTGCTAATTGAAATGAATAAAGCATTTTTGACTCCTATAGTATAATTAAAACTCATAATCACAGTGATAAAATTTAAATCACACTAAAGTCTTTCTCCTAAGCTATATGACAAAATCTAAATAAAGAGCTGAAAATGATAGACTTAATTTAGTTAATCATTGTCTTATTTAAAAAAAAAAAGCAGCCTCCCATTTTGTTGAATTCAGTTGATGTAGTTTGAGAGTCTGTTTGGTAGACTCATTTGGAAAATTATCAATCAATAGCGTCCATCTGTCCCTCCTGATGGCATAACGCTGTACAAGCCAAAGCATTCATTTCAATCAGATATTTACCCAGCTAAAAGGTCAGATCCTCTAACACGTCCACTGACCAGAGAGCGCGGGGCAGGTTAGTCTCTCCCCAGTTACACAGCATCATGGCTACAGGTTTCCCTTGGATATTGGTTAGTATTCTCTAGAGGAATGCAAGTGATGGTTATGCCAGGGAATTTTTCAGCCACACTTAAAGGATGAAAAGTGGACAGACACAACGGCCATCTGCCATGTGTCCACTGTGTCCACCCAGCCCGGTAACTTCTCAGGCCAAGGGGCTGGCTGTCACAGTACAAGATGGAAGAAGGAGGAAGCAGTGTAATGAGACCAAATGCCTGGGCGCTCCCTAGAGAGCTGCTGGTATAAGTCCACACAGAAAGACTGAAGCTGGAGTCTGATGGCAGGCAACAGCAACAAAACACTCCCCCGCTCAGACAGAATGGACCTTTACAAAGGTGCCAACCTTCTCCTTCTTTCCCTTTTGCTTCATCCAAGCTGCAAGTCTGTTTCTTGTTGCCACCCTTAATAGGAATGGGTCTTTCTCTCTCAGTTTGCTGGCATGCATGCTGATCATCTCTGGAAACACCCCCACTGACACACCCCAAAGTAAGCTTTACTGATCTACTGGCCTTAACTCATTGAATCAAGTTGAGAATCACAATCATCACATCTTCTTACCACTCTATGCAAACACCCAGTCACCCAGTATTCTAGTCTCAGTGAATTAAATTCCTTTATCTCCCTCTCTCTTTCTCTTTCTCTTTCTCTCTCTCTCTCTTCCTCCCTCTCTCTCTGTCTTTCTCTCTATTTCCTCTATGGTTGAGAAGACAGCTCTGGGTGAAAATCTTACTGGAAATCCTTCAGGATCAATGGTAGGTAATAAGACAGTGTCTCGGGGAAGCCGACTTCCTTCCCCAGACTTGGTGCACCCCAGGCTTTGGAAGAAATCTCAGACAAGCACTGAGGCCAGCTTAGGCCTTCCCTTAGGCCAGCTATACACAAATGTGTCCTGCTAACCTAGCTACCCTCACCTTTGCAGAGGACAGGCTGGAACGCTTTTTGCAAATTCTCCTTGTGAGGCAGTCATGACTGAAACCTTTTCTTTTCTCCAACTTAGTATTCTACTAGGTCTAAATCCTCCTCGTGTCCCTCCCTGTAACTCACGCTCCACACCTCTCAGGAAGCAGTATGTGACTCACACATGCCTGTCCTCTGATTGACCCTCATCCAATGTTGTCTTAGGAAAGTGTAAGTCTGTGTTCCTCTCTTGTGTGTAGGATCTTTGTGCCTGAATAGAGGTCTAGTTATTGCCTATTCTGTCTGATTGTCCCAAGGAACCATCTTGGCATCTGGCTGTTCTAACACCATCCAAGTCTAGAAACATCCTTCGGGTGCTACAGGAAGGCACAGAAAGGTAATCTTAGATCTTTTCACCTCTGACTTACAAGAAGTTATACTAAGCCTCGCTATATAAATGCATTTTTCTCCTATGTAAGTCTCAAAACTTATGTTGTTAGTACTTTTTCTGCAGCTTTAATATTGCCTAGTCTTTGGGGATATTTTTCACCTAAGACACCATGGGGTTTTTTTATATAAATGCATTTTTGTGTTCCTGTCTTTTCTTTTATCCAACTTAGTATTCTACTAGGTCTAAATCCTCCTCGTGTCCCTCCCTGTAACCAAAAAGGTATATAGGTATATATATATAGGACATACTTGTTAGATATATAGGAATACAGGACATTCCCTTTGGTATATCAGACATTCTCATTGTTAGAAAAAAGGTTTACCCAAGAAAATAGCTGATTGACTTCCTAAACAATTTATATTTACAATAGTTTCCTGGAATTAATTCAGTTCATAAGCAGCCTGGTAGCATTTATTACCAATGAAAGGTAAAAATAATTAAGCAAAACTTTCATCCTTGGCCAGATGTACTCTTAGTCCAGAGTAAAAACAAGCTCTCCTTGCAGATGTAATGGTCCTATTAGCAAAAGAGCAGGTGGAAATCCTTTCACCAAAGGCTCTTTTTTTGCCAAGTCTCTTAGAAAGTGATGCAGTTATCTCTTCTAATGACTGCATTATCTGCATGTGTTACCTGTGAATTCATCATCTTTTCGACAGCTAATATCTTTCTCTAGTTAATGTTGCATTACCTCCTCTTTTTTACAGTCCAGATTAAATTATGTATAGTTTTCTTTCTTTGGGTGACATAATAGATTATTTTCTACATTCTAATATGATATAGAAATGAAAATACATAGACTCAAGACATGCACTTCTAAGTAGGATACAGTAGAAGCTGACAAATCATCTCATTTATTAAATACAGACAGATTAGTAAAAAAGAAAAGTAAAAAAGAATTACATGACTATTTTGGATAAAAAGGTTGAATGGTTGTTAGTTCAAAGAAGCTTAGCTTACCTAAAATTCAAGAGTTGGAAGAGCGTTTCCTAGGCGCTCTGAGATAGGTGATCATCTTTCCCTGGTAATTTTCTCGGAATCTGGTAGGATATGGTTCTCCTTCCACCAGCAAAATTGTCGTAACAGAAAAGAGAGAAATGATACTATTCATCACATATATTGAGGGACTAATAACACAATCAACACAAAATCCATAGTTGTTCCCCTTCTCATTTTTACCAAATGTGAGGTTTTTGCATAAATTTGCGAGTCTAGGAAACAGAATGAAATCTAGATTTATTTGACGCTTAGAAAGCAAATCTTTCCCACACAAACAAGGATGCTTTCTTATCATGGCATTGGCCAAATTTTTATCTAGTCAGACAACAGGTTGACAACCCAAACCCAAAAACATGTCTAAGGATGAATTTCCAGCCACATGAGAGAGAAACACACATGGAGGAATGCGCTCTAGAAAGGAATCACGTGAAAAGCAAAAGCAAAAGCAAAAAGAAAAATGTTCTAGTCTCATCTTACAGGAAACGATGTATTTTTGTCCCCCCCCATTTCCATTAAAATTAAACACTTTCCAATCATTATTTAATTATCAAATGTTTTGTTGCCCAGCTCAGCTTCTAGGACTCTGGCTCTGCCTGTTACATAGACTGATATTTTTCTATGGGCATTCAGTTTATCCTTAGCCTTTCATTTTCCTGCTCTCAAGGTGGGAGTTTGTTATAAATTAAAGCCGATTGCTTATTGTTAGTGCTTTCTGAGTGCCCAGATAGTCCAAATAGTTCCTAAGCTGGTTAAGGGCATTTTTATTTTGGCTATAATATTTTTCAGCTTAACCCGTTCTATTTGTTTATGTCTAGTATTGCATACATATATAATCAGAAATATTTGCTATACTAATATCATTGAATATATTTCAGTTTTAAAATCTTTATCTGATACTTCCATTGTCTTTTTTAATTATGAACCTATGAATCTACATCATGTGTCTGATTCTTTTCCAACTTATTTTGTCCATACTTTTTTGCCTCTGTATATTTCTACTAAGTTTTTACTCAGTGTTTGACATTGTAGGTTTTAAACTTCCAGTGATAATTTTTGTTTTCATTCATTGAATATTGCCATATTTTTTGGACAGAAATTGATTTCAGGTAGCTTTCATGTTTTAATGTCTTTTTTAGGTTTTTGATTTTTGGGTTGATTAAGTCCTCCTATTAAGGGACGGTTTCCATAAGGAATCTCCTGAACGCCTCGTGTGTTTCACAAGTTCTCCTTACTCCTGATACCAAAGTACGAATACTTTCAGCAGAATGCAAAGTCTGAAAGTTAGAGAACTTACAAGTAGGGAACTTGTAGAATTTCATATGTTTTTAAATAGTAAGTTTAATATTTAATAAAAATATCAAGGGGCCTGAATAATATTTGTGGGAGTCTTTCCTTGAATATTTTATCATCTCTAATATTGTACTCCACAAAATTAAGTCAGTGCATCCTGTATCAATACACTCTTCTTCTCTCAGTGAGATACATTTATTCAAATAACTTAGAAATACATTCACTTGATTACAATGAAAATGCTTTCTAAATAGAAAACAATAAATGTGTTCCTTCAGCTCTACATGTTAAAATCACTATCTTCTATTTCATCTTGCTAAAATGTTATTAATTTTGAAGTAGATGGTGGCATTTTTCTCTTCAGGGAGGTACCTGAATATGCGCATCTGATCAGTTATTTCACTACACCTTCCTGATGAAAAATGTGTATTTTGTGCAAGTTACAAATTCACCATCTGCTTACATGAAGAATCCAGACTCAGTGTTACTTTTTTTGGTTAAACATGTAGTATATTGATCATTGTTCTTGAAAGGGCTTGTGACAAAATGCTTCAGTAATTCATAAATAAAAAGTGCTACTGAACAAGATGAGCATATGAATAGTACAATGAACTTTTGTATGAACAGTTCAATGAGTTTACATTGTCAATATTACTTAGTTTTCCAGTTACTGTCTTTAGGCCTATGAAAACTGCTTAGCTTCTATTTGCTGCATGTTCTTATCTCTAATTTTCTAAATTTCAGATGAACTTAAAATACTAGTTTTTCATGAATTCCAAGTCATTTGTTTAGGCAAAGCTGACTTGTACATGTAATATTAAAAATGTCCCTCTGCTACTATTCAAGAGTAGGAGGAACAGCTGTCTGTAATCATAGGAATCACAAGTTTTACATCAAAGTCTGCACGACATTTAAAAGTGAGGGCAACCATTAGATGAAATATGTGTAAGTCTTCAGGAAAATAGAGCTAAAGCTGGTAGTCATAATTCTATTAAATTGTGTATAACAAAGAATAAACTGAATTTACTGAACAAGGGTTTCATAAATCAGTATAAGCTACAAATTAAAACAAAGATCTTTGCATTCACTTTGGCTTACTCTAATAGAATTTTAATTGTAATTTATTCCTTACACTAGAAATCTAAAATAAATTACAATGAAGATAAAATCCCAGTCAATGCTGCTGTCCTACACTGAGACTTTTATTGACAGAAGTTGATCATAATCACTTTGCTCACCCTCGTGCTTTTAGTCAGTTTTTCAAATTATGATCCTTAACTTTGTTATTTAATGTTATACAGCTTCTCCATTACACAATGAAAATAGACACTATTTGTTAGATAACAGCTACCAGAATTTTTAAACTATCTTAAATTTTAAATAATTTTTTGTTAAATGAGGAAAAATTTCCAATAAAACTTATATAGTCTTGGTATTTATGAAGATTATGTGAAATATGGAAAATTATTTGATTAGTAATAATAATTATTGACTCCAAATTGCATTTCATTCTGACAAGACAGAATGAATTAAATAATCCAACAGCATATGTTCTGTTCTGTAATACATGAAGTTGCATATTAGGAGAAATGGGAACAAAATAGTGGAAAAATACAAAGAGTGATTGAAAAATATAGTGAATGGTTTAATTTTAGAAAAGAAAAAATTATTATAGTAAAAGACCCATTGCCAAAATGATGGGATAAGTGTTTTAAATAAGGAGGAGAATTTTGAGTATGCTGAGGAGATTTAATGGTAATGTGTTTTTATTGTAATCAGCATTTGTATTTTAATATATATATATATTTTTTCTTTTTTAAAATATGTACCAGGGATCAAACCCACGATTGCACACTTACAAGGCAGGCGCTTGTGCCGCTGAGCTAAATCCCCAGCCCCTATCAGCATTTGTATTTAAACATCAAGCTTTTTCATTAAATGTCACTGTATCTTTTGATTACAGGGCATTGTTTAAACATGTATGTCAATTTCTATCAAGTAAAAATATTAGAATGTGTTCTCATATACTTTATTCACCACATCTGGCCCTGTGACACTTCTGACTCCTTCCTAATGTCAAAATGACCATTAGAGGTAGACATGTTGACTTGATTCAGGACACCAAGGCAGCCAGGAGACTCAGGAGGGAGCACTCCAGAGCTGCTTCAGAAAGTAGAAAGATCAATGGAATGAATGTGTTTGAAGTAAGGGGGAGGAGTCTGAGATAAATTAATAGCAATGTTCCTTTTATTAAAATGGTTTTCAATGTAATTACACCCCATATTTGTGTCATCTCTCATATAGAGTCCCCAGGAATCAGAAATATATATGTGAAATAGGTTTTAGCTAAAGGCAAGTGAGTGGTCTACACATGAGTTATATAATCACACTCATTTATTTAGAAAATGAAAGTCTTATAGTGACCATTAAAGATGCATAAAATATGTCTTAAAAGTATTAATAGGATCTTTTTAAAATAATTTTACTTTAAAGAAAGAAAAATAAACAAGAATAAAAACTATGATATAGAGTTTCAAAACAGGATAATAAGGAGTTACGAATGGTTAATATATTGACTATTGTTATCTTCAAAGTAGTTTCCCAGATTACAAGATATAGGCAAACAAAATTGACCAGCCTATATAATTACAAATCAATATTTTCAATTAACTAAAAGAAAGTAATAGTGTAATTATGTTAGTTATTATATTTCTTTTCTCTTCTTTCATTTCTCCTTTCCTCTATCCCAGGTGTATCAACCAAGGAATGGATAAAAAGATGAGATACTCTTATAAAGTAGAGTACTATTCAGCTACAAAGGAGGATAAACTTGAGGCCTTTATAGGTAAATGGATGCACTTATGAGACCATACTCATAAGTGCAATAAACCAAACTCATATATGTAAGCAAGATATTCATAGAAAGAAACTTAAGCTGGAATTTGAGAGCGCAAACTCTTTTGGGGAAGACATCTCATGATGAGAGGAAGGTCATGTGTGAAATGTGAAGATGAGGCTCCATCAAGTTTATGGGGAAACATTTGTAGAACAACCCCGTAAAGCAGAGCTTTGCCAGGGAGGAACCACAGAGAGGAAGAAAGTACTGCACTCAGGCTGTAAATGGCCTTATAAATGTTCTCGAAAGGTAAGTTCACAGTTCTGCACTCCAGCTTATCGAAAGCCACAGAAATAATCTGAAAAGGGAATAAAACTTTTAAAAATACTTCTGAAATGTATTTGAGGAAAGCCTTATTAAATCTGAGCTGGGTGAAGCCTTGAGGATTTTTTCAATTGCCAGTGTCAGAAAATCAGGCTCAAACTGGCTTAAAGAGCAAGTGGATTCATTATGTTATTGTAAGTGGGAAGTCTACAGGCAAGGCTCTCTCCAGGCATGGTTTATTAGGGAATTAACTTCAGCTCTCTAGCACTCTATGTCCTGTTATGTTGGCTTTATTTTTAAAGTGTTGGCTTCTTTTATGGTTGCAACCCAGCTATCATTAGCAACTGGAACACGGTGCTTCTTTTTTTATTTCCAAATGCAGAGCTTGGTACTAATTGGTCCAATCTGAACCAGGAACTGTGAACACAGAAATCCTAGCTATTGATTGGCTGGGCTCTTTTTCTATCCCTAAACACAACACTTCAGCTAAAGGGTAAGATTTCAGTTATGAATTGAGAATCTTGAATCTAAATATCTAGATTGCTCTAAAATCTGAAACTTCTCAAACTTTTCAAGTACTGATATGATGCCAAAATTAAGAAATTCCCTAAAAGAACTCATGATGGGTTTCAATCAAAACACAGGTGCACTAAAAGAGTCATACAAAATTATCTACAGGCAATGCTATAACATATATATGAAATATATATTTCATATTTGGACATGGGTAGGGCTATCTCATTATGTCTATCTCAATATTCTGAAACCTGAAAAAAAAATCTGAAATCCAAAATTCCTTTAGTCATCAGCATTTTCAATCTGTATTAGCTTACCCAAGTCAGAGCCTTATTCCCAAATGTAAAGCTAAAATTCTAAAAACAAATTCAGGAGTCAATATTAAGAAGAGATTAAAAATATGAGAAACTAATAATATTCATATTTTAGGTAAGTAGAAAGGGGAAGTTAGATTTGGATTGTTTTCTTTTATGTTTTTTTGCCAGTGATTGTACTTTAGCAATTATATATTTGTGTTAAAAATAGTAGGTTCTTGTTTTTGTTTTTGTTTGCAATAGTGAAGATAGGGCCCAGGGCCTTTACTGTTAGCTGCATACCCAGACTTTAAAAATTATTTTTGTTTCAAGAAAGGATCCCATTAAGTTCCTACTTCCTCCTCCCTCAGCCTCTAAAAATGCTGCAGTTAGAAACATGCACTACCATGAATTTAGAAGAATATTCTACTCATACGAACCTATTTTGTAACTCTACAAGCTTATGATAAAGATAAGTAAAATAAACAGAATTAATCTCAGTTGCTTCTGAGCTTGTAGACATAGGAAAAAAATGTGTATATTCTGATCCATGACCATAGATTTTAATTAAACACTCATGGAACAAAACAGAAAGTAAAATCTTTGACATTTGCACAGAAATACTAACATGTAACATTTCCCAGGATGACCAAGATTACACTGACAAAGAGAAATTCGGGCTGGGGATTTAGCTCAGCGGCATAAGCGCCTGCCTTGCAAGCAGGCAGTCGCGAGTTCGATCCCTGGTACCGAAAAAGACAAAAAAAAAAAAAAAAAAAAAAAAAAAAAACAGACAAAGAGAAATTCCTTCTTTGAAGTCCCAAAAGACAAAGTCTGTTAAAAAGTTCCTTATCTGCTTTACTATTGTAAACAAAAATTTAATTAGGAATGAATGGGAAGAGAATGTGTGAGTTGGTGAACTGTGTATAACAAGTGTGTATGAGTGTGATCTCACTTAATTCCCCAACAGTCTTGGAGTTACTACAAATAAAGTAACTCCAGCAGGGAGGATGAGTAATTTGTCACAGTTCACACAAATTAGAAAGAGAGAATGCTCAGATAGTAAGTCAAATAGGACCACTGAGAAGATAACCCCTATCCTATGTTGTTGTATTATTTATTTTCTTGTAGGATTTTCAATGGGTGTATTCAAAAATAATCTAGTTAATTTCATCATGAAGAGTGTTCAATGATTTGCCTTTCAGATCTCCTTTTCATCTTTGTGTAGGTCTTCTTGCAAGGAAAATTGACATTTATTAACTGGATAGCCTTTAAAATAGCATGGCTCCATCTCTCCCTTCGGTGAATGAATCAGTGTAGCTCTGCTTTTTCTATGGAGAAGTCGATCTTGTGTATAATAAATAAAATTGTGCTAGCATCCTTAAGTCTAGGAATTGATGTTACCGTATCATGTTCCACCACTGTCTTAATGGATGCTAGAATTTCACTGACTTCTCTATGTCCTAAATTGAGAAATAGTAAAATGCCAACATTGGCTTAGACTAATAAAAATTGTTTTTTAATCACAACTAAAAATAAATGACAGTTATAGATTTTCCTGGAAGTGTGTTTAGACAAGCTGATGAATCAAAGAGAGTAAAATAAAAATAAAATTGGAAAGGTTCTTCTACCCTTGTAGAAGGAAGAAGAGTCACACAGAAGAAGGCCTTGTTATAGAGTAAGTTTAATTGTCGTCTTGATTTGTTTGTGTGCCTCTGAGGGGATTAACAACATACACTCTTGGTAGTCTCCTGATGGATCATGAAAATGTGACTTTATATGTGGTCCCTGGCCCTCCTTCCTTGGACCTGTTAGCCAAGAATTAAATATCTTTTCCTTTAAGTTACAGACATCTGATATTTTTTTTCCAGCAATGGAAAAGCTCACCAATACCTGTGGGAATAATAATACATTCTTTCTTCTTGCTTACTATTGTCACTTATGCCAAAGACCCAAAAAGTGCCAGGATTTCTGTCTCATATTTAATCATCACGTAAGTCAAGCTATAGAAATTATTTTCCTTAATGCAGAGTTTTGTCTTCCTCTGTGTTGGCCCAGCGTTGCCTAAATCTAAAAAATCTGTCATTGTAGTCAGTCAAATATAAACTTTCAGAGTGCTATTTCACAATTTATTGAAGTTATGTCATTTAAAATATTGCGATGCTAAACAAGTTTCATTTTCTTTGTTCAAATGCCTCATCTAAGAACCATAGAGCTGTGTGTGTGTGTGTGTGTGTGTGTGTGTGTGTGTGTGTGAATTTTTCCATAGATAATAGAGTGCCCAGAGCTAATTTGCTTTCTGAAGGAAACACTGAAAGCTTCTCTGTTCCACAAGGTCACCTAATCATCCCTTGCAATCAAAGGATTTGTAAATGTCACCACACTTGCTCACATTTTTCTGGCTGCCAAGATAACTCTGGTGGATTTACATCAGGACCAAGATTCCCTTTCCTCTGACCTCTAATATATATGTGTTGAAGACCCTCGGTGATCTGACAGCTCGAAGCCCTCTTCCCCACCTCCAGCAAGGAGAAAAGTCACTTAAGCAAACTTATTCAACCTGTTTAAATCTGTTATTTGAACCATGAGCTGTGTTCTTTTAAATTTTAAAGCACTTTATTTTTCACTGAACTCACTTGAGTTCTTGCCATCTTCAATACCAAATCGCCGCCTCTACTTTCTAATTAAATAGAAACACTGAATCCTGTTTCTTTAGCAAATACCTGTTGAGTCCTTTATTCCTCACATACCACACTGACCTAAATGACCTGCAGTCAGTCAGGGGCTCTGACACATCCATTCATGTGCTAATTTGGTTTCCAATGTCAAAAAGATCTAAGGAAACTCCCAAAAGATTCAAGAGTACTTGTTCAACTTGATATCCTGTGTGTAAGCTAATGACTAAATAGTTTGCATGTAATATTCAGTCATAATCTTTCCCATGATGATTATGGAGAATCAGGCAACATCAGCTTTGGTTTTAGTGAGGAGAAATAATGTCAGTGTTTCATCATGTGGTGTCACTGAAAATGATCTTTTTTTTTTTTTTTTTTATCAGTACCGTGATTGAACTCACGACTGCCTGGTTACAAGGCAGGTTCTTATGCCGCTGAGCTAAATCCCCAGCCCCTACTGAAAATAATCTTTCCCTTAGTTTCTGAGGAGACTAAGCTAACATTATACAAGGAGCTAAAACAGTAATTCTGATGACAGAGCAATATTCCCACCATCATATTGGATGGCAATTATATTTATGGTGACTTTAGAGGGTCATCTATCTGAAAGAATAGGTGATAGGGAAAGAAGAAAGATTGATAATTTATAATGATAAATTGGCATAAGACAGGTCTGTTTTGATCAAACTAAGACACAATTATCCTAAAGATAAGTTGAGATGAGAAAAAATTTAACTGGGCTGAGTACCAATCTCTAAGTAAATCTTCCCCGACACACCTACACACTTACACATGCCTACTCAGAAAAAGGGGAATTCCTAGAGAGAATAGCAGGGGCCAGTAGACAGCACTGACCAGAAGAATATGAACTTGAAGCAGAAGAGAACAAGGGGCTTTTCATAAACTATTAATCCTCTCAGCCTGTTTCATTTGTTATGTTTCAATTTTATGTGAAAGGGATATACTGCCTGAAAATCCAGAGTAGCTACTGGAGAGAGAAGGTAAGGCGACTTGCGGACATAAGGGTGGGTTGGCAGGGAGCTGCCCTGCTCATTGAGGCAGAGGAGTGAGAACTGAGTGTGAGTCTGCTTGTTCATTTGAGGCTGCTCGCTTTCTGGTCCTTTCCATCATCTCCCGAGGCAGATCTGGAAGCAGTTCCTCGTCACTGAGAACAAACGCCTACTCCTCACATACATCCTGGATGGGAACTGGGGCTACTCTCACTGCCCACATCTGCGTGGCCTTGTTATTTCTGTGACCATTAATATGACTTTCTTGTTTTGGCTTCCTTCAAGGTGAAACAACAGGACAGGAACATTCCAAAAGAAGGATTAAGTCTTCAGCAGAAGACATCCATGGTTTCCCGTGCTCCAAGGTTCACTGAAAAAATTGCTTCAAAGCTGTCATCTTGTTGTTCCCTATCCTTCTCAACAATGGATGCAATGATTTGAATCAGATCCTAATCACATCTTTATGCTAAAGAGTCACTCGAAACCAAACTCCCAATGCTCCCATCCGATACTTGCCAGGGCATCACAAGGCTATCCCTTCCTTCAGCTGGGTGTGCAACACACTCACATTGTCCTATCAAAAGACTGTACTGGTAATATTTGGAGAGCTGGTTTGGAAAGAGTTGGGGCCAATCTTTCAAAAATGACAATGTATCTCTATATGCAATTTCATCTGTGTTTCTTTGTTGGTATCACCTATGATTCTCTATTATGGGCCTAAAATTCCCCGGTGACACATGCTGATGACACAGACTTTTTCATAGAGAAAGAAGATAAAAAATTTAGACATTATAATTTGGATAGCTAATTGTTTCATGAATTTCAAGAGGGATATTATCTGTTGGAAAAGTTACTTTCAATAATTCTGCTTTGAATGAGGCTAACTTTCTATTACATTAGTCTTTGCAAAAACAAACGTAAATATCTCTGGGAAAAATTATAGAAAATATGCAGAGTACAAAAGGAAATACATATTTATAAAAAAAAAAAGGCCGTGGAAGTTTTCTAGACTTCATACTTCTAATAACATAGCATATTCAGTATCACATGAAGTAGATAAAAGTTGAAAGAATATACCGTCTCTCCAGCATAAAAAAGCAGAACAGTTTGAAGCATCCATAGCCCTTGGAACGGTGATAAGAGTTCTGAAAGCCAGACATAGGCATTCCAAAGTCTGTGGTTATACTTTATCAACATCTTTACCCACCGCTAAAACATGGGTACACAGTGCAGATTTCGAAAAAGGCCCTGAAATTTTAACTTCTCCTCTCAACAGTACAATGAATTCAAGGTGATTGCCTCTAAAATAAACCACAACTGTCAATACTCTTTCAAGGAATATACCATAATCTGAGTCCCTTTTTTGATATTCACAAGTATTCATTAAATCAAATGATGCTCAGTTCACTTGTGATTCTAGCAAAAACATTTTTTGTTGTTATTACTTTGGTGGAAATAGGAATCAATTACAGTTAGTTGAAGAGTCAGTAAAAACCAGTGGAGACAGCTTCAGCAGACAACTCTATCGATCACTTGGATAAAATCTGAAATCTTGATGCAATTACATAATTTGTGCTTTGTTCTCCGTATCTATGAAACTCCGATAAAATCCTCTGCACAAGACTGTATGGAGTTGGAATGACTTAATACATGTCAAACAAGTTTTATTTCAACGTCTTTTACCTGGTAAGGTGATCCAGCCTGCAGATCAATCCATGGAGAACTCCTCAAGGGGGAACGGGATTAAATAAAAGACATGGGGGAGACAAAGAGAGATGAAAGCAAGACGAAATAATCCGATCAAGTTTCCGTTTATTCAGGAAATGATCACACCTTTTATAGGCCAAGGGCAGGAGGTGGGACGGGAAGAGGTTAAGGGGTGAATACAACAGGGTCACCATCACATCCCGATACATGACGTAAGCAGGAGAGGATTATGGTTAATGTAGGCAGACGCAGTGCCCATAGGAGAGAGAGGCAGGGAGGCAGCAATGGGCTGTCACTCGGCTCCCTACAGTAAGGGCTTAGTAACCCTGATGGTTGTGATTGCTGTTATTTTACCCCACATACTTTATTGTTAAGTTTTTGTTTTATTTTTACAAGTTTTCAGTATGTGAAGTTTGCATTCATTTTAGGAAGTAGGTCCATGTATACAACAAAACTGGATCTTTTAGTCTCCTTTCCTACCCACCCAACTCCCTCTTTCTACCTCTTTAGTTTCTTTTTCCTCCCTCTTTAGTTTCTTTTTCCTTTTTTGTTATTATTACAAATATCTCTTTTTTATGTTATACAATATTTGCACTCATTGTGGGTATTTGGTACACAGGTATGAATACAATTTTTTCATCTGTTGAGGGACATATAGGGCACTTTCAAGATTTAGCTTTCATGAATTCTGCTGTCTTCATTCTATTTTCAAATGATGGCTGACATGCCCTCTGGCGATAGCCTACAATGTACCTCCCTATTCTTTGTTTTTCCCCGCTTACACATAATTATTCCTTTTTATAGCTATTGTTCATATTTCAAATGTGATTAATTATGCATCTGGACTCATGAATAAATTACGTATGTAGTTCTTGATCCTGAAACCTTGAATGCAGATTGTAGATTACCCAATAAATGTTGAGATTCTGAAACTGACATTAGAAAAATAAAGCTGAAAATATTTTTCATAAGAATATTTCCACCAGTGTTTGTGAAAGCATTTAAAATATTTTAGACACTAATAGAAAGTGCAGGCAGACTTTCTCTTTCTTCTCCTGACTTCCATTACAATAAACATATATTTCAAAAGTCGACCATTTGGGATTTTCTTTTGACATGTTATCACCCTCTGATGATGAGTTTTCAAATTTCTGGATTCCCCTTCAGGCAGGAGTCATATACACAGGATGCATTTCCACAAATAGCTTCCATTGCAACTAATGACAGCGGTGTAAATCAATCCCAGAACTCCTTCTGTGGCTTGCATCTTTGATGATAATTCAACTACGTATTTCTCCCCAAGTTGAGACCATGATAACAAAAGGGCTTTAACAATACCAGTACTTCTCCCAAGTATGTAAGTTTATAGGCAGAAACAAGAAAAATAAAAAATAATTCCAATGTTTCAGTGGCTTTCTGTGTTATCAAAGTGAATTCTGGTGCTTCTATATATAAAATAATAACCCAGCAGTATATGAATATTTTATAAAAACAATGATGGATGTCTTCAAAACATGAAATTACTTGACAGTTTAAAACAATTCTAAGGGCCAGGGATTTAGCTCAGGGGTGTAAGCACCTCCCTGGCAAGCACAAGGTCATGAATTCAATCAATCCCTAATTCTGAAAATTAAAAATAATCACCAAAATGTTTTGGATATCCATCTATGGTTTTTATAATATTAATTCATGCAAAATCAGAAATGCAGAGATACTATGGAAATACAAATAGATGAAGGAAGCTTACAATTTTTTGCTAACAAATTGAATATTGGTCTGAGAAAAGTGATCAAATTTTTCCTTTGCAATAGATATTCCAGCGAGGGAGACATTTTCTATGTACAAGTGATATCCTTTAATGAATCTCCTAATGAAGTCTTTCATGTAGCTTTCAATAGAGCTTGGTCATGGGGCAGAATCCAGGGTCATGAAAACTATTTTGGTTTTTTTTGTTTTTTTTTTTTTTGGTCTTTTTGCTTTTTATCGGTACCAGGGATCGAACTCACGACTGCCTGCTTGCAAGGCAGGCGCTTATGCCGCTGAGCTAAATCCCCAGCCCCTATGAAAACTATTTTGATGTCTCTCTGAATGCAAGAAGGTAACTTTCTATAGTATGGGAACCTTTTATTTCTCAGTAGCTTGAGCCCAAATTAAGCATTACAAATTCCCTCTTCTATGTGTTGGTCTTTCACAATTTCATCTTTTGGCTAGTGAGGCTGAATGGGGGACCATGGGTCCTTTGTTTCCTACTGAAGAGGATCCTGGAAAGACAAGAGAAAGCCTTTTCATCTACGGAGGAAAAAAGAGCTGTTCGTATTAAAGCTCATCATAAAGAAAATCCTGTGTGTACACGGAGATCCCCAACTCAGTAAACCTACTGCATTGTGGACATGGCTTGCTTGTGTCCTCCAACAATTCATCCCCGATAAGCCAGCCCCCAATGTGGTTGGGTTGGAGGTGGTTGAAAGTTGAGTTTAGACCTAGTGGAAAGTGATTAGTGTATTAGGGACATCACAGTCTAGGGAGATTAATGCTGCTCTAAGAAAGTGAGCTCGTTTGCACAATAATTGTTGTAAGAAAACATGTGGCCTGAGATTCTCTGAATTCCTTTTTTCCCTCACCATGTTATCACTCTAGCATGTGCAAGGCTACTCACCTGCATGCTTCTCCCGATCTGAGTGGATGTCAGCATCGTCCTCTTAGACCTTCAGATATGAGAACTACAAAGATTTCGTTTTCATATTGTATCTCTCCTCACGTATTTTATTGCAGCAACAGAAAACAGGCTAATACAAGATCCCTTCTATACAATGTGCACATTATCAAGCAAAGAGTTAAAACAAACTGTGAAGTTATTCCAATTTCCAAATGTATCAAGATTTGGGAGCTATTCAACAAAATTATGGATACTCTCATAACTAAAAAAATGGAAAAATAGCGAACTTAATTATAAAATCATCGTTAAGATTAAAAGCACATATATAAAGCACAAAACACACTACAAGACACAGGACATACTCAATATATAACAGAGATCCTTATGGTACTCAAATTTTGATTTTCTCCTAAGATTTGAGGGCAGATGTTGCCTTTCATGATGAATTCAACTGTATATTTAGTGCTGAAATATATTTACATGCTGAAATATATACCTATCATTCAGAAAATTTCCTTCTTAAGCTACATACCTTACAAAAGAATCATAATCAAATGAAACAAAAAGATTTCTGTACAAGAATATTGAAAACATATTAAGACTACAAACGACTTTTTCTCATTCCCAGAGTATGAGTTACAGCCTTTGTACTGTGACTTAACCCAACCCCTCTGGGCTGACACTACATATTTATCAACTTATTTGTAAAATAATTAAGAGTCGAAGGAATAATGAAAATGTAATAAAGTCACACGATGGGTATAGCAGTATATTTTTTCAATTCTGAAACTTGGGTCTACTACTTAATTTTTGATTTATCATCTTCTAATTTTTACATTCATTGCAAAGAGCTAAAGATTATTTGAATCTAAGTCATGTGCAATGTGATCTTGAGGAATCCCATTTTGTTTTAAAGAAAGTCTTTTACATAGTCATTGTTTTAAAAAATTGTGTCAGAGTTTCACTATCATTTAAATTAAAAAACTATCATGAATACTTCTCAACCTACACATATCATGACCTCAGCAGAAATTGCTAAGTAACATTAGCTTGAAAGCCAAGAAACTTTGTCTGCATGTTTGCTGCTTTTCAAATATATTGGACACGGGCATCTTAGAAGATGAAATGAAGTATCAGTTATCTCACTGACATTAGTTTGCACATCTCATTAATACTGTCGTACCTCCATAAAGCATGCATTTCAGTAAGTTTTGAGAAGTATGTGGTTTGTTTCCTTTAATTAGTATTTTAAGGAATAAAATAGTGTCAACTTTTATTGGAACTTAATTAGAAAAGTTTGATTTATACTACACACTATTCCAGCCAACTTCTCTTCAATAGGAAGATAGTAATATTGTCGATGTCCGCTCCCGGCCGGCAGGAAGGACACACGACAAAGTCTGGTAGTGGACAACCTTTTCTTTTTATTTTCCTTCTCCGTACAGCCTGCCCTGGGTTCTCCCAGCTGAAGCCTCCTCTGGTCCGCTCCCCGCGGCTCCTTTTGTGCTTCAGTCTGCCCCAAAGCCTCTACCGGTCCGCTCTCCGCGGCTCCTTTTGGGCTTTTACTTCTGGGCTTCTACCTGGCTTCTTCTTCCGCCCAGGGGTGGCACCGGTATATATACGGGTACAGTGTCCAATCATGTTAAAGTAAGCAAGGCAAGCTGATTGGCTAACATCATCAGTTGCCAGGCAGACTATATTGTTGAGCGGGTTGTTTACGCGGTAAGCAGGAAACTAACATATTCGATGGGAGGGGTAATCTACCTCAGGCTTTGCTCTTTACCACAGGCCGCACGTCCGCTGCGCAAGGCGAGCTATCACAGACGCGGCTCCCAACATAATATGATTCAATTCATTAATACATGAACCAAAAAAATTGTTTTGCTTCACATTTTCAGCTTTTTACAGTTTATGTATTTGTCCTTTGTTCCTCTTTCTAGCCATGCACAATTGTAAATATAACATGCGGCTGTGACATACATATTTAAATACACAGGCTTACACACACACTGTGTTTACGTGTTATGCAAGTGCACACACATATACACATACTCAGCATCGCTGTGGATGGGTCTGAGAGATTACTTAACAGGCATAACTTTGTTGCTGGAAGACGAATGTTTGGTCTTGAAGTGTTTGCTATTCCTCTTAGCTTCTAGCTACATGCAACGTACTTCAGCTTTGCACTAACAAATCTCTTACCTGTGGTTTGATCATCTACTAAAAAGATGGCAATCAAAACTTGTGCCACACATGCTTGCAAAAATTAAATTATTTAATTAATTATTTAAGCATAGTTAATTATTTTACCTTTATCTTTGCTTGGGGAAATATTCTACATGGATAGTGTTCTCACAAGCACAGACTCTGTCCTTTAAACTGGTATGGTGGTGCTTATCATATTTTCTGATTCCATGGTAGAAAATTGAAAATGGAGCTGTTTCTTTCTTTTTCTTTTTTCTTTTTTTTTTATTTTAAAGAGATTAAGACAAAACAAGACATAGCAATGCAGATCAGAACAGAACAATGTAAGCAACACAGAATTTCACCTGAAAACAACCCGTAATTAACAGTGACTACCACAATGTCTTTCTTTGAAATAGTTGAGTATAACTTCATATACAATAGTATCAAACATAACAAAATAGTATAAAAACATTCAAGAGAATGAGAGTATTACAGGGCATTCAGAACCAAATAACAGAAAACAAACAATGGCTACTGTATTATCTCATTTTCTTTTTTCTTTTTTTTTTTTTTTTTTTTTCTTTTTTCCGGTACCAGGGATCGAACTCACGAACTGCCTGCTTGCAAGGCAGGTGTTTATGCTGCTGAGCTAAACCCCCAGCCCCATTATCTCATTTTCCATAGAAAATTTGTTTATACTTTCACACATAATACAATCCAATAAGGTACAACATGATAGAGCCAATGGAAACAGAAGAGCAAGAGCATGGTAGGACTCCAGAGTAAGATATTATACCAGTACTGGCTATAATAATGACTTGTTTCCCTCAAATTAACTGTTCATACCATCACAGTTAATAAAATCAAACAAACAAGGACAAACCCATTACAATTAACCAATGTGATCATTATAAGGTTTCAAAACAATGTAATGGGGAATCATGATTACCATAAACTCTTATGTTTACTTACCATTTCTTACACTAGGTAGACTATATGGTATTTATACATGTAACTTTGATTTATTTCACTTATGAGTGTGGTCTCAAGTTGTACCCTTTTATTAGTAAATATCTCAATGTGATCATTCTTTATAGCTGAGTAGTATCCATTGTATAAAAATACCACAACTTTTTTATCCATTCCTCAGTTGTTGGGCACTTAGGTTATATCCAAAATCTGACTATTACAAATTGTGCTGCTATAAACATGGATGCACATATATCACTGTGGTATGATATTTTCAGTTCTTCTGGGAATATGCCTAGAAGTAGTATAGCTGGGTCGAATGAGACCTCCAATCCCAGCTTTTTGAGGATTCTCCAGACTGACCTCCACAGTGGTTGCACCCAGTCTACAATCCCACCAACAGTGCAGGAGAGTTCCTTTTTCCCAACAACCACTCCAGCATTTGTTGTTGGTAGTTTTCTTGATCCTGGCCATTCTTTCTGGAGTGAGATGGAATCTCAGTGTTGTTTTAATTTGCATTTCTCTAATGACCAATGATGATGAGCATTTTTTCATGTATTTATTTGCCATTTGTATTTGTTCATCTGAGAACTGTGTATTCTTCTCAGATGCCCATTTTTGGAATGGGTCTTGGAATTTCAGGGATCTGATTTTTTAAAATTCTTTATATGTTTTAGACAGAAGATCTTTGTCTGAGGGACAGTTCACTAAGGCTTGTTGGTTTTATTTTCACTATGCTAGAGATTTTTTTTTTGACGTGCAGAAACTTTTTAATAAGATGATTCCAGTTACTGATTCTGGGAAGTAGTTCCCATGCAGTTTGATTCCTGTTAATGAATTCTCTATCCCAATGTCTTCAAGATATTTATGTAATATGTCTTCTAAAAGATTTAGTATTTCTGTTTTAATATTCAGATCTTTGATTCATTTAGATTTTAGTCTAGTATGTGATGATAGCCATGGGTCTAGTTTTAGTTTTCGGCATATGGAGAGCCAGTTTTTCCAGCACCATTTATTAAAGAAACTGTTGTTTTTCCAGTGAACATGTTTGGCCCGTTTATCAAAGATAAAGTGCTTGAGTGTGTTGGTAGTTGTAGTTGTGTCTTCTAGTCTATTCCATTGATCTTCAGATTTGTTTTTATTCCAGTACCATGTTGATTTTATTACAGTAGCTTTGCAGTATAATTTCTTTTTTTTTTTTTTTTCATTTTTATCGGTACCAGGGATCGAACTCATGACTGCCTGCTTGCAAGGCAGGCGCTTATGCCGCTGAGCTAAATCTCCAGCCCCTGCAGTATAATTTCAAGTCAGGGATTACGATGCTTCCTGCCTTGCCTTTGCTGCCTAGAACTGCCTTTGCTATTCTAGGTCTATTCTGGTTCCAGATGAATTTTGGGAGTGATTTTTCTAGGTCTGTGAGGTATGTTGATGGTATTTCATTGCGATTGCATTGAATCTTTTTAACAGTTTTGGGACAATGTCCATTTTCATAATATTTATTCTCCCTCTCCATGAACAAGGGATGTCTTTTCATTTTCTGAGATTATGTTCAGTTTCTTTTTCCAGGGTATTATAGTTTTCCCTGTATAGATTTTTTTTAATTCTTTCATGAGATTAATTCCTAAGTATTTCATTTTTTTAGATGCTAATGTGAAGGGTATGACTTCTCTTATTTCTGTCTCCATAATTTTGTTGTTAGTGTATAGAAATGGTATTGATTTTTGAGCATTGATTTTGCATCCAGCTACATTGCTGAATTTATTTATTATATCTAGGAGTCTTTCAATGGAGTTTTGGGGGCCTTCTATGTAGAGTAACATGTCGTCTGCAAATAATGATAATTTGACATCCTCTTTTCCTATCTTTACCCCTTTTATTTCTCTCTTGTCTAATTACTCTGGCTAGTATTTCCAGTACTAAATCGAATAAGAGTGGTGACAAGGGACATCCTTGTCTTATGCCTGATTTTAAGGTAAAGGACTTCAGTTTTGGCCATTTAATATGATGCTGGCTGTTGGTTTGTCATAGATGGCCTTTATCATATTGAGGAAAAGACCATCTATTCCAATTTTCTGTAAGGTTCTAATCATGAGTGAGTGTTGGACCTTATCAAATGCTTTTTCTACATCTATAGAAATGATCATGTGATTCTTACTTTTGGCTTTATTGATATGGTGGATTACATTTATTGATTTACGTATGCTGAATTATCCTTGCATGCCTAGGATGAATCCCACTTGGTCATGGTGTATAATCTTCTTGATGATTTGCTGGATACTGTTTGCCAATATTTACTGAGGGTTTTTGCATTTGTGTTCATTGGGAAGATTGGGCTGTAGTTCTCTTTTTTAGTTGGGTCTTTCTCAGGTTTTGGTACTAGAGTAATATTTATTTCCAGGAATGACTTAGGAAGAATTGTTTCCCTTTTGATTTCATTGAAGAGTTTGAAGAGTGTGGCATTAAGTCTTCTTTGTACTTCTTGTAAAATTCCGCAGTGAATCTGTCTGGGCCTGGGCTCTTCTTTGTAGGCAAGGATTTGATTACATTTTTAATTTCATTAATAGAATTTGGGTTACTCAGTAGTTTTACATCTTCTTGACCCAGCTTTGATACTTCATTTGTTTCTAGGAATCTGTCCATTTCTTCTGTGTTATGGAATCTATGAGAGTAGAGGTTTTTCAAATAAGTGTTGATGATCTTCTGTATTTACATAGGGTCTGTAGTGATTTCGACTTTTTCATTCCTTATTGCATGAATTTGAGCTGTTTCTTTCCACTTTTTATTAAAGTTGGCTAGGAGCTTATCAGTCTTATTTATTCTTTCAAAGAACCAACTCTTTGATTCATTGATTCTTTGGATTGTTTTCTTAGTCTCTATTGCATTAATTTCTGCTCTCATTTTTATGATTTCCTCCCTTCTTCTGGCTTTGGGCTTGATTTGCTCTTCTTTTTCTAGATGTTTGAGGTGTACCATCCAGGTTGTTTATTTTTATTCATTATTTTTTCCTAATGTGGGAACTCAGTGCAATAATTTTTTCTCTGAGGACAGCTTTCATTGCATCCCACAAATTCTGGTAAGTTGTATTTGTTTTTTCATTTGCTTGTGGGTATTGTTTAATTTATTCTTTAATTTTCCCTGCGACTCACTGATTGCTCAAGAGTATTATTCAATTTCCACGTGTTTGTGGGGTTTTTCCAGTTTCTTTTATCATTAATTTCTAGTTTCATGGCACTATGATTTGATAACATGCATGGGATAATTTCAACTCTTTTGCATTTACTTAAATACATTCTGTGGGTTAGTATGTGGTCTTCTCAGCAGTCCCATGTACTGCTGAGAAGAATGTATGCTCTGATGTTGTTGAATGGAACACTCTGTATATGTCTGTCAAGTCCATTTGTTCACAAGTGTGATTCAGTTCTGTTATTTCTTTACTTATTTTCTGTCTGGTTGATCTGTCCCTAGGTGTCAATGGTGTGTTAAGGTCTCCTGTTATAATTGTGGTCTTGTTTATTTGATTTTTCATTTCTACCAATACTTGTTTTGTATAACTGGGTGCTCTGAATTTGATGCATATATATTTAAGATTGTTTGAAGTTTTCCCCTAACCAGTATGCAATGACCTTCTTTATCTCTTAGGAGCATTCTTGATTTGAAGTTCACATTGTCTGAAAACAGAGTAGCTACCCCTGCTTTTTTTTTGGGGGGGGGGTTTCCTGTTGCATGTAGTATTGTTTTCCATCCTTTGACTTTGAGTCTATGAGTTTCCTTTTGGGTTACATGGGTTTCTTGTAGACAGCATACAGTTAGATATTGTTTCTTGATCCATTCTGCCGGTCTGTTTCATTTAATTGGTGAATTGAGACCATTTACATTAATGGTTATAACTGTTATATATTGGTTTATTGTTGACATGTTATCTTTTCACTATTGCATCTTTATCTTTCCATTCTGTTTAACTGTCTGCTTTGCTTAGTGGTTTTTTTCCTATGTGTATCTAAACCATCTTTCAGTATTTTTTGCAGGGTTGGCTTGGTGATCATGAAGTTCTTTAGTTGTTGCTTGTCATGGAAGAATTTTACTTCTCCATCCACTTTGAAGGACAGTTTTGCAGGGTCCATCAGTCTAGGTTGGAAATCATTTTCCTTTAGGATCTGAAATATTTCACTCCATGCTTTTCTTGACTTCATTGTTTGTGTTGAGAAGTCTGCTGTAATTCTGATAGGATTTCCTTTTTAGTTGATCTGTCTCTTCTCTCTAATAGCTTTTAATATTCTATTTTTACATTGGATTTCTGGGATGGTGATTATTATATGTCTGGATGTAGTTTTGTTTTGTTTATGGCTATTTGGAGTTCTATATGCTTCACTAATCCTAATGTCAGTTTCCATTCTCATGTTTGGGAAATTTTCAGCTATTACTTCTGTGAATAGCCTCTTGATATCACTTGTGTGGTCTCCTTTTTCATTTATCCCTATCAATCTTATGTTGTTTTTCTTTGAGTCATCTTGCAGCTGTTGGATTGTTACTTCCTAATTCCTTGTTATTTTTAAGAGATCTTTCCTGTTCACTAGCTACAATCTTGTCTTCAAGATCTGAGATTCTATCTTCACTTTTGTTGAGGTGGTTTTGACAACTTTCAATAGAATTTTTGATTTCCTGTATGTCTCTTTGAATCTGCTTTATATATTCTGTTTGTTTTTTAAATTGTTCATCCAGGGACTCTATCTTTTTGTTTCATTCCTCTAATTTTTAAACTGTGTCTTCTTTAGATGTGTTGAGCATCTCTTTCTTTATTTTTATCATTTTTTCTTTTACTGGGAGATCATTTCTAGTTTGAATTCCTTTAAAGCTTCTTGGAATTGCTTCTTTATTTCCGTTACTATTATTTCAGGTATTTCAGATGTATGGCATATATTTTCATCTATGTACATGACTCCTAGGCTTTCTTGGGATGGAATGGATATTTGAGATTGTGTTTTGGTCTTACATTTTGTCATTGTCCTATATTTCCATGTTTCAAGTGCTGTTCCAAATCTTCCCCTGGGCATGCTGAAAATTGTCTCCTAGGTCCTGGGCTCCTGGGACTCCTTTGGTAGTATAGCTCCCTCCTTGGGCAGCGAGGCCCCCAGATTAAAAGAAGGTTACCAGGGGAGGCTCAGGCAGGCCTAAAGCCTAAAGCTTGACTGCGTAGCTCCCCCCTCTGGCATCAAAGCTCCCCAGACAGAAAGAAGGCCATCAGACAAGGTCCAGGCAGGCCTGAATCCCACCGAGCCCAATGTAGTGTGGCTGCAAGCCAGGTGGGTCCCCAACCACCCAGAGCAAGGATCTCAAACTCTCCCAGGGGTCCAGTGTTGCACAGGCATCCACTTCCTTCGATGGCAAAGCTCCCCGGGATGAAAGAAGGTCACTTGTGTGGCCTAGACAGGCCCCAAATGTTCTCCACTGCACAGCTCTCTCCTCCAGACAGCAGCAGCCGTGGTTCTTTCTGGACTGAGAGATGGTCACAGGCAAGGCCCAAGCAAGTCTCCACAGGGGAGCAAATGGAGCTGTTTCATATTTTCCATATTTATAACTTTTTCATGAATTGATTTTCCATGTGCACATACAAATGCATGTATGTGAACTCCCAGTTTACCTCTGACTTTTCAAAACATGAATAGTAAACATAACTCCCATCAATGTAGGCAGCATAGGAGGAGGTACAGTATACATAAAAATGGTGTGCTTAAGAGTCTTTGGAATAATACTATCGGTTGTATAATCATAATAAGGAATTCAATGCAATGGAGATGAGGGACGCTCTGTTACAGACCATGGTGTGCTCACATTCACCAAGGAAAATAACACATTGGTGACGTGCATGCTGAAAAGCATTGGTGTTGTAGTCAGGACTTTTAAGAAAAATGATTTAATACAGGATACATAATTTATAGAGTTATTTGGTAAGTCACCTGAAGAGAGGCCGGGGATTTAGCTCAGTTGCATAAGCACCTGCCTGGCAAGTCAAGGTCATGAGTTCAATCCCTGGTACGATAAAACAATAAAAAGCAAAAATAAAATAGTCACCTCTGAAGAGTCAAATACAAAAAGTGCAGGAAATTGGTCCACACACTAAAGACCCAGCTGAGGGCCTGGATCCCATGACAACATCCTGCATGAGTCCAGCTGAGGACCTAGTGCTCATGACAATGTCTCACGCAATCTGATTCATGGCTCTGTGCTGGGAAGGCCTAAAGGGCAAGTGGTAGAAGCTAGAAAGTCTGCCAGCAGGCTGAGGGCTCTGCACTGCAGCCAGGAAGCAACATGCAAATTATGGACCAGAATCTCCCCGAAAAGTACCATAGCCATCCTCAGCAACAAAGAGGTCCGGAGCTCCTTTGACCATGAGACTAGCCAAATTTGTATCAGGAAAGAAGTTCAACAAGCTCCTCCAGGAGAGCCAATGGCAACAGGAGAACCAAGTTCTCCTGCTGTCCCTTTTTTAGGTTGTTGGCAATAATCCTCAGGTGGGCCTTCCACACCCAGCACCATGCTGATTCAGTTCAATTGGGTGCTACAAATTAACCACCAATGGTCAATCCACCGCAGCTGGCCATGATCAAGGTTAGCTGAGTTCCATGCCAAGGTTTAGCTCAGCAGTACAAGCTCAAGGTTGTGAGTTAGATCTCTAGTACAAAAAAAAAAAAAAAAAGATAAATTAGTCAAGATCCATACATAAAATCTGTACTGTGATCTATGTGAGGGCATCTCCTGGGGTGGTGGGGAAGAAGGGACACACAGAATAGAAGGTCTGTGCCTTTCCTTTCCTTTCATTTCTAGTTTTAAAAATAAATTTAAATTTGAAGCTCTACTAGGTAAGTCTTATAATAAGAAACAAAAAAGAAAGAAGGAAGGAACAGGAGGGAGGAATAGAAGGAGGCAGGAAAGGAGGAAAGAAGAATTAAAACTGCTGCTGAAAACCTTAGTAAATGAATTTGGTTGCTGTTTCAGTGTGAATATACTGAGAACTAGGAAAAAATCGATATAGCTTTCTCAGTGAAATAACTGAAAATTAACTGAAAACAGGCTGACGATCAATTAAGAGTTCTGATTATTTTAAAAAATAGACTCCTAATGCTGGTGAAATGATGTTAAATAGACCTCTAAGGAACTGAATTCTGGCGTAGGAGTATTCGGAGCACTGCTCATATACTCCCCAGTGAAACTGGTGAGAATGGTTACAAAACAAAAATAGAACATTCTTTAATGCCTGCAGAAATGCTCATAACGTACCCAGTATTTATTCAAGTAAACTTGCAGACATGCAGTAAAAAATACAGGAGTTTGTGGTATGTAAGTCAAGACAGTGCCTTCTTCCTCTCAGCTGATGTGTTTGTCTTTTTCTGTTTGTTTGTATTTTTCAGAAATTTATGAACATGAAGCCTTGTGGGATGTGTGCTATTGGGACCAGCATCTTTTACTCAGGATTAATGTTGAGATACATCCATGGATGTAGCAGTTCATTCCTTTCCCTGTTTCAAAATGTTCCAGTATAAGATAGTCTACATCTTGCTTATCACTTCATAATGGTATTTAGAATATTTCTTTCAGTAGGATATTATGAGCAAAGTCACTATTAACACTCGTGTGCAAATTTTTATTTTTATTTCATTTCCTTAGGTAAATTCCTAAGAGCAAAATGAGTAAGCCATAAGACTAGTATGCCTTTACACTTAAAATAAGTTTCTGGGGCTGGGAATTTAGCTCAGCGGCACAAGTGCCTGTCTTGCAAGTGTGCGGTTGTGAGTTTGATCCCCGGTACCAAAAAGAAAAAAAAAAAAGGAAATTTCCAAATGATTGCATTATTTTATATTTGGGAAAGGAAGACTAAGTCCTTAAAAATATCAGCATCATTTTGACTTTCTCATGATAAGAAAATGATGTGATCAATTATCACATTTTACAAATGGACCAGCCTGCAAAACTATTGAAATTAAAATAAAAATCTGAAAACAAAATTTAAAAAAATAAAAACCTTTACTGCAGACCATTTTAAAAGGTATTATATCTAATCTGTAATATATGAATTGCCTACAGTCATGTCTTTTACTTTTGTATTAAAGGAACTCAGTGCTTATTCTTCTGAAACAATCTTTTAACTTGACAATTCTCTTTTATGATCACACAGCATTAATATAATATAGTACAATTTCCATTCGTCATAAGTGATACATAATATCCCATTAAATAAACACTATAGTGAGTATTACTCAATCCATCTTGAATAAACAAATAGTTTTTCTTCAATTATTTTTCATCTTGGGAAAGTACAATACAATTTTTCCATATATACCTTTATACAGATATGTGAATTGCACTACAAATAAAGATGTGACCATTAATTATCAGTTAATTGCACGTGCATTAATTAAAAGTCAGCTGAATACTGACCAATTTTCTTCCCCCCAAACTCTGTCTCTTATAATTTTGGCTATCATAAACTGATTTTCAGCAGGATTAATTTTTCACTGAGAAGAACTAGAAAGCTAGAAACAATTTCACAATCTGTGAAATCTGGCACTGATGAGAAATCAAAGAAGACAGAGAACTGGCCAGTCATTTCTACTCTGTAGGCACAACACCAGATGGAATAGTCACTGAGGGGACTCTATGCATTATGCAATGGTTTTTCTTCTTAAAACAGTATTCTTTCCATGAATGAAAATAAATATAATATGGACTTTATGTTATTTTATGTTGTTTCCTACTGATATGTTTCTGAGTCAAAATAAGGAGCCATGCCTACATACAGTCCATAAGGGAAGAGAACATGGTATGATTTCAAGGTCTGCTACTCATTAGGTGTTGAAGAATTGATCGATTTATTCTTCCGTTCTTGGAGGGATGACTTTTTACTCGTGAAACGAAGATAACATCTAACGCACAGACTTGTCAGGAAAAGTTTTCAATGTTGTTAATGCCAAGAGTAAGAGCTGTGCAGATAACACTCACCTACTTCCTCAGAAAGTTTCTCATTTGCTCTACGTTTGTTCAAACTGATTTTAGATCTTCTTTCTCGCTGCAGGGCAGTGAGCCGGCCATCAATGCTTTGCCTTTTCAGCTGTGTGTGTTAAAAGCCTTCCAGGCATAGTCTCTTTTTCTACAAGGAGTCTGCTTACTCATTCTTAGTGGAAAGTCTGTTTTAGGGGTCAATAATGGATTCTGTCCTCCTGGAGTTTAGTGGATCACCATGAGGCTTAGCAATTTTCCTTGATGCTAGGGGTTCAGTGTGGTGCCTTTCTGCTCTGATTGCTGCTGCTTAGTTTTATTTTTTTCTTTGCAATGTGAGCTTGTGGAGGCAGGAGACACGCGCACATCTAGGCAGCTTACGAGGACACTCAGGCTCAGCTGCATGCAGTGCTGAAGCATGACTGACATTTCCCTACCCTCCATAAATCCTAGGACCTCAGGGAGCTGCAATGGTGTCCCAATCTCTTCCCAATCATCAGCCAGGAGTCATAGTGCCTCTTTGCCTTGCAAAGCCATATCATCTGCTACAACTTCTAAGTTGTGGGTTGTTTCTTAGATTTTGACCTACTGTTATTTTCTCCCAAAGGATCTGAGCCTGCACAATGAATGTCACTAGCACAGTTAATGATCTTTGATTTCCTGGTTCCAGTGTGCAATTAGCCTTGGGGCAGAGCCTGGTAAGAATCACTGGGATCATTCACTCATTAGCAGAGAGGATGAGATTGGCTCAAGAAATGAAATCACTTTGAGCCATTTATAGTCACTGCATTTCCGAAGCCTGTGACCTTCACCTTCTTTAATCTGTCCCCTGTGACACATCTCCTCCCACTCCCAGTTCAGCACTGACAGCTGAACTCCTTGGATTCTAATACTGATTCCCACCTCACTTTCTCCCAGAAAATCACAATACACACTTTTTTGACCTGTCAGGTCACAGGGAAAAAAATCTCCCTGCTCCATTATCACATTTTAAAATGAAAATTCCTTTTTTCATTTGAAAGTGCGAACTACACAAGTATGTAAAGTAACCAACTTCCATCAGTGCTGAATTAGTTATTATGCATGATCTGTTCTGTAAGAAGAAAAAGGTGATCAGGTAGAGAAGTCACTTTTTACCGTAGACTATCTTTGTTTAAATGCTGAAATATTTGATGTTATCACTGTTCAGGGTCTCTAGGAAGGCTGCAATTAAAGATTGCTTTTTGTTTCCTTTTGAAGTCTGAAAGAAAGACACCATGAACTCCTACAGCAAAGCATAAAATCTAGGGAAAGGGAACAATTGTTTCCTTATACACTCTATTTTGAACTCTCAGAGATGCTTCACCAAATGAAGATTGAAACTTGAGTACTGAATGCATTGAAAGTATTTTAGTCAAAATACAAGGAACATGAGTGTGAAGACTGCAGCATCTATGGGAATTTAGTTTTGCATTAGCATCAGAAATCAAATTGCTTTAATGTGGGAAAGTGACCTGAAGGCCAGACCTAAGTAGCACTGATACAACTCTTTTATAGGACACCAGTGCTTCTACTTACTAGGTATTTTGACACATACTGAAATTCTTCATGCCTCTACAACTGGTTCACATATTTATTTAAATAAACTATATAAATATGTACAACACAGATCTCTCTGTGGAGCTAAAAATGGGTAATGTGTGTAACCCACAAAAAACACTGCCTAGCACATTGTGACGCTTGGGGAGAAATTTTAGAATTTAACCAAAAAGATGACATTAAAAATTTTATTTCTATTACAAATAATGCTCAGCTTGTTGGTATTGATGATTAAATACAATTACCAGTGTTAAATTTTTATTCCATTTTTGAAAATAATTTTGGTTTTTTTCCCCAAAATGATATAATGCATATGACCATTAATCATAGCAGATCAACTCAAACAGAATAAGAACTGTCTTAGATTACTGAAGCACAGTTTTGGGTGTATCTCTGGATGACTGGCACAGAGGCCAACAAACTGATTGGAAAGACCCACCCGGATGAGGGCAGCACCAACTAATAGGCTTGAAGCCTGGATGGAATAAAAAAGGAAAGGAGAAGGAAATGTTCCTGTTGTTGAACAACTCCAGCCTCACTGAGCAGGTCCATCCATGACTGCTGCAGCTTTGGGACATGGGTCTAGAGGTTGCTAGGTTCTTCAGTTTCACAGGTGCCAGTGGACCTTCAGTGAATTTCCAGGTCTTTCTTTTTGGACTGGAACAGATTCCTTGATCCCTCTCATTGTGTGACTTTCATCTTCATGGGCAGAGCACACCCTAGATCCTCTGGCTTTCCTACACGGACATGGCCACTGTGGACTCTCCTTCCTCTGACCCCATATGCCATCTAATAAATCTCTTTACCTAACTGTACATATATTTTCTCTTGGTTCCATTTCTCTAGAGCAACCTAAATAATATGATGCATGAGAAAGGAAAATAAATATGAGAATAAGCAGTAGTGATATTATAATGAATTATTACCTTATTTATCTCTGCCAGAATTTACTATTAGTAGTAGTAGTACACTGCTAATTTCACCTACTGCACATCTTTGTCCTTTGTCTAATATCATGCTTTTCCATTTGAAAATCTGCACTAAAGAAGCTCATATACTTTGGTGACATTTAAATCTAAACTTTCAGTGGTAAAAGAGTTTTATTTTTGTAGTCCTTTTTTCCTTCAGAAATATCTGTGAAACTCAATTATATAGAAAAATTTCTGCAGAACTTTAGATTTTAGGCATATTCTACCCAACCATTTGACAATACCCGTACTTCCGTAACTGCTTTCAAAATTCATGCCTTCGTTGGCAAAGCCAAAGACGCCAGGTTCACTGCTGACACGTTTATTGTGGCACATTTTATTTTATCATAATCCTGTAATCCATATTCATTTTTATAAGACGATATTTTATTCAGTAGCGGATTTTAATATACAGACTTATGTGTGACTTTGAGCTGTTGATGGCAGTGACTTTTTCGGTTTGACACCTTAATTAACATTCAGTCAATTTGAATTAAGCCAAATTATACAACAAATACCCTCCTCCTTTATTTCCTAGATTCTAAGCACCTTGAATACTCCCTACTATTCTCTCAGTTTGAAATACTAACAAGGAACATTTTACTTGCACAAAAGAGAAACAGCAAAAAGGTACGTATGCATATGTAAGTATAAACACAACTGTATATCTATAAGCATTTCTCTGCGTGTTTATATGCATCTATCTGTCCTTCTGTAATATACAAATTGGCCTGGTCTTGATGATTTTTCAATTTTTTTACGGTACAGAAGAATGACATGCATTCGATAGAAACCATACATGAGTTTTGATTCTTCCTAAGCTAGTTGCTTACAGCCTTGGCCTGCAGTAGCGAGCCACAGCCCTTAGGTGATCAGGCAATCACAAGGAGAAACAACCAGTCAATACCTTGTTGGTTGCCGGCACTATTTTTATATACATATTCAATAAATTACATGATGCATTCTATACTTTATCACAAAATAGATTTTGTATTCAATGTCTTTGCCCTACTGGAAGCTAACATAGGTGTCCCCCGTGAGCTCTACATAAGCTCTGCTAAGCTCTGTAGTTTACTAGGTAAGGAGTATTAAACACATGTTTAATTCATGGTATTTTCAACTTAGGATGGGTTTATAGGGATGTGATACCATGGTAACCCACAGAGCATCTGAACATAGAGACATACTTTAGAAACTTACCCAGACCGTAAGCCTTTTGCTTGACAGGTTTTCACAGAGTAAATAGATTGCATTCAAAAATCTCCATATGGAGAGAACCATCCCTCATGCTGTGCCCTCATGGGTAGCTTCCAACACCTCAGGTCACGTGGGTTTGCTTTCTCAGGCTCTGTGCTGCTTCTACTCTATGCAGCTTCGAAACTTAGGTGCTGCGTGGTGGGTGAGGAGCTGTTACTCGAGTCCCCCCAGTCCACCACTGCACTTTCTCCAGTGCCTGGAAACCCCTGCTCTACTGCTCTGTGCCAGGCCAAAAGGGTCTCCTGCCTTCTGCCCACAGCTAACAGGCACCCTCTGGGGAGTGTCACTGGGGAAGCCTCTGCCCTTTCTCTATCCCCTGAGTGTCCATCTTTCTATTGTACCAGCTCTTCCTTCCGCAGCTTTGTCACAACACCACCAGTGGATAAACGGTACATTATTTAATTTCCTAATCTTTGGCAGCCAGTACTGGGGATTGAACCCAGGGCCTTTATACTGATCTTCATGCCCAGCCCTTTAGTAGTTTAGTTTTGTTGCAAGGTTTAATTAAATCTTTAAGTTACTCCAACTGAGCATGAACTAGCAATCCTGCTTCAGTCTCCCAGAGTGCTGGGGTTACAGATATGTGTCCACATAAGCTACTGTAACTTAGCAAGATACAGAAAAGTTAAATGAAATATTAACAATGTAAATGTGAGGCCCAAGTTCTATGTTACCATATTAATATTTGTGATTATGATTAGAATCTATAGACATGGAAGATCAACTAACAAGAATAAATGATTGATTCAGCCTTGTCTGAAATAATTAACTGAAAAACATAAGCAAAGAAGGCTGTGGGTCAAATATCGATTGTAATCGCCTCTTGAGTAGAGGTAAACTTCCAGTCCTCCTTCCTCTTTGCAAGCGCCCTGCATTCTGTCTTTGTCAGTGCCTCTGGCTGAGTGTCGCTCTCAAACTGAAGGCATCTTCCTGAGCTCCTGGTATGGCCATGCTTTGAGATGGAACCTCTGTGCCAAGGCTTTAGCCTATGCCTGCTTGGTTGTGGTGTGTAAGAATGTAAAAATGTTAAATGGGACTTGGCTCACATCCTAACAAGTCATTGTCAAAACACGCGAGAGTTAGAGTAGTCTGGAATTGGGAGTAGCATAGCACCTGTACAATGTTCTGCTATGCACTCACTGCTTCCCGGCACCCAGGAACTCTCCTGACTGTTCCAAGATCACAGTTCTGAGCCCTGTCTCTGCAGCACAGCAGAGTATCAGGTTTTTTTTTTTTTATAGAGAGCACTAGTGTGACCCTACATTCTGAGAAGGTTTTGCTCTGAGGCCTGGTGCGCTCCTTGGGCAGCCAACAGCTGCCAACAGCTCCTGTGAGATCCCCAAGCCTTGTGCCCCTTCACAGTTCCCTGCTGCAATAAACAGAGCTCACCTTTGACTCTTCACAGCCCAGCCCCTCAGGGAATGGCAAGCAGCAGCACAACCTGGACCACACCAGCGACAGGCCACCCTGGTCTTCTCAGGACCAGATGAGCCCGTGGGACATGGGACTTTCTGCTTTACTGCCTGTGAACATTCTACAGCATGTGCAGAGGAAGGAAAATGCCCTTAAAAATGAGAATGCTCGGCTGGTCACTGCGTGGACAACAACACACTCCGGGTACCTTGGTGGTCCCTGGCTGGACACTTCCTCCTCTTTGACTCTGGAGCCCTAGACAGCACATGGACGTTCTGCCAGCAGCTTCTTGCTCCACAGAAGCCTGTGCTGTGAATCCTGACCCAGCCTGGGCAAGGGTACCTCTGTGGGGTCACCGTCCTTGTCCAAGGGGCAGTGGCTACCAGGATTCTAATAGGTTTTCCTTTATAGGTAATCTATTTCTTTTCTCTAGCACCTCTTAATAGTCTGTTCTTGTTCGGAATTTCTGTGATCTTGAGTATTACATGGCTGAGTGTAGATTTATTTTGATTATGGCTAGTTGGAGTTCTGTATGCTCACTTATCTGTATACCAGGTCTTTTTCCTATGCTTGGGAAGTTTTCTGATATTATTTCTGTAAACTGACTTTCAATGTCATTTGTGTTGACCTCCGCTTTTTCACTCAAACCTATTATTCTTATGTTTCTTTGGTTTATCTTGCAGTGTTGAATTGTTTCTTCCTGGTTTGTTGTTATTTTTAAGAGATCTTTCCTTTCACTACTGCAAGCTGCAAACCTGTCGTCAATGTTTGAAAGTCTATCTTCAGTTTCTTTCAAGTGGTTTTGCCCGCTTTCAATGGGGGATATCTCTTTGACTGTGTTTCATTTATTCTGTCTTTTTATATTGTTCATTAAAAGTTTCCCTCATTTAAAGTTTTATATTGTTCATTGAAAGTGCTCCTCTGTTTTTTATCTATGTGTTCTTTAGAAGTACTTAGCAATTCTTTTATTGTTTTTCATGTTTTCTTTTACCTGACATAGTAATTCTGTTCTAGTATCTTTTATAGCCTCATGAAGTTGTTTGTTTACTTCAGTTAGCATCACTTGGGAAATTCCAGGAGTGCAACTTCCGACCTCTTCTGTGTTTACAACTCCTGGACCAGCTCTGTTTGGGTTGGAGGCCGGAGTCTGCCTTTTGCTTCTTTCTCTTGACATATTCCTGGGTTCTTCTGAACAAGTGGGTAGTGGGGTCCCAGGCATTTCCCACAGTGGGTACATTTTCTCTGAAGTGAGACTGTTTAGTTCTTCTGGCCAGTGCTGGCTACAGGTATCTGATGGTGGCCACTGGATGCACTGGTGCAGGGCTGTCTGCTGCTTTTTCCCAGTCTGCACTGGCTCATGGATGGCTGCAGAGTGCACATGGGAGCAGAGCTGGCTGCTGCCTCTGAATCAAGCTGGCCCCTGGTGGGGGACATTGGTAATAGCTGCTGGAATGGTTACAGGGGCGAGGCTCAGTCCGAGCAATTTCCACCTGTCTGCTCCCAGCTAAGAGCTGCTGGAGGGAGCCAGCAGCTTCATTGGCCCTAGTCCAAAATGGCTCCCAGTCAACTATTCTCTCCTGGGGGAGGACTGAGCCCTCTGCACTTGCTGCCAGCCAGTGCAGTGCTCTGCGTCTGCCACTCCCCTCCACCACTGAGTAGCTTTGCAGAGGCCTCTGGGGTTGCCAGCCACCGCCATCAGCATGCCTGTGTGTCCCCAGGCTCCAAGAGCTCCTCTCGCACAGTGGATCCAGCTCCAGACAAAGGCACTGCCAGCCACCACCTTCTTCTTTTAAGTCTTCCTTTTCACTCTCTTACTGGGCTTCAAATCCTCATTTTAGAGTCTTTCTGGGTCCAGGGACCCAGTTCCTTCCTTCTTATCTTCTGCACAATGCTATATTCCAGCATCTGGACCGTTCTTTCAAAGAGGTGTTTACTCTGCTGTCTACTGTTCTGCCATCTTGATTGTATGTGTTTTTAAACAATTCTTGGAGTTGATTCATTTCTATATTTCTCCAATTTTTGTGTGTTACCGGAGATCAGACCAAGGACTTTCACTGAACTATGTCCCCAGCCCTTTCTTCTGTTTTACTCTGAGATAGGGTCTTGTGAAGGTACTCATGCTGAGCTTGAATGGCCACCCCCTTCCTCAGCCTCCCAGGATGCTGGGAGTACAGGCGTTCACCACCCAGCCCAGCTAAGTTGATTCTCTTTGATTTACTTTTTACTTTAATTTTCATTGGTACATGGTGCCCGCACAGCTATGTATCATAGTTCTTTTCACCTCCTTTCCCACTTGCAGATGACCTTTGGTAGAAGTTGAGAACGTGGAGAGTCATGACCAGGCCGTGTGCTGGTGGTCAGGACAGACTCATCCCTCTGCCATGGAACTTGCAGGATCACAGGGTTGTCACTTGGAGAGACCATGCCTGCTGACAAAGGGGCTTCATGTTCCCCTTGAATTACTTTTCTTTTTTGTTGCTGTTATTTTAATTTTTAAAATTCCAAAAAGAGTCTCCATAGAAGTACTTTTTCCTGATATAACTGATAAGAAACATGGGTACAGATATCAAATTGCTAAGTGAGCGTGCCTGAAAACTCAGTTGACCAGGCCATGACCTGACTCTCTGCATGGCCCAAAGCAAATCTTGGTGGAGGGGAAATTGTGGAAGACCCTCACTTTCCTGCAGGTGTGGAGGCACTGCTTTAATCAGAATGGGTCATTGTAGCTGCAATTTGGTTTATTTCTTTGTGACTTTGTTTTATTTTTTTTCTAATTGTATTTTAAAGAGGAAGAAATGAAACAAAATTTCAAAAGAGGATACTAGGAGAGTAGCAGTAGTTGATATATGACATATGGGTATCATCCAAGTGGTTACTCAGAGTACAAGATACAGGCATGAAAAATGGCCCAGACAATATTAGCACAAACCTTTCGTTTCAATGAACTAAGAGAAATTAGTAGTATAGCTACTGACTTCCTTTCAGCAGAGGATCCAGTAACTCCTTTCACACCCTTAGTTGATGTCTCCTCTTCCTGTCCCCAGCATTAGTGGAGGGAGTGCCCTAGGGTCGGAAAGAACTTGAAATTTTCCTGTTTCCTTTGATAGCTTCTCTTGACTTATAAACCCATCTACATGCCGCCTTCCTGTTTTTAGACTATTTCTTGTTTGCAATTATTCACTTTCTTTCTCAGGTGGCACTGTCCTTTGTTGCCTGGTGTTTTGTAAACCATTATCTCCTAACTTTGGGGCAGGTTTTGTTGTCAGAGAAAAAGGAAACTCTGGGCACCATCGAAGAATCTTACTTGGAAGCTGTTCTCATGCTTTACTCTTAAAGTATTATTGGAAGAACTGAACTAGGGATTCACTTTCCAGTCATTGTTAATTAATAAGGCATGTCATCGTACTTAGTCCAGCTCCCATAGAAGCAGAGCACTGCTGTGTAAATTCACAGGGCCCATGGCCCAGGATTCTAATTAGTTTTTAAATTTCCTCAATGTAACTTTGCTCTCTGAAGTTTCTTGTCTGGTGTGATTTGATTTTCCTGTCCTGTTTTAGAAATCAAAGAAAGCTGGGGAAAGCCCGTGTAGTGGTTCATTGTGTCACCTGGAGACATTTACAAGTTTAAGTAAATTGTTTTAGCAATTCTATACCCGGGGGTGTAGAAGACCCACCCTAGAATGTCTCCTCCCCTGGATGGCATCAAAGGGTAGGAGGAAGGACAGAGGAATTACCATTGTTGAAGGAGCTCCAGTATTCGCCTTTGGCTTGGACATTCTCTTGGCTTTCTACAGATTCTTTGGCCACTGTCTTGGACCCTTCAGGCTTCAGCACAGACACTCTGGCCTTCCATTGCAGAGCCCTTGATCTCTTGGTGCAGACTTGTACAGGACACTACGGTGAACTCCAGACCTTGAATTGAATCCTTTGGCCTCCCAAGTGCAAATGCCCTCTGCAGGCTTCCTCATTCAACTCTGTGGCTGACCATCATAAGTCAATCGTGTAATTTCTTACACATTTGTGTATCTTGTGTTAGATCTGTTCCTCTAGCAAAACCCTGACTAACACAGCCTGCTTTTCTTCTTACTTACTTTCTTTTTCAGGATTTGTACACAGTCAAGGGTTGAGAAAAGACATTTGTGGCATCAGAGAGTTTTAAAACTAAAGATTCAGAAAACAGTGAGCTCTCTGGTAGCTGGAGAGGCTCCTCAGGGTTTTGTTTCATTACTTAGGAGCTGAGGGATCATGGATACCATCCTAGGAGATCACTGGAACTTCTGTCCTTTTGGAAGTAAATCTAAACCGGGCATGGTGGCTGACACCTGTAATCCCAGCACTCAGGAGGCTGAGATGGGAGAATCCTTGGGAGTTCAAGACTAGCCTGGGCTGCAAAGTGAGCTCAAGGCCAGCCTGAACTGCATAGTGAGTCTCAAAACTGTTTTAGCAATTCTCAAAAAGACAAAAAAAGAAAGAAAGAAAAAAAAAAAAAAAAGAAAGTAAATCTACCAACAATCTCTTTTAAGTTTATACTTTTCCCAAGACCAAATGAGACATTTTAGAATTACATTTGCTCTGAGATAGGAATAACTGGCATCATAAGTCTTGGTAAAACAATCCCTGAAAAGACAGCCACTTGACAAATACTTCTGCGGATAGTTAGCATTTCCCCCATGGTGAAGGTGTTTATCTTTGGAAATGCCACCGCTGGGACAGGGTGATTACTGCAAGTGAATGCTTTTCTTTAGGTATTGAGTTTTCCCAAGTTCAGAGCTGTAGTAAGGTGAGGATTTAAAGGTTATCAAATGTCCTGTTCTAACTGGAACAGTTTCAGATTCCAAGGAAGCACACAGAGGAACAAGTATAATAAGAAGTTCTCCTGATTCCATCCTTAAATTGTACTATCAAAAACCTGAATGGATAAACCAGGTGTGCTGACACACATCTGTAATCTCAGGCACTTTGGGTGAGCTGAGGCAGAAGGATCACAAATCCAAGACCAGCCTGTACAATTTAGAGATTTAAAGTGACCCAGTCTCAAAATAAAGTTGGGGGTTAAGGGGGACCAAGGATTGTAGCTCAGTGTGAAAGCCCTGAGTTAAAATTTCACTATCAAAAAGAAAGAAAGACAGAATGAATAGAATGTGATTACCAGGAAATGCATAGTAAAAATATATATTACATAGACCTGGGTTAATTCAGTTTAGAATTATACTTTCTAAGGCAAGAACAGTTAAAGAAATAATTGTTATGCATGCCAACAGTGTTGAACATAGTACAAATCATTTCTTTTCAGTTGGTAAAATAGGACTGAATGCTGTTTATCTTATATATGGATGTGTTTACTATGTCCATATGTTTAGGGAACATTCTGTATTCATGTAATTTTATATTATTCTATGTAAAGTTCTGCCTTAGAAATCTACATCATGCCAACAACTGTTCCCACCGGGAAGACAGAAATTTGAAAAAGCTAGATCAAAGTATGACATTCATATTGTACTTGTAGTGTTTGATTGATTGTGTCAATTTGAGATATTTAGAAGCTTAACCAAATGGGTTTAGCAACTCTACACCCAAGGATGTAGAAGAAGACCCACCCTAGGGTGACTCCTCACCTGGAGGTTTAAAAGGGAGAAGCTTCAGTCTTCGCCTTTGGTTTGGAATGTCCTCTCCTGGCTTCCAGTGTAGACTCTTCAGCTTTCTGGCATAGAGTCTTCAGCCTTTCGTCATAGAGCCTTCAGCCTTCTGTTGCAGATTCATCAGCCTGCTGGTATGGACTTGCAGGAGACACTAGGGTGAACTCCAGACTTTGGATTGAATCCTTTGGCCTCCAGTGTGTAGACATCCTCTGCACCTCATCCGACTCTGTGGCTGACCATCATAAGGCAATCATGTTGTTTCTTTTACATCTGTGTATCTCATGTTATATCTGTTCTCTCTAGTAAAACCCTGAATAATACAGTACTGTTTATAATTTATTGTGAAATAGAGACTCTTACTCTTTCCTTTTTTTAGTGCTTATTTGGACCTCCTTGGAAGCAATGAAAATAGACTTACAGGACTTCGCATCTAATGATTTGGAATGGGGTTTCTATTCAATAAGTAGAAAGTCACCTCATCAAAGTATATGATTATTCTCAACAAATAAAAACCTTAATCCTTAGCCACATATCTTTTGCAGTGTAAATCAGATAACAGAAAAATGATTGTCCAAGATAATGCACAGGTACTTCTACTATTTTAAAATACATTGGTTGAGTCAAACACAATTTGATGTTTACATAAGATTAGGTCTAAAAGTTTAGTTTTAAGAAACAATATTCTTTTGTGCCATGGAAATCCTTTAAAGTGTCTGGCATCTTTTGGTCAATGATGACAGTAGATGAGAATAATAAGAATCAGTGTCTTGGGAGGCAGCTAAAATGTGTCATCTGGAGGAGATGCTATCATACACTTAATTATGACTGCTAAAGTGAAAATAATTTAAAAATGACATGATAACAATAATGCCAACAGTATAAGTACTCAGAGAGAGAAGACACATAACCTACCATTTTCAGTGCTAGTTTTTCTAGGTGAAAATATGGGTGAGTACTTTATCGAGTAATAACAGTAATTATATTCTCCCTGTATGTTATGGCTTATGAGTGTCATGAAATAAGTGATAGAAAGATCAAGAGATGACATTTTTTGGGAGAACAGCAGTTTTTCAATTAGAAAAGAGAAGATCTGACCAAGGTCAAGAAATACAATAAAGAATATTAGACAGAAAACTGTTAGAACTCATGCCATTTGGGAGAAACCATAATCCAGTTTCATAGCAATATATCCTTACACAAAATGAAAATATATGTGTTTCTACAAACCGTCAACTCTCTTAGGTAACATCAGTGATGTCACAGCCAGAACACGAATATGAAATGAAGTAAAAATGATTAGTCTCTCATACAAATCAAAGTACCTATGCGTATCTGCAAATTTAATAATTATCTTTTCTTCTTGTTTTTCTAACAATTGCAAGCATTTGTATAAATTGCCCTTTGGATAAAGAATTATGACTACTTGTTGTTTTGTTTTGTTTTTTATAAAACAGTTGTTTGAGTCTATTCTTAAAATGCAATATTAAATATAAAGTACTCATCTCATAGTTTGATTACTACTGAGTTCAAAATATTTCCTACCTTGCATTTTGATTTCTTATTTAATCACTTTGAAATGTAATGCTTTATTTCCAAGCAATTAGACATTTTTATTTATGTACTTATTACTGATTTACAGCTTACTTTTATTGAAGTAAGAAAATATAAGCTGTATTACATCTCTCCTCCAAGACGAATTAAGTTTTTACAATCTAGATCATGGTTACTTTGGATACCCTTTCAAGCAGTATGTATCTGATAGTTATTGAATAAAATGTTCTAATGGGAAAATCAAGATTATTACGCTATTTTTGTCCAGATGTTCCATAACTTTTATGATTATTTTTAAAATTTTGTTTTCAATTATAAAATAATAGCTATGTGTTCATGTGGTAAATGAAAGAGTTTTGGCCCAGACAGGACACTGTAGCTGGAAAAGCCTCAGAGGGAACCAAGTTGCTCCATCTCCCCCACTCCTAGCAATTTACCTATGGCACCAAAAGAATACCAATGGGCTACTTATGCATCCTTAATGCCCCTCAGGCTCCACCCCCAATCTAAGCTACATGTATGCCCCCACTCCACATGTTCCACGGAGAGATCGCCGATGGGGGGGGATATGCTGTGCCCCAGGGAGTCGGGGGTCTCTCCCCGCATTCTCAAAATAAAGGTCATTTATATTTCATACTTCTTATCTTTCCAGCTGCCACCGGCCCCCCACAGTTCTATCAGTAAACTTATAATACATATCTGTATCATGTAATTATGATATCAGGATACATATTCATCACCTCTAACATGTACCATTGCTTTGTGGTAAAAAAAATTTAAAGTCTCTTCTGAATATTTTTTTTTTTTTTTTGTTTTTTGACACACATTCTCAAGATGTAGCCAGGCTTGCCTTGAACTCCAGTGATCCTCCTGCCTCTGCCTCCCAAATGCTGGGATTACAGGCATGCACCACCACACCAGGCTTAAAGTAATCATTATTACCCATCCTTAATCTACTGTGCAACAGAGCATCAGAACTTATACATCCTGTCCTATAATTTGTGCTCTCTCGTTGACGGACATCTTGTCTCTCTTCCAACATTGGTAATTACCATTTTATGTCTCCTTCGAGTTCATCTCCTTTGCATTCCCACAGGAATGAGATTATCTTTCATAATAACTGAGGATCTGCCTTATTTCTCTCAGCGTAATCTCTTCTAGGGCCATATGAGGTGTTGCAAACAGCAGAAGTTCTTGTTTTTTAAAGGGTATGGAGAATTCTATTTGGCCTCTGTAGTATACTTTGAAAATCCATTCATTCTTTGACAGATGCTTTCTTGGCTGTGTTGAATAACGGCAACATGAACGTGAAAGTCTAGCAACTCTTTGGCCTCCCAATATCAAGCTTTAGGGTCCACAGGCAGTAGTGTGATTGTGGAATGAAATGGCAAATGTATTTTTAGTTTTTAAAGAAACTTTTACATTGTTTTCTTAAAAAGTTTTAATATGTAGAGCAGATCTTTTGTACATAACCTCTTGTTATTAAATCCTTAAAGCAGCTTTGTAATGAATTACCTCTACTAAAACTTTTAAAAAGTCTAGTGTTACTTCAGTTTTCAGAGTTGGTCTTGTGTTATGACAATACATTAATGCAATAGAACGTTTTATGTTCAGGAGTAGGTAAATCATAAAGCTGTCCCTAGGGAAAAAATATTCAGTTTATGATTATAAGTATATTTTCACCTTGAAAATAATTAAAATTTTTAATACAATAAATATAAATTATAATAGACAAGCTTTGTAAAAATATTGTCAGTCAAAAATTCAAAAAAAGAGATAAGAAAAAATAGAGGAAGATGTCTGGTAATGTGAAGTAATATTGGGATGCAAAATAATTTATTATATAGTGGAAATTCTTTTCAATGAACCAAGAGGATTGAATGAAATGTCTATATCTAGCAACATTATATATAACAATTATAATGAATATAGATTACAAATATTTTAATAAATTTGTCATTGAATATTACATAGTTAATTTTTTTCTGTGATATTTTAGTTCATTTATTCATTAACTCATAATTGGTCTGGGTGATTGACTTTACCTAGTACATTATGCCAAAAATCAAAATTAAATATTTGTCTTTTAAAGTATACAACTATTATTCAAGGGTAAAATTATATGTTGTCTTTATCATTTTAACAACTTATAAATAAGAAAATGAGTATTCATTGGTAAGTATAAGTGACAACTATATGAATATGTAAAATACTTATCTTTTTTTTTTGAAATGTTTAAAGCAATATGAATTTAAAAAGCAGTTACGAAGTTATATCTTAAAATACAATTATCACACAGGTCTTCATTTCTCAATTTCACAAGTCATTCTTCTAAAAACATAAAAGAATTCAAAAAAATTCTTCAAGAGGCTTTTAGAAGGTTACAATAAATTTTCTTCTGACTGAGACCAATGCTAATAAAATCTTAGAGTGTTGTTGGTGTTTTGAGCAACTGCATTTTTTCTCTGAGTATTTTCTTATTTATCATAAACCAGACTACTTAGATAGAGATTGCAAAAAATACAAGCTAATATTTGTCACTATTTCTATGCACCAAACACTATTTCTAGCTTATGAATGTGATCAAATTGTTTAGTACTCACTCCTGGATCTTCAGAAGTAATCATTAACTTTGTCTTACAGATGCCAGTGCTGAGTATCACTGAGTCTAGGTAATTTCTAGGAAGAAATTTTCCTGGTGAGCTCAGAAAGGCCCTACCTGCTGCTCTTCTACTGGTAGATCAAAAATAATACCCCAATGTGTACATCTTCTTTACCAATATGAGAAAACTACAATGTGTAAATAAAACAAAAAACTTTCATGTAGCTTTAACACACTTTGATATAACATATTCAATGATTAAAACATGTATTTAAGATGTATTTAAAGAATGCATTTTTGCAATCAAAAAAGACAATAAAATGGTAAAGAGTATTTTTTTTTCAAGAAATGCTTTAATTAAAACTCAGTTGCCAATGCATCCTTTAGTATAACAACACAGGAACAGCACCAAAACAATAACAAAAACTATTGCCCTTAACAACTGTATATGTGATTAGGATCCTTACAGGACTTCATTCTGAGTGACAAGTAATTGACACTAGAATTTTACTCTGTTCATCTGGTACTGACAGAGCCCATCTCTAAAAAAATTGGCCTCAATTAATCATTTCATAAAAAGCATGCCATTCAGCTTTTTTTTATCTAGTTCCATTTTCCACAATTGGTATTTTATTACTATGAAAATTTTGTTGAAGAAATCCATAAATCAGAAGTTCCACATTCCAGCTCGGAGTGCAGACTCAGGAAATAGATTGTAACACTGGCCTGCAGAACTTTCTATTCTTCCTTGTGTTTGGCTAATAATTTAAAAGAAAAAGCTATTCCATAAAATTCAAAATGTCTATGGACAACTATTTCGAAGAAAACAAGAGACATTATGGTAACCACTGTTGATTTCCTGTTGTGTTGTTTCGAACTTTTGTGTTGATTGCAATATTTTGTTCTGATCTGCTTTGTTTTGTTTTATTTTTCTTTAAAATAAAAATTTTAAAATATCTTTATCTTCTTGACAAACATCAGTTGTGAAGATCTCCTAGTGGTACAGAAGAATTTTATAGAAAAATCTCAACGATGTGGTCTGTAGGAAGTAGGACCTCCTTTGTTTACTATGACTTCTTTTTTTCTAAGCATAAATGGGGTATATGATTATTCAACAATGTCAATGAATTTGAATATTTCCTCTTTAAAAAGTTTATAGTATGAAACAACTAGAGACTTATGTATCCATTCAAAATGCATCCTTACTGACTCTTTTGAAGCACTGCTGAAAGACTGGCACTACAGGTGAAAAAGAGGTTGCTATTTGTGTCAGAGTCACTTCCCACGTCCTAATCATTATAGTTTCTACTCCGAACAGCCAGTATTCTGACCTTTACACCATAGGTGAGATTATTGTTTTTGAATTTTATATGATTTTCTCCAGGCAGCAATATCAGTCCAGAAAATCCTTCCTTGGACTTCTTTCACTCAGTTAGATGAACATTTGCAGGAAACAGTAACAGTTGATCTCTCATTTATGTTCCCGTCTTTTGCTGACGGACCTTTGCTGTTTCTACTTTGAGATTACGGGTAGAGCTGCTGTGAACGTTATTGTACCTGCCTTTGTGTGAGCATGTGTGCATTTATGTTAATATGATGGGTTAAATCACTGGGTAATTGAATATGCATCTGTCTCTCATGTTTGGCTTTAAGAGAGACAGGCTGGAAGCTTCCCAAATGGTTATGTCAGTTCACAGGGAAAGAGAACAAAATTTCCATTTGCTCCATATCCCCACAGCTGCTGGTGTCATTGATGTGTGTGTCTGTAAATCACACGAGTTAATAATTCTGTTGTGGGTGCCGGGACATCACATGAATTTAATTTGCATTTTCCTGACACTGAATAGAGTGGAAAAGTTTTGAAAAATTTATCAACCATTTGTGTAAGTTACTCTATGAAGCACCCACCTTCTTGTCCATTTTCTATTGTGTCTCTATTTTTATTTGTATGATTTAGATTCTTGTTTTTATGGCTAGAAAGCTATCTTTTAAGTATACACTAATTTATTGTTTTCCTTTCTTGTTAGTACTTTTCATGTGCTAGGTAAATCATTTTCTGTTCCTCAAGTTATGAAAACATCTTCTGTAATCCAGTTTAGTTTTTTTATATTTAATAATTCTAGATTTGAAAATATACAGTATCATCTCTTTATTTTTCCTAATGCATGCTTAATTATTCCTACTTTTTATATTTTAAAATGGAACATGTTATTCAGCGTATTTCCCATCACATTCCTGTATAATAAGAGTGTGCTAGTTTCTATATTTGACATTTGAGAGTTCTGTTGATAATTAGAGCTTAATGAACTACGCATTCAAAGACAACTGCCTGGTAAGGAGTGCGTTGAGACTCTACCGTGTATGTCTTCCTCATAAGTGCAACAGTCAGAAATGTTAAGAAAGATGATCTATAATAATCATTTCAAATTATTTGCTTTTATCTGAAAATAAGACTAAATCAGCATTTCATTATCAACCAATTTTTCCACTTGACACGCTGCTTTGCACACACTGGTAATGAAATTGTAATTATTTAAAAATTGGCTTTAAATAGCATTTCTCTGGAAGCAGGAACCAAAATCACAATCTGTGCAATGCAATCGCAGTGCCCTCACAGCCAAACACTGAACATCTTTGGTAAAGTGACACCTTGATCATATGGCCTCTGATAAGATAGAATTGCGCATTAAACAGGTGGAAGCCCAGGATGCACATCCCCCTTAGGGTTAATGGCAAATATATCAGAAAATTTAGACTTTAAATACAAGATACTGACTGTAAATGATAATGAAAATTATTTAAAAATGTCAATGGTGAGCAAGTCCCAAGAATCTTTCCTGTAGTCTCCTTAATAATTACAATTTATTGTTAGTGATAAGTAGTAATTTTATTAGTATAAAATACTGGCAATAAAAATTTACCAAACTTGACAGAATCTATCACCACCTCATATACTAGGCAGTTACTGATTTTGTTGTTTGTATCTTACCTGTCTAATTGACAAAATCCACAGGGAGGGATATTTGCTCTTTCATAGCCCTGCTATATGACCTGAGTTAAAACACTGGCTGCCACAGAACTGACACTCATGAAATACTTTTTACCTAAGTAAATGAAGACATCAAGAAATACCTGCAGAGGTATCATCAGAAATATATTTTGAAATCCATTCTTGGTCTCCTCCAGTAGAACGTATTTTCTTCCAGAGTAAGAAGAAACTGAAGATGTTTACACTTGCATCCCCGTAAATAGGGAAGTTAGAGATGTTGCCGGCATTTCTAACGTAAGAATATTGAGAGAATAGCCATAAAGAACAAGTTCCCTCACATCTAGAAGTGTTAGGACACCACAGTAGCTCTTACACCAGATCAGAATATAAGGCTACTGTGATTGCTGTTAGAATCTGATAAAACTCAGACATTCAAATGCACTGCTTTGGAAATACATCAGTTAAAATGGTGTGTGATTCACCAGTCCATCATGTCTCAGAGGTCTCTTGTATACCATTTCTAATGTAAATCTCCCTTCTGAATGAGAAGAAAATGTTATGGCTGTAAAAGAAGTAAAAGAATCAGCACTGGAGCCATTTCTAGTATTTAAATTTTAAAATTCAGTTAAATCAGCTTATTTTTCTATATGTGTATGTATAAGGCCTAAGGTTCATGGAAGATAGGGAAAACAATTAATATTCTGGTAAAGTAAGAGTCTTAAGATTTGGTGCTCACAGTGAATAATATTCACTAAAAATAGCATCTACTCTACCAAGGGCACACTGAAAAAGACCTGTCTGTTAAGAGAACACAATGAATACATTCATCTCGTGAGACTTCTAAATCACTGCAAAGCTTTCATGCACATTAGGGACCAAAATCTGTATACTCTTCTCCATAGGAATAAGATTAATACTAATCTGGAGAAATCCAGCCTAAATCCATAGTATAAAGCTCTAGCAAGGAATCTCTAAAGATTATGAAGTGGAATAATATGTTATTTATATCACATTGTGAATAATATTTAAGTTTCTTTCTATAAAAGGTCCACTTATATTACAGATAATCATAGTTAATAAATAGAGGATATAAATGGAATGTATTAGGTTGTTCCCATTTAATGGCATAAAATAGGGTATAAAAATTATGAATGAGGAGTAAGATATCACCAACATGAAGTGGAATTTTTAGAAAAAATTTAAATGTAATAATACTTCAAGAAATGAAAACATAAACACATATATTGCTATATGTGTGTGCATACACAGTCATTAATATAATTCAACTGATAGATTCAGTATGCAAAACAGCAATGGGAAAAAAAGTAACAATAAGTTCCACAATGAATAGAGCAAGTAGATGGACTGTCAGGGAAGAGAATAAGAAGTCACCAAGAAGCAAGCCCTCCCTGTGAATCAGCACCATGCATCGGCCAGCCAGATGCCAGCATTTACCTATGCGTCAGCACCATTTGCAGACTAGGGGAAGAGAACAAGAAGTTACTAAGTGGCGAGCCCTGTGAATCAGTGCCATGTGCGGACCACTGAGGTACAGCCAGGTGCCCTTTCTGGTGAGCTGGCTGGGAAACAAGAAGAGCCAACCACCCTCACCTTCTCATCCCTTGCCATAAGTGACCAGCTGATCTTCAGAAACAGGCTGTGATAATAGCTATTGAGGTAAAACACAATTTAATGCTTATAGTATTTAGTGTTTCACTGACTTTGCAATTCTAATGCCAGTAATCTGATCATCTATCCACAATGTAACATCTGATAACAGTCTGCAGTGTAGCATCTAGGGGGAACTCTTTCTGAAGGTGGCAGCCATTGTTTATTCCCTAATATCTTGTTTTGAGGTCCTGTTATCTTTTTCATTGTTTTGTTGGGTTGGGTTTTATTCTGCTGTGTTTTGTTTGATTTTATTATATTAGATGGCATGGGTAGCTATTTCAAAGAAAACAAGACATATTATGGTAGCCATTTTGGATTTACTCAATCTTATTTTGAAGTCCTTTATTGTACTCATTGTTTTGTTTTTATTCTGTTCTGTTTTGTTGGATTTTTACTATGTCTGAAGCTATCTGAAGCTATTTTGAAGACAAGAAGAGGTATTATAGTAACCATTGATGATTTGCAATTGTTTTGAAGTCCTATGTCACTTATACTGGTTTTTTTGATTGACTTTATTCTGTTTTATTTTTCTTAGTTTTATTCTCTTTAAAATAAAAAAAAAAGAATAGAGCAAGTAAATACTACAGTTTGTATTCTAACATTTTATTAGGATAATAGATGAGCATAGTAAATAAACAGGGTGAAACATATTTCAAGATACAATTGTGACTTTGGGGAAGAACCAGAAGTCACATGGTGCGTGCTGAATCTGGTGACTGAGGTGGCTGAGAACACAGTGCTATGTTTTTTGAGCTGCCTCACTGTTGAATGCTGGTTGACAGCTGTGTTCACTGATATTTTATCACACCTGGAAAAGAAAAACGACTTTCAGAAGTGCTGCAGAAATGACAGGAACAATGGGATGAATGTGTCTGAAGTGTGCAGGGGGCGTACTAGAATGTGTATTTTACTATAATTTTTTTAATTTAAAATTTCACTGTATTTTTAACCATTCCTTGTGTATTGGTATAGCAATTTATTTTCTGTTGCTATAATAAAACTCTGGAGTCTGGTTAACTTATAAAGAAATTTCACAAATCAGCTACACCTAGTGAGGTTTCTCCTGCTGTACCATGTAACAGACCATGTGTGAGTCCTGAGTGATCTTGTGTGCAAGAGGAACTGTGTGTAATGCAGGTCTGGGGAAGACTCCTGGTGTCCCCCAGGAAGCCACTGGCCATGTTAGTGAGGAAGCAAACTTTCCTGACTACCTACTAGCAAAGAATGCAAAATGCCATAGTTGCACAGAGGACTTAAAATACAGACACAAAACACAGTGGGTTTGGTACAAAAAGGAAATAATTTCACTAGCAACATAGGTTTCATGATCAATATGACCCAGGTTAATCTGGAGTGGTATAGTCCAAATCCTGATAAAAGAGCACGTTGTTCTAAGTTTACATACCACATGAAAATAAAAACAACAGCAAACACCAATGTCAAAACAACGCAGGAAATATTTTACCAATATGTATGCATTAAAATAACTTCTACAGGTATCATTTAAAAAAGAATCCAGAAACACATAATAATAATGCTCATTATTATTAATTAATCTGTGTTAAATAAATATCAATGCCTGTTAAGAAAGGAATAATTGAAATTAAAGATGTATAAATCCCTTGAAATAAGATACAGAAGATTTATACTAATTAATTGAGATATAACCTTACTTTTATTTAACTCTTATGAGAGCAAGTGTGCATGTAGTAGGATTTTAAGAGTAACCATTAGCTATGTGAAATCAGTTCGTAATTTTCGAAGTAATAGGAATAAAACATCTAACAAGTATATCAAAATTTGAAGGTGAAAAGATTAAAAAAAGACATATAAGACCAGAGGTAGCCACGTACTAAATAATGAAATAATTCCTGAGTTGCACATGCTCATTTTAGAGAAAGGATAAATAATATTAATTACATTAAATCAATTTTCTGAGTTCATCCAAGTTTGGAAACGATTAATGATACTCCTCGTATCTTTGTCTTTGCATTTTTTTGTTGTTGTCATGGTGGGAATTGGACCCAGAGGCTTGGACATATTAGGTTGGTGCTTTACCACTGAGTTACATCCCTGATCCTTAACTCAGTTCCGACTTTGAAACTAGATTTTCTTTTTCTTTCTTCTTTTCCTCCCTTTGGGATTCATTCTTTCATTTAGAGAAAGAGGCATTTTGATGTTATTTGACTTCCATCTGTGTTAATAAAAGGTCAAATAAAACACACAAGATGACTTTCAAAACCTTGAATCCATAGTAACACCTATCAGGAATCCATCACCTAAAGCTCAAAAGAGTGACAAAGTTTATTGTCACTCTCACACTCCAGCTTTATTTATTTTGTGAGTAGTCTAAAGGAAATCATGCAGTTAATGGGCAACTCGGTGAAGAATTACTTTTCAATTATGTAGGAAACAATTTGTTAGTGTCAGAATATTGAGGTAGAGCTGAGTACAGCTTATTCTAAGCCATTATTTTAAAAAATAAAATTATATGAGGAATTGTTATTTTAAAATAAATTGCTGGTTTAATATATTTCACTTACCAGGTACCCAGTGGATTGTAGTAGTCTCAGTACCCAGGGGACCCTAGTTCTTGTTACACAATGTAGTCAAGAGAAATACGGCATACAAGGCTCCATAATCATTATGCTAATAGGTGCCCTCCATAAATCCATTACTTAATCGTCATTTTGAAGGGTAAATCTTCACAATTATGTCCATTTTTACATATACAGAAGTAGGGACTCAAATCAACTGACTTTCAACAATATTGAAAAACCCGAGTCAGATCTCAGAAAAGCTCTACGTGACTGATACAAATCATGATAATAAATTAAGCTGGGAGTCTAGCTTCAGGGAAATGGCAGCTTAACCAGGGAGATGGTTAATAATCAGCATTGCCTAGCAGGGCTATTATAAACAAATTCAACAAATATTTTTGAAATATTTCATTGATGCAAGAATCATTGTGCAGACAATGTGAATAGAATGGGTCTGTTCTCTATTGCTGACACTTCCAATCACACATTTGGAGGTTTAGAACAATACAAGCTGATGACTGCAATTTGAATATAGTTTTTACCAGGTGAGGAGGAAGTTGATAGCCAAGCTGCGTTCTTATTGGAGGCTCTGAGGAGTAATTTGCTTCCCAAAGTGGTGAGATTCTTGGCATCTGTAGATATGAACCTCTTACTTTTCTTTCTGGATGTTAAGCAGAAGTCTTTCTTTATTGCTAAAGACTTCAATTTTTTTGGCTTTTTCTATGAATTTCTAAGGTTCTTTCTGATCTTTAAGCATAAACTCCTACTTCAAACAAGGACAGCATGTCACAGTCTGAAATCTGCTTGATGTCACTGTGTCATGCCCCTGTCTTCTTCACTATGTTTTTGTCCTGTCTGGAGTTTAATAAAAACTAAATACATTTAAGGACTTTTGTGATTAGCTGAGGTTTTTCCAAATAACACAGGATTATTTCAGGTCCATAACTTTAATACACTGGAAAATCCTTTGGCCATGTGATGTACCATATTGACTGTATTTAAGGATTAGGATGTGGGCATCATGGAGCAGGCAGGTAATCGAAGGGAAAACAGTACCATAATTTCCCATGAGGATGTCAAACTATATGCAATCAGGGAATAAACAAACAACTTTTCCGGAACTGAGCACCCGAAGATGGAGGCTGGCCAATTGTAACTTCTAATGACATCCAGATGACTGATAATTCCAGAATCCAGTCTGTTGGGCCATCTCAGGAGCTTCCTTTAGTTGAAGAGGTATTTCTTAAGATGAAAAAACTGGAAACTCATCTGGGTTAACAACCATGTTTCAGGAAAAAGAAAGTGATTTATAGAAGAATAATGAATTACCAGAGAGAGAGAGATGGAGACAGAGATAGAAACAGATAGATGTAGTTATGACATGGACAAGACTTTGAGTGACCTCCATCTGAGCTTTGTCCGTGCTCGTGGATGCACGCACTGGCACCAGTGATCAGTTTCATGGAATTCAAACCTTCTTTCCTTACAGTGGGAGGGGTATTTGTAGGGTTTCTTGGCTTCCCTTGATATTACTACCTACTCGGGATACATAACAATTACATTCCACTAGCATCACCATCTCAGCTCCACCCAGCTTGAGCTGCTCCTAAGGTGCACATAACCGCGATCCTTGTCGCACATTTCTCAGAAGGGTCCAACTCCTGTGAAAATATAATGCCCCCTAAGGTGGCAGGACATAGGGTTCAGGTAGTGATGCCCGAGTCAGACAACTGCAGGGAACACAGAGGAGGTTTCATTGGCTCACTCACCTCTCACTTTCCCCCGTATGACCCAGCTTCCAGCAGGCCACACTAGGATGCTGTCCTGTAGCCTGGAGCTGGGGACCCTTGCTTGACAGGGTAGAAGAACCCACACCTACACATTTTTCCCATAGTAAATAAGCCTGCATCATCTCAGATTCTTATCTTCCAGTGTCTTCATCTAGCTTTCCTGACTGTCATGAGTGATCTGCTGTTCAGTGTGGCACAGTGGAAACTTTAACTTGATAGTCACACAGTGGTTTTCATGTTTGATTTTAAGAATCCCATTTAAAAAGTGTATAGTGGAATGACGTATGACTTCCTGGGACATGGAAGGGTCTGTCTGTATCGGTCATCTGTTTCCATTACAAAAAACACAAACACAACTTCACTTCTGCAAACAAGATTATCTTTCTTTCCGTAATGAGATCATTGACCCAGTAGGCGAAAAGATGTTTATTTTGAATTTTGGTTTGAAATTTCACATTCCACTCTTTTGTCATTTCACTTTGTTACGCAACTAGAAATTTGTATTCTACCTGAATATGGCTTTCCAAGATTATTCATAAATCCCCTTCTGTGCCTTCTTCTATTGATAATGATAAATATGTGAGCATTACAAACCACAAACTGGAGGCAAGCATTTAATTCGCATTTGGTGATTTAACAGATCAGTGAATTTGGTTAGGCAGTTTAATGTTATTGAGCCCCCATTTCCCTATCTGTGAAATGAGAGTAAGTCGCTCATTTCAGCTGCGTTACCTTGTGAATTAAACAAAACCGGGTCTGCAGAAACATTGGACACACACCACTCGCTCATCCTTTGGGCTGTCTCTCCAATGTTTCCATTTTTTTTCTGTTTTTGTTTGTTTGCTTGCTGGGAAACCATGGCTAAGCTAAAAAGACAAACTAAACAGATACCTAGACGCTGATTATAGAGACTGTGTTCATAATAACAGTTCATTAATGAAGCTTTGAAACTAGGGTGTAAAAAAAGAATGCCAGGATGTAAAGAAAATATTGGGGTGAATTTCACAACCTTGCCATTCCCTGTGTTGTCTCTGTAATTAGATGTGTTCTCAGAATGCAGTTATACATTTTGGAAATGACTTGTGTGTGTCAGCTAATCTTGTTTTAATTAGAGCAAATAAGAAGGATGTGGGGGAAGCTTCAAACTTTAATGCTGAGTTCCTTTCAAGTGTAAAATGCTTTTAAAAATTACGTTTTTTTAAAATGAGAAAGAAGACAAGTATAATGAATCATCAACCACAGGAGCGGAGAGGTGTGTCTGGAAGCAGGAGAAGGAAAAATATTTTCAAACTGTAAATAATTTCCCTTTGAGAATATGAATTAAGCCAAATTCCAAACTTCAAAGCTGGAAGCACAAATAATGATCATTTTGCTAATGAGAGCACTGCTTATGCTCCACCTGGTAACCTGGACCCAGGACCTGAATGCTCCCTCTCCATGCAGACATAAGTCCAAGCCCTCAGGACTTTCTTCTTCTTCTTACAATTTGTACTTTAATAAACTTGTCATTACAAACCATGTCTTTTTGAGATGTATATCCTTATCTTTGATGTATATCAAACAAACAAATAAAAATCCCTCTTTCTCTAGGACCCCAAGCCAAGCCTTTGAAATGCAGTCATTTAGGAAGCTAGAACCCTATCTCTAAGCCTGTCTCCAGTGGGGAGATTGTTCAAAATAGTAAAGTTAAGAGAAAAGCAACTGCTCCTTCCTTTCCACGATCTTTAATCAACTTAGATGGCCCATGAATAAGTCTGGGACTTTGGCTCTTAAAGGTCTCAGTCCCTATTTCAGCAGATGGGAGCTCAGACTGCGCCAGAATCTCTTCCATATATTTGGAACCCTGTGTAAATTCTTCCTTAAATGTTTAACCTTGTCAAGTGTATTTTTGTTTGTTTGTTTGAAAATATCTATTCTGGGTAATTTTCTTAGGGGGCATTTATCTCATTCTGGAAACTTAGTGATAATTATATGTAATACACTCACATTCTGTGTAGGAGCCCGCCTTAGGAACCAATTATCAGGATCCCCAGTGACCACAATTCTGTGGTTCAGGTAAATTCTTTGATTTATCCTTAACCATCTCTGAGACCTTTATATTCTATAATGGGGAGAAGTGTGTTTCTACTTCTAAAATTTCATCTTGGAAAGAAAACATAATTAAACAGGATGCATATAAAATGAACCTTAAGGATTTGTTGTGGATGACAGCACAAGTACTCAGACCTGCCTTTTAACTACTCTGCTATTCCTGTCTAGTCAGATTTCCTTGAAGTACCCAGCTTTGTACCTTGTTATAAACTAGCACTACCAGAGGAGGACCTTTGTCCTGTGTTGAGAAACTTTGCAAGGAATTACCCTGAAGCACACACACACACACACACACACACACACACACACACACACACACACATAATCAGAAAATTTCCAGGATGCATTTATTTATCAGCATCTGCATCAGTCCTCAGTGTGAGGCCAGGGTGTGGAGCAGCACCTGGTGAAGTGTCAGGATGTCATCGCGCTCCTGGGGCATGCACTCTCTCCATGAGGACTATCCCTCCTGAGTTGCTGTGAAACAGTATCAGCTCCTTTTGCTAGGAGACTTGTTTCCAGCTCATTGTAGACTTTGCAAATAGCTTGCTTCTTTGCGCAAAATTTTTGCAACTCTTTCTGGGCAGCAATATGAAGTGTCCCTCTGTGAGCCATGGAACATAAGTGGTTAGGCTGAGCCTCTGACAGTTTTATCAGTTTAACAAGTTCATGGTATGTCTGCAGGTTCACTTTATCTGAAAAACCAGCCGGCCAGGCAGATGCTGTCTCCTTCACTTATATACAAGGAAATGCAGAGTCAGGGAAATGGAAAACATTTCTGATTACACAAGGCTGGGAAATTAATAAGCCAGCTAGGAACATTGTGACTAAGATTCTAATGAACTTTCCTCCCATTAGGTTTCCTCCTTTTCATAGCAGTGGAGTTCGGGTCACCCAGAGCACATGTGAATGGACGCTAAGGGTCAAACAGGTCTCAGTCACTTTCTGCATGGATGCAACACAGAACCACCAATGAACAGAAGGTGGAAAGCTCACTTTGGCTCACGTTTCAGGAGTTTCACTAAGCAGGTTCCATGAACAGGTTCCATGAGCCCTACATGAGGCTTCTCCGTCTAACCTGGAACAATGAGGTGGCCCAAATCTTCCAGCTGTAAGTGGCAGAGTTTCTGTACAACCTCAGATCTGACGCATATTAGCATGCAAACCTGTGTGGCCTGCTACTTGGGAGGCTCAGGGGAGAGCCCGAGGAATGATAGCCCAGGCAGGGACACAGAGAGTCGGTCTCAAGCAATGGACCACAAAACCAAAAAAGGAACCACACAACTAAAAACCCATTTTCTGATTACAAGCATTTGTGTCACAGTAAAGGAATTACATTGTAAGAAAACCATATTTTCCTAACAAAGGTGGGAACAGGGCATATGGCAGGGACTTATTTCTTCTACAAGAGCAATTGCTAATAGAAAATGACCTTGTATGAACTTTTAGAGGTTCTATGGTCACGGGTTCTGAAAGTTACTCAAATGTACATTTTATTTGGTATAAACAGTTGAAAGATTTTAGGGGATTTGTTTCCAGAGTTATAAAATAGGGCAAGTTCAAAATCTGCAGAACACGTTGAGCAGGCTGGAGATCCATGGCAGGTTAACATTACAAGCTGAATCTTCAGGCAGTTGGTTGGAACAATTATTTACTTCTCAGGGAAATCCATTTACTTTTCAGTCTTAAAGTCTCAGTTAGCTGAGCTCAGTGGTGTCTCCCTTGATCTGAACACTAAGGAAGCTGTAGTAGGAGGATCTCAACTTCTAGACCATCAAAGTTTGTTTCACAAACCAAAAAGCTTTTTACTGATTGGATAAGGTTCACTCACATTATGAAGGGTAATACACTTTTAATCAAAGTCTATGGATTTAAACCTTATCTTATCTAAACATAACATTGCAGAATAGAATAACATTGAGTTAAATATGTTGGTAGTGTGGCTCAGTGAAATTTGACATACAAACATATCTATTGCAGGCATGAGACATGAGACAGTCATTGCTCGTTGCTAAATATTTAAAGATTGAAAGAAAATAACCCTAGTGTGGTGCCTTGAGTCTGCAATCACAGCACTCAGGGAGATTTATGCAAAAGGACTATAAAGTTGAACCCAATCTGAACACGTTAGCAATTTAGCAAGATGATGTTTAAAAATAAAAAATACCAAAAAAAGGTGCACATGTGATCCAGTGTGAAGGTCCTATATTCATTCTCCCGGTACAAAAGGAAAGAAGGGAAGGAGAAAAGCAGAAAGGAAAGGAAGAAGGGAGAAAGGGAAAAAAGGAAGGAAGACAGGATTACCTGATATATCACAGAAGCAAACAACCAGTTTCAAGGCCATGAATCACTTGGCTTCTCAGTGAGGTTTCCAAGGAAAAAACCAGCAAAAAAAGCTCTGGGTTATTGCTGCCTGAATGAACATGAAAGTCTGCCTAGCACAGGGGGAGTTTGGTTTGAAGGTGAAAGAAGGGTTAGTATTTTCCAAGCAAACAAATCAAGAGGACTTTCCAATTGGAGGAACATCTGTGAGAAATAGAGAGTTAGCAGAACATCTTATATTGGCAAGGGTGCTCCTAAGTTTATGTACAGAAATCATTAAATGAATTGAGCAGGAGTTACAGACCAAAGACAGGTAGGAGGAGGCATGTGAAGCCTTTTGTGAATGGTATGTGTCTTATAATCCTTGTCAGAAATAGAAGAAAGTGATGGTGCTCTACTCATGGCAAGATATTAGCTTTCCCAGGATGGGAAAACTCATGGCATGATGAAAATTTATATATTTGAAGGCACTGGAATCAGAAGAACAGAAGGAGCTTATCACAAACCCAGCACAACCTTCTTAGATCACTGCCTACCATTGTTGGCCATAAAGACGTGTTCTGGAATTAATGATCCCCATGCCAGGCTCCCTGTAGAAACTTCTTTTCTCCTTTCCATCCAAGCCAGTAGTATGCAGGCTGCTGTCTTCACCCTGCCAACTGTCTGCTTTGCCAAGAGTTCTTATGGACTGGACTCAAGGGTCACAGTCACTTTCTCATTGCTGGAAATGAGACTTGACACCCACAGCTTTATTATGTTTCCCCCCACCATTTAAACCTTGGAGAGCCTTAGTTTGGCTCATGATTTTCAGAGGAGTCAGTTTGTAGTTGGCTGCTCCAAAGCAGGGAGAGCATGGTAGATGGGAGTGGCAGAGGAAAGCTGGTCGGATCCGGTCATGGTGACCAGGAAGCAGAGAGAGGAGGGAGGAACTGGAGAGGGAGATGTACACTTCCGGGTCACAACCTCAGTGAGCCTTCCAAACAAACCCTCTTCCAAATGACACCTTCAGCTTTAAATTCATCAGTGGACTTACCCATCAATGGCATAATGCCCATGACCCAATCATATTTTAAATGTCCTGCTTCTGAGTGTTTGGAGGGAGATTATAGACTGATAGCATAACATCAAAACTAACAGTAGTAAGGAATTTAAAGGAGCATGTTGGCTGGTGGGTCAGGAGAGATAATGCTTTCTCAGTGTGGTGTGATTCCTTCCATTGTGGAAAACCATGCAGGAACCATACTGGATTCTACAGGTTTAAAAGATATCATGTTTTTATACTCTAGAACCTGATTAAGTTGACTTCTGTCTCTGAGTTTTCAGTTTCCAGCCTGTAAAGTGTAAACAGAGGTATCTTCCTGGTAGGTAATGATGAGGAATTAAAAGGAATTTATAAGACTACTTAGCATGATAATTGTTGGATTATATTCATCCTAAACCATCATCCTATTGGTCTTATCTTTAACAACCTGGCTATGATCAAACATGGGTTTGATCAACATAGATGGTGAATGTTTACATATTAAAAAAATGCTATTTTTAATCCATCTTCAGAATCCTCCCCTGACAGTGAACATACATCTTCATTCTTGCCACTTTAGAAGAATTTCTGGACATTCTCTTTCACAAGTGTGACCAAAAATAACAATGAGTCCTGCTGCCAAGTGCCGTCCAATGGACAGGCAGGCCCCCAAAATATCACAGGGTGCGCTCATCCCCCTTTATCACTAGATATTGCACTATGCAGGAGCTTCTAGCTTCTTGTCAAACTCAAAATTCTGTGACTCATGATTAGGATATTGAGGCAATAACAATAGCACAAATAAAGACTCTCAGGAAAGAGGACTCCAGAGCTGCGACAGAAAATGGCAAGGATGATGGGATGAGTGTGATCAAAATGGAGAGAAGTTTAAAGGGAATTCATGGAAATATGTCTTTAACTGCAATTAATTTTTAAAATTTAAATATTTGCTGTATTTTTCAGTCACACCCTGTACGAACATCCTCTCTGCTTTCTAAAAAACACATGTTTGCCCCATCATTATTGAGGTGTGTGGTACTGTATCCAGCCTGACAGAATCAATCCTTCTCAGATGGCTTGAATCTGCACCTGGTGGGGTAAATTCAGAGGGAAGCACTGCTCCTCCAGGAAGCAGTTTCCAGATCTCCTGGTTTCCCGGCTGCTTCTTCCCTGCCTCAGAACTGCTGTCCCAGGATGACTGTGGACAGTGAGCTTTAGAGATACACATTGGCTTTTACTTCCCTAAAAGTTTCTGACGATTAGGACATGCCACATGCTGTTGGCGTCTTCCGCAGAATAAACAAAGAGAGAAATGAGTGAGCAAAGTCTAATATCAGAGTGGAGGGAGAGGAGAGAAAGGGGATGGGAAAAGAAATTAAAATATGTTAACTACATATACCAACTCCACACAGGGAATGTAATCAGTATGTTTGATAAAAATGCATGGTGATAAAAAATCCAAATATCAAGTATCACATGCAAGAAGCAGTATCTGCCATGAAATTAAGCCAAATTTTATGGTTTAACTGTGCTCTATTTGTGCAAATATTTTCAGTGAGTTTGGGGCTGATGAACTTCTTTGTAACTAAAGATTAAAATATCTGGTATCCTCTATGACACTGCACAACATCCTGAAAGTTTCTTTGAAACAATGCAATGGTTAAAAAAAAAAAAAGTAAATAATTTTGCAAGAAAATGTTTTCTCATTTTAACAGAGTGAGAAGGTGATGGCACATCTGGGTGCTGTTTGGGTCGCAGTCGGGTGCCACTGTGCCTCTTGCTGGACCTGTTTCACAGAGTTGTCTTCTCTTCAAAGTCACCAGCCTGCTGTTCCTATCCTCTGTGTCCCCTGGACAATTGGGACACTCATCCCTTCATTCACCCATCTCACAGGGAGGCAGCAATCTGGCTGTCCCCATGACTGTGCTCCTACACTGAGTGCTTTACAGTCTTTGAGATCAACAAAGCACTTTACATCCTCACAGAAAAACAACTATGATATTGCGCACGCAATTTTCTTTCAAAGTCAAAGAAATCTTTGATTTAAAAAATACCTTTATACTGGGGCCCCTACCTATGGATTCTATCTAAATGTTTTCCTTATATATATTGTATTAGTCAAACAACATGTTTACCATAATTCTTCATAAAAGTATCACTTCATCTCTCCACCAACCAGAAATGATTAATTTGGTTTGCAGGAACCACTCATGTCTTAAGTGTTCCCAAGATAATTGATCTCTCCGTAGGCATCGATGTATTCAACTGTGGTCATAGTGACATACTTCTGATTACTCCCTTTTTAAAATTGCGATAAGATTTTACTTTTATCATAGTTTTTTTCCCCAAATCTTTTATATTTTAACTAATTACATTAGCACAGTTTCTAAAGTGCTTTTCTTTTGTGATTTGTTGTAAAAAGCAGTATCTTTGAAATGACACAGATGTGAATTAAAATTCATGTTCTGTCACCAGCTTCCTTGGACATGTTACTAACAGTACTAAGCAATGATTTCTTAGTGAGAAAATGAACAAAATAGTTCATGAATTTTAGGTCATCTTTGAAAACTAACTGTGAACATATGTGACTGTCTAGCATGTTTTCTAACACACATTCTGTATTTGAGGTGTAAATTATTTTCTACAGTCAGTTAGAAAATAGAGATTATTTCTTTGTTGTTGTTGGTGATGTTGATATAGGGGAACCAAATTCCCAAAATTCCCAACCTACTACTATACGTCTAGTACAAGTTTCTGTTCTCTAAAATCAAAGAATGCATTTTAGGAACATTGGAAGTAAAGAGCAGAAATATTTATTGAGAGAGCGAAAGCTTCTGTCTGAGACAGAAGGGGTCCTGAATGTATTGCCAGGGACACTGTCTTTTCCAGGGGACTTTTATAGAATAAAATAATGAGGGGAGGGGGGACTAAGGTGGGGAAAACTGGGAACCCATAAGGCAGACAGGCATGAAGTGGGACAGAACTATGATCAACCAATAAGTTTAATTGCTGGGTAAAATTGACCAAATCAGGGACAAATGGGGAAGTGAGTCATGTAGCAAGAGAGTATTCTTACTGGTCAGTGACTTTTCCTGTAGGGAGCTGGAATGGTGACTCCTGGCTTCTCAAGGTGATCCATAACTAATCCTTAATGCGTATACTTAGGGGTGTGGTTGTATTTGTTGTTTTCTGTCTTGAGATCTGGCCTACATTATGAGGTGTGTGTCTCCTACAAATTCATAAGATATTTGGTCCTCTGCTCCAGCTTCTTTGAGAGCCTAACCCTGTCTGACTGCCTATAGTATTTCTAACTACCTGAGCTACCTGTAACAGTGTGTTATAAATAATGCCATAAAGGAATATTTATGCTATTATTTTCATAGATAATTGTGTCCCACTTTTCTTAATTTCATGTATTTTGAGAGAAATTGATACATGTATTTGGGGTATGAGTTGCTTTAAGAATCCTTCTACAATTTATGCCAGTGGTCCCAAACTAGGGTCATTTTTATTCACCAGGGGACACAATATAGCGTCTTCAAGAAATTTGGTTGATGCATTTACAGAGTGGGAAAAAATCCAATATCTTAAAGCAAGGATGGCAAACTTATTGCTGCAGACAGCTAAGCTAGGTGTAAATGTGGCAGGCAGTAGAGAGGACTGGGCCCTCAGTGCAGAAGACAGATGTAGCCACAAGCATATTCACTGCAGGCTAGGCTTTAAGAAAAAGAGGACTCACTACACTTACATACTTCTCCTAGGGATGAACAGCAGTTACTGATACTCTAAGTAGGCATCTACCACCTTGGGTGGAAGACCAAAGCCTCCCTAGCCCATTTCTTCCCAGAAAATTCTTATTCATCCCATGTAGGCTTGCTATGTGACTTGCTTCCCCGTTTGATTCTCATTGAATCAACATTACCCAAGCTACTAAATTTGCTTTAATGTAATTGGTAGGCCATAATTTTATTCCACTTCAGACCCATCTTGTGATTTCCCATTGGATCAGTACTATCTGAGCAACTATGCTTGCAATCTTATTAGCTGACTCCAGTTTCGTTCTACCTTGAGCCTGCCTCACCTCATGACTTTGCTCAATAAACACAGTTGAGAAGTGGGATTAATAGACCACACATTTCCTGGAGCCACCCTTCTGTTCCTCTCAGACAGAAGCTCTTTTTCTCTCAATAAATTCTCCCTACTCTTAATCTCCATTATTCTTATAATTCATTCCTCAGTTTTAGAGAATGTGAACTTGGTGTTTCAAGCATCTAGCAGGTTAGGAGTTCTATTTTGTTACATTACTTGGAGGTTGATGTGTAATCCCTATACCATCCATCCTGTGTCACTAAGGCATGCATGCTTCACCAGGCTGTGCATTCTCACTGAAAGCTCTGAAAGGTTTGTGATCCCTGATCTAGGGGTAGCGAGTGACCCTGGAGGATAGACTGTGTAGAGCACTGCATACTCACCCATGATTGGGAATGACTTGGCTTAAAACACCAGCAGAGCTGAAGTGAGAAACTGTGCCGAGTCAGACTCAGCCCTTGGCATGCCACGTGCAGTCATAAAGTATTTACTGATGCAGGGATGGGGCCCCTTCGTAAAGAAAAGGTAGGCTAAGTTCTCAAGGTACCTTATTAAAAATTAGTCTGGCATGTGGTGGCACAGGCCTGCAATTCCAGTACTGGAGAGGTTGAAGCAGGAGGATCATTGCAAGTTTGAGACCAGCCTGGGATACAAAGTGAGCTCAAGACCAGCCTGAACTGCATACAGAGAACCCCTCAAAAGATAAAAATAAATAAACAAACAAACAAACAAACAAATATAAGTGAAAGGATTTTTCCCTAAAGGGGATGCTGCAGGGTGGGAGGTGGAAGTTCACCTTCCCCGCCCCTAAGCAATTTACCTGTGGCACTAAATAAATTCCAGTGAGCTACCTGTGCATCAGTAATGCCCTTTAGGCTCCACCCCAAACCTAAGCTGTATGTATGCCCCCACACCACGTGTCTGGCAGAGAGGAAGCCAGACTTCAGTGGTCAGGGGTTCTCTCTCCACATTCTCGGAATAAAACCCATTTTTATCTCATATTTCTGTCTTTTTAGCCATGCCTAAAATTCTATCAATAAGTAAATAAATAAATGTTAGTAAACAACTTTGACTTCTGTAACAGACTTGAAAAGCAAAGGCAGATAGACTGTACATATCAGGAATACAATGGTAAAAACACCAGGTCTAGAGAAGGCCCCAAGCAGTATGATTAGCATGAGAATCACGAATTTTCCTGTTTGCTTTATCCTCAAACCTAAATTACCAAAGGCCCCCACCCTTAATCTCACCCTCTGACAAAGGACAGGGAAAGGTCTCATGGCCTAAAGAAATATAATAAATACAAAATTAAAGTGAAAGGCAAACCAGGAAACCAATTGGATTCTGGGAGCCAACATGGGAGGAAACCTCCTAAGAGCTGGTGGCTGGGGCCTGGAAAGATTTACTTTATCATTATCCCTACTCCTTCTGAGTAGCTGCCTGTCATCTCGCTTTCTCTGCATTCCCATCTTCAAATAAATGATCTTCTTTTACTTTAAATGCAGCCTCTTTAATTCTTTACTGATGCCAAATTTAGGAATGCCCCTGGACCTGTGTTTTCCAGCAAAGCAGCTATTTGCACTCCAGCCTGGGTGTAGGAAGGTCGTTCTTGCCCTCTGAAAATAAAGCTCAAGGTGTGTAAATCCACAGTGTCTAAGTGTGCTGCTCATTTTCACATTAAAGGAAAGACCCAAGGGTCTTAGTAACCTTACTCACTGCTGAGAGAAAATATCCAACACCAAAGTTAAAGGAGGAAGGGTTCGTAGAAGTTTCAGTCCGTATCTCCATGGGTTTCAAGGCAGAGTGACACAGGCATCGCAGAGGAGAAACAGCTTATGGAGGGCAGAAGGCTGAAGGCACCAAGCTACAAGCAACACTCACAGCTGCTTTCTGCTCATTTTATGTTCTCTCCAGGCTACTCAATTTAGAGCAGGTACCAAAGCAAACAGTGATTAGTAATTGCACACCCTTAATCCCCACAGCACATACTGTAGATCCAGCCACCTCCAAAAAGCACCACCTATGACTGTATGAGGCTTTGGGGGGACATCTAGACACAAGTCATAACAGCAAGGGATGCTGAAAACTACTGCTATTAGCAGGAGCATTTGTTCTAAACAGTTATTTGAAAGTAAAATAGCTTCTTTAGTGCTTGTCTTCATGAAGAGATTTTTTTTAAAAAGATAGAAGATTAATTAGCATTCACTTTTACCCATACTATCAAAAGACCACAAAGAATTAATGAAAGAGAATGAGCCCTGTTATGATGTTGCCCACTACCTGTCAGATCACTGAGAGTTTAGATACCCTGAGCAAACCACGCTCTCCAATCAAAAGCCCAGTAGAGGCTGGTGTACACTTTGGATTAAGTTAATTGTAGCCCCAGAGGAATGCTGATACCCAATATTGTTCTGCCAAATCTAATTAAAGAAATCCAGGGAAATCGAGAGCATCTCAGTAGCTCTTTTAGGTTTTACCAATTCAAAAGCTTAACCTATGTTATGAGGTAGCATGTGTGTAAAAGACAGAGCTGCGTAATGGAAAGATCCATGAAGAGGAGGCTGGGGATTTAGCTCAGCGGCATAAGCACCTGCCTTGCAAGCAGGCAGTCGTGAGTTCGATTCCTGGTACCGATAAAAAGAAAAAAGACAAAAAAAAAAAAAAAAAAAGAAAAGATCCATGAAGAATAAATTGAAGAAAGCATTGATCTCTGTGGGATCCTAAACTGACTCATTTTTTTCCCCTCAAAGAAACTATTAATTCCTCTGTGTTTTATTTTGTACATATATATTAAAGATTACAAAAATGTTTTTATTTTTATTATTTCTTTAAAAGTTTAAAGTGATGTACTAGGGTGAACAAAAGAAGAAAGATAAGGTAAACATAATTGATTGCAATAAAATTGGAGGATGCATTTCTGCACGTTGCTAACATATTGTGTTACAACACTGCATTGGCTTGTCTAATTCTTGAAATATGAGATAAGACATGTTATTAGTAGTATTTAAAAACAAAACAATGCTTCTATGGGCTACGTAATCAGAAGTGCTCATGGAAAGATAGGAGACTCCCAGACTATGTAATCTGAGCACCCTACATTAGTGTGACTGATGACTGTGCTCAATGTCAAGTCTAATGGTGGCAAACCTTTCTGCACTGTGCAGAATCAGTAGAGCACTTGTTGGTAAACTATGCTAACAAATTAAGGGGAAAAAAGGGAATTATTGCTGAATTTCAGTAGAAATTCTTTTTTTAGTCAAATTTCCTCAAAATATTATAAGCCATTTAGGCATATGCAGAAGAATCTCTGTACATCACCAAAATGAAATTTTGGTGCTCATAAAAAACAGTAAAAATAAACTGTAGACGATCATTAAGAAGAGGTTTGGGGTACAAATTTGGGTTAATTGATCCTTAAAAAGATGTTCAAAACAACTCCTATGACTTTGGTAGTAATTCTTTACTTTATTACCTGAAGTAGAAATTATTTATTCCTGGGACTGGGGATTTAGCTCAGCGGCATAAACACCTGCCTTGCAAGAGGCGGTTGTGAGTTCGATCCCTGGTACCAGAAAAAAGAAGAAAAAAAAAAAAAAAAAGAGAGAGAGAGAGAGAAATTATTTATTCTTGAAGTGGTGATATAGGAAGAACACTTTCTTTTCACAAATTGAACAAATGCTTATTGGTCCCTGTAAGTACAGTAGTGAGTAGAGATACAATTTAAACATACAGGTAAAATTCTTATTTTCATAAAGTTTCCATTCAAAGCAAAGAGGTGGGAAATAGATTATCAGTTATGTAGCATAACTTGGTATAGTGCCAAGCGAGAGCATAGCCTAAGTTACCGAATGTCAGCTGCAGCTAGGTGTCCTGTGTTTGGAAGGTGGTTGGATTGTGGGGCTGTGGACGACATGGGGAGTACGGTCTGCTTGGGAGAAGCAGGTCACAGGCTATTGCTCCTGTCCAGCTCCTCCCTTCATTCCCTGCTGCCTGGTATCTTGATGAAGCAGGTCTCCTCTGCTCTGCCTCTCTGCCATTTTGTTTTTGACGAAGATCATGGGCTATAACCCTTATGCTAAGCTGAACATCTCCTTCAAGTTGTGGGTGTACAGTATTTTATCTCTGCAAGGAAAAAGAGAGTAATAAACTTGGTGTGGGAGTCCACAACTGTAATGAGAGGTCCATAGGGCTCTGAGAAACTGAGTTTGAAAGATCCCAAGTTAAAAATTAAGAATCCAGTCTATGCAACTTATTTACTTAGCTGAAAATTTTAAAAAATTAAAAGGGCTGGTCATCTTAGTGCAAAAGCCCTGGGTTCAGTACTGGGGGAGGGAGAGGGAACGTGAAATGCAATAGGTGGCTGTCACTCAAAAAGTTCTCTCAGTTAGTGTAAGGATGAAATTAAACTACATATAAAAGTGGTCCCAGACTCACAGATCTAATTTTTGACTCTACTAACACGCAAGAGCTTGCCATATGACCAGTGTTTTTCACTTGCCGTACAGTATTCATTAAGTTACATGAGAGAATCAACACTGTATTACAAAGCAGGCATTGTGTTAGATGGTTTTACCCAGTCATAAGCCAAGTAAGTGTTCAGAACACATTTAAAGTAGTTAAGGTAGCGACAAAGCTCAACATGTTTCATGTATTAAATGCATGACTTTTTGACTTACAATCTTTTCAACTGGCAAAGCATTTCTTGGGAGATTACCCACATTATAAGTTGAGGAACACCGTCCCATTGTGGTTCAAATGTTTTCTGTTCCAAACTGCATGCAGTTGTCACTGTGATGGACGTGGGAGGTAGAACATTCAAGAGATATTTAGGTTAAGAGAACTCTCCCTTCATGAGCAAACTAATACTGCATCAGGAGTGCTTCCTTATGGTGGGAATTGGTTGACCCTGTCTTTCTCTTCCTCCATGTGACATCTCTGCCATGGTATCATACAATACAAAGATCTTTGCCAGATGACACCACTTTAATATTACTCTTTTCTACCTCCAGCTTAGAGCCAATAACATTTTTTTTTCAGTGTAAGTCACTCACTTTGCTGCTGTACTACAGAAACATAAGACTGACTAGAACAAAGATCTCCTGTGATACCTGACAAACAAGAGGGCATTAGTAGGAAATAAAAACCTTCATATTTTCTTTAACATTGTAAGTCTTTAGGATGTATAACTTCCACTTTGGAAATTGAAACGACTTCTGTGAAATACTAAAAACACAAAATTCAGAGATAGACGTGAACTATACAATCACCAAATTCTCTTCTGGATTGCTGGAGAAGAATGAAGAAAGTGTTAAACTGAGGGAACTATTCAGAATCTAAACATATAGCAGGTTACTTACTGGAGAAGGGACCACAGGCAACTTACACAGATTCTGAGTTTTTGCTTCTCACTTTGTTGATATAATTGGCAAGTGCTAAATAGGTATAAGTTTCCTTTCCTTTTGAGCAAAGAAACTGAGTACAGAAGAAAGGAAAAGGCTCACCTTCTAATATTTGTTAAGCTCAAACAAATATTTACTTCTTGTTTTATACAGGCCTCTGATTTGTGTCCCCTTTGTTAATGATAAAATGAACTGATAATATGCACAAAAACATCAGAGGCAGATACTGAGTAGTACAGAGGTGATCAGAAGAATCTTAGTGGGGAACAATATATTGGAATCTTGCTATACATTGAATTGTTCTCAAAGTGTGGTTTTGGGATTAGAAACATGGTTGTCTCTTGAGAACTTGTTAGAAATACAAATTCTTGGGTCTTATCCCCAATCTACTGTCTCATAAACATGGGAGGAAAGCCCCCAAAATCTATGATTTAACAAACAGCATAGATGAGTCTGCTAACACACTGAGGACCATTTTCAGACAATGGTGGGAAAGACTTAAGTGCATCAACAAAAGGAAGCCAGCAGCTGCTGGGTAAAATCACGAGAAGGAAATTTCCACATGTAAATGGTGGATAGATGGTGGGAAGCGTACAGAAAGATTTTGATTTTATACACGCTACCCATTTCACAAATCGTGCCTCCATTCTCGATGGATCTGAACTTCTTTTCCTCTCTTGTGATTTCCTTTGTCTCTCATTACTTTATGAAGCAATTTGGAAGTATTCTACTTCGTAAAGAATAGCTAATAATATCACATTGTTTTTAGTCACTTTCAATTTATTTAAGTGCAGGGAGAAAGCAAATAAGTACACAGTCTTTATCTGTATCATAAGTTAATGAATGTGAATGGAATACAGTCAGACTGCTCAAAGTTGTTAAGTGACACAGTAATCTGGAGGCTGAAGCCTCCCTTGTGCTTGTACCTTAATCTTGGCTCAGACTTCATCAATTACCACTCTTGTACAATTTGTATAAACTGTAAAATATTCTTCAGATAGTAATTATTGATCTGCCAACAGGAAAATCTTGGGTGTGCTCAGATAGAAACGTGGGTGTGCTCAGATAATTTATGACAGATTCTCTGGTCCAATTTACATTGCATTTGCATGCTGTATTTGTCCATGAAGTACATAATATTTGCAGACATTCAGCAGAGTCAGTGGAACTTCAGAATCAGAGGTCAGTGACAAAAGAAATGAGATTGCCCTGAAGTGACCAGCATGCAAAATAAATCTTCATTTTCTGATTCCTGTGTGTAGATACTGTTGTAGTGACTTCACAGGATGTTACATGGACTCCAAGAATTTTTGCTTTTGTACTAGTGTCATTGTGCTTTTTTAGACTGAAGAAATTGAGGGTTGATCTTAGATAAAGTGGAGTTTCATAATGTTATGGAAAAACCATTGTCAAACCAAATGGTTTGACCAGGTAACTTGATTATTACACTAACAGACTGGGAGAGCAATTACTGGTATCCAAATCATCCGCAGAGACTGAGAGTGAAAGAGAAACTTATATACATTTTGTAAGCAGAAAATATCGCAGGTTATTACATGATGGGTTACATGTATTGTCAGTCAGGTCATTATAAATAGATTTACATAAAAGGAATTGTTTATTATAATATAGGAACATTCTGGGAAACAGGGGGAAAGATTTTCTTGCAGGAAAAGTAAAGTTAAATACGTCCTTGACTGGGCCAGTGGGTTTTGAAGTCCTTGAAACAAGTAACACAGCCAAGCTGACTCAGGGCATTATCTGGACGCAGACAATTGAGGCTAATTGAATTTAGCAGCTAGCTATGGGACAAGCAGCAGGTGCCTGGTCACAGGCCTCTGACTGAATTCCAGCTTTCACTATGAAACACCTCTAAGTTTGCTATTCTACAAGTGTGTCCTGATGCTATGATTGTGCCCAACAATAAAACTGAGAGAGTACTGATGAGAAATTTACTTCTGATTAATTAAATGCTCTTCTGATTAACTAAATGCTCTTCTTGGTGTACTACTTTTGAGAGCCACAAGTTCAGTGCCATGAAAACAGATTCACATCCTTTTTATCAAATATGACTGCACAAGTCTTGGGTCATAGGATATCCTTAGAGGCAGAGACATGCCTGAAATCTCTCTACCCCAGTACCAGTGGCATCAGCCCCAGTGTCACTTTACAGAAGCGGGAGCCTGACTTCTCTCATGTGTCACTTTTCACATACACAATACAGATGGAATAATGTTAGGCAGGTGGTTAGATACTAGGATGGAGTCCCAAGTAGTATTCTTTGAGACTCATGGGTAAGTGAAAAAAAATCAAAGACATCTAAGTCTAATGCATTTATAAGCATTTATTAGGTCTCATATCCTGAGGTTCAGGCCCTCTGTTTTCAGAACCAGCTTCCTTGTTTGCTGTAGCCCAAAGCCCACTCATCAGCAAAGAAAACAGGCTTTACAGACCTCCCTGCCTTGGGCTGGACCCCAGTTCAGATTCAGGAACTGTCTAACTTCTTATAAGCTTATTATAAGATTAAGTTTCCTAAGGGAACTGACCATCTAAAAAAGACAGGAAGATGTGTTTTCAATTTGAAAGACTCTTCAAAGTAAAATGTTGATATGTATCATAAGCATTATAGTTTCTTGAACCCCAGGAATAATCCTTGTGTGTATAAAAAGATATCCAGGTTCAGATGATGTCATCAAGCTGTCTGCTTTCTTGCTTGAAGGCATAACTCCTCTGTCCATTTTTTCAATAAATTCTCCCTGTACTTCTGGACTGACACCTTTGCAACATCACTGAATTCATTCACCAAGCACACAGAAAGACTGAGAATGTTTGTCCAATAGGATGAATGCCCAATGTCAGGACCCTGCTTCCTGGTGACAAGAATTTTCCATAACACATAGAGTTGGGGTGAAGATAAAAATATGTTAAAAGATGTAATTAGGAGAATGATAAGTGAATTGCATAAGCTTTTCCAGTTTCCCAATGTTTTTTAATGAGCATATACTCTTATGGAGTTATTATGGTTTGTGTTCCTATGGTCCTGTTTCAAGCTGCATGTAATCATGGATGCAGCTGAGTCTAGTGTTTGTGATTGGTTCGTTGTCCAGCACTTGGACTGCTGGTATGAGTGCTACACCCCCCGCCAGGGGTGGAGCCAGCACAGGGAATAAGGGCGGGGAAGAAGGCACGGCTTCTGTCTTTTGCTATTTGCACCTGCTGTTTGTGGTGGCCCGCCATGCCCCTCTTCTTCTTGGAGCCAGCTGCATATGGACTGAAACCTCTAACCTGTAAGAAAGAAATCATACCTTCCCTAACTTTGGGCATCAGGTATTTTATCTCAACAACCAGAGAGAAAAGTAACCAAAAGAGTAGTGTTAAGTGAACTCATTTTCTAGAAGGAACTGTATATTCTACTAGTATTTTGGAAAATGCATTCAGCGTCAGTCTTCTAAAAAAATTCTAATATTGCTTCTCCTGCAAAGTTGTATATTGCTGCTCTATATCAGATTAGATTTTGGAAAATAAGAAATCATTTTTGGTATTTTACAATAATTGAGATATTAGATAGAGAGAAAAAGAGGGTCGTTGATCTCCTCTATCAAACTTGGAATCTAAGTCCTTTGGCTTTTTCCTTCACAGGTTTTCACAGGACACTGATTTAGGATTTCAAATACAGCTGCAGTATCAATCCCTATAGAGATACGTTCAAACCAGCAACCTCTAGTCATATGCAAATCCTGTCCTTCCTTCAAACTGCCTCATAAAAGTCCTTAAGCCTCCCCTGGTTCTTTAGAACTTGGGATTCTATATAACTGCTCTGAACTCGGTGAGTTTTCTAGTTGTGTGTCTCCTAGGAACACATGCCTAAGAAAATGTTGGCAAGAAAATAATTATTATTACATTATTAAAAAGACATGCAGAGAAGAGAAAAATACCTACATCCTTGTACTAATAGGTATTATTAATTTGCTTTTGTTGTGTTCACTTTTTTTCTCCAATATTTATGATCTATGTAATTCTTGCAGAATGCAACCTGAGTCAGTGTGGAAAAACAATCACTTTTTACATTTTAAGTGTGACATGACAATATTATTTATTCACCAAGTCATTAAAAACTCTTCATTGATTTTCTTCCCTTTCTAACAGCAAGTCTAGACTCTCCTTGATCATTCCATGTTGTACTCCCCTGCAACTGGGTGAAGTCATGAATTCTACCTGAATTTCACCCAGCGCCTCTCTACTAACAGATATTCAACAAATATTGGTGTACTGAATAGCTTTCATTGTACTGCATTTTGGAATACCCGAGATGCATTTCGTCAGTTAACGATGTCAGTGCCCTAGGAAAGAGGGGACCTGCTTTACTTATTTCATGGATAATTTAACTTTGAGGAGCACAAGGACACCAAATGTGACTATCTGTGCTGAGCGTTTTGTCTCTGGGCTGTTATTCTCCCTCGTAGTTCCACACCTTAGATTAAAGAAATAAATGGATTCCAAGGGGATCTTTGAACTTGGATTTCTATTCCTTGTACATGGCCAAGTGGCCCTTCCCTGTAGCATTAAAATACAAATACCCTGGGAGATTTGAGGAGTTCCTAATGAATTGATCTTCAAATCTTTTAAGTACACACACAGTGCCAGGAGTGTTATTTTGATGAATCATCCCTAAGCTTTTTAAAAATGAAGCTGTAGTGGCAAATATTGAATTCTTTAAACAAAATCAAACTCAGAAGTTCAATTCAAATCTTGGCAACATTCCAGGCACATTAGAAGAAAATTAACTCAGTTTTAGGAGGCAGAGCATCCATATTTTACCTTTATTTTTATACAACTATTAGAATCTTTATGCTTTTAATTCCCTTGTTGAGATAAAAAAAGGTCCCTGAAGTAGCAAACTTTCTATCTCGTCCCCAAGTGCCATAATTGAAACAAATGGAGGAAAAAAGTAAGTTTTAATTTTTAATACTTTTTTCAGCGATAAAGAAGGGTACTGAGTGAACAATTAGAATAATTTTCAACAGTACATTCTGAAAAATATTTTTCATGTTTATAAACTGAGTTATGCACAATTCCATTCCTAAGAGAAATTTAAAAAATAATGATGCTTGCTATTTTTAGCACCTACTATGTAAAAGATACTTTTCTAGGCTTTTTAGTATAATATCAGTTGTAGCGTAACTATTAAAATGCCCAATACAAGTGGTAAGAGAATCTCTGAACTGTTAGAAATCTTGACATAGCCACACTCTTTTTGTATGCTATTGTACTATAAGTAACTGACTTCAAAATCTCTATTTTCTACTCTACGAAGCTATGACAAAAATCCACAGATGATTGTCTATAAAGCTGAATAAAGCACTTTAGCATGTCTAATGAATCGTTTCTTTGTTATTTATCTGCTATGCCAGTCATTAAGACTATCTGATATTGCAAAACGAATACAAATAATAATAATTCTATGCAGGCAGGATTTCTCAATATCTATTTAACATGCACCAATAAAACTTGTTTTCAACAGCTTTGCAAAGAAGAATTTAGAATGGTATGAGATAAGCAATACATACCTGAGTTCTAGTTGTTCTTAGAAGTAGGTGGCCTGGGGGCTGGGAGTTTACCTCAGCAATGTAATTGTTTGCTTGGCAAACATGAAGTTGTGAATTTGATTCCCAGCACTACACACACACACACACACAAACACAAAAGTAGTTGTAGGGGCTGGGGCTTTAGCTCAGCGCATAAGTGCCTGCCTTGCAATCAGGCAGTCCTGAGTTCGATCCCCAGTACCTATAAAAAGGAAAAAGACAAAAAAAAAAGGAGTTGTCCTATGCTAAGGGCTCCTAGGAAGGTTTTGATAGAGGGCAGAGAACATTTTAAATTCTAATAGTTTTTCCTTAGTGACTATATATATATATATATATATATAGTTATTTATGTATATTAATAATGTATGTACCATAGCACACATATAGTACACAATATGTACATTTTCATATAAAGTTTTGTATCACTTCTATCAAGAAAAAATTGGTAGCCTAGGAAATAAATCGTATTTTCCCTTGAAGTTTCTATACATTTAACACTTAATTGTGTAGCTCATTAGAGCACTACATTATAGAATAATTAAATGATCTGCCACGAAATTGGTATTCATTCGAGTAGGACTACGCTACAGACATCAGACGTGAATTCATGTAACCTACACCAAAGAAGCAGACACACCGTCCTTTGTGATCTGTTTATATAAAATACCCTGTGGCTTATCGTGTCATAGCATCAACAGACTGTGTTGACTGACAAAACGCAGCAAGTCTGAAATGCTCCAGATTACAGATGGTATTTATTCACTTTTTTGTCTCCCCAGAGTTAGAAAGCAATGGCAGGGGAGAAAGGAGAGTTAAAGGATGACAGACAGTGGGTGGGAAAGCAGGAATTTGTGAGGATGAATACTTCAGCAGAGGAATCGGTGTGATATTTCCGATGAAAACATTTTTCAGGGAACTAGAAAATTTCTTTTTATGTTAAAATTTAATAAAGTTCCTGCTGTCCTTTAGCAGTTTACTCAAAACCGTAGACAGAATTTGAATAAGGGAGTATTTGAAAAGATTTTGGAAAGAAAACTTTCATGGAACTATTGTTTAAATAAGAGTATTAGATTAGAAATGCTTGTTACTTTTAGACTACCTTCTTTTCACTGTTTACACATAAAGGTTCCTTTGCAACTATTAAATACACAGATTCCATTCAAAGTACATGGAAGTAAATACGTAGGAAAAATTTACTCTTGTAATTATCAAAGAAAGCTCACAGCAATCCTGGGATTAAAGAAGTCCATTTCTTATTAACTCTGTATTACCAATGTAAGCACAGGAGCCTTGAGAGCTGAAGGCTATGTTTAAGGTCACTAATTAGCAAGTGAGAAAGATTGTACTGAAATAACTTGATCCTGACTTATTTTTTTATACTGGAGATTGAACTCATGATTTTGTGCTTGCCAGGCAGGCACTTACACCACTGAGCTAAATCTCCATCCCAATCCTGACTTAGTTTGCTAAAAGAACTGAGAATTCTTTAGTTTGCACAGTAGCATAGCAGATATGTTAAATTTACAAGAAGGGAGAGATTATGTGAGTTCAGTTACATTTAGGGAAAATACACAGTCATGGTCAGAGAAAGTCTGATGATTATTTTTCCCAAAGGTAATGGCAACAGGCACATGGTAAACTTTGGTTTCTGTATCTGTTCTCCATCACAAGGATACTTGATTGTAAACAGTGACCATTTACAGGGGAAGAATATCATTTTGTTCAAAATTCTTCAAGCACCATTTCCTGAACAGTCAGATTCTCCATAACTTTTTCCAATCTTATTTATTAAATTGCTTAATTTATTTCCATCAAATTTTCAATTGAGCAAAACCACTTTCCCAGGAACTCTGTGAACTGTTTATCCTACAGTGTAACAGGACAGTTATTTTTTCTCTCCCCAGATGAAAATATGAAGGAAATAATAATAAACACACAAGTAAATACATAACGTGTATAAAATACAAAATATGTTTCTCTATCAAACAGTTAACAAGGTGATCTAAGCTTCTTTGAAGCTCTCATATTTAAGAAGACAAAACAAAGCTGTAGGAGGAGTGGGTGTGTGGGGTCCCCTAAATTCTGTGAAGTGAGATTTGGTTTTGGAGGAATCCAACAGCTGAAGCAGAAAGACAGAAGGTAAAAGAAGACAGAATGAGGTCTGGAAAGGAAGAAGGGCGGAACGATCAGTTATAATTCCCGTATCCATTGCACTAGTTTCCTAGGTCTCCTATAACAAGGTACCACAAATGCGATAACTACAACACCACAGTAATTTCTGTCACAATTCTGGAATTTATAAGTTGAAGTCAAGGTGTGCACAGAGATGATTCCTTCTGAGGACTCTATGGAAGGATGAATACCATGACTCTCACCTAAGTCCCCATGGCTCCTGGTGACCTTCAGTCTTTCTGGCTTGTGGATGAATGTCTCTCATCTCCACCTGGGTCTGCTCAAATGTCCCCTCTCCACAGTTTTGTGCCTTATTGTGGCAATCTCCTAATAAGCACATCAGTGCCACTGAATTAGGGGCCCCACTCTTGCTCTCTAGAAATAACTCAACCTAACCATGCACATCTGAATTGCATTGATTTTATATTTCTTTTTTTATTAGTTATTTAAAGAGCACAAAAGAAAGGAAATAAAATTTAAAAAGCAGTAAAGGGTACAAATAATACAGAATTTCAAGGAAAAAAATACAGTAAGATATCACTAGTTAACAGGTTACATAGTGTCATCTTTGAAATAGTTGTCCAAATTACAAAATTAAAGCATGTAAAGTGAACATTCATACAATGAGATTGCACACAATGCCGATCAATGATCCAACAAAAGTTCAGTAATATGGATTTCCATCCTACACACTCAAACATACATGCAGTTATATCCCTTAGACCATCTTCCTTTCCTCTCTTTTTAATAACAATTACACTTTTTGGGCTTTTTTTGCTCCCACAATTCTTATTATTTTTTGGAGAGAATAAAACCTAATGTGGCTAAAAAAAGAGTCGGTTAGAACAAAAGGATGGGCATAGTACATGGTGTAAAAATAGAGTATCAGGTGATCTAAAATGGTTGCCATTGTGCCTCTTGCTATTTTTTTAAAAAGTTGCCTATATCGTCAGGTATAATAGAATTGATCAAAACAGTACAAAACAAGACCAGTAAAACCTACACTGGAGACCTTACAGGACTTCAAAAAAAGATAATAGTCAAACCATAATGGGCATCATAGTATATCTTATTGCCTTCAAAGTGGTTGCCTATACCCTCAAACTTGATACTATCAAACAAAACAGAATATAGTATAATCAGAGAGAACAAGATGCGGAGAGCAATACTGGGGTTCAAATCAGGTTAATAGGAAGACAAAAAAGTTACTATAATATGTCTCGCTATTTTTAAATTTAGTTTTTCCTTAATTGAAAAAAATGTAAGAAAAAATAGATTAATTTTTAAAAAAAGGATGGGATTGACGTAAAAAGAGGACATTGTATTAGAACAACACAGGTCAGAACTGAACTATTTAAGCATCATTGTGTTTCATCCCCAGATAATCTAACATAATAGTAGTCACTATAGTGCCTCCTTCCTTGAATTATTTGTGTATAACTTCATATATTATAACATCAAGCATATCAAGTCAGTCTGAAGCTATTCAGGAGAATGAAGAAATTACAGGGTATTTAGAACCAGTTAACAGAAAACGAACAATGGTTTCTATATTCTCTCTTTGCCTATAAAAAATTTTGTTTATACTATCGCATATAGTAAAATATAGTAAGATACCACATGTTAAAACCAGTGGAAACACATGTACAACAGCTGGATGGGACTTCAAAACAAGATGATATTAAATCAGCACTAGCTTTTATGATGTGTTTTCTTCAGAATAGCTATTCGTACTATTACCGATACTAAAATCAAAAAACCCAGGTTAAAACCATTGCAATTATGAGTGATAACATTATATGGATTTAATACTCATAAGTGAAATAAATCAAACTCACATGTATAAATACCGAATAGTTTCCCTAGTGTAAGAAATGATAAGAATACATAAAATTATATGGTAAATATGATTTTATATTTCTTACATGCTAAAGTACTGAGGATTAGGGCTTCAACCTATCTTCCTTTGGGGAACACAATTCAACCTGTAGCAGGATTATTAACGGATTTCTATTCATCATTAGACCAAACAGAAATCATCAAAAATTTGTATACATCCTTCCAGCCATTGTGTGATGTTACAAGGTTGCTGGAGGAAAAACAGGCAAACTAGGAATCTCTGGCAAAAATATTAGGGGGTGGGAAATAACCACGGCTTAAAGTAAGGTGACAGTACTAAAGATATAAACAGATACACTTGACGAGAATATTGTAAGAGCAGAAGCAGATTTCAGTATAGCAGCAAATCAATAAATCGTCAAGGACTTTTTAAACTTGGCATGTTTCTGAGGCACTTAAAAAAAATTAGGGCAGAAGTTGGCCACATAGGAATTTCATCAAATAGAGCATTTAATTTAACTTTGGGATCCTAAATGCAAGATTGATAAATGAGTGGAAGGCCTGCACGGGGAGCTCTAACTTGCTGTGAAGCTTTAGTACCTCACTTGGAACCTGTTTAGGCCCTGACCAGTGACCCCAAGCAGCTGGGGAGTTCAGGGATCTTCAAAGTGCAAATCAAAGGCCTTAAAGCAAACTCCACCTGTCTGTGCACCTTGGGACCTGCTGGTGGGGCCTCACCCAGAATAGCTTCATTCTTTTGTTTTGATTGCTTGTATAATATTTTGTTTTGTTTGAATTTATTGTGTGTGAAGGTGTGGGCAACTCTTTCAAAGAAAACAATTTTATGGTAGCCACTGTTGATTTCCTGTTGTCTTGTTTTAAAATCCTGTGTTGCTTGCATTGCTCTGTTCTGTTTTGTTTTATTCTCTTTAAAACAAACAAACAAAAAAAGATGAACATGAAGGTCTTTTAAGAAGAATAAGGAAAGAGAATACAGGAAGGAGAATAGAAAAAGTGTCCCAAATTCAAAACAATCCAGGGAGAAGAATAGGGTTAGAAATGAGACAAGACCCAGAGAAAGAGAGATAAAGAGAAAAGAGACACAAGAACAATAACAAAAGCAAGAGAAAGAGGTTGCATGAATCAAGAGAAAAAATATTTCCAGAAGAGTCATGAAATGTGTCTAATGAAAATGGAGTAAATGTACAATGAGAACCCAACTAACATAGGAGACCACGTAGACCCCATTTATGGTTTAATACCAGAATGCCACATTTCCCAGCATGATTTCAAATGCAGGAAGTAAAGAGATACCTGAAATACGGTTTTACGGTGTAGAGAACCTCAGGCTGGTTTTGATCATGGCACATTCACATGTTAAAATTACATATTGGTAGAGAGAAATGATATGTATTTGAATACATAAATCCCAATCTCCTATTTAAAGACTTTGAACAGTATCACATTGAGTTTTACAAATCTGCAGACATATTTTGTGGGAATAATTCAGAGTAGCTACTTTGTATGCTTTTGTATAGGAGTTACCAATATATGTTTCTCGATTTTTGGAATTCATCAAATAATCTTTGAAAAGTTTCACCTTTAATTTTTGATAAAATAGCCTTGTACACATTGTAATACTCGGATGCTATCACAGATTTTGTTACTTTTTTCTTCTTATATTTGCTGCTTCTCAGATTCTGTAACGAGAGGGCTTAAAAGCAGTGGAAAAGTGTAGGGTTAACAGAATACTCATTGGTCTGACTTCTGGAATCATTCATACTCATTTTCTAAAACAGGTCAGAGAACAAACAAACAAAAAAACTGTGCCCTGGTTTATGTCTTTTAGCTTTATGTATTATCTCCGTAATCTCAAAGCACATTTTCATAACATTTATGGCCATAAAATCTGAAGAGAACAAAATGCTTAGCTTTTAGTAAATCCAGAGAGCCTTAATGCTTTCCACATTTCAATATTGGAATCACTCAGCAGTACAATATTTTTCTATCTTTCCAAAGACTTGTCTACCTGCTGTTAAGAACTGGACAAGATTTACTGATCTGGCTGCCTGCTGCTGTGGTTTCTTTAAATGGTGAATAAAAATGTTTAAATCACACAGCTTAGAATGACTGCATGTTTTCTTGATGTTTCATCAACAAATAAAAAAGTAAAGGCAATTTAGGGCATATTATTGACATTTAGAAGATCACGTTGTTAAGTTCACTTTCATCACTTTTTGAGTTTTTTTCTCCCCTATTCAACTATATTAGTGATTTCAGAAAAATAAATGATAAGGAACAAAATATCTATTCTGTGACCCTGGCAGAAATGCTGACAGATGTATGCAAATTCAAAACAGTTTGAGACCTTCGTCTGACCAACCCACCCTCACTTCCAGTCTCTGGTGAACAGGCACAAAGATAATTAGGGTTATTGGTCTGTTTGTCCAACTTTATTGCTTGAATTGTGATTTTGTCAAGTAAATCATTGTAAATATGGATAGCTGAGCCTTCTAAGAAACTGGTGAATAACTTGTCACCCAGGGCACAGAGTTATGGAAATACCCTGAATTGTTCCCAATTTAAAAATAACTCTTTCCTTTTTATTCTCAATCTTTCTCTCCCCAACCATATCTACTCTCTTTCCTTGTTATTTCAATTTTTTATGTGTACCTTACATAGTATGATACCCTAAATTATGATGGGACACGTATAGCTTTTAACTCTGTCATGAAATAAATATGACTAAATTTTATCATGAATTTTTCCAAGACTCCAAAACTTCAAATATACTAAGAAAAAAATGTTCAGTATATTCATATATCTTTTAATAGTAAAGTGCCACCAGGTACTAGAGCAAAAAAACACTGAATTATATGAGCTTTTGTATAAAAATTTGGAAGTTGAATCCTATATCTGCCAATTGGCTACCTTTATGTTCAAGGAATCAATAACCAATTTTACCAGAATAGTCTTTTATGAGCTTAAATGCTAAGGGCTTTAAGAACCCCATCCAAGGTAGTTGGAAGATTTAAAAGAAACACTGAGAGTGAAAGTGTCTTCACATTGGTAGATAGCTAATAAATGTGAGCTTTCTGTCTCCCTTTTTTTAATCAAAGAAAATCTTCTGAAAGATCTAATGTGAACATACACGGTTACGCAACATAAAATCTTCCTGAAGAAGAGGAGCACCTCTCATTCATAAATAACATAGCCATCATACTATTGTCTGCACCACCATGCTTGATTAATGATATTCTCTTAACTTCTAACACTTGATCACTGCTGATATACACCAAAGCATCCTCTGTTTTATACCTTATATCCTACTATCTTGCTATGATTTCTTAGTAATCCCAATATTTCTTTCTACGGACCCTTTTGCATTTGTTACATAGACAATATGTCATTTGCAAACAACAATAACTTTATTCATCCCCATATTGTTCCTCCCTTTTAAAAATGATTTTTAAACATACGATTTGTTTACTATTTATATATTACATGCTTCTATGTGTATTGCATTAGTCAGCTATTTCCTGTAAAGTTTTTTATTTATTAATTGTCATTATTATTATTTTGATACTGCACTTGCAAGGGAGGTGCTTGTGCCCCTGAGCTAAATCCCTGACCCTTCCAGTAAAGTACTGAAAAATGGAGTGATGACAAGAGACAATCGTACCTTGTTGCTACAATGGCAGGAAAATGTCTATTTTTTTTTTTTTTTTACAGCAAGTATAACATTAGTCATTTTCTGATAGATCTTGTCCATTTGAGTATGGTTTGTTCTATTTCTAGCTTACTAAAACACTTTTTTTATAACAACAAAGTTTTCATAACCTTTTTGGTGATCTCATGTCATATTTAAAAAATGATGACCGGGTTTCTGAATCTCAATAAAATGGAGGCTTAAACATTTTGACTGTAATATTCTGTTCCACCGATGGAACAATGGCTTCTGATTGAGTATGCTGGTTTTTCTCCAGTATCTTCATTGTTATCATTGTCATCATCACTATTATAATCAGGGCCTGCTACACCTTTTTAAATGACTGTGATGGGGTCTTAAATGGGGTTTTAAAGTGATTGTGATGGCTGGCTGGCTGGCAGTTTGGCATTTCCTGTCTCCTGAGCTTACCTCTGTATTTTAGGGGAACACGTATGGGAACATGATTTCTCAGAACATTTTACAACAGATCAAAATGGTTTATAAAAATCCTAGTGGTAAGGATCACTTTCATGTGAACTTATAGAAGCAATTATTGTCACTGTTAATTGTCAATGCAAAATATTCTCAATATAAATATTTTAAAAATATTGAAAACTGTCAATACAATTTTCTAGTTTGTTTTTAAAATCCAAGTTTCAATTCATATAATTTGAGTATTTCAGATGTATGTTACATGCAATTAATACTTTAAATTTATATCTAATATATAGTCACAATATTTTAGTTTTGTTAAAGGAAGCATCATCATGAAATCTTTTTCAGCTGATAATAATTACAATGTTCTGGTGATGATTAGCAATTCTTATGAAATTATTCCAAGTTAACTATGTTACATTTGGTCGCTTGTTGACCATTTTATTATGTGATATTCTCCAGTATGGCCATCGTTTTCTCTTATTCACTGGGGTCAGCTGTTAGTCCCTTCCCATTACTGTGCCTCTATACAATGTGACTCCGTAGCTCCTCCCATCCAGTAGGAAACTGAGTTTCTTAGCCCTACAATCTTGAAAAAGATTGTTAAACGGCTTGACAGATTGACATTATATCAATTCCTAACCCCTTCTTTTTGGAGGGCCTTGTCTGGTCTGTTTTCTCTCTCAGGAACAGAGCTTAGCCATGAAAAGAAAATGCTTAAACTAAGGTACTAGACAATGACAGAACCCAGAGACTGCAACCCATCAGCCCAGTGCTCCCAGACAGAGAACTAAAATGTGAAGAGGCCAAGGAAGTCCCAGAAAACTTCCTGCAAGACAGAACACAGCCAAGAGCAGATGAGCTGCCTAGTAGAGCCGATTAAATTAAAAATTAAATTGCTGCATCATTAGACTCTTGGAAATTAAGCCAGTAAGTTTTGGAGTAGTTTGTTAGATGGCAAAAATAGTATTTCATCTATCCTGATATTTTACATGTTGTATTTATCACAATGCTCTCTGTATGTAAAGTTCTTCACACAGGATGAAATATCAGTACATTACTTTCAATGAAACATCAGGAAAGTACAATAAAACTCTTAAAACTTGGGTGTTAGCTCTCAAGAATAAAGTTATAATGTATAGTCTTTTGCGATATATTTAATGTTGAATAATTAACTGCCATGAAAAAGTGAGTAGGGTATGATAACTTCAACATACACATTGATCCATTCATCACTAATTGTCATTTAACTCCTGGCTTTATGGGGCTCACCTGATCTGGCCTACACTTTACCAATGGCTTATTTCTGCACCTATGGCCTGCTGTAGGTACTTAATCAGGGTACTTAATCACCTCGAATGGATGTGCTATGGCCACCAATCAACTGACTTGTGATAGGATTTTACTGTTGGCGAGGCTATTCTGCAAAATTCTTATGGCTGGAGAAGACGTGCAAGTGTGCAAGTGGGAGTGTGTAAGTGGCCTTCAAAATCAGGGTCTATGAAGTCTGATGATCATGCTATGGACTGGGTCAGTCCAAGGTTCCAAAAGGAGAGCATGAGAAGGAACACGGGTCTAGGAAGGAAAGGAGAATTGAGTTCACTGTACAAAAATTTATCTAAGCAAATGTAAGTTAAAATGAATATATTCTCATTTTCAAAATGGATGGTCTTTTGAACCACACTACATTCATAGACTGTCCTTATTTGATTCTAGAAACATTATAGACTAATATTTAGTTATTTTTATATTATAAGATGAACTGATAGAATATATTAATGCTCAGTTCATCCTGATAGTGATTGGATGACTAAGCATATTAAGTAAAGCAATTTTATTTCAAATTCTGCTTCCTCAGCTGTTACTGAGCATTGTTCATATTTCTTCTTTGATAAATGAGGTTTTAATGTTGTCATCCTTCAGCATTTACTGTGAATGGATTCCTTTATTGAATAATCATCGATTGCAAAGACATCTAATTTTAAGTCCCATTTTTGAGGCTAGGAAGACTGACCTTGAAGAGTTTATAACATAGTAAGGAAGAAAGACACACACATCTACTGCTGCTATAAAAATGGTGTATGCTATGATAGAGCTCCAGCTTGATGAAAAAAATATAATAAGACAACAAATTGCTCTTTAAAAAAAGGGTTTTCCAGGAAAGTGATGCTTAGTCTGGGTCCAAAGCAAAACATGCAAAAGAAATTAGGGTCCAGATAAATAACAGCCTGTGAAAAAAACAAGGAAGAGTTAAAAAACTTGGAAGATTTTGGAATTTGTAACTGTGATTTATGACTATGTATGTTCAAATGAAGATATGAACTATGATGAATCTGGGAAATAAATCAGTGCAAAATCCAAATGGGAAATAAATGTATTCAGGTGTGAGGCTTTCTCTGTCATAAGTAAATAGCTACTGAAATGTTTTCTAGAATGATAGAATTTAATATGCACACAATTCAGTAACATATGCTGTTGAGCCAGTTAGAAAAGTCTCATATTCTTTACTCACTCTGAAGTATCAGAGGGATCATATATTGGAAACCAAAAAGAGTTTTTACTAGAAATTCTTTGGAAACAGCTTGCTTTCCATGATATAGTAGGTTAATAGCATCTTCTGGAGCTAAAGAGAAAAAGTGAAGAAATGGAATCACTTATATGTTGCTAATGAAAACTTAAACTAGGAGAGCAAACGTGGAAAAGTCTGTCATTTTCTTTTAAAACTAACTGTGGTTACTATATGACCTAATTATATTCATGGGCACTTAGTCCAGACAAAGATATATATTCACACAAAACTTAACTCGTGTTCATAGCAGCCCAATTAGTGACTGAGAAAAGCGTGGCACCAACACAAGAGTCCTTCAGAGGGTGAATAGGTCAGCCACCTGTGCCATCTCCACATCATGGAGTAAACATAACAACTGAAGACACAAACTGCTGGTGCACACAGAACATGCATACGTATCAAGGAAATCACACAAAGTGAATGAAACTAGCCTCGTTCCGTAGCATGTATTTGCTCTCCATATAACATTCTTCACATTACAACATAAGAGAGGTGAATCTAACTCCAGAGAGAATGGCTATCACCATGAGTTCAAAATGCAACAAATGCTGGCAAATTCACGAGGAAAATGGAATTCTTCTCTGTTGTTAGTGGGAATGTAAACTAGTACAACTGCCACAGAAACCAGAGAGGAGATGCCTCAAAAAGTAAACTAGAAATTCCACTGGATCCTGTTGCTCCCCATTTAGGTATCTCCTCCCAAAGAGTCGAAAATATCGTATCAGTGATCCAGGCACACTTGTGTTTACAGAAGAACAACTCATAATAGCTAAATATTGAACTATCTGCCCATCAGCAGATGAATGAAGAAAATCATATATATATATATATATATATATATATATATATATATATACATGTCTTAGTTATTTTTCTTTGCTGTGACAAAATACCAGACATCCAAAGTTAAAGAAGAGAACTTTTTTCCCCCAGCTCAGTTTGTAGAGGCTTCCATCCACAGTTGTCTCTAAGGTAGGGCAGCATCACAGAGAAGAAATAAGAAATAATCCATGAAAAACAGGCAGGATACAATGAAGCAGCAGCAGTCTTTCCGCTGCTTTGTAATCTACCCAGACTACAAACCTATTAACTGATGCCACCCACACCCAGGATGGGGCTTCCATTACCAAACTTTCCTTAATTCCAGTATCACCTAATCCAGCCACCTTCTGAGAGCCCCACCTATGAGCACATGAGGCTTTGGGGATCATCTATATACAAACCACAACAGTACACAAAGCTGCACTACTCAGCCATATAAAATCTACACTTCTGTCTTTCGGAGGAAAATTGATGTATCTTGAGGACAAAATGCTAAGTGAAATGAATCAGACACAAAGGAATAAATATCACATGGTTTCTTTCATATTAGAAATCCAAGAGAAAAATATTTTAATGAGAAAAATAAAAGACAGATGATAGAAAGCAGGGAAATAGACTGTGTGGAGATGGGAAGAGGTCTGGAAGGGGAGAGATGGGAGAGAGAAGGGAAGGGAATGTATGAGAGATCAAGATGCAGAATCTCTGCAAACAAACTCTCCATGACGAATCTCTTTGGTATGTGTTTCAAACATATGCTAATGAAATATAATTGCTATCCTAAGAAAAAGAAAGCTAAAACATAAAAGAGATGGAGAACACATTAATGGTTGTCAGTAGTAGAGATGGTCAGAGGGGCGACGGGATATGAGTTTATGATGGGATATGAAGTTGTATATGTGTCAGAACTGTATAGCACTCTGCCTACAAATGACGTGTACTTGCAGAAATGGTGAAATCTACAGGAACTCTGCATGTTGTGTCGCACAAATTTCCCAGTTATGGTATCTTGCAATTGCTATAAAGAGAAGACCAATAGAAGCTTTGGTTAAATAGGGAATAAGGTCATCCCTATTTCTTTAGAACTGTCTGTCAATCTGTTATTACCTCAAAATAATCTCAAAGTATGTCATCATACTTGTCCACTAACAGTAATTTTATACTGCACACAAAAATAATTCTTAACAGTTTTTCCATTGTAACAACTTTTCCATTGTAACACATTTATTTTCACATATTTCATGGCATGATAAGAGTATCAACCCAAAGCATCTAATGGATTCCTCAAATTCACAAATAGTGTTGGAAGTAAACTTTGAGTAGGATACAAATCAATCCCATTTTTACTCAGCATGAACTTCTACACTGCAAGTGATAAAATACTGATGAAAGACATTGAAGAAGATGAAAATGAATGGAAAGACATTTCCTTATCATGCACTGTAAGAATAAATTTTGTTGAAAGGTCCATACTACCTACAGGTTCAACGGATTCAGTGCAGTCTCATCAAAATATTCATGATATTTCTCAAATAAAGAAGAAAAAGAAATTTAAAATTTCTTTGATAGCTGTGAAGCTATCTGAACAGTGAAAAAGAACCCTGGAATAAAGAGAACAAAACTAAAAGTATCATAGCACTGGATTATAAAATACATTGCAAAATTGCATCAGAAAAAACAGGATGGCATTGATCTTGACTTTCAGATAAGGATTACAGTTTCCTCATCATTTAACTTACATTTCAAGAAACCTTTAGCTAAGCTATTTATCTCTTTCACCTAAAAGCTTAAGTGTCCACTTGCCATTGTCAAAATAAAAGAGCACTTACCTTTTCAATTTGCTCTTTAAATATTCTTTAGTTTCACCTCATATTATTCCTTGCAAGTTTTATAAAAATATCTCATTTGGGTAGGAGGAGAGTGAGTATATATCTTTATTTTTAAATAACTTTTTACATGTCTACTTGAAATATCCTAATATGCATGAAAAAAGAGTTTTTATTTTGCAAAGGCATTCTGGCTGCTGAAAGTAACCGTGTTGTAATATAATACATTTACTTGAATTACTGAACTTGAAAATGTTATATTGTTAAATGACAAAAATGATGAAAGAACACACAGGGAGCTCATGCAGAAAATCTTCTTTCCTGATCAAATAAACATGAAGTAAATCTCATATTCAAGGTAAATAACTCCATAGCTGAGCAGGCTGGGTTCTGAGGTGGGGCCAGTACTGCAACTTAACTGTGTTTCTAGACGGAGAGATGGAGAAGTGCACCTCATTCTGAGCAGATCTCTGATTGTTTTCAAGGCAAGATCTACATAGGATTTTTAATTTTTCCTAGGAACTTTAAAAAAGTTAGATAATGCATCCGATACACAAATATGAGCATAGCATAAAATCATGACAAAGTTAAAGTCAAACATTTTATATTTTTAGGTCAGGAGTTCAAATATCCATGATCTTGTAGGCAACTTGCTCTTCTGTGCTGTGAAAATATTTAAATGAGCTGCAAGTATAGTGGTTTACACCTGTAATCCCAGCATTCTGGGAGACTGAGGTGGGAAGGTTGCAGTTCAAGCACAACCCAGAAAATTAAGTGTCTTAAATTAATAAAATAAAAAAGGCCTGGGGATGTAACTCAGTGCAAAGGGTCTGGGTGTGTGTGTGTGTGTGTGTGTGTGTGTATAAAAAGGGAACACAAATATTCAGGACTATAGTTAAAATGTAGGTCTCCATTATCTCAATAAACATCTGGTAGTTTATGTAGATGCAGTATTTGAAGTCTTACCTTTTTCTTCTGTTTAGTTTTTCCTTCTCAAGATCTGGGCTTTAAAAAAAAATGGATGCTATTCAAATAAATAGTGGTTCTATGCACTCCAATTTACATGATGAGACATTTACATCTCTTTTGTTTTTGTCTTTATCTAGAGTTAGGTGTCCTAGCAGCCATGGCTGTCATCTTTATTTAATAGCTGATTAGAGTAGCACATGCCCTCCACCACTCCGCTGATAGGAGATAGAGCTGAGTTTGCAGTTCCCACCTGTTTGAAATCATAGCCCATGAATTAGATTTTAGATTCTGCTGCCTCGGTAAGTATTGCTTCCCCTACAATTTACCTAGCATGGAGCAAACAGAATGATATTCTCTGTCTAGAGCCTGATAAAGTCCTTGGATAGAAGGGCCCTGTTTTCTAATAGATCAAGTGGTCCAAGAAAAAAGGTGCGTGCGAATAGAAGAATTGGAATTGTAACAAATCTTACCATTTATGCATGTGATTTATTACTTCTTCATTTCCACCAAGGTCCTTTCCCTAAAAGAGGTTTTGTGCATTGCTCAGTAGGTATAAGGAATTAAGAAGGCTTAAAGGTGTTAGCCTGGGATCACTGTCATTGATTTTTCATGACATATGTATCACCGCCTTTGAAGGAAGCAGAAAAATTTCACATTCCTCTGGTTTAACTTTTCAGTAAATAATTCCCCTTAATAAAAAATAATGAATTCTGAATAATTTTTGGATGAAGTGCACTGCATGTTACTTACTTTATTTTCATTTCAAAAATACTTTTCTTGGATGTCTTTTTGTCCATTCTTAATAAGGACCCCAACCTCTTAAGAGTTTAAGTAGCTTTAGCCTCAGCGATTAACTAATGTGAAGACTGTTTTCAGGTCTCTCTGAACCTAATTCTAAGAAATGAAAAAGCATGATGGGGGGCCAGTTTTCCTCCTGGGGGGCGGGGGGCTCTCGACTGTTTGATGAATAAAAATGTTAAGGTCTGGCTTAGTGGATGGGGCTGTTTTCTCTTTTTTTGCTGTGAGCCAGGCCTAATGTCAAGGGGTCAGGATGTCTTGGCTGAAGGAACTGATCATTCACTCAAAACAACTTACTTGAAATTTGTCATAGAAAATGGAATTTTCCTGGAAACCAACCCCTTTTTATCCTCAGATCTCTCTGTCTTTATGAAAGGAACTGTCTTGCCCATCCTACGCATGTTTTATCATTTATATTCTGGAAGCAGATAACTCTTCCGGTTTTGCAAATCCACATCCGGAGAACAATGTAACCTTGAGTTCCATTCTTACTTGATTTGGATGATATTCAAAGTGAAATGTTAAATTTTAACACAGGACTAGTAAAGATTTGGGGGGAGGTAGGAATGAGATTAACATGACTTTCAAGTGACAGAGACATGAATTTTGGAGAAACAGAGGCTAAAGTATTAAGGGTTGCATTGTGTCTTTCCCCAAAACTCATTATGTTGAGTTTTTCACTTCTGGTAACTGAAAACATAATTGCATTTGGAGACAGGGTCTTTCTAGAGGCAATTCAGTCAAAATTAGGTCAAACGACACTACATATGTCACTTTAAGGAGGGGAAATTAGGCCAAAGAGAAAGGTTTGGAACCAGTCCTTCACTCACGCTCCTCAGGAAAAGGAACAGTGCTGAAAATTTGCACTGGGACCTCCAGAGTCCAGAATTGTGAGACAATATTGATACTTCATTACAGTAGCCTTAGGAATGTGGACTGCATCTCAGAATGATACTATGTCTCTATCCCTCATTTCAAACAAGGCTTAGGAGGGTAAAAGCCCTGTCAGTGTATGTGAATGGTGGTCCATTTCTAAGCACGTGCAGTTATGTTAGCATTCTTTTTGAAGCCAATAAAATGCCAAAGTGATTTTAGTTGTATGGTCTTTTTTTTTTTTTAAGAGAGTCTCTGCATATTTTGTGGAAGCAATTATAAATTCATGCATAATATGCATGATGAAAAATAATCTACCATCCAAGCTGGTGAATTGGAATAATAGGATTTTAAAGCTAGCAAAATGTTCGAAAATTTTGTTCCAGCCTGGTGTTACACAGTGTTCTTGGCTCAAGCCTTTACTTTGGTAGCAAATGAAAGTTTATTTCTGCTGTTATAAAAGTAAAATGCTATTTATACATCTCTACCATTTTTCATCACTACAGAGCATCCCTTTAAATTTCTGTCGGCTGTGCTCTGTTGATCAATCAGATAAAATAACTAAAATAGCAATTATTTGCGTGATCATGTTCACATGATGAGGTTACTCTTTGAGGTAGAAGGGGAAGTAGCCATAAAGAATTCTAAATTTCAAAACCTTGTGAATGCACCAAACCACTGTAAAGACTTTTTAAAGTTCATCTTTAAGAATTTAAATGGCAAAAATGAAATTTGAAATTTTTGTACTTTTTTATTTTAAAAAGAAAAGAGTAAAAATGATGATACAGAATTTCAAAACAAAATAATAGGAGATTATCAATGGTTGATACATTGTATAATATTCAAAATAGTTCAGATTACATGATTTAGGCATGAAAAAATGATCAATCAATGAAAGCACAAACCATTCTTTTTGAGAAACTAATAAGAGATTAGTAGTTATCTATTGTAATATCGTCTATCAGAATACATGATAATACAGTCTTTCACCATCTTTCTTTTCGTTTTTCCTCCCTTCCAGTTGTTCTTTTGAGCCTGTTTTTCCTCTTTCATTTTTGCAATATCTATTGTACATTTTGGATCTTATTTATTCTTTCAGTTTTTTATACTAGGAAGACAATACAATGTTAATACATGGGAGTCTGATTTATTTCACTTACGGATATGGTCTCAAATTGCATACATTTGCCTATGAAAGCCTTGAATTTAACCTTATTTATAGCTGAGTAATACTCCATTGTATAAAAATACTACATCTTTCTTATCTGTTCCTTGGTTGATGGGCATTTGGGTTACTTCCAAGATCTAGCTATTACAAACTGTGCTGCTATAAACACGGGTGTGCCTGTTTCACTGTGGTATGATGTTTTCAGTTCTTTAGGGGAAATACTCAGAAAGAGAATAACTGGATCAAATGGAATCTCTAGTCCTAGTCTTTTGAGAAATCTCTACACTGATTTCCACAGTGGTTGCACAGTTTGGACTCACAACAGTGGAGAAGAGTTCCTTTTTCCCACTGCCCCAAGTGTTATTGGTTGATTGTTGTTGACTGATTTCTTGATGACAGCCATTCTTTTTGGAGTGAGATGGGACAGTGTTGCTTTAGCTTGCATTTCTCAAATGATCAGTGATGCCGAACATTTTTTTCAAATATTTATTTGCCATTTATATTGTTTCATCTGAGAAGTGTGTATTCATCTCAGATGCCCATTTGGTCTTTGAAATTGAGGAGCCTGGTTTTTTTCAATTCAATTTTTTTTTCAATTTTTTGCACTACCATATCTTCTAGATAGAAGTCCTTTGTCTGAGGGATAGCTGGATAAATGCTTTTGCCATTCTGTGGGTGTTAAACACTTTTCACTCTGCTGGTGATTTCATTAGCTGTGCAAAACTTTATAATAAAATGAGATCCTAGTTGTTGGTCCTTTGAAGTACTTCCTGTGCAGTTTGGATTTTGGAAGTTTTATTGTTTGATTCTCTCAAGGCATGGTTACTCAAGATAGATTCAAAGACATAAAGTGGGTTCAAACTTTACAAACACAAGTTCACTCAGGAGCCAATGGATACATTCAAGATAGAGTGAGTAGTCAAGAGAATAGATTCTGAATACAATAGTCTACATTTAAATTTTTAAAAATGAGCAGGGGAAATAGTTGCACTTCTTGAAGGCAGAATGTTGTAGGATTGAAAGACATGCTTCCTCTGTAGTCCAGTTTTCAGGCCATGCAATTCTTCTGGCAAGTGTGTGCAGTGGTCCTGTAGTGTACTGTTGAATTTTGGATTCTACTGCATTTTAGGGTTTAGGATTCACATGATGCATTGGATGTGAACGGTACAATTTGCACTCTTCTTTTCCTGTAATATTTACTTTAAAATTCAAAGTAAAGCTTACTGATCTGCTTCCTTTACTATTATGCTATAATGTTTTTTTCTTTATCTGTATATAGTGTTCTGAAACTCAATAAAGAAAGATATTTGAATACTGAATATGTGAGTCACACTAATACCCTGCATTCAAAATTAAATTTAGCAATTTTCTATACCTTTGTTTTACTCAGAAAACATCTTTTCCTTCTCCTCTTCAAGAAATATCACAGTAATTCGTAAATTTTTCCATACTATAAAAATGAATACGACCTCATATTCCATGGCCTTACCTGTCATTTTTAGCTAACTCTTTCTTATGTGTGTGCTCAGGGCTTCCTCATTTAGACACATTTCCAGCACATTTTATATTTTATTTTGAGACAGGGTCTATGTCTCTAAGCTGCCCACACTGGGTTTGAATGTGTGATCTTCTTGTGAGGATCTCAACTTCTGAAAGTATTGGGATTATAGTCGTGCACTACCATATCTGGCTCTAACCTCTCATATATATTATTCCCAAAATAATATAAAGACTTTTTCATTTCAAATTCTATCGCTAAAGTTGAGGTTAAGACCTGTTACATCTTTACCATGTCTTCCTTGGGTTTTTCTGATTAAACTGAAAATTCGTTTCTAAGTTCCCATCTGGTTTCTTTGTATCTATTTTCCATACAAAATTCAGACTTCTTTTTTGCAAATAAAACATATGCTTAAGTTAGTTTTGCTTCCACTTCTTGAATTTGCTGTTGTCTGTATGAGTTGGTTATTCTTACGAATTAAACAGCCTTTCATTATTTTCTGTAGTATTTCTTTCATGCATATGATCTCCTATGAAGTAGACTAGACCCAAGCTGTGAATCATAGTAACATGTCGAACTGATCTTTGAGGAGATCAGTGTTTGGTTTCCTGCAATATTGACTTCTTTTTGAGTATATTCATTCCTTCTATCATACGCAACATATGAGACAGGGAACATATGAGTAACTTTTTCATGTCCTTGCCATCTCACCTTCGGGATGTTACTGCAATTTCCATTACTTCCGGTATTTCTGTGAGGCACTTCACTGTGTAACTTATCATAATTTAAACCACAGTATTTGTGAGGTGTATTGTTAGTTCCTATTTACTGCTCTAAGGACTTTGCTGGAAAAGAACATTTCCTTTGTCTGTCTTATAGAAGCAGAACCTATCATAATCCTTGGGATCTTCAAAGGATTAATAGAGGACTTCTGTCTAGCCTGAAATGCTTCTAGTTCACTTGACATTAAGAAAAATTCCCAAATGATGTTTTTCCATGCTTCTGGTCCAGAAATTTATGGTAATTTAATTATATATTTTGAAATTATTTTTTCTGTATATTCTGATAAACCTGAATGCCTGAAAATACACAACATAAGAATCCAAGTATCCAATGGCCATAGTTTGTATGCATTTATTCATTCAGTTATCAAATATTACTAAGTGTTTCTGTGAACTGAAACCAGAATGTGTATAGAGGATAATACAAATAACAGTCATCAAGATATACACAGCATTCTCAGTCTAAATGTTATGCAGATGATTATAAATATGGGAATTAGTTGAGATATTATATTCATTTGAATTATATACATTTCTGATTGATACATCGGTGACCTAAATAATCTTAATTTAAAATATTTCAAATTAGTATATTACTTTTATATTTTGGAAATATAATATTTATTTGTCTATATACATTTCACAAATAAATTTCACATATATTCTTAGCATAAGCAGAAATTAATAGTTACCAAGAATTGTGATGCAAATTTAAATAAATGTGCTTGGCACATGGGTAAAATCAATGAAGTTTTCCCAAGTTTCCACTGTTTACTTATATGTTTGATCTGTACTGAAAAATATACAAAACAACATTGTTTTACTGACACATTGTTTGTTACCCCCAGTCAATAGTGGTATTATTTTAAATAGTAAACTTCAAAATTCCGTTTCAAATTACCAATTCCTGCATATACAGACATCTTTGATATTTTCCTTCTTATAATCCTTACTTTACATATCCACCCTATTGTGTATTTACTCCACTAGAAATAAAACTTAGTCACCAGAGTACTGAATATGCGTTTCAATTCAAGTAATTATTGGGAACACATCTCAGACACTTACTTTAAAATTAGTTACTCCCCTTAAGCCTCTGTCTTCTTAAGCTCAGTTCTCAGATACCACACTGATTTGTCAGGTGCAGACCTCAGCCTCCCTCCAATCTCCAGTACGTGAAGTGTAAGTGATACTGTCCTGTCCTATCCCTTCCTTCTCTCTGTTACCTGGAGGAACTGATGTGGCAGTAGTTAAAAGAAGTAATCCAGTGGAAGGAAGCTTTCACTGCAGATGACAGCTCTGGTTGTCTCTCAGCTCATCATCAAAATAAGCACAGGTAGGCTGCAGGGTCTCTGAGGGCCATGCAATGATTCAAGAAGAGAAGGGTTGGTGAGACGCACAACTTCTCATGCTGTTGAAGTTCTGTCCCACATACATATGGATCCTGCTTGTCTTATTTTTACAATTGCCATTTTTGTGCTTTGAATTTGGTGTTTCTCCCAAATGTCCTGTGTTGAAGCCCTTGTCCTCAGTGAATCAATATTCAAATGTGGGACATTTAAGAAATGATCAGGTCATAGCAGTTCTAAATTTATCCACTGACAGTTTCATGGCTTAATGGACTATTGAGAGGAGCTTGAAACTTTCACAGATTTGGAGGAAGTAGATCACTGTGCGGTGCATTCTTGAAGGACAGGTTTTGTGCTTGATACTTTTCTGTCTTGTTCTTCTTTTTGGTTTCCATATTTCTATGAGGTAAGTAGATTCCTGTGTCTCTTGCTTCCACCACAATAATGTACTGCTCAGCTGAAGTTCAAAAGTGACTGAAGCAGCCATGGACTGACACTTCTGAAACCATTAAGTGAACCTTTCTTTATTTTAAAATAATTAACTCAGGCATTTCAACATGGTGACAGAACTCTAACTAATCATTTTAATTAAAAATAGTAGAATTGGTTCTATGGAAATCAAAAAATCATCTGAATTTTTTTAATTTTTTAACTCAAATATTACTGTATTAATAACCTGAATCTTCAAGCATTTATACAGTCCTAGTTATTTGGGAGGGTGAGGCAGAAGGGTTCCTTGAAACTAGGAATTTGAAGCCAGTCTGAGTAGCAGAGTAAGATCCGGTTTCAGTACAATGTTGGGATTAATGGTAGACTGATTTCCTATGAAAATCAAATAAATATTTTTGTTTAATTTTTTTTCAAAAATATCTAATGAAAGTATTTTATCTCATTCACAGTGAAGCTCATTTTAAATGCCACTTTTCACTGAGATTTCTCCTTATGGTCCCTAAAAAGTTTAACCTCCATCCCGAACGTTCTCTTAATATTTGCTTGATGCCTAGTGTAAGAAAGGCATATTTGAATTAATATTTGCATTTCTAGATTTCTAAAAAGGCTGCATGGACAAAGAGTATGGTGAGTAAAATGACGCATGTTTTGAGAAGACTTGGAGTTGAATATTGTGAGGACTGACTGCATGGAGCTGGGAGAAAGGGTGAGGTTTGCCATGGAAAGGAAGGGAAATTAGACCATGTAGTTAATGTGGTCAAAGGTTACTGACATTGTGATCTAATCAGCAATGCAGGGCTGGAGCCTGAAACTGAAGAAGAGACTATAAATGTAGGAGTTCAAACTTGACACATGGTCTGACCGGCTGGAGGGACAGAGATACGACATGACTGAGACATGGAGAGCATAAAGAGCACCATATAAAAGACTTACTTCTCAGATCTCAGGAGGGGAACAAGAAGCAGTGAACAGAAAGCGTGCTTTTGTGTGATCGGCCATCGTTCCAAAGGCCTTGTGTTCCTTGGATAACATCTGATTTAACAGCCAAATGAACACTTGTAACTCCCTTTCTCAGCATATACACAAATTAAATATTTTTCAAGGATCAGCTGGAGTGGAAATTGTAGGAAAAAATCACTATGATATAAATGCTCACTTCGAGGCACTTTACCGCTTGAATTTAAGCTTCCTTTAACTTTCCACAGTTTATGTATAACTTTATTCCCAGATTATTGCCTATTATTTATTGGGAAATTGAAGACTGTTAAAACTTTTCAAATACTTGTCGCTGGAAGAAACTTTAGAATTTTCCCACATGAAGAAATAAAAATATTCTAGTAAAGGATTTCAAACATAAACTGCAATAATGACTCTTTATTTCATCTTACAGTTACAATTTAGTTTGAATTTTTTCTCCCTGGAATCTTTCAACTTATTTATATAATGTTCATTTCTTTCCTATTTTTATTCCATTTACATTTTTTTATGGCAGAAAACCACTGTAAATGTGGATTTTTCATTTAATTTTCTCTAAAAAGTAAGAGTTACTATTGTTTGACACTTCTTTTAGCACCAAGAAATAAGAAGGTTGGCAAGTCCTGCCCCCAAAACATAAAATTAGAGGACACCACCAATAGAGTGCTTCAGTTCTGTGAAATGTCTACCAAGGACCATCGTCAAGATAAGGACTTGTTCCACAGTGTCTAAGATTTGGGGCTGGAGGGAGAAATTGGAAGCTCTCCCATGGAAATTGGAAGCACCTCCTTGCTATGACCCTGAAGGGTCTGATTTTCTCAGTATCTCCATAGCTGGATGGGGCAGAGTTCATCTGGAGGAAAGGTCAGACAACATTTTGAAATCCAGGGTGCATTTCACAGCTACAGCAATTTGAAATGGTCATTTTAGTGATAAGGGCACATACGTGTCTAGTGGATTCCTTAGCTCTGTTCTAACTGGCAGCCAGCTCCTTGTATACAAAAACTAATCGCTGATGTACTCTAATATGGCCATTCAAACCTCACATCATTGTTCTTTCTTTAGGCTCACATCCTGTAAGGATGACCAGCACAACTTTCAAGAACCTTCCAAATGCTGGCCTTGGCTCCTGCTGATTGTTACTCTGAAATTCCTTGCAGGGCCTCTGCACCACCATTTAAAAACAATAATGATCATCCCTGTTTGTGTATTTATCATGTGAAAGTCATTGAGATAAAACTGCATTTGAGAGACCAAGCCCCTGTATAATGGACATTCTTCAGTGACACACTGGGGAAGTACAAAAACCTACCAAATCTATGCAACACACTTTTATAACTGTTTAGGTCCACCCAAACAATTACCAAAGCAGTGACTGAATTTCAGCTTTTAGTACAAACACTTAAGATATTCTTTTACTTTACTTAATGTTACTTTGCCAATGGTATCCTACTTGTTTTTCAAAATTTAGCTTAAAAAAAAACAGTTTAGTCTTGCTGAACTTTATTATCCAACTTGAGGTAATAATTTCCTACCAGGAAAATTTATAGTGATGAATTCTCATATCAGGAAAACAAAGAGAGCTCAAATAGCAATCTAACATTGAATACTAAGCTTTTGGAAAAGGAAGAGCAAGTCAAGCCCAAAGCTCATACAAGGGAGGAAATTATAATGATCAGAGCAGAAATGAATGCAATGGAGACTAAGAAAACAATATGAAGAATCAATGAGTCAAAGAGTTGGTTCTTTGAAAGATTAAATAAGATCAACAAGGTTGGCTAAGGTTTGTCAATTATTGTACTAACTGATTAGATCTTTGCTTTGTGCTTCACAATACTATGACAAGTAGTTGACTTTTTGAAATTTGTTTCACTATCTGAAAACACAGACCAACTCAATATGATACCGTTACATAAAGCCTGATAGACCTTAATAAGAAACCAATATGGAAGACAGTTATTCCTGCACAAATACTACCCACATTTGTCAAAAATGCAAACTATATGAGCATACAACAGTAGGGAAAAGTGATATGCAATTAGGATGAAATCACAGGTGATTTATTATAACTTCTGCATGTGCAGGAGATAATTAGCAATTGAATTCAAACCATATTAATTAGAACAGAAAAAAGAGATGTAAGAGGTTAGGTTGATCTATATCTTGGTAATAAATGAGACAAAATAAAACATATTTGAATGGAGAAAATAGAAGGATTAAAGTCTTCCCCTACACTAATTTCTAAATGAGGTGTCTTAGTTACTTTTTACTTGTCACTGAGACAAAATACCTGATGCCCAAAGTTGAGAGAAGAAAGGTTTATTTCTTACAGTTTTTTGAAGGTTTCATATTCAGTTGGCTCCAAGACAGGGTGGCATGGCGGGCTGCAGTTGATGGCAGCTGCAAACAGCAAGGCAGAAACTGATGAGAGAGAGAGAGAGAGAGAGAGAGAGAGAGAGAGAGAGAGGTCTTCTTACAACCCTTATATCACATCCTGGCTCCACCCCTGGCTCTAGGTGTAGCACTAACATCATCAATCCAAGTGCTAGACAATGAACCAATCACAAATGCACAATGCCAATGCCTGAAGCCTGGGGGCTATCGACATAAACCATGACATGAGGTAACTGAAATAAAGTTGGTATGAATGTGTGGGTAGTACACACACACACACACACACACACACACACACACACACACACACTGTTGTACGCTAAGAAAATAGCTTCGTTATATGTGTATTATAACAAAACCTGTAACAGGGGCTTACTGTATGTGTTTTCCTTCTTATGTCTTTGGATGACCTAATTGATATGTTAAGCAATGCTCTCCTCTGTAAAGAATTGTAAAACCTTACCTAATTGATATGTTAACCATTGTTGCCCTCTACAAACTACAGAAGTTGTGCTAAAACAAGCTCACAAGGGTTGTTAATCACTGTTAGGCGCCTCTATTCTCTGCTAAAGAGCTAAAGAAAACTAGGATGGCCCTCTAATTTACACTTGTTTGTAGTAACTTGCTTGTGTGCAGGGAGATTTGCTTATTAGCATAAACCTTTACCTGACCTTGATCCCCCTCCCCAGAAAGAAAGAAAAACATAACCACCGTTTTCTGTTCTGTATGGCGCCTTATTGCCTCCTCTCCCGTTACCTATCTATCTAGGCTGGACCATAAAGATTTTGGGTTTCTGGTGACCTCTTCCCGACCCAGTGGTGGTCTGTCATAAAATGTGCCTTAGCTTCAGAGAAATTACAGGAAAATGTTGTGGCTTAACCCTAATGCACCAAAAGGATTAAGTTCCAAATCCTTGTGAAGGCTTAAGTTTCAGCTTCTTATAACTTTCGACCCCTTCCCACCTGTTAGTGTTAGCGAGCTGTCCTGAGATAATTAGCTTTCTCCTTTCTTCTCCAAATGTTATTGCAGATAAGAATTATCTACAGGATGGGAGTAACTCAAAAGGTGCCAAAGGCTCCTGAGGTTGTCAAAACTAAGTGGACAGCTATACAGTTTCCAGATTCGGGTCAACAAGTTTGATCACTCTGCAGGTTTCTTTGTTTCTTTTCCTCCAGCCTCTTTTTAAAGTCTTCCCTTCAGTCTCTGGCACGCAGTCTCAAAATTGGCTCCCGGAGACTCGTCACCAGGCCTGGAAATAAAGCCTTTGCTTCCCAAATTTCAGTCTCTTGCTTCCTTGGATTTTATACTGGGGTCTGAGTTATTACACACACATACACACACACACACACATATGTACACACACATACACAAGAACCCGATAAGTATGAGTTGAAAATTTTGGATATGAGTAACTTTTGAGCTATCCAGGGAAAAGCATACAGTGAGTGTGTCATTGTAACTGCAGTTTAGTTCTCAAATAAGAAATTAGTTATAACCAATAAGAAATTGGTTATAAACTATCTTTCTATCAGTTCTCATAATCTTAGCAGTGTATTAGAGTTTTAGAATTGATTAATACCTCAGCAACAAAAATATAAACAATCTGTACAGACTTTAGAAAGATTAGGAATTTTAATGCGAAAATAACACTATTCCAAAAGTCTTTAGATTTCTTCACAACTGTGAAATATACAAAATAATTTACTGTAACTTTCCTCTTATGGCTTATAAGCACACAGAACAAGTTACAGATTGTAGAAAGGTCCACAAGATGAATTTCTACTCTCACATTGCCTTAAAACATAAAAAATATTTTAGCTGCTTTTTCATTTTATCAAAAAACAAAACAGATTTTCCTAACCAAATAAGAGCATAACAATAGTTATGCTATGCATTATTATCAAAGTAATAATTTAGTGTGTGACATAAATGTAAAAGATACAAAAAAGAAAAAAGCAGATAATAAAATAAACTTTCTTTTCAGGGAACTAATATAAACTCTGGTTATCAGATTCCACAACTGCAATGGGAGGACCACTCCCTGGCATTACATTTTTGCTCAAAGGGATCTTGTCAAGATGATTTCATTCTGTTTTTGTCTTTTACTTAATTTTCATGTTCATTAAGGATCTCTGAAATTTCAGGAAAAATTCTGCACATCAAGTTTTTATGAATTTACTGTGAGTGGCACAGCTCTCCAAGCATAGAGTATCTCAAAATTGTGTGTATTTAACAGTAGATTCTTTGGAAAAAGACAACACAAAGCAAAATCAAAATAACAACCAAAAAAATCCTGCTTCTTCAGGTTGAAAAACAAGGTGCTAGGTTATGACACAGATCTCTCTAAAGCAAACTCTTTTCTTGAGTCTTTTTCTTAAATTTAAAGTCAACTTGAAAATTATAATTTATCCATTATCATGGAAATGTGTGGTAATGTGTAATTATTATTAATGTTTTTGTGCTGGGGATGAAACACAGGACCACATACTTTCCAGGCAGGCACTTGTGCCATTGAGCTATATCCCTGGTCCCAATATTCAACTTTTAATAAAAAAAAATACATTTTATTTGACTTACAAAGATTAAGAGCTTTATTTTACAAGTAGAGGAAAAATACTCATGATATATCCAATATATAAATATGTGGAATTGTGTCTGTATCACTGAAACACACTAGTGGGTGTGGATATAGATAGAAATCACCATATGCTAAAATCTCATGATGTTCATAGCCTAAATTTCTTAGAAATTCAAGTTCAAAGAGTCTCAAAAAATTTACTCCAGCAATTACTTCTCTCAATTCACCATTTCGTAGGGTAATCTCAAAACGGATAGATTTTTATCTGTTCATCTTCTAGAAAGATTGTGAGCCTAAGACTTAATTATTTGATGAGAATACAAAGAACATAAACAAATCATTCTGTGGGGAATTGATTCCTCCATTGAATAAGAACTTACTATGTGCATTTGCAAGCTTAATTGAACTCTCTGGCTCAATGTGCTTTTCAATTTACGCAACAGAATAAAAATAAGAGCAATTACACTTGCAAAAGTGTGGTAATTCGTTAAACCAAAATTTAAAAAAAAAAAAATATTGGCTTATGGTGCAGTGGCACACACCTGTAATCCCTACAGTCAGAGAGGCTGAGGTACAAGAATGACAAAGTTAAGTTCTGCTGAACCATTTTATGAGACCCTGACTCAAGATTTTAAAAAAGTAAAATAAAAAACAAAAGGTTAAAAATATAGCTCTGTAGCAGTGTACCTGGTTTTAACATCCAACACCAGTTAGTAATAACAATCATTATAATAATATTAATAACAATAATAATTTGTAGGTGAAGGGATGGTTTCTTGAGAAATTTTCACAGATCAAATATTACCCATGCCAATAAGTACTTTAAGGAGCATGCTTTCTTCTAGGGTTGCCTGGACAAGATTAAAATATTAAGAAAAACCTGCCACACTTTAATTATAAACATCGCCATATAAACAAGCACCCATACACTTCTATTTGCAGCACTGATTGACCCCATTACAAACACTGTTCAGTAGAAAGATTGAGAGCCAGGTTTAAATGATGAATTAAAGTAATCCAGGAAAGAGAAATAGACTGTGAAGCAAAACATGAAGATGAATTTTCTCATTATGTGTTGCCCAATGTACACGCACATACACTCCTCTAACACACAATGTGAATGGCTTATAATTTAGCATCCGTGAGCATTTATAAATGCAGTTAGTCTATAATGACACATTTCACTCTGAATTATAGCCCATTTATGTATCTGGAATTAAAGAAGCTCAGTTTAAAAAGAAATAATCTTCTGAGTATTGCAGAGTGCTTAATAGCTTTGCCAAGCAAATAAAATAAAATAAGGCAAAGGCATTAACTATAGAAAACTAAAATTAAGACTCTTGCACACATCCAGAAGTTTTACTCCATACTTGTTGATAATGGGAAAGTCTGGGGTGTGAACTTTTCTACCACAATACAATTAACCAGTTTGATTTCCAGAAATATCATGGGCTCAACCTCATGTTAATGCTTAATGCCATTTTATATGTCTGTTTTTGTCTCACTGAAGATACCTCTCAAATCACTGCATGGTGTTCGATTAAAGTAAACTATGTCTTACCTTTCATTTTACTGTTCTTTTCACTGAATATTATGGATGATATTTTAAAAATCTTGAATACTCAGAAAGTATGATTTCCAGGAGAATCAACTAAAAATTTGGGTTCTAATTTTTCCCTTATTGATATAACAATTACTAAGGGATATAAATATTTAATGCAAAATTATCAGAATATGATGTGTCACTATATATACATGTACAAAGAGGAAATACCAAAGAAGGGTTGCTCTACCAGGTGAATTTTTTAAGGAATAGCTTCTAGAGAGAAAATTCAGTTGAGTCTGCAGAAGCAAGGAGGCCAACCTTTGTTAAAGACATTGGGAAAGCAGAAAAGTAGAACATTTCAGACAAAGGGAGTTGATCAAATACGGATGGAAGCCCGCACCCTCGTAACATTCAGAGAAACTGAAACTATTTCCTGGAGAATAATGTTTAAGGTGCACAATGTTGAGGAATGAAAAAAGAAAAAAATGTGGAAACCTGTCTCTAATGGTTGGTGCATTGTGTCATCTTGAGAAGTTTAGAAGTTTAACTAAGGGAGTCAGCAGGGGGCCGAGGTCTTCACTTTGTAAACACTCTGAGCCTGTGCAAAAGGATCCCGTGAGATGATGTGAGTACTACACTCACAATATAGAAGGAGCAGCCTACATACAACATAAGGGAGGAGAAGAGGCTTGCTCTCCCTGTTTTGCTGTCTTCTGCCACTTTGAAGTGTTGCCCCATGCCGTGCCACCCTGTCTTAGAGTCAGCAATTAAGGATTAGAATCTCCACAAACTGTGAGCTAAAAAACCTTTGCCTTCCTTGACTTCAAGTGTCAGGGGTTTTTTTGTTTGTTTGTTTGTTTTTGTTTTTGTTTTTGTTTTTTAATTTAAAGAGAAAAAAGAAAGGACATCTTAAAAAAGCAGTAAAAGGGTACAAGTAATACAGAATTTCAAGAAAAAAAAATACAGTAAGAACTCACTAGTTAATAAGTTCCATACTGTCATCTTAGAAACAGTTGTCCAAATTACAAAATTAAAGCATACGAAGTTGTTGCAGTGATGTTGCAGACAGTTCCGTTCAATGATCCAACAAAAGCTCAGCAATATGGCTTTCCATCCCACACACTCAAACATACCCGTGGTTTTATCCCTTACTCCACCCTCCTCCTCTCTTTTTTACAATAGCAATTACACTTTTTGGGTTTTATTACTCCCACAGTTCTTACTACTTTTTTTGAAGAGAATAGAACCCAACATGACTAAGCAAAACAGAGTCAGTTAGAACAAAAGGATGGGCATAGTACATGATGTAAAAATAGAATATCAGGTGATCAAAAGTGTTTACCATTGTGCCTCTTACTATTTTTAAACTGAGTTGTCTATATCATCAGGTATAATAGAGTTGATCAAAACAGTACAGAACAAGACCAATAAAACCTACACTGGAGACCTTACAGGACTTCAAAAAAAGATAATAGTCAAATCACAATGGGTATCATAGTATATCTTATTGCCTTCAACGTGGTTGCCTATACCCTCAAACTTGATACTATCCAAAAATAGAATATAGTACTATCAGATAGAACAAGATGGGGAGAGGAAGACTGGGGTTCAAATCAGGTTAATAGGAAAACATAAAAGTTACTATAATATGTCCTGCTATTTTTAAATTTAATTTTCCCTTAATTAAAAAAATGAGAAAAAAATAGATTAATTTTAAAAAGGGGAGGGAGATTGAGATAAAAGAGGACATAGTAACAGAACAACGCAGGTCAGAAGCAAACAATTTAAGCATCATTGTGTTTCATCACCAGATAATCTAACATAATAGTTTGTTTTAGCAATGAAAGCAAAGTGACCAAGACACTGACTCCGGTAGTCTTGCATGGCTTATTTAAAACTTGGACAATATCATGAATAAAATAGGAAGGCATAAATAAACCAAAGTTTGGAGGGATTAGGAAGACCTTGCAATAAACATAAGGAGAAGGAAGCATTTTGGGGACAAAGGTCCACAGAAAAATGAGTCTTTGTCATACAATATGGCCATCAAAATCTGTTTATTGAATAAACTTTCACATGTCAAAAATAAAAATCCATAAAGTGGATTCCAGGAGCCACATGATCTACTCTGGCTTGTTGTATAGCAATACGACTCCCCATTGTGACTCCCATTTATGCAAGTTGCCATTCTGATTCTGTCACACTCTTGAATACTTTGCCAGTGACTGCCAAGGCTTGTCAGAGACACATGGACGGCTCCTGCATACAGTCTGTTATCCATGTACTCTGATGAATTGAATGAGAGACCCCCTTATGCTCAAAAGTATGAGTGAAACACATTTTGAAATAGTTACTCTTGCTCACCATCTTGAAATTTTTGGCTGTGTTTGTGATTCAGATTCTGAGCAGTTGTTCTGCTAAACAGAAAAACCAGGAAACTTACCATTTATTTCTTAAGCCTTAAAATTCCTAGGTAGACTGTTTCTTTCTCTCCACTTTTCAGGTACTAGGATTCTTTTACGCAACATGACTGGAGAATTAGATGTGAAATTTATTTGGAAGTCAGTCTGGGTATGTCTAATTTTGCTGTTCCTTGACTTATATTTAAATATCTTGACATATTATTATGTGAAAAACTACCGCTGGACTGCTTCTCCAAATTTTAAATATTGTAAATTGAAAATGTCTCAACAAAATTCAATGCCAAGTAAATATACAATCAATATTTTGTAGTAGAAAGTCATCAGAATGAGCCTGAATTATACACACATACATTCAACAGTTCATACAACACAAAATTCCTTAGTGCCTTGTTTATATTCTAAAAAGAAAACCTGAAGATTCTTAGGGGGAAAAAAGCATATTTACTCTTTTAGAATAATCAGGTATATACTGGCATCACAGGGTGAAATCCAAAGCATCCATAGAGTATGTACCTAACTATGATGCAAAAATGGTCATTGCTGAGGTCATTGCATCTTCCAAAAAGGATATCTACACTCCATTTGAAATGTGAATTAAAGAACAATAAAAGAGATGGGCAAGGAGGAGACCTGAGAAACCAAGTAGCATGCACATAGATGGAAACATTCATTTGTCTAGAAGTTGAAGTTGCTCAGGAGGAAAGGAACTTGACTTGAATATAGAAAACAGATTCTTACGCAAAATTTTAAAAATTGGGATGAATAACTGGCAGCAAAGGGTATTTTTTGTGATTGATAAAGTAATATTTTAAACCAAATCTGTTCATAAGTTGCAAAATAATTCATCCCATTAGTAATTTTACAAGTAAACTTGGTGTATTAAACTTGGCATAGGTACACAAAATGTAAACCAGAATGAAAAGCCAAAAACAGAGTTGGATCCTGACCTTATAGTACATGCAAAAAATTAGCTTGAAATGACCACACAATAAATGTAAAATCCAAACTTATAAAGCTCTGAAGAGAAAACACAGGGTGACAGATTTAAGGTATCGAATTTTGCATGATTTCTTGAATAAGCTGTCAATAGCAGGGACAATATAAGAAAAAAACTGAGCAGATTCAATAAAAATTAGGAACTTCTGTGCCTCAAAGGTTACAAAACACAAAAAAACCTCATGAAATAGGATAAAATATTTTCAAATTGTATATTTGATAAGCTATTAACAACAAGAACATATAAAGAACTTATTCAACTAACCAGAAACAATCACCCCCATTAAAAAATACAAAAAGGATTGGCATAGACTTTTCTCCAGAGTACCTGGCCAATGTGCATATGAAAATGTGTTCACATAGCTTATTGAAAGGGGAATGCAAGTTAAGATCATAAAAAATATACAATCCGATACTCATTAGGCTGCTAATATATTTTTTTAAAAAATATATTGGTGAAACTGTAGAGCAACTGGAATCCCATGTACTTTTAATGTAAATTTAAATAGAACTCTTCTGGAACAGTAAGATACTTTCTCAAAGAAACAAAAAAAATCAAGTTACTACAGGATCCAGAAGATCTGCTTCTGAATAAATATTTAAAATAATTGAAAAATTTTTTAAGAGATATTTATATATCCACACCTGTAGAGGCATTATTCACAGGAGGAAAAAAGGTGAAAGTAACTCACATCTATTGATAGATGACAGATACACAGGCAGATTAACAGATAAATATTTAAATATATTATACATGGCCATATTTATATGAATATTGTTCACCTTATAAACGAAGGATATTCATATCTAACCATGAAAAATATAACAATGATGTTGGTGCTCACAAGTAGTCAATTAAGATCACATTTTTCATTAAGATTAAAAACCTATCTGCTATGGATTGTATAAGTACATTTTCTAGTATTCACAGAAGGAAATCAACTAATGGCAAATGTCTCAGAGGCTGTGCTTATCAGAAAGTGAATATAACTGAGAACAATGATACTTACACACAGGTATGTCCTCTTTCTTTCTGTCAACCTTTCTCTCTTTATTGAAAATAACATTTTCACTTTATATTGGGAGCAATGTATGTCTTATTCATTGTTTTCTTGCTGTGGCTACTAAATATGCTGTTCTAACTTAGTGGGGCTATTAAATGTGCTTTTCCCACTTGCAAGTAAGAAGACAGGCTCAGCGGGTCAGACTGACAATTTCTAGAAGACTCACAAAATTCAGTAAAGCTGTCATAGTCACAGCCATCCTTTACTGCAGTGAAAGGATATATATTAACATCAGCAAAGACATCAGGTGCATAGGACAGATTCCAGAAAATAAACTAGAAGCATAAGCTTCTAGTTTATTCTTTTGGGTGCTTCAGTATTTCAGCAGCTATGTGCAACAAGTGTACAAAAGATTGCTGGTTAGGAAATTTCACCTGAACCTGGATGGCCACGGTCCTCCATAGGGGTCTATCACATAGGCACAGAGTAACCTATGTAGTGGATTTCAGCTCTTTGCTTGCTTTCTCCAGAGATCAAATTGATATACCACGGTCCTGAGCCCCAAGTACAGCACTGGAATTTACCACAAGTAGCCTTGTTAGCACTTGTGGTAAAAGCCCTGATCTGCAGTTGGGATATATCAGATAGATTTATTAAGGGCCTGTAATTTATCTCTCAGGAGATAACCAAGGTCAAGTCCTGTCTTTGGAATGTGCAGGGTTTAAATGCTCAAGTTTGGTGAGGTGTAGTTTAATTGCACAGATTTTCTTCAGGACTCAGTGCAAAATGAAAATATAAGGCTCTTTCATCAGAATTCAGGACAACAATATCAGGACAGGAAGTGTATCTAAAGCTTTTTTTTCTTTTTCCCTATTGTCTCTCTCAAAATGTCATTGTTTCGTACTTACTCTATAATGTCCTTCTGAAAGAGAAATTCTAATTTTAAACCCTTAAGTTATTCAAAAGGAAATGGGCCTTTGAATTTCTCTAATGATTTCAGATCATAATATCCACATATGCTTATTTTGGGTCTGAGAAAAATTGTGGGCTTCTTTCTTTTTCTTTTCCAGTTTGTAAAATATTAATGAAAAAAGATGGAAGAATTTTAAACAAAATAACACATAATCATGAATTATTAATTATCTTCATGTAATTTTTAGTTTAAACATTCACCATGGATTTCAATCACCGTTAGATGCCTTGACTCTACAAAAGCTGAGAAGTTGGCAACTATATGCTACCTCTGTATTAAATAAGCCTGTAATTCACAAATAGAATGTTACTTCGCAAGTGGTTTCTAGTATATTTGTTGTCAGAACAAGGAAATGAAAAATTCCATCAATGTGGAAGCCGTTAAATTGAACACCTGATGACCTCTGGGTCCTTAATACATCCAAAAGTTATACTTTATGTGAATCAAAGTCTTACTGGTTTATATAGAAGTCTGTTGTTTTGTTTGTTTGTTTGTTTGTTTTGTTTTGTTTTTTGGTACCAAGGATCGAACTCACAACCTTGCACTTGCCAGGCAGGCATTTATGCTGCTGAGCTATATACCCAGATATATTGGAGTCTGAAATTTTAAATAAAATGGTTTGTTATGGATCATGAGTGAGTTAAAAGCTTGAGAGTGGCCCTAACAGATATTAGAGCACGAATACATGATAAGAAACGCAGACTCACATAAAAGAGCAGGGTAGCAATGCAAAGACAGGACAGACCAGGGTTATAGTTCAGCTGCACAGTGCCTTCCTGGCAAGCACAAGGTCACAAGTTTGATTCCTGGTACCTTAAAAAAAAAAAAAAAAGAAAAAAGAAAAAACAAAAGTCAAGACAAGTGGAATTGAAGCCCCCATGACTAAACTGATAGATGAAGTATCATCACCAGAGCAAGATTTAGATGGTATTTTTGTTCTCTCTTGCAAGAAATTGTGGAAAGTAGAAATTTGCTGAGAGGCAGGAGTTTGAGGTAACGCTTCTTTAGAAGTCATGGGTGTAGATACAAAAGAACTACTTATATGATCCAACATGAAAATTAGGCTTGTCAAATCTGGAAGACAGTAGGAATTATGAGGAGGAAAGGTGTTACATTGTTTTATAGTGCATTAGACAAATGATTTAAGAATAATATCCAAGTTTTCTTACCATCTCTCTACCATGTTTCTCCTATACTTTTCTCTCTATATTACACTCTCCCTTTGAAGTCTTTCTGACCAGTCTCCAAGATGGTACTGAGTGACCATGATATTTCTAGACTAGTGTCACATTTTCCTCACCTCAGGCCTTGGCCTCCACCTTGATTCTGGTAGCACATATACAGAAGGAATTTAATTGCATATAGGTAATTTCATCTACACATGCATTTCTTCAATCTATCCCCCACTTCCAAAATATTTGTTAAACACTTTTTCTAGGTCTACTTAAAGGTTAAGGATATGAAGAGATGAGATAAGTTTGGATCCTTGTTTTAGAGATTTAATGTACATATAAGCAAATATCTGTAATTCAAAGTAGAAGTAATACATGCTGCAAGTTTGACATAAAAGTACTACTCTAAGAACATGGAAAGAATTTTCAGGAAAGCATATTTAGATTGGCTCTTGAAGGCATGTATGAATTGAATATATAGAGCTGTGGGAGCTTATTATACACAGGATGTGAAAAAATATGAGCATGAAAAAGGTTTAACTATGAGCGTTGGGAAAAATAATGAGTAAGTTCCATCAGAAATGCAAAATATTAGAAAATTTCATGAAGAAGTGTCCTCATTTTGGTAGGACCTACTTCTCAAAAGAGTGAGGAACAGAATGTCTTAAGCTGAATAGATGAAAAAATGTGAGGAGCTAATACAGTGTAACAAGGGATGAGGTAAGCAATTAGGGCATGGCAGGATGGCTGGAAACAGGATGTAACCAGAGCCAGAAAGGAGGCTGAAAAGGATGTGATCTAACCATCACAGCCAGGGTGCTGAACGATGGGATCTGAGAAAGCATACAAGATGATAGTGGGTGACTTCATGACCACTGCCACTTCCTGTAACACTGTCCTCTTCTTCTCCAGTAGCTGTCCTACCTGTGGGACATACCTGTTCTTGTGTTCTCTTTTCTTCACTCTTTCTTTTTCATTGTTTACTTCTGTTTCCTTCACTCTTTCTTCTTTCTTTTCTTTGAACAAAAACTGCGTTTACCTGTTTATCATTGTCCTAGCCAATCCTTTGTTATATATTTTCTTCTTTGGAATCACACACTAGCTCCAGAAAACTGCTGCTATGATTTCAGTCTCTAGAACTTTGGAGCATCAAGATATTGCAATGAATGGAATCATCACATGCATTGAGTTGCATTTTGACTTCTCTAATTTTTGTTAATATTTTTAAGATTGAAACATATATGTTATGACTAATACTATGGGTTTTGCAAAATGGAAGAGTAATACAATGAAAGATACACTATAGATTGTTCATACAGTTACAAATTTATGGACATTTGTATGACTTCTTGTGTTGTAAATAATATTTATTTATTCATTTACACATTTTTGTGTGGGCAGATTTAATTTCTCTTAATAAAGAAATACTTAAGCATAGAATTACTGAGGCAGTGTTTAACTTTATAAGTTGTTACCATATTATTTTCTTGATGTTGGCCTATTTTGTTGACTCACTGGATATTAATGAATATCTGTTTTGCTGTGTACACTGGTCAATAATTTGTGTCTCAGATACAATGTCCAATACAGTACATGTGTTTAATTCCTTTTCATCTAAAAAGAATAAATTTAGCTTTCCATCATTAAAATTAGACTTTATGTGGCTATTCTTTATCAGGTTGATGAATTTTTTTTATTCTCAAATTTCGAAGAAATTTTACCATAAATGGATATATGATTTTTTATGCATTGATAAGATTTAAATGGCTTCCTTCCTTGATTCCATCTATTCTTACGGTGAGTTCTGTTGTTTGAACTTTATGCACTAAATCCACTAGCACAAGCACAAGCACGCCATGGTATGTTATTACCTTCCTTCTGTTGTTTTCTCAAAGAATCTGTATGCAAGTTGCATGACTTCTACCTTGTTATTTACTAAAATTAATCACTGGAAACTCTGAGTTTAGAGCAGTCATCATGGAAGCTTTTAAGCTAATAATTCAATTTTATTTCTAATTATACAGCTATTAATATGATTTTGCATGAGCAAGGTTAGTATTTGCTTTGAAGAAATTTACCGCTTTTATCTAAGATATCAAAAGCATGCACACAGTTAAAGGTAGTTTACCTTTTCATACCTGTGGAATCATAGATCTTCTTTCTTCTCAAATATTGATAATTTGTCAGATCTTCTTTTCTTTATACTCTCACCAGATATTTATGGTGGTGTTTAATTTTGTTTAAGTGAAAGTTTACTTTTTCTTTAATTCACATTTTTTTTACTTTGAATGTTATTAATTTCTGTACTTTTATAATTTCTGTCTTTTTGATTGCTCTGCATTCCTTTTGTTCTTTTCAAGTCTTTCAGAGTGAAACTCAGATAACACACATTACAGCATTCATGTTTTTTAATGCAGACCTTTAATGGTACAAATTTTCTTAAAAGCAATACTTTTGGTACATAGAAAATTTCCAATAAATTGTTTTATTTTCATATAATTCAAAATATTCCTTTCACTTGTCTTGTTTCTCAGACTATCAGACCCTCAAAAGTGTATGGTTTAACTGAATTTTTCTTGATATTGGTATCACTTACCTTTTTTTTTTTCTCTTTTGATTATCTTTTGGTAGAATTTTATCATGTTTTTAATCTTCTCAAGGAGTGTTTTGGTTTCATTGACTTTTCCCTTTTATGTTTTTTCCTATTTCATTGATTCCTGATTTTTTTTTACTTTATTCTTGATGTTGCTTTGCTTTTATCTTTCATATTTCAAATTTGTGAAGGTGAAAGAAAACCCACTAATGCGAGATTATTTTTGCTCTTCTTACATAGATGTTTGTTGATATTGCTACCTGTTCCTGTCTTTGAAGTGTAGAGTCCGTCTTGGGAAATTACGAAGCTTTAAATTCTGACATAGTGAATAATTACATGCAAAAACCTCAACACCCAGTTTAGAAGACCAAATGACTGTGTAGACAGAAAGACCCACTGTACTATCACTTTATTCCCTGATTAACTATCACAGAGTGGCCCTGAAGTGTCTTCATTATTCACTGCAGTTAAGTGGCATGTAATCAACAGGGTGTCACAAATCACTTTGGGGTAGAGGTGCTATGAATGATGGGGAGCACGATATATAGACAACAGTTTAGATGGAGGATTGCACTCACATCCCTTCTGGATGTCCCAACCACCCCACCCCACGCACCTTATTTTATGTAACTCAGTTTTTCCATGTAGGGTACATGAAAATCTGCTGTGTTTGCCTCACTGGTTGTAGTTTGCAAGTCCTTCACAGCATCAGCTTTCCCAGTTAAATAACAAAGACTAAAGGGAAGGTTCAGAATTGTTTGTGTCTGATTGTTGATGAAGAATGATAGAAAGTGAAATACAGATGAGGGAACGAGAAGGGAAAGTAGGAGAACAGACACCATGGAAATAAATAACCCTCACAAACTCAAGAAACTCAGATTTGGCATGCTTTATTCTATAACACTGAAGGGCTATGTTGCAGAAAACAGAAGAAGTAAAACTAAGCTGATTGAGTGGAAATAGATTTTTATCTTACTTTGTTTTGCTTTGTATGACATTGGTTAGCCTTATGATGGGATCCTGGGACTTTCATTACTTTCTCCTTGGAGGAGGAAGCCATTGGGATGGCCTGGAAGAATGCCATTAAGTAAGAGAGTAAGAGTATTCTTCTTGTTTAGTGCGGATCATTTTGTGACATTATTTAATACACGAGTACACATTTGTCAAGCACTCCTGGAATACACTTCAAGACAGATGATATTCTCTGTCACAGAAACCTCAACAAATTTATAAGAAACCAAATCACGCAGAGTGCATTGTGAGTAAAACCAAATCCACCTGGAAATCAATTAAGTATAAGATAAAAGAGAAAAATTCTCTAACTCCTTGGTACTGGAAAAAAAGAGAAAAAAAGAGAAAAAGAGAAAAAAAGAGAAAAATTCTCTAACCTCCTTGTCTCTAAACTATGGGTCCCGGATGAGGAAATAAAGCATGAGAGATTCTGAATGCTTTCATTCCTTCAAAATTCATGTGATGAAATCTAATCTGATCTGCAATGATACCAGGATTTTGGAGGATGATACCAGAATTCTGGGTTTTGGAGGATGATGAGATGTGTGAAGCTCATACTAGGATTAGTGTTCTCCTAAGAGTGAGCCAGAGAATTAGCTCAATCTCTTTCTGCCTAAGGAGAATATGAGAAATCATCAGTCTACAACGTAAAATAAAATCCTCACTAAATCCTCAACATGTGGCACCCTGATTATGAATTCTACCCTCTAGCACAACGAGAAATGTATTTTTTTAATACTTCATTCTATGATGTTTAAAGCTATCCAGTCAGAACTAAGAAAAAAATACACTGATTTTAATGAATTATAAAATGCAATATATCAAAAGTTGTTGGCCACCACTATAGCAGGGACGTTAAGGGCACAGAGAAATAACCAGCACAGAAGACCTCTTTGTGGTAATGAAATACTTTTGTAACTTGATGGTGACTCTGCTGTTATGTTTCTAGGAATGCAATTAAAAAATATGCATACATGAGACATGATTGAAAAATGTAATGAATGTTTAATTGTTTAAAACATTTATTATAGTAAGAGATATGAAGACATGTTCTCTCTCAGAAGAAAGAGAAGAAAAAAGAAATTATAAGCTTTAATTTAATTCTTAGTGCATGAAATTAATTACTATTGGATATTTTCTATTATATGAGATGTTCATTTTTTCTGTAGTATGTATGTTTCCTGAAATCATATATCTTAATGCTTACCATTCAATCATCATTAATAAACAAATACCTTACACAGTGTTTGATAAAACACGGTCACCATCCTAAGGTATATATAAATAATATTATGTCTACATAAATACCACCACACATTGATTAATTGTCTCATAACAAAAATATATGTACATATTATTTTGGCTATATCATTATTTCATGATTGAGAAACTGTACAAAGAAGTTGATAAAATTCTTCAAGATCATGCAAAAAAGAAAGTTGGTTAGAAAACATTTTGTCTGTTTTTAGGAGCCATTGAAGCTGGAAATTGACCACACATTCAGGACTGGGGCATGGCCCTCCCTCAAACAAAGGACATTAGGGGTAAGCCACAGGAAGAAGCTGTCAGCCCAGAGAACACCTAGCCTAAGACAATCCGAACATGGGTTGCTAGGACAATAAGATGTCATGTGTCATTAAGTGGCTAAATGTATACATAAATTACCCTGGAGTAGGGGACAGTTCCTTCTCCCATCTGGAGTGTAAGGGCTCCACCAGACTCCAGCTTTTTCTCTTTGTTTTCTCATTCTTTCATGGTCCTTTCCTCAAGGACCCTCAGTGGCCATATGGGTTGTAGTATATGGCGCCTGAACGTGGACAGTGTAAGAGACAGACAATGGGAGGACACTTCTCATTTGCACACAACTGGGGGAGAGTGTACAGGTCAATATTTATCACTGGAGTGTATTGCTATTGACTTTGTCAAGTGTAAACATTGAAGCATTCGAACAAAAACTTATTCTCTAGGACCACAGTTATAAACAGGCTTCTGATAAACCCTTCTCCCAAAGAGGGGGAAAAAGAATTCCATTGATTTCATTATTGGTATAATAACAGGGCATTTATAATAAATTCTAAAGCATCACAAATGCCTATGAAACTGTTTGCTGTCTGCTTTACTCGAGTATGTACTTTTCTTCCATGGATTTTGATTAGGAAGTATCTTATTGATTATAAGCTTGTTGAGACTGTCCCAAGAGAATTGGCTTGGAGCAGTATTTTAAAATTGGGCCCCCAGCAGGGAGGGATGACTGAGTGTTTGGAACTCTGGTGAAGTTCCAGTGTTCTAACCTTGCTCAGTTGGATAGGAGGGGAGCAATGGAAGATGTCTGTTTCCCAGAGGAGAATTTTGCTGCAAATTCCATTTTACAACCCCCGATGGCATTAACTGTGCTACAAATGGCAATTTCTACCCTTTGAGTTCAGAAAAATCTTGCTACCTTATTGGCTACTGCTGATATAGGGGAATGAAACTTTTGACTTACTATCTGTCCAGTATGAGTTTGTGTTCTCTAAAATTGAAGAATGAATTTTAGGAACAACAGAGGTTAAGAGCAGAATATATTTAGTGAGAGAAAGAAAGCTTCTGTCTGAGAGACAGACGGGGTTCTGAGTGGGTTGCCAGGGACTCTGTCTTTTCTAGGGACTTTATAGAGTAAAATCATGAGGTTAGATGGGTCAAAGGTGGAGAAAAATGGAAATTTGCAAGGTAGACATAAGGAGGAACAGAACGGTGGTTAACCAATAAGATTAATTGCTCAGGTAAAATTGATTAAATTAGGAGTAAATGGCGGGGGAGAGTCACATACTAAAGCGGCATGCTTAGCAGCAGTGGAGTGGGATGCTGACTCCTGACTTCCTCAGGATGACAGAGAACTATTTGGACTGTGGATCCTTAGGATACGGTTGTATTTGCTTTGCCTTTTGTCTTGAGATCTGGCCCACAACAGGAGATGATTGTCTCTTCCAAGGCTGCAAGTTACCTGAACTTCAGCTCTGGCTCCTTTGAGAACCCAACCCTGTCTGACTGCCTATGATATTTCTAACTCAGCTGCCTTTAACACTGCCACCTATGGACCTATAACTCCATTTGCCTTGAGTTTTATAAAGTTCTTCAAACAACAGATTATGACCCCAAATGATTGGAAGAGAATAGCTAAAGCACATTTCAATTGGAGGAATTATTTGTTGTGGATAAAAAAAATTTTGAGTTGCACACAAATCAGGTCTCATGAAAGGCTGCTCAGAAATTAGCCATTACAAAAGATATGTTAATCAGAGAGGACATTTTTGCTGCTACAGGCAATCAACTTGCTTTTGATATGCAAATACTTGACCAATTAAAATAGCAGCCAGAGGGTTGTGGAGACATTCTTTAATGGATGAAATATCCCTTGATTTGACTTCTAACCAGCAGGGTCTGGATGAAATATTTCAGGATTTTGCTTTTTAAAATCTGATAAATGGTAGAAGACACAACATTTCCCTAGGGCAGCCCAGCCTTGCTTTGTTTGGTGTGATGGGAGGCTCACAGGGACTTACTCCATGGAGTAGATGTTTGTTTACCACTGTAGGAAGCAACAGGTGGATGGTGGAACCAAAGTCCAACGATCCTGCCCCCACCGTGTGATGTGGAGCAAATTCTGCCAGAAACTTCCAAGCCTTTTGAAAGAGTTTTGGCCCAGACAGGACACTGTAGTGGATGAAGCCTTAGAGGCTTACCAAGGAGCTCCTATCTCCCCGACCCCTAGGAATTTACCTGTGACTCCATTTTCCCACCCCTAGGAATTTACCTATGGCGCCAAACAAAGACCAGTGGGCTACCTGTGCATCCCTAATGCCCCCTTAGGTTCCACCCCAAACCTAGGCTTCTTATCTTTTCAGCCGCCTCTTCCCCACAGTTCTATCACCTTTCAAGGGCTCGTCCACCAGTGGCCCTGCAGTATGTGGCCTGGAGCCAGGAAGGTGGGACACTGCTCTGGCATGCCTTAGCACCTCAGTTTTTACCATTGCCTGTGCATGCTTACTGCAGCAAAACTTTGCACAGCACCAGTACCACGTGCACTTGGACCCCCAACAGTACTGAGGCCTTTGGGCCAAAGTAGAAGCACAACCTGTGCACCCAGAGCCTGCAGTCAAACATCATGGCTATGCACAGCCCCAAGGCAGTCTGGGATTTCAGCACTGCCCACTGAACCCCAAAGCCTTCCTGCACACCAACCAGCCACTCCCAAAACCTCAAGATAGAAAAGTGGGAGCCACAGCCTGGGATGAAAACAACAAATTGTGAATTAGAACCTAAAGAGCCTAAATACCAAACACAGGTTTTATTTTTTCCTCTGTACCTTAAGCACAGAAATTCCTTTTAATCCTCAGGTCTAAAAATAGTTATAGTGCTCGCAATCGAAATTTCAAAAACAAAAGGCTGAGTTCACCTCATACCAGATTTCACTTGGCAGTATACACCATTTAAAAATATTTAAAAATTGAATAAAGATGGAAACGCTGTAGCAGAAAGATAATGCAAGCAAATGAAAGCTAAAAAGAGACCTTTGGAGAGATATTCATACTGGACAATAAAAGCACCCAGTCCAGTGCTAATGTGGGGTTGAAGGTATGCTTATGTTTTCCCAGGAATTGCTAAATGGTCTATCTGGATACCAGGGTGTGCTTTGCAGGTGAATCACAGACCAAACCCAGAAGAAGAGTTGATTCCACCTCTGGAAAAGCAGATGCTCAGTCCTATGACAGTGATGCTTCAGAGACCACACTACAACTAACAGAAAAGGATGAAGCTAGAACCAATCGTAGTTGACCCAGGATGGCCAGGAGATGATAATCAAAAACAAAACCAAAGTTCTAAACAGGTGATAAGAGTATATAGAGATAATCAAACAAAGTTGCATGAATATTGGGATACACAGAAATTGCTAGATTCTTAAGAAAAAAGACAAAAATACATATTAATTATGAGTAAGATATTGTCCTTTCCAAATTGTTTTTACAAGGGATCTCTGCGAATTGACCTACAACAAATCTGATTAGTTATTTATAGTTATAAATTCTACAATTGTAAAAAGCTATTGTAATTTAATTTGACTAAAAATATATTTGAGTGCACTCTAATTTTGTAAGATGTTTGTTTGTCGATGTATCTGATTCTCTTTGTAAGCAGTTGTTGGCAGTCATCTGAGCTAGTAACCATTCACATGTGCAGAGTTGGAAGCACGTATCTATACAGGAGTACCCAAGGGTACTGGTTGCTGAAGGTGAACAGGTGTGTTAGTCTTGAGAAGGTGGGGTGTAAGAAGTGAGCTAGTCCAACAAAGGGGCATGATACAAGTGTTTAAATAGGCCTCCTGGAATTTAGAGTTCTCATAGACACTGACAAGCTGTGTGCTTGTTTTCTGTCTGTCCCAGTCTGCACAGGTTGTCTGTGCATGTTTGTCCATTTGTTTATTCTGTGAATAGCTTCTTTGAGCTCAACAATTTTTTTTTCTTTTGCATTTTTTAGGTTATTTGATCAAAATTTAATTTGGGTTATAGATTTAAAGAGTATACTTCCACCTGGGTTCCCAGCTAGTCAAAATGATACATAAATTAGTTCTGTTAATATAATGCATATTGTTGTTTATTATGACTTGAGCATCTCTCATTGCTCATAAATAATGTGCTAAATATTATGATTGTATATTTCATAAGTCATCAAAAAATTATTATTAGGATAACTAAATTAAAATCCCTTAGTGTAAAGGGAGATTATTGGACAGGGCTCCAATTAATGAATAAGAAAGCAGCTGCCTGGTAACATTTAACCAGTTCTTATTCATTGGTCAGAGGTCCCAGGGATTTTCACAGCCTTATAGGAGACACCTCAATTAATGTTATAAAGATACATTATTGCAATATGCTCACATTGCTCTTTATAAAAAATAATACAATAAGGTTTTTGATTTAAAGATGCTCTGATACAAATATTTTCAATGTTTTCAAATGGTTATGACAAATGGTTATTATTAACCTCATGGTTTATTAAATTTATTCATTCCTCCAGATGTACAGGTCTTCCAAAAGGTAAAACAAATATTGTTGATGGTGACAAAATTTTGTTTTAGATTCAGACCTCTACCTTTAGCAAAAACTTATGTGATATACATCCCACTAAAGGTCAGTAAGTTAAACAAAAGTTTCTTATACATTAGATAAGAATGATTGACTACAAAAGGCATATTTTATGTCAAAATAAAAATTCAGATGTATTACAAACTGCCATCATGATTATCCTGCTATAATATGAGGTATGGCTTTGATTTCTAATTTTTTGTGTAAAATATGTAACCATGTTAACATTCTACAGGTATTCAAGTGCTAAAACATCCATGGTTGTTAAAAAATAATGGTTCTATTTTATGGTCTAAACTATTTGATATTTAGATAAAATAATAATGTTAAGCTTCCTGTCTCTACTAAACTGTACTGTTATCAATCTTTTTCTCTGTATGTTCAATGACTGAGGCTTAGAGACCAAATATTAGAGAGATGGATGGGCTAAGAGAGTAGCCAATATTTTTGCCCCAGCCCTCTGAGGTCAGTAAAGGTCCAGGACATAAGAGAACCTCTGCTGCATCATCCTATGCTCAGTGATTCTCTGGTCATGTGATCAAGCAGATTGTGAGACCACAGAGGACAGTGATCATCAATGTATGGTGCTCCTAAGGACAGTCACCAAGAGAAAAAATAACATCTCAGGTTTTCATAGAAAGTAACTTGGTCAAGCAATGGCTATGACTCACCCAGATGACTGACACTGACAGAAGAGCTAAGAGGTGTTATGCATGGTTCCAAAGTATTCCTGAGGAGAGTTAACTGCTCTTCACAGATATTAAGAGACTAATTAAATTTAGTGCAGGTCTCACATTAACTTAGTCTTGAACATCTTCTATACCTTAATGTTAGGTATAGAAGAAGCTCAGATTATGAATACCTTCTGGAAATTGTTGGCTACACTGATAACTTGTTACTGATTATGGCTTAATGGACTATACAGAGTATAAATTGCAGGAGTTCTCCAAATACAGCCCTTTAGCTTCAATTGATCACCCATCCTATGTAACAACAAAACAAAAAAGAGGGATGTGTTGGGAACCATTGAAGCTGGAAATTGACCACATATGTAAGGCCAGGGCATGGCCATCCCAGGAAGATTGCTAGGGTAAGCCATGGGAAGAAATCCCTTTGGCCCAGAGAACACTAGCCCCAAGACAATCCAAACAATGGGTTGCTAGGGCAACAGGGTATCATGTGACATTGTTGCTAAAACTTACAAATAAATGGCCCGGCAATGAGGGGTCAGTTCCTTTCCTGCCATCAGGAGAGTCAGGGCTCCACCTGACCCTAGTTTGTCTCTTCTTTACATTCTCTTCCTTTTGTGGTCCTTCACCCCAGGACCATTATGGGTGGCATGGGTCATGGCAGTCTGCTTTTTTAGTATATTCTCGTGATGTTTAATACTTACACTCATCCTGAGGAAGTAGTGCCTCCATATGTTGCATTTAAATGCTTTTCACTTTCCCTTCTCTTCCTTTTCCTTCCTTGTACCACCATCTCTAGCCACTCTGGCTCCATAATTTTCACTCTTAATCACTAAGAGCAGCTGCAGGTATGTCTGGGCCAGAGCAGATTTTTAATGAATTCATTTTGGACCATGGAAATGTTGCCTTGACTTCTGGAAGAGATGGTTATTACTACCCACTCTGCTTTACTAAGCTAAACATTTTATGTCTAAAAACAATTTCCTTGGTGAACTATTTTGGGAACAATGATCTACAAATTAGGGCTTTATTATTTACTAATGGATGCTAATCAATTTGTTTAAATCATTCTTATGGGGAATGTTTAAAATTACATGCTGAGCCATAAAGAAAGGAAATTTTACTAATCAAAGTACAAATTAACTCTCAGAGCTTAATAGAAAAAAAAAACAGCATTCATTTATTTTAGCATTGTAGAATGCAGCACACAAGAAGCGATATTCAAATATGTTCTTCACATCATTATAAAATAACTGAAAAGTGTCTGTTGTGACCTGTGGATTTATTATTGAGTAGATTCTTAATTCTTTTGTAGGTATTTTGGTATAATTCTCAGCCCTCAAGGAAATCCTAGGATCTGGGAAGTTTTGGCTTTGGAAAATTTAGGAGTGTATATGTGCCTCTGGGTGTCTCCCATGACCAGAGCAAGTTGATGATGTGTTGCTTACATTTCCCTTGCACTTGGGACACTGCTAACATAAATGGCATTCAGCATACACATCCACCTTTCAAGAAGCTAGAGTGTGTTGCAGGCTGTTTTTCTACCTCTCAATTTCATGTTGGGGTCATTATTCCCAATGTGATGACATAGGAAAGAAGGACTTTGGGAGGTAATTATCTGGGAGGAGGTAGAACCCCATAAAGAATGAGGAGGGAACAGAACTCTTCAGCCATCTATTCTCAGAAGTGATGACAGAAAAAGAAGGGGGTGGTGTGAAGACCAGGAGGAGGCCCCTCTCCACAACTCACCTGCAAATACCTGGGCTTTGCAGCCTCCAGAACTGTGAGAAGTAAATATCTGCTGCTCAAGCCACCCTGATCTAGGGTGTGCTTTTATGGCAGCCTGGGCTAAGATACTCTTCTTCACTAAAATTGCTAGTTACAACCAAAGAAAGCAGAAGTGAAGTCGTTTGATTCAACTAAGTACATGCTTGAGTCTGCAAAGTCAGCTCGAAGCTCCATCTAACAATATGAGCTTGATAACAGTACATTATTTTGCAGTCTTGGCAGGAACAAAATTGTTTATCCTGGAGTAGAAATGCAAGTAATTGAAATGGAGGAGAGCAGAGGGGGAGGACAGAGGACACATGGGGACATCAGCAGACATGGTGAAGTGACTGAGAGAAGAATCTTTAGGACGGAGAGGGAAGAACTGCACTGGAAAGAGATGTCCATTATCATGCAAGTGCTCGGGGAATATCGCTAATTTACTATGCTCATAAAGATTCTGTGGAGGGTATTTTGTTAGTTTGTTTGTATTGTTCCCTGTAAACTGTGAAAAGAGCTGCTTTCATATGTATTCTGCTGCTAGTGGAAAAAGCAAACAGCATGCAAGAGCACAGGATACTCTTCCCTCTGACATTAAACTAAGAGTTTTAGGAAAAATAGGAGGTAAATAATACAGGAATTTGCACACGTTGAGGAAGCTAGACATGAATGAGTGAGTTTTGAATGTATCTGATAATACTGATAATTATAATGATTTCTATTTATGGAGCCCTTATAGTGAATCAGGACTGAATGTGAATTCTGGCATGGATTATCTTCTTAGATCTTCCCATCACCTCACCTCCACTGTTCAGTTCTCAATGAGGAGAGCCTTTCGGGGTCGTGGGGGAGGTTAGGTAATCTGCACACATTCACACATTTACTGGCTGGTGGAGACAGGAGCCACCACACTAATTCATGCATATATCAAACACGAATGAGGGCAGCGTTATTTCTCCTCCACAGTCCATGGCCCTGGATGTGAATGGACATGAGCTTCACTGGCCTCGTGTCTCTGAGATCCTGTAGGTAATATTACTGCCGGCTCAAATCCACCCTCTCCTTTTCTTTGGCTTTCGATTGTGAATGTGATGGGAAACAGATCTAAGATAATAAAAGAACAGGTTGGACCACATGCTTTGGAATGCTTGCTAATGCAACATTAATCTTCTCTCTTCACACTTTTACATGCCCTTGCTATGGTGGATCCCCTTATTTACTGAATCTCGTCATGATTGACACTATGATTTGCTAACATGACTGTCAATTTAAAAGCATTACTTCCTAGAAAACTGATGATTGAGTTAAGTTACATAGCAATAACTAGATATGTGTCAAGTTAAAATTCATTTAAGGGTGACCCTCGGACTCAGTTCTTATTTGTTAATTGTGGCCAGGATCAAGGGTATCTATCAATCAAAAGGAGGGTTAAACTCAGCTTGTCTCCAAGCCCTTCCTAGAAAATTGAAACCAGATACTGGCTTTATGACTGCTGAGGCTTGAAACAAAGACATAATTGGCTTATCTTTAAAATCTCAGACTTTTTCAATTTTTGGAAAGGTTACTAGTATATAAAATCTTATAGCACATCAGCTATTAATACTGGTGTATTTTATTACTAAAAGTAATGTTAAAATTTCAAGATAATGAAGTTAAAAGAAATACTTGGAAATATACAAGAAAAGCATAATAATATTCTCCTAGAAACTTTTTCCTCTCTTGCTGAGCTAGAAGATTTCTTAAGGCCCAACTCAGTCAACAATACTAAGAAGTATACCTGAGTGTGAGTCACTTGACGTATACATTGCTCGGTTTATATTTGGTCTTCTTTGAATATTAGCTCCACAAGGAGCTCTTCATAAGTCTTAGAGATAATTGTTTCTTAGGTGCCTAACAAATAGTAGATTTTCACTGTGTTTATTTAACCAATGGTTAGAAATTACAAATTTAAATATTACATGTTCTTTGCTTATCATTATAGTATGCTGTTTATATACTGTATTATTATAAAATGTAATAGTATACTAACATGTGCTTATATCTAAGGATATATTATCTATATGCATGTGTTTACTAAATCATAAATTACATCAGAATATTTATAGTAGTGCTTTTATTTTCATGTTGGATAAGCTTGTGTAATACCACACATATTGTCTTAATTAAATACAATAAAAACAATAGTAACAATCCTAGGGATAGCACTGAACAAGTTTGTGGTATCATCCACTATAAAGCTAATACTGTGTTATCAATTTCCTAATCTAAAATATCTAATTTCCTGAAAGATAGATATAATAAAATTTAAATTATTTAATGTTGCTTAAAATTTACTATAATTTATATATAGCCAATGATTCTTGGGATTTCTGTTTTAGTTAAGTGTTTTCCATAATTTCCTTCCAAAAGAATTTGTGTAATGATATCAAGAAATAAAGATTCTAAACTTCACTCAAAATTTTAAATAGTCTTTTGAATAAATCTTTGGTTTTTTGTTTATATTTAAATAAACAGAGTGAGATTTTCAAATTTTATTTATGCATATCTTCAATATTAGGTTGAGTTTTACTTCTACAAGAAAGGATATTAATTTCCTGTTTCATTGCAGTTTGTTTAAGAACACAGATTTAATAAAAGATTTAATGAATCCATTGTTAATGGACACAGGTAGCATTTTTGTTTCTTAAATAGAGTTTATGATGTTCAAACAAAGCGTGATAAATAAATATAAAATCACATATTTTTAATTCATAGAGAGGTACTCCCAACTCAGGAGGTAAAGAGTTCAACAATCCAGCTCAATGCTTAAAAAGTTTTTGAGTTACATAATTATAATCTGCTTTTGTCTCCAACTCTCATTTACCATGCTAAGATTAAAATATAATATTGAAATACACACAGTAATTGGGTTTCCTAGAGGTATGAATGCCTTGGGAAGGATGCAAAATGCTTAGAATTCCTAGAAGGGATTGGGATTGAGATCTTCCAGTACAAGTGAGCAGTGGGATCAGAATCTACCTCTATAAGCCTGCAGCAGGAAAGACTGCAACTCCATGATTAGCCTCTCTTCAAGACAGGACCAACTAACCACAGGGAGCTTCCCAAACCTGCGGCCCCAGTGTCCTGCTGATGACGTGAAGCTACCCAGGACGAGGACCTGCAGTCAAAGGGAAAGCTCAAGCTGAGCTCTGCTTTATCCTAGAAACTGGTCCACACCCTGCCTGTCTTTGTGTCTTCCTGTTGCAGGTTGGCTGGTGACTGATCCCCTTGCTTTGTCTGGCTCTTAAGAAGTAGAGTTTGTTTTCATTCTGGTCATCTTTGTTTATTTTTACAAAACCAGGGAATTTTCACAAAGTTGCAGAATGATAGGCAAGGCACACATACAGGGAAAAGAAGACAAGGATTCTGTATTTCTGTGCTTGACATCTCTGCCTTATAGTTTGCATTACTGTACAATCTAGGCAAAATTCCCTCTCAGCTCGGTGCACAGACACATTAGTCACTTAAGAAGAATCTGCACTTCTAGGTTCATTAGATCTAAATTCTCCAGTCTATTGTATCCCCTTTCAAGACCGAGGGCCATAAGGGAGGAGTAGCCAATGTAAATTCCAGGATTTGCAGAGATATTTGAATGCTAAATTTTACAGAATCCAGTTCCAAATCTGCTAAAGTGATGAATGAAACACACAATCACCTCAGGAAAAGCAGAGCTTCAGAGATCATCCCATGACATGATCAATTTCATGTGTGGGAAGTATTATCTCATGATGGGAATCAAGGCTGGTCCCCACCCCAGAGCAAGAATAGTTATCACATGAAGCCAAATTGTCCCGCAAGCCACAAGGAGCTCTCAGAGCTCTGAGGTCATAGATGGCAATTAAGCAGACTGTGGCCTGCTCATCCAATCTATAAAGCTGGCCAGTCAGAACTAACATAACCCTACCCCTAACCCTCTGGCCGATCAGGTTGCAGGCCTTTGTGGAATTGCCCTTATCTGCCGGACAAATCTACCGTATGCTACTCCCTGACATGTCCTGAAAATTTTTTTTTTCTGTGACAAGAACCCATGAACCTACCCTACAAGGGAAAGAGTTGAGGTCTCTATCTCTTTTTTGGGAGACATGTTTGGGCCCTTTCTGGTGACAAAATTCACTATGTTCATAAAATTAGAGGAAAGGTTTGCAATAACACTCAAGAATTTTGTTTGCAAGATTATACAACTTTGTATACTTTAAGATTTAAGAAATAAGATATAAGATTTAAGATATGTATAGTAATACCTCTGTTCATGCCTAATTCAATTTTCAAACAAAAGCATTCAACAAAAGTTTGCTTCCATTCACAAAATTCATATTGGTTAGCAAAAGTGACCATGGTCATCTTCCTCATACAAACTCAAATGCAGCCATCTTCTTCCAAATTGTAAAATAAATTAGATTGATAAACTGGAGTATCACTGTATATATGTGTCAGTTACCAAAAAATGTTTCAAATACATCAAGTGAAACCAATAAGAACAAGTTAGGCATCCTTTAGGTTTTCCCTAGATGTGGATATCATAAAACAGTTTTTTTCATTAAAAATAAAGGGTCATCATGTGTGAGTGGTGACTTTATGAATGGTGTTATCCCTGCAAAATCTTCACTCAGCTCTCCAGAAGCTTCTTAACATATTTATTTTGGCCAGTCTTTTGTTGATGATAAAAGTACACACATTTTAGAAAAAGAAGAGAAATTTCGATAGTACTCATCTTCAGTTAGAAGAATCTCATTCTTTCTAAATCTGTCTCCAGCTTTATCTCCTACAACTTCCTACTTACTGAGGAGGACTACATTATTCACATTGAACAGGTTGAGCATATCAAATTACTGTGAATTCTTATGATTAAATTAATTTATTTAATCTGATTAGTGAATCCCAAATGACCCAGCTACAAGGTCCAAAGGCAACATAGCTGTTGTGGTATTCACAGATGATTCAATTGGACACTTTGGGGTGCTACTCTCTCCCCCTGAAAAACTCTCTTTCTGTTTTTACAAGCTATTTCTTCTCCCAGGTGGAGCTTTCCCTATATTATCCAGACAAAAAGAACTGTTCCTCCTTCCGAGTTTCCAGAACAGTATCTACATATGTCCTGTATTGCCATCACTTTATGAATTGTCGATGATAATTTTCTTAACATTCATGAAGTCTCTTTCAGTGGGAAATGTTATACCTTACACTCATCTGCCTTACTGACTTTTGTCCCTAACCTACAGAACAGGCAAGGTTGGTCTCACCAGCCATACAAGAGCAGCTAGAGGATTACGGAGGTTCACTCCTCTTCTAAAATCTGATAGGGAGTGAATGTTGAGATAATTTCCAGCTTATTATTGTTTGGGCTACAGAACACTTCAATGACTTCTCTGCAGCACTGACAATACTAGATGGTGAATATTTTAAGGAAGCATGTGTTCATTCATTCGGAGAAGGCTTCCTTACCTTTCTTTATAAAACCTTTTGAAAACAAACCATCAGAGTGTCTGGCATACTGATGGCTTTACAAGAAAGTGTTATCCCATCTCTTAGTCTATGACCTTTCCATGCTTAGAGCATTCACTTTAAAAAACACCCAACTGCGAATACTTTCTCTGCTCCTTTGATGTGTAAATCTTATTAAAAGCCTGTGGCCCCTTTTAAAACCCAGAGCTGTCTTTCTCCAGGACCCGGGGCCATCCTTTTGAAATGTAATTATCAAGGAAGTCAGAGTCCTTATCTTCCTTGGTTTAGTGGGAAAGTGAAACTTAGCCGTGGTTGGCGCCTTGCTCCAAATACCAAACCACCCCTGTTGTGAAGATACCAGGGTTTGCTTTTCCTTTAGGTGAACAATTAACAGCCACAGATGGCCTAAGATCTCCACACCCCTCCATCCAGCTTTTAATGTGTCTCTAATCCATTTCTTTTAGTGGCTCAAGATCAGACTGAGCTCTGGCTTGTCTCCCTTGCTGTGTTCTTCTAGATAAATATTTCCTTTTCCATTTGTTGTGGTCATTTACTGCTTTGTCAGGGCTTTGCATTTGGTTGACAATCCAGTTCCTCCCCTCCCCTTAGGCATCTCCCTCTTTTAGGGTGGCATTTCCAAATTTCTAACCCATATTAAACTACAGGGCTTGAGAATGAAAAATTATGCTGTCAAAGAATTCTTGAAAATTCCCTAAAACAAGAATAGTTTTGGACTTTCCTTAAAACTTTATGTATGTGTTTTACATAAAATGAGTGACTAAAATGAACTACGTAATTTTCTGGGTTACATTTCAGTGGCCTTTTATTAATATTAGAGTTTATGATTTGTTTCACTTCATTGATATCACATTTTATTTTACAAAATCTATTCATTGTATGGAATATAGTAGAATTATTATTATGAAACAGCGTATTTGGTTAATAACATGAGAAAAAGTCGTATCTTTAATACATAAAATGATCACTATCTGATAAGCTTTTTGATAATAGAAAACATGAAAATATTAAGCCAAAATACATTCTAAAGAAATTATCAACTGTAAGAAAATAATATTAAAAGTACAAAATTAAAATTTCAAAATATACCTCTAAATAAAAATTTTAGAACATGCAAGTTATTAATCACTGTATCCTAGTTTTCCACTGTATGGAAGTTTTTGTCTCCCCCAAATCCTCCTGTTGAAATATTAACTGCTAAGATGATAATGAGGGCTGCAGTCTATGGAAGGTGACTGGGTCACAAAGTGAGACCTCCAGGGACATCAACTCTGCTAACAGTTGGGCTTAGATTTTCCAACCTCCAGAACTATAAGAAAGAAATATTCCTAGCTGGGGGTGATGGTGATAAATGCCTGTCATTCCAGAAAACACATTTTTGTTGTTTAAGCCACCCAGTCTGTTATATCTTGTTACGGAAGCCCCAGTGAAATAACTCACCTGTTAAAGTGTATCTAGGACTTCCAGGAAGATGGCAGAGTGGTGAACAGCAGGGGAAAAGCCTCTCAGACATGTGGTGTGCACACTCTGGAATACAGCAACATGAAGAAGAGAAGGAGAGAAGTGGATCCCCAGGACCCAGCAAGGCTCTGAAGTAAAAACTGGTCAAAGCAAAGATAGATTTCAAGGAAGAATGAGGTGGCAGGCAGTGCCTTCTCCCTGAGCCCTGACTCACCTATGGAAGGGTTTGCTCCAACCTGCAGCTACACAGTGACTACTGGCCACCCCAGAGGCCTCCACAGAGAACTGCACCAGTGAGTGGAACGGAGCAGTGGACACTGTGGACTGCAGTGGCTGGTGAGTTATTCAGGTTCAGATGCCCCCAGAAGACAGCAGTTGGCCCGTAGCCATCTTGAGGAGAGGCCAGCCAAGAGCTCAGAACTCCGAGCAGCTGCGGGCTGGCTTGCTCTGGGGACTGCTAGTGTCAGCAGAAGCTGGAACTGAGTTCAAGTTGGTAGGAGGTCAAGTTGATTAAAAAAAAATTCAAATAAAGTTTCTCCTTATGTCAGTACTGTGTCAAGTTGCACTTTTCACATTGGTTATCCCTTCAATCACCTATTTGTACTGACTTCTCTATTGTTTCCAATATTCTAAAAAACTTCACTTTAATGTCTGTTTAAACACGAGTGCACATCCACACATCCGTGTTGTAAGACAGTTTGACGGTTTCCTAACAAGCAGTGTTTGTGTCTACTTCTTCCAACCACCCCTCTCCCAGTTCTTCATCCAAAAGAAAAGAGAGGATATGTTTGTATGCAGATTTGTATACAAGGTTTATAGTAGTTTTGTTGCAAGGACCTTAACCTTGAGAAAATCCACATATCCTTCAAGTGATGCATGGATAAATGGTCATATATCTATACAACAGGCTGCTATTTAGTAATGAAATAACTGTCAATGCATCCCATAACATGGATGACTCTGGAAATGATTATAGCATGACAAGTAACCAGACAACCATGTGTGTGGTCCTGGCATCTCCTCCCATGGCAATGCATGTGCTTCCCTGGGAAGAAAAGATTGGATCTGTGATAACTGTATTTGGGAAAAGTAGGGAAAGCTATCCAGATACTGCCTTTCCTGAACAGTCAGCAATTTGGCTCCATCCAGCCATCTTACAAAGCAAAATGCTTAAGTAAGAATCCCCCCCCCTTTTTTTGCTAAACTTTGCTATTTTGAAAAAGGGAAACAGCACAAAAAATTGTGTAAAAGAGAAATGATAGCTCTTCAGAGCTCTCAGCATTTATACCTTTTTTTTTTCCTATTGGGAACTTTAAGTTACATGATCTATTTTTCAATTCTAAATATCAATTTATTCTATATCCTGGTTTTGATTCTACAATTTCTCCTTATAAAGTAAAGAGTTCTTCTCATGAGGCAACTCAAATAATATAAGCTCACATAATCAACTGGTGAAGTTCACTACCTGTTCATTTCACATTTCAATTTTAGAAAAAGGGATTTAGTCATTCATTAGTGTGGGAAATTTGCACACTAAAAATGACCAATTGTATTTTCTATCTCTGATTTTTAAAATACCTTCAAAATTATTTGTTCCTTGTGATGACCAGTTTGTGGTCTCATTTTTAATTTCAGAATTAAGTTGCTGCCAATTCTGCATCTTATTCAAACTGGGTTACCTGCATGATTTCTGAGAAGTTAAAGTGAGTATATTAAATGTATCTCTGGGAGCAGTATTTGAGACACAGGCTGTTGTGGTTTTTAAAATAGCCCCACTATGAGGTCACTGGTGAGGATAAAATGTCACTGCCCTATGAATTGGTTACATTCCTGCACTGTGTCTTGAATTTTGACTGCTATCTGTGTGCTCAAAGGATTTTAAATGTCCCCTTCAGGCAGCATAATGTTTTTTTGTATTAGTGTTGTTCCTGTAGATCCAATTATTACGCTGGGAGGTTTGGAAGGCAGTTTTTCCTTGCTGGCCCACATCATGAAGATAACAGGTAAAACCCTGACAGTATTATCTAGATCTGCATGTAGCGTAACAGAAGCAGCCCTTGACGGAGTTGCACATAGCGCTCTTGAAGTTATTTCGCACTCTGCCATTGTTCCGTGCCCATTACTAAAGTCCAGGCCAACACAGAGCAAAGGCCTACATTTTGAGCAATTTTAACTTCAGCACTGTGTATACTTTTTGCTTTGCTAGCAGCTGCACATGGTGTAACAGTAAAGTGAGCTCTCTGAGTGGAAGGAAGATGCACTTTTTACCTGATAGAGCAAAAAGTAGCAACAGTTTTTTTCATCTCAGCACAGCCCTCTCTCACTGAAAATTCTCTACCCTTCTAGGAAACTTAAAAAGAACTTATATGTATGTCTAGGCTAAAGTGCTGCATGATATTCATTTGTATATGCTAATAAGACATTGAAGAGGAAGCACTGAACCACTTGTAAATTGTACATGTTCTGGGCTTTGTACTGGTTAGACAGGTAGAAACTATCTTTCTTATTTTGTAGAGAGCAGCAAAAGAATAAGGTGAACAGGATCATTAGATGTATGTAATGCTTCTAGGCAATTGTGATAAAATCACTAGGACTTATGGAAGTACCATTTTTTTGAAAGTGAAAGTTTTTAAAACAGCTGAATGATTGTTTTGAGTAAATAAGAATTTTTCTAACTTTGTGAACACAAAACATACTGCACAGGGAGAATCTCTTGCTTACAATGTCAGACAAGGTATTACCCTTAGCTTCTAGAATGTTCTATGAAATGAGGTGTGATCTTATTTTTTTGAACAATGAATAGTTTTTAAAGAAATTGCAAATATAGTAACTTTTCTTTTTTTGTACCAGGGATCTAACGCATGACCTCAGGCTTGCCAGGCAGGGGCTTATGCTGCTGAGCTAAATTCCTGGCTCTTATCATTTCAATTAACATACTTTATAATATCTCTAAATCACACAGAGTGGGGAAATGCATTGCTAGTGTTTGTATGAATGCTTAATTTAAAACTATTTTTCAGGGTCAGGCTCAAACAAGATATTCACTTTAACCAAGAAGATTAATTATTAAGAATGGAGATTTTTTCATTAAGTATAAATTCAGTAGAGGAAGCATGTCAAACCTGAGCACTGACTGCCATTTTTAAGATAAGAGTCATTTAAAAAAATTTAATTCAGGTTTGAATAAAAAGGACTTATTAAATCAGATTTCAATGTACTTAATATCTGAGTTCCTGCCAGAAAGTCTTGTGGTTCTCTGTCATCTAGAAGTGGTAAAATTATAGGATTATGATTAGAATAAAGTTTAATGGTGGCATACAAAGTGGTCATTAAGAGGTTTTCATGTGGTCGTTTAAGAATGAACGAAAGTTCTTAGCATGGGGGAACCTGTAGGGTTAGCAGCAAAGCAATTTGGCTTCTGATCCTACTTCACAGATACGCAAAGATTATGGCTCTGCTTTAGAATGGATGGTTACGTTATTAACATGAGCCACCTTGGGGGTTAGTAATCCTAATTCACCATCTGCTCTGTCATGAAGAAAAATAAAGAATGACTTAGCAGATCAGGGATACAAAAAGGTAGAGTACACTGCCAACAATTTTATGAGGAAAGTTTTCTCCTTTTGGAATACGTTTTACACCACTGTTAGTAACACATGAAGGGTGACTGTAAAATTAGTCATTATCGCTTACAACAATCAACCAGGGAAGTGGAGGGAAGAAACATGAAGAAAACTAAGATGTGTTATGTCCATGGTCTAGTTCCTTATGCTGAATGTAATCCTTATGGGCTACATACATGTACAAAGATGAATAAAAATGTGAAAATTCAGTCAATAGTCAAAAACTAAATAAAGATCAAATCCTTTGATATGTTTGTCCTTATAGTCAAGTACAATTGAATAACCTTTACTCCAGGAGAGAAGAATGCTTCTATTTTGTAAAATCCTGACTGCAATAGTGACAAATTCTTTACAGTCTGCCACTTTTCTGTAGATGTTTTATGTCTCTCTATTCAGCTAATCTTTTTGAGAGATACATAGAGTTCTCCTGTGAACTACTGCAGGACAGTACAGAATGTAATCATCTACATATCATTCTGGGGGAGGATTCTCAAGCAAAACCCAAGTCTGTGATTATTACTTAGACACTGAGAAAAATATGAGGGCATTTTTATAGATACCTAAGTCATTTCCAATCAAGTATATAGTTGATTTCTCAACCAAATAGCAAGTGAATACTGATTGTACTGACCTACTGGTATCTAAAGAAGACTATAAATAAATCTGTCATCATAAAGTATTTACTTGTTGGATAGGAACCCCCAGGATTTCAGGGGTCATGGTTCTATTGATTGCCTTGAAGACTTCTGCAGATAAGTAGCCTTTCTATTAGAGTTGTTAACCAGCAACATGGGGCACTGCCATGAGAAATGTATAATCTCTTGTTTCAGTAAAAGCTAAAGAATAGTTTTCCCCACTGAGCTCATTTTTGGCTCATCCTTTTACTTCTCCAATACACTGAAGCATAATTCAGGTGGGGTGTTATATGAAAATACTTTAATATTAATAATAACTCCCGCATTCTTCTCAGTTAAATAGAATCTTTGGCTCAAAGAGTAGAGGATAGTTTATTCAATATTTGGTTTACAGAGATCATTTGTCAAACAAAACTTTGCTATATTTGTACAATCTATTTTATTCAACCGATTCTCTTGGAATCTCCAGAAATCTACCAGTGGAAGAGAATTCAATTTGAAAGTTGGACCTAAAATATTAGCTGGAACAGATTACATAACAAAAAGCTATATTCTGCTTCCAATGATCTACTTGGCTTTAGCAAAATTTGTGAAATTGAAATTCTAGGTTTATTGGAGATGTCTACAGCTTGTATTCTGTTTGTATTCCATGGAACGTGTCCTCATAAACTGAAGCAAAAAAAAAAAAAAAAAAAAAAAAAAAAAAAAAAAAAAAAAAAGAAAAGAAAGAAAGAAAATAAACTACTATCTCTGTAGGAGTCCACCAACCTACTCTAGAAAAATGTTAGCTTCATTTTAAGTGGGTGAACATACAAATCTGATGCTTGTGTATAGCTATGTTGAATCTATGAATTTGCTAATAAGGCTCCTTCCTTAGTGTCTGTACAATAGAGTGTTTGTTATTTTGTCTACCTCTAATGCAGAAATTTTACCTAAAGATCTTAACAGTCTTTATCAAAATTTCCTGCTATTTCAGAATTATGTTCTTCAATTTTGAATTTTGGCCAAGTATATTTTTACAAGTAACATATTTATGATGCCTTGAAGACTTTTTAATGATTTATTGCTCTACAAATTTTTTCTTAATTTGTGATGCCTTAATAATCTTTATTTTAATGTCATCCTGCCCTTTGGAGACATCTTGTATAATACATTTATAAATGGAGAAAAATCTAACAGATCTGGACTTCATTGGTAAAAAACACTCTCTAATTACAGTAGACTTGCTGCTGGTTTGGCAAGAAACACTTTTGCATTAATGTGAATCATTACTCATGAGAAGTTTTTAAAAACAAATGTGGGGGCAACCTGGTTGACATGAATCAAACCAAAGACAAGACATAACAGACATAGTAAAAGAAAGAATGGAAATGCAGTTGGGAGAAAATAAAAAGGCCTTAGATCTCAAAAACGTCAGAACATTGTGAGTCTTCAGATGATGGTAAGGATAGACCAATAGGTGGGGATAGCTAGGGATAGAGCAAGGTAGAAGAAATAAAGGGCCCCACTCTAAAAAGTTAGCTTGAAAAATTAAGCAGCCTTTGACTTTGAATTACTATGAAACTCTTCAATTCTTTAATAAATTTCGTTTATTAAAACACAAGATTTAGTGTGTGCTAAAATAAGGAACTCATGGCAGACTGGAGACTTTACTTTGATTTGGTTTAAAGATGCACTAGAAGTAGAAGACCTCACAAGAAATGAAGTTTTGCAAAATTTTAAATGTGTGCATGTGTGTGCATATGTGTGTGTATGTGTCTATGCTATATTTCTTAGTTGTGTACATGAGTTTGACACATAGCAAGCATAAATGTAAGGTTCAGGGATCATGATACATGGTATGATTTAATTTTTTAAATTATTCTTAAAAAATGCAATTTCTTCAGCAGTTGATAGGTTAATGGTGATTGTCCATTTTGCTGGATTACGACATCTAGCAGAATAGTTAAACATACCTCTTGATGCACCAGTGGGGGAATCCAGAGATTACAGACAAGCTGCTGGAGGGATTCCCCGTTATTGATGGCACTGTCCCAAAGGCTTGCAGCCCAGGTAGAATGAAAGGGAAGAAGGAAGAAGGAGGCTGGCAATGTCAAAGTTCCTTTCTCCTCGAGCAGGTGAATCCCTGTAGGCACTAAATCCCAGCATCTTTTACTTTTGTATGTGGACTCACACCGGTGTCTCTCCAGCAAGGGTCTGTATCTTCAGGCTTGAACTTGGGCTTCATTCTACTTGGTCTTCTGCTCCCAGCTTCATGTTCTAAGTACCTATTGGACTCTCTTTATCTCTGAGAAATGGACGCCATTATAGACTATCTCCCCCTAATTCTGAATTTTCTTGTATAACTTTATATATTTTTATTGACTTTATTCTTCTAGATAAACATAATCCATAAAGCACCTATGTGTAAGTCACTGGGTTGTGTTAAGGCTATTGGTCTGGTTTACCCCTCGACCTTCCCTGAACCTTGGCAATGAAATCACCACTCTAAGATAGTTGAAAACATTTCTGACAAAGACTACTTCTTTCCATGACAAACTGTTTCCTCAGTCTACACAGTCATGGAGCGATTAGAGAGTAGTCAGTCTGAATAAGCAGGAACTTGTGAGCAAGAATAGTGACCATGAACTTAGTGAGACCCAGCATAAGGTAGGCACCATAAAGTACTCACCTAAGTGAGCTAAAAATACTGTTGAAACCAGAGTTTGGCAGGCCCAGAGATATGTAATTCAGGTGTCACTTGTACATTTCATTCCCACTGGTGTTGTGGCCAAATAATCTTTATGTGACTTTTAGAATGCCAAGGAAAAAATAAATACTCAAAAGATTACTGCAAAGAAGAAGCTGATACAGTGCAGAGTTTAGGATGAGTCTAGTGCAGAGTCATGAGTAAGAAGAGCGACAGTGCAATCCATCTCTGAAAACCCAAAGACCACTGGCGACTGGCTTGCAGTTTCTCCATTTGTTGTGAATGTGAGCTCTGCTCTATTTGAAAAATAATTCTCCCCCTCAGAGTTATACTTGCTTGTACTGAGACATCTGAAGTCCACATTTGGAGATTGTGGACTTCTCAGTTAACTGACCCTTGACATCTCAATTCATAATTCTGTCACCCACTCAAACTTGTGTCAGGGTGCACAGCAGAGGTGAGCAGATCAAGGCTTTTCATTAGGTCTGTAACAATATTAGGGAGCTAAATAGTCAGTTCGAGCTCTGGGTTAAGATAGTGAGACATTCAAGCTCCAAAGCCCTGTCGTATTTTAAGTCATGGGGCTTCAATATAATATAGTATATTATGAAAGCATAATAATAGGTCTGATTCCAAAGACAGTGAGAGAAACAGCCCAGTAATTCCATCAGTGACCACAGCTCTTTTATTTTATGTTCTCTCTATCAGTGGTGTCACACAGACTTATGTGCCATGTCTTGCCTTCAATTTTCAAGCTCCATTACTTACTAATAAGTGCGCTAGGACACAAAACCAACTTCTGTTAGTGACGTGTGTAGATGTGTGTATTTGATCTGTATCTATCAAGCTAACTCTTAGAAAAACACCTAACACTAAGTATTAGCTGCAGTTTAACCTTACTGGCCTCATGCTTTACTTTGTGATAGTGAGAGAAATGCCAGTAGCACACATGCGTGGATGCTCCCTAGTCAGTATGTGTACTTACTGTGTGATTCTGCACCAGGCCCTGTTCCCATGGGCAGAAAACAAGAGTCTTCACTCTGGGAAATGGATGACGGGCTCTTTAGCTTAATTCAGTCCATCACACAATTGTGAGTAGGCCAGAGACATACAAAAAAAAGAGGTATTCTGTTAGAAAAAAGGTTAAAAAAGTGTTTGAGAAGGCAATAAATTCCTACCATACACAAAAAATTATGTATACTTTGCTAAGAAAAAGAAGCAAAACTATGGCCCCACATTCTAGTAATTTAGACAGTCATCACTACTTTATTCAATCTATAAACACTTCTCAGAGATAAATATTCCATTAAATATTTAATACCTGAAAAGTCTGAAGTACAAAGCATTTTATATTTAAGCAAAAAGTATATCAATCATACAGTGAATGAGGAAAACGGAAACTCTGTTCTACTTTTGAGTTTTTAAAATTTCAAAATATGTTAAGTGAAGTAGAATATTTCTATTACTGATTCATTTCTAGACATTTCAAATGTCACAAATCATTGGAGAAAACTAATCACTGAAGGAAAAATCCTGGAATAATATTCTACACAAAAACATATTTTACTAGCAAAGCACAAAGTTACACAATCTGAATGTGCTAATGAAAAATTGAATGCATAAACAAAACTGTCAGTCAACTAACAACACAAAGAAAACAATAGATTGTCAGTTAAGAGACAGGCAAATAAGTTTTAGTGAAAACTTTTCAAAAACTAACCAAATAAATTTCCATAACTTTTCTTTGTATAATTTAAAATTTTTATACCTTATGACATGAAATTTAAGTGAAATGGAACAAATTAGAAGTTTTGGTAAATCATATCTAAAAATCTTATTTAAACACATATTAAAACACACTGTAATAAAATCAATGGGTCTACTAGATGCTTTACAATAGAAATACAAACAACTAGGAAGAAAACTCAACAGTAGAAGGTTTAGTTTGTTATTTTGAAAGTATGAAGAAGCTATTTCATTCTGTTGTGAGTTACATTTTACAGTAAATGTAATGGTATACTGATTTGATGGAATAGATTTGATGAAACAATTTTATTTAAGCTCTTGGAATGTTAATTTGTATAATAGTCATTCTAGATATCTCCTAGTATGAGTCTACTAGTTATCAGTAATTTCTCACATGAGAAATTAAGTGAATCAGAGATTTACATTGTATGTACTGATTCCATTACAATAATTATATAGTCTCCTTTCTTTTCAATCCTAAAAGATTTTGAACAAATTACACTCTTCCTTGACCATGGATCATGGAAACTCAACCCTAATTACATGCTGATATTCTAAAGATATATTCTAAAGATAAATCATTAAACAAATAAAATATGTCACTACATGACATGTATAGAAAATTAAAATGGTATATTCATCTAAGCAATAGGAAAATAGATAAATATAGTTGGTTACACTTTTAAATATCTATTTTAAATTTTTCAAACTATGAATTAATCTTAGTGTCATTTTTTCAAAAGGGTTATGATTATATTTACATTTAATTAAAGCTATATTTAAAATAGTGATATAATTAATGTGAAAATGTAATTTAGTAAAAATGTAATTCCATGAAAGCATAATTCAGTATTATTTTGTTTGAAAACTTAGTTATATTTGTACTTTATTAAAATTGTATTGAAAATTTGAATAGCACTGACGTGAAAGTAATTTCAGTTTTGAAAAACAGTAATATTATGACAACCATTGAAATGTAAAGCAGTTCTTAAATGTTAGCATAGGTGGAAAGCTAAAGGGGGCATTGATCTTTGTATTGTAAATCTGATACCAGACATTAGCCACTGTAAAAGGAAAGCAGATACATTGATACATTGGGAAGCAGGAGAGTCAGTGTTTTGTGGCTTAAATGATATCTTTATTCAGGGAATATTTAGTCTGGCTGAAAGAAATTTAATTTATTAAAATCATTTCTCTTTGCAAAAGAATTAGCTCACTAAGTGTTAATTAGTATCAGAGGGTTAAATGAGTTTGCCACATATCAGTTGTCAGTTTCTACAAGATGCGAGGGTGAAAGAGCATCCCTGCTCCAGTGAGCACAGCGTGGTGAAGGGCCCAGCAAAGGGCAGGACGGAGGAGAACTTGGTGTCCAGGGACACCTACACATTCGCTGCATGCTCTAGAGTTCACTGATCATCAGCATCTCCTCCATTAATAAACATCGTTCCTGAAGGTGAGTCTGTCACATGACCAAGTTCAGGGTAGGAGGAGTAAACTCTTGCTTCTACAGTCAGGGTAAGTGTTTGATTTTGAACACTGAACTCAGTGTCAGAAACACTGTGAAATACCAATGAAGATAAATTTATTGATGTCATGCTGTATTTTTCTTTTTCTGAATCACTTGTTTCCAGGTGATATAGGGAAACCAGCTAGGATTTAAAAAAATCTTTATGCAAATAAATTTTCAGAAATAATTTTGATAAATTTGTACGTTTGGAATTATATTCTTCTGTTAATACAAGCTGTCTGCAAACTCTGGGAAGTAGGTGTATCTAGTGTATTACTTGCTTTACTATATGTTGTAGGTCCGTAATGATTTTGCATTTTTAATTAGTTGAAAAGCATCAGAAAAACAGTAATATTTTATGACGTGGGAAAATTATACAAACTTCCCATTTTCTTGTCCTTCAATAAAATTTTCTTTTCCTTTCTTTTTTTTTTTTTATTTTTATTTTTGGTACTAGGAATCAAACTTATGACTTTGCACTGGCCAGGCAGGCGCTTGTGCTGCTGAGCTAAATCTCCAGCCCTAAAATTTTATTTTCACATAACCACATTCATTGTTTATGTAGCAAGTATGTTTCCTTTCAGTCTAGGAGTAGATTTGATCAGTTGGTCAGAGAGTGTATAAACCAAAGAGCCTCAAATAGCTGGTATTGGTGGAGAATCAAGCCAAAATCTGTGTTAAAGTAACCCAGGACCCTCAATTTTGCATAACCAGCTCGAGTTTTATTTATCAGCTATTTTAGAATAGAAGTTACATATCCAATGAGGTAAAATATGTGCATCATAATATAAACAAGTAGAAAATTCAAGGGTAATCATTGATCATGGTTGTCAGTTTGACTGGATTGACAGGCACCTACAAATTAACAAAGCATGCACCTGGGTGTTTCCTAAGATGATTGGCATGTGGGTCAATGAACTAATTGAGGAAAACCTGCCATAAATGTGGGTGACACCGTCTATTAGATGGGAGTCCCAGGTCAAACCAAAGCACATGGATGAGGAAGCTTCCCTACCTGTGTATGCAAGCTAAGATCTTGAGCAGGTGTGTCACTGCTGCTGCGTGGCGTATGGATCTCAGTCTCTGTATTCATCAGCCATTGAGCACAGACTTGCACTAGCAATGCTCCAGGAGGATCCAAGTCTGCAGCTTTGGACTGAGGCTGCTTCCTTGGTCCTTCTTATTCACAGAATTTCAGCGTCTGGGACCAAACAGGTAATGGTTTCCTTGTCTCTCCATCCAGTAGACAGTCATCAAGCACTATTCAGCCTCTGATTGAGTATTTCAATCTAGTAAATCTCCTTCATAATTATATGCATATATAATCCATTGGTTCCCTTCTACTAGAGACCCCTAATGCACCCAAATGTAGATTTTCCCCCAAACTTGTTGCATTGCATAGTATTTATTACTTAGAATAAAGAAAATTCCAGCCATCATCCAACTGTCTATGTTTGCACAAATATATTATGAATTGTACTCCTCACTAATTTATAAGTAAAATGTTTATGTGAATCACAGGTGTGGGTCTCAATGTGGTTAGCTATGCTAGTATAAGAAGTAGAGTTTAATTTTTCCGAATATAATTTTAATTTAAATTGATATAATACTTTTTATTCCTGATACTCCGTTATTTCAAACTATAATGTTAGTATAACTTTCATTTTTATGAAGACTCCTTGACAGTAGTTGATGTTTGGTTTTGTGGTTCTTATTTTTAATACTCCAAACAAAATTTGAAAATATACAAAGCAATATACAAACATGTGAAGACATATACATGGATATAAATAAATGAACATTTATAAAGATGTATACAAACGTGCATAAAGTTGAATATCAGAATAAGGTTGGGTAGGTCACACATGTCACATTTATTTACAAAACATCTATGTTTCACATAAATGAGTCATAAGTAGTGATCATAATGTGCATAATTTCTTAAAAACTTTACATCCCTGTGGAGCATTAAGAAACATTAAGTAACTAACAAATACTATTTTTCATTGGTACAATGATTAGTTAATTGTCATTTCTTCCAGAGTACTAATTTATAGCTTCTGAGTAGAATCATTTCTCCCTATTTTTCCCCTAGGGAAATATTTTATCAAGGTTTAGAATTCATTGTGATTCATAGCTTCTGTGTCTTCAGAAAAATTTTGAGTGTCTCGTCTCTAACACAAACACACAGTGAATTGATTTGCCATATTACATGTCAAAATAAATGGCTGGCTCTCCTAAGAAAATAGAGCAATTCTCATCACAACCCTACTCTCCCTGTTTTATCTTTATGGGCCATTCAAAGATGGTGACTTTGAAATTATATCCATTTTTTCTGACAGTATGTGCCCAATTACTTAAATATCTAACTTGTAGCTATTGATCTCTATTGAATTTTCTTTGCCCTCCAAAGCCTTTGAGGGATTCTGTGAAAGTATATAGCTGTATTTTCCTGAAAGGTAAAAGGAGAACCTGGGAGCTGCTGTGGATAGGAATAATTCTGAAATGCTCTGTCCATTATACTTTATACAATTTCTTAAATTGGCTTACTGCAAATTTACTATTTTATCTTTTATAGCCCTCAAAGTGAATGTTATTTTAATTCTGGTCATTACTGGTACATAGACTGATATGAATTGTACACATCGCACAAGTTCTTGAAAAGTATAAATTGTTAAAAGTATGAAAATAAAAGAGCTTGTTTTCCACCAGGTATAGTTTAGATCTGCAGTGTTCCACAAAGGCTGCATATGTTCTCAGGCAGGATTTTTGGAAGGTCTCAGGATTACAGGGATGTTATAGTCATCAGTGTGTTGACCCATTGATGAGTTTATGGCTAAATGTGATGCTGGGAGATGGGGTCTGTTTGGAAGCTGTGTGTCACGAGTGGTGTGACTTGGAAGGAAATCTCCATACCTGACTCCTCCCTCCACTCTTTCCTTGCTGGCTGCTGTGAGATGAGCAATTTTCCTTTACTATGCTCTTCTATCATGCTGTTGCTGCCTTGGCATCAGCTGACCATGGACTGCACCTTTTGAAACTGTGAGTCAAAATAAACCTCTCTTATTTTAAATTGTGAGTGTCAGGTATTGTGTCTAGCAACAAGAAAGCTAACATGCTGCTGTAGATAATTAGGAATAGCAAAGGGTTATAAATACTTTAGTAACTGGCTGAAATAGAATTGAGTTTTTAAAAATAACAATTGTGGGGAAAATACTATGAATAAAAAGAAAGAGAAGATATCTGATGCTTACAAATATATAATAAAAACTTCTAAAACATGCATACCTAGCTCCAAAATAGTCTATGACATTTTCAATTAAATTATTAAAAGAAATTGCATTAAGTTCTTCAGGAAAACAAAGTTGATTTATAACTAATAGGATTATTTCCATAGGCTATATTCATATTGGACAGTATTCTTAATATTCTTTATTTTCTTGGATGCAGTTTCTAGCTCAGCAAGTCTTTGCTGGAGGAAATGTGATTACAAGTACCCCAGTAAAAGCAGGCAGCAATTCACTAAGTATTTGGTGTGATTAATTTTGATCATATGCTTGTCACAAAAACCTCTTCACTTGCATGTGAAATTTCAATTTCATCATGTAAACAAAAATAACACTTCAAGTAAAGGAATATAAACATAGAATTTAGGATAGTACAGACTCTTTATATGAAGCCATGGTGAACACAGGCTGCGTACTTCAGATTTTGCAGTGTTGTGTCTTTGTGGTGCATCATTACCTGAGTGAAAGATGTTACAGAGCAGTGAAAATGATACTTCTTCCCAACTCTTCCTCCGGCTGTATGGCTGTATTCCCCTACTCTAGAAGAAATGCTTTTGATCTTATTGCAATGGTTTAACAAAGGCCACATTCATTCATTAGAGGAGCTGTTGGAAAGCAGCTGAACCACGGGGGTGATCGGGTCTCTGATTGGAAGAAGGCATAACCTGGGGGCGTTTATCTCCCTCTTCTCCCTTGTTCTTTTCCTCTCTGCCTCCTGGATGACATGATGTGAGCAGCTCTTGTCTCCCACACCTCCCATCAGCCCATTCTTGCGGCCCCCAATAGAGACTGAAATTATGACCCAAAATAAACCTCTTCTCCTTTAATTTGTGGGTGTCTAGATATTGACGAGGAATGTGACTAAGATGCTTACATTCCATATGTGATTGTAGCCACTTTATTTTATACCACAAGCAGGATATATCTTCAAAGTGACTTACAGGTGTTCAAAGATAATTTAAATGATGAGAAATTTTATGAAATATAAAAATGATGTAATGAGCTTTGTTTTAGATTCAAGAAAGTTGCTGAGGGTAATGATGTACTTTTGTTGTCCTAGCTACAGGAGAGACAGAAATAGGAAGTTGCCAAGCTGGAAACTGGTCTGGGCTCTTAGCAATATCCCATGTTAAAAAGAGGAAAAAAGAATCACGAAAAAAATGAAAACTGTCACTGTGTCAGTGCTTTCTATACTTTGCTAGAAAAGGATCAAGTGACTGTATCTGAGACTTAGGGCTCTGTGCGACCAGTAACTCCTACACTGCTCTTTTTGTTTTTGGAAAAGTGAAGAATGAAAGGACATTAGGGAGGAATGACGCCACCTACGTTCTTGCATTAGTAAACTGGAAGAATCACGGATTTTATGATTGCATAAGAAATCAGAAGAAATAGTCTAAAGGATTCATTAAGATACCAATTTGACTACAGTGACCATTATCTTTAAATTCATTAAAGTAATAAATACTTTTCCACTTTCTACCCTGGGGTATTGTCTTAGTTCCTTTTCTCATTGCTGGGAAAAGTATTTACACTCAAAGATAAAGGAAGAAAGGTTTACTTACCTCACAGTTTGCAGAAGTTTCAGTCCTTAATCCACTGGGTTCAAGATAAGGTGTCATGGCAGAGGAGAAACAGTACACGGTGGGCAGAAGGTAGCAAAAACAACAGTGGATGACCACAGCTCTTTCTATCCCTCATCCAGGCTACTTAATGCAGATAGCACTCATACCTTTAATCCTGGTGCCCTTGAGCCTAGCATTGCACCACGATTTGGTCACGAACTCTATATTCAGCCACCTCTGAAAAGCCCTATCTATAACCCCATGAGGCTTTGGGAGAACATCTAGGCACAAACCATAACAGTTATGTTTTAAAAAGTGACCTCTATAAATCTCTTTCCAAGGCTGGGTAAATGCAGATCTATCATATCTACATGGCTGCTGAGGTGATTTCTGCACTCCTGGAATCTGGGAACCATGGAAACTCTTTACTTTGCAAATGGTTCTGCTCATGATAGGATCACTCACTGTACCTTGTGGGCCACAATACTCAGCACATTCGCCTCACAGCAAAGATTGCTCACAATCATATACCCAGTAAAAATGCTTTAGGAAGCCAGTAATTTCATCAGCGGGGATAACAGGTTCATAAGCCATGGAACTGCTGGAGACATCTGAATCTACACCTCTTTGTCCCCATTTGCTTTATTATGACTGTCCTCGTGCTGTGCTCGGAAAGCCCTTCACTGATGCCCTGCTGCACTAGTTTCTTAACCTGGAAGATTTAGTTCAATTGCCATATTCATGGGGGGGCTTCCTCTGATATTTAGTAAACGAGATTCATTCCACTCCGCTAATGCCTCTTTTCATGTCTCTTGATTACCTGAGTCTTCTAAAATGTTTGTTTGCTTTAAGTAAATTAGTTTGAATTATTTCAGAATAGGAACCAGAGTCTCTAAACATTTTCAACTTTCTCTGCTGTACAATACCTGAAAGTATATCACTAATTAATGGATGTTAGTTAAATGAATAAAGCAATGAATGAACACACACAAATATAACACGTGCTCATTCCCTTATCATTGCAAACAAGGAATTGTGCAAAGCCACGCCCAAAGCAGCATGACCCTGAAGGTTTAGAGCCCTGCAATTCCTCCTTTAAGGTATCTCCTTTAAGGAGATAAATCTAATCCTTGAGGACATGATAGGTGTCAAATGATAGATGAGAAAGCTCATGTCTGCATGCTGGCATCTGGAGGGTATGTTTAATGATATTGTACATGCGGGAGAAATCATCTATAGCTCCATATAATATAGGAATCTACTTTCAGCTCAAACATCAACAAGAAAGTGGATTTTATTAAAAGATCCAATAAGTGCAATGCTTTTGTTGCAAAAAGTGGCTGGCAGGATACAAAACACAGAGGTACAAATTAGTTACTAAAAGAACAAAGCCCTTCAGCCTCAAGAAGCAGATATAATGCTTTCAGGGAAACACAGGAAGAGGCTAAAGACGTGACAATTATGGGCTCACCGACTAACGGGAGGCCTTTTTAAAAACACGTTTAAAGGACAAAGACTGATTATGGCAAGTGAACCCGAACAGTATAACCAAAATAAACAAACAAGCAACCAAGCAAGCAACCAAACCAAACAAACAAACCCAGAAAGGCTTCTTTCAAGATTGAGCAGAAAATAGAAATTACTAGGCATACCAAAAGGAAAGAAAAGAGCTTCAGTTTAGAAACTCTAAATCATTGTCTTGGGAGCCAGGATTGTTTCCTGATATAGTGAAAATGATTCCAATATTTATCTTATGAGACACAATATGAAAATAATATGAGAATTTTAGAAAAGAAACTGTGTGTAAATGTATAGCAAGAAATTATGTTGCTTCGAATGAATAATAATAGCACATTTAAAAAGAACAGAATTGGTTCAATATTTATATACTTTTAACTTATGAAACTAGTGAGTTTTAAATAAATCATGCAGTTTTTAATCAGTGATGCTAGAATACAGTTATTTTGTTCCATTCTATTGGAATCACATCAATGAATTCTCTAAAGAATGTTTCAAGTTCAATGAGAATTTTAATTATGGAGCAATTACAAAGTCCCCTCACTTCGATACTCCTTACTTTAAGTAGATATATTTAATCATTCTTGTGCTTTCTGAAGCAGTTCTGGAAGTCTTCTTTCATGACTGTCTTTAGCCGTGTTGCCAGGGCTGGTTTGTGTTTTGAAATGATTCAAAACATTTTCCTTTCAGGATTATTTTGACTCTAGCGAAGATCCAGAGGTCACACAGGTCCGAGATACAACACGTAAGATGGATGAAGACATAGACTTTTTTAACAACCTGCTTTTCCATTGGATGGCACTTAACATCTACATTCAACTTATTTTGGTCATGTCTTGGAAAGACCCAAAAGAGGTTTTCCAGAATGCTTCAGGAAGTCTCCAGGGCAATGAGAATAAGCATGTTTGAAGTTACAAAGAGTATTTTGATGGGGATTAATGATAATGTGTACTTTAACTTGAACAAATTTTTATTTAAACATTTACTATGTATTCTGATGATCCTTTGCCTCTGGCTATCACGTTCTATCCAGTTTTGACATACAATGTTAACCATTGCAATAACCATGCTCCTTCTCTCTGTCCCTTCTCTTGACCTTCTTTCATAGTTCCTCCATGGTTCCTAAAGTTGTAGTAGATCATTTCTACTCTCCATCAGAAGTTCACCGTCTTCTTTTCCTTTTGCTACATTAGGAACAATTAAATGAGTTGTTAAACATCATCGAGAGTCATAATAATAATAAATCATGGTATCCAATGTTCATGGTTCACCCATTCATTGGAAAATACCGCCCTCATTTCTTGGATTGCTTCAAACTGACCAGGTGGAATTTTATAATATTATGGCTGATTTGTCATTGAAAAACATGGTTTCCAATTAGTTTCAGAGCATGTAAACTTTTCTTGAATAATTATGACTTGTTTTGCATATAAAAATATTTAAAACCCTTCATAAGGTTGTAGAATAGACTTGGTTGATGATTAGTCAATAAACAGATGATCCAATCTGACAAACTTATGCTATGCTTCCACATAATCACTTTCCTCCAGTTCTGAGACACAGTTTATTAGAAATATCTCAAAAGGAATATCAGGAATTTTACAAATTTCTTGATTCATTAAATGCAGTAAAACAAAACTGATATGAAAGAAAAAATGCTTTTTACCCACTTAATTTGTCATGCATATAATAAATGACTAAAATTTGCAGATTTCTACCTTTGATACTTTCAAAATTTATGAGTTTACTAATATTTTTATTTCAAAGACATAGGCAAAGAGATTTGACGGAGTTAGGGAACTACTTTGATAAAAATAGGTATTGTGTGTGTTGAGCCTCTCTGTCAGAATCTCTGTGCCTTTTCCTTGATGGTGTAAATTCTGTCTCCAACTCTATGGAGCCTGAAGTTAAACAGAAAATTTACTTACTGTATTCTCATGGTTTCGGTAACTGTTAGAAAGAGTTTGAAATCTTGCTTATATTTGTATGCCTTTTCTTTATTTCTTGAAGCCCATTAAAATTCTGACATTCTCTATTATAGCATCATTTAATGAAGTCTTAGGGTATGTGTGTGTGTGGTGTGTGTGTGTGTGTGTGTGTGTGTGTGTGTGTGGTGACTTTCTGTTACCATAGTAGCTAACAAATAAATATATCAAACCAAAAGAGATTCTGTGGAGTGACTAGACTAGGAGTTGGAATCCGAATAATTTTTATGATGATCAGGGTCAAGGTCAAGAGAGAGGAAGTTTGGTGCATCATACCTCCTGTAGAATTCTCCAGATGTGTTTCCAAAGTGATCATCTACATTATTTTTTTTTAAAATCGTGCAGATCAGAATGATTGCCTAGTTCCAGAGCTTTATAATTTATTAATCATAAATAACTAGATCGAACGCTGTTGCATTTGGTTGTTTCTGCCATTTTAACTTCCTTATCTTACTTCTTGACTTTCTACTGCTGAAAGTTCTGTTAGGGTAGAGGAGAGACCAAGCTCATGTGAAGAGGCAGGGTGAATCTTTCAGCCAGGCCACTCCCAGGACTGGACCTCAGGCAGTACTGGGTGAGACTAGACTATCACCCAGCTTACTCATGTGAGTGGGTGTTAGGGCAAGCGTTTTTGGAAAGTTCTACAGGCCACAGAATAAATTCTAATAGATTTGCCGCATCATGCCATATCTTAGTCATATAGTCTGGTTTGTCACTCTCTTGTTCCTCTTTTATTGCTCTGTCCCTCTCCAACAATTTTGTACAGCCAATCTGTTCACACAGCTAATGCCTTACTAGTTCCTAAGTCCTATCATCTAGTCTTAACTTCGTTACTTTGACTTACAGGGCTTGACCACCTGACTTTTCCCAATTGGTAAATTAATGCTTATGTTCCATTATTTAGTTCACTGCCTCTTCCTTTCTTCTCTTTCCCTGTCAAAAGAACATCTTCAGCCTCTTGCACAATCAGAAAGGAGAACGTCTTTTTTTGTCTGTCTTGAAAACTTTCCCACATACCTATTACTTATCACATTGAATAGTTTGTTGCTTAGATATCAATTTCCTATGCTGCACTTTGATGTCTTGAAACAGAATTAAGGTACCAAAATGACAAATACAGAATTCAAGTTGAAACTCACTATCAATTGAATTGAATTGAATGTAAACTGGTACTGAAATTTAATGTAACATCTTGCTGTGAGAATGCTGGATGTCACTGATGGAATGACTTCAGTGTCATGATTCCCTTTTGAGATTTTCTGACTCCTAAAGTCACAATTTAGGGAATCATTACAGAATTTGTGTTTTCTAAGACTGGTTCCATTTCTAAGACTTCTGTTGGAATCTACGATGCAGAGTTGAAAACTAGGAATGAATTCGAAAATAAATGCATAGTTTTGATCCAGTTGGCAAGGCTGCTCACAGATTTCAGAATTATATGGAATCCCCTGCCCCAGGCAAACTTGTAGTTTGACTCAGTAACATGGATTCTTTATTTCCTCACAGTACAAATTTCTTCCCAAGCTCTAGCCTTATTCTACTTCTAAATTTCTAACATCTCCTCAATTAATGGAAGAGGCCACTGCTCACTGCTCCATAGCAAAATTTCTTTTCTTTGAAGATCAGGTCACCATTCAACCTTCTGCTTTTCAAGTTAGATGAATTGCATTCGTCTCTCTCCCTCCCGCTGGGCTAATTCCATGAATTTTTAATCACTTTACTGGTTCCTCTGTGGTATATATTTTTTTTTTCCTCAAACCCCTCAGACTGCCTTCCTGTTTCTCACCAGGGTCTCTGCTTTATAAAAAAGCTACCTGGACTTGTCTTACTTTGGTATTCCTAGGTAGCACAGAGAGCCTTCAGCATGGTAGGAATCTGTTCACTTGTAGAGCTTTCTACAAAAGAATTGTTCTCTGTGGCAGGGCAAGCACTTTGGGTTTCAGAAACTGCACCAAATCCATGCTGTGTCTACACACAGACCCTGGGTTAAACTGCATCACACAAACTGGGTGTTTCTTGGTGTGAAAGGGTGGTGGCTTCCAGGAACAGTTCTTTGTTGCTCCAAAAACTGTGGACATTCTCTAAATATTCCATTTCTTTTCAGGAATTGCAGGCATGTTGCTAAGCATAACTCAATTTTTCTAAAAGTTTAGAGTCCATGGCTTGTCAGCAGAACAAATACACATGGCTCCAGTGGACCCTGCCTGTGAAGTCAGTAGCAGGGTAATCCTGTAGGATGTTGGCTCTCTGCTCCAGTGACAAAGCACTTCGTAATAGTCTTCTACAGAGGTGTTTTTTACAATCCAATGAGCTAACAAATTCTAACCCACTGAGCTTAAAACAAGATGAAATAAAAATAAAACATAAAATGTTCTGTTTTGCAGAACTGGGCATGGAAATTTCTTATGTTTTTTTTTTTTTTCTTTCTTTCTTTCAAGCATTGAAAATGTTCCAATGTTCCTTTTTATGTGGTTGGGTAAAAACAATTCATAAAAGGAATATTCATTAGTAGCTGTATGTCATTAAAAGGCTGTCCAAGTTATTTTTTCCTCTTATGGTCTGCGAAGATTCTATTTAATTTAAAACCTTCAGCAGGATAAATTAACGTTCGGTTCATCCCTTGCGCTGTCTTCCCTTGTTTATTAATTAGCATAATCTTCTAACATTTAGAAAGATAAAGCGTGCTGAACTCTGGGGAGATACATTTAGAAAAGGAATGTAAAAGCTGGTACAAGTCCTACCTCCTCACCAGCCTTCTCTCTTTATTAATTTTAATCAAGGAAGGTTGGGCTATAAACACTTCACCGTTTTATATTTGCATGTAATGTTTCCTCATTAGCAGCAAGAGAGAGACAGAGAATATAGATGATTAATCTGCCTGTCTTAAAGGGCAGCGTTTTGGAGGAACATGGCAAGTGATACATTTGAAGATGCATCAAGGCAAAATCATTTAACATTGGGATCGCCACCACCAAGAGAAAACATTGTTTCACATAACAGAGACACGTGACTTCCGCCACCCACCTGGGTCTCAGACCCCAATATGCTCCATAACAGGCAGAAGACAACATTCACTTTGTCCTGTAGTAAATGTTTCTGTCAGGGGCATACAAGCATTAATTAAATATTTACATAATGCATATTTTATTAAAATTGTTAGTCTTCCTAAAGCAACAATAAAAAAAGGAGTCTCATCCGGGAAAGGGTTTCCTGAGTTACAAATTTCTCTAAAAATCTAACAAGGTGAAGGCAAAGCATATGTGGGTTTTATTTGTGCCTCTGCTTGTCTAGCTTTGGATGATTATTAAGCAAGCAGTTATTCCTAAGAAGTGTTCTATATTCATAGAAAACCAGAGGAGTTCTTAAAAAACATTTTTTTTCAATTGAAAGCGTTTGCTAGGCAGATTATAACTTCTCCAGACAATCATTTCTAAGAATTCCATCAAATTTAGTAACTACAATCTATTTGCTGATGATTATGGGTTGACAGGTTTTCAAGCTTTTTCTATGATGATATAAAGATTTGCAATTAAAATTTTTCGTATGAACACATAAAAACTTGTATAAGAAAACTTCTCACTGAAAGAACATAGGTTAGAAAAAGACAGAAAATGTTGTCTAAATGATGTTCTAAAGGAGTCAAGAATAGGTTTAGATTGAATATTGTGCCTGTCATTAAAATCTGCATGAAAATGACCTGATGTCAACCTGATGAAAGAAAGAGAAATGATACCTACATAACAAAATATGTAACACTGATTCTCTGCCTGCATTTGATTTTTAGCTCCGTGATCTCATGGACTCATGCAGAAAAAACAATATGAATTATTTCTGATCATATCCGGTGAATCTAGGTGGCACGCCATGTTACTTTAGACAGTGGCAGATTTCTTGGTGTCCAGATGTCTCTGGACAGTCCTGGTATTGTCGCCCTCCCCTAACCTTCCTAACCTGGTACACATCTCATTCCCATTATTCCATTCTTCTGCTTTCCTTTGCCATTGCATCATATGTTGTTGTCCATCTTAGGTGCAATGAGGCTTATCCTACATGCAAAATCTCTAAAGATCAAGCTGACAAGCATACTTGTGCTTAAAAATGAAAATTACTCAAATGGCTCTGTGTGCACAAATACATCTTTGATATATTCGAGAATTCCCATTCATTTCTCCACTTAGGCCATTATATTACCATGTTTTAAAATTTAAAAGCCTGTCTCTTCCTATTAAAGCATTAGTTCCAGACGTATTTAGTGAAATATAGAGGTATAAATCTTTATAAAATCTTGGCTATGTGCCTTCTTAGTCCTCTAAAAATTCAAATACCTAGTAGATTTTGAAAATGAACAAAGAAATTAAAAGAGCACTGTGCTAACATGGCTCAAGCTGTCGTGGCTATGCAGTGATAGATAACTTTCATCTGCCTTCAGATTGGAATATTTGTTGATACTTTGGCTTCAGCCCAAGGCAAAAGTGGAATTTACGTGAAAATAAGTGATCAATGACATGGATAATTAAATGGAACACATATGAGAGAGGACTAACAGCTCCAACAAGAATTAAAGAAATTTAACTAGAAATTAATTATCTAATCAAAATAATGCATAATCCAATATACAAATTATTGTTAGATATTTTATTTGGTTTGGAAGAGTGGAGTAAGAGAAATGAGGGAAATATATGGAATAGGAGAATTAAATACAAGGTCAAGTAATAGAGTAAAAATCAGAGGGATGGGTTTAAGTATAAGTGAAACAGGAAATCAATTCAGATTTAGTCTGAGAGTCACTTAGAGTCACTGCCACCATAAATGGCACAGAGATATTTGCCAGGCAGCTTGAGCAGAGTCCAGGAAGCTGAAGCAAAAGGATTGGAAGTTTGAGCTCAGCCTGGGCAGCTTTGTGACTGATCACTGAGTTTGAAAACCTGCCTCAAAATAAAATAATAAAATATGAATCAGGGATTTGGCTCAACACTAAGGTCCTAGCTTCAGTTACCAGCACCAGAAAAAAATGCAAACAAGAAATCATGTCTCCTGACATTGCCAAATCTCACATGCATGGCAGGCTTAGAGGATTGAGCACAGGGCAGAGCAGGCAAGGTGCTGCCCAGGGGTTCAGCCAGGGGACCAGCCAGGGCTTCATTCTGTGTTCATGGACAAGATGTTGGATTTTGGAGGGGACTCCTCTCCCTGACAAACTCTTCAGCTAAGTTTTCAAGGCAAGTCTGAGCCCTTCCTCCTGCACACCTCCAGTCGGACATGCTGAAAGCCTTGAAGACTGTGGACTTGCTTACACATGTCCGGGCTGACTACTAGGGTGTTAAATTCAGGAAATGCCCCATGGCCATTTTGTTATTCAGTCTATCTACGTCCTTCATCAGTATTTGCTAAATAACTGTCAGCCTGAATCAAAGAAAATATCTAATTGCCTTTTCAAAAAGATGATCAGCAACCATCAGGTAAGAGAACCAGCAAGTGTTTTCTGAGTAGCCTAGAATTATGACTTGTCTGTCATTAATTTTGGTAAATCACTCCATTAGCTCTTATCTTTTGAAATTTCCCCAAGGTTCTTGGCTTTTTTTTTTAATTTTCTGTTCTTTCTCCTCTTTTCCTCTCACTGTGTGAAATCTAAGTTACAAGCAGGCTTACTGATTCTTTTCTCATCTTGTCTTGTATATGAATTAGCCCATCAAAGCAACAGGTTTTTGTAGTTAAAAAAATAATTTCTAGCATTTCTTTGATTCTTCACAGAAGCTGTATCTTTCCACTAACAGTACCCATCTGCTATTACAGATCATGTACTCATAAGGTCTTTAACATAAGGATTATTTAAAAATCTATTCTTTGATGACTGCTTCATGTACAATTTGGTTCACTGTCTTTTACTATCACAGTGCGTGTTCTTTTTGTCTTTTGAATGTCTTCTAAATTTCTATCATGAGTTAAGCATCTTGCATCATGCAATAACAGCTGAGTTAACTAGGGATTCTATTAGAGAAGCTATGTTAACCTGGTTAGATACTGGATTTGCCTTTATTTAACATTATTTGCAGCTAATGGCTATCACTGCTAGGGACTGCAGATCCCTTTGGCATCTTTATTTTCTTTTCTCTTGATTTTCAGGTTCTCTAAGTATCCCTCCAGAGAAGGAAGCCGTTTTACAGCTGTTTCAGATGTAATTCATTGCTATTATACTGAATTTCTGCTGGTGTCCTGGTAAGAATTCCGGAATAGGGGAGCTTTTATTATAATTTTCCAAATGAGCCTCTGTGTTGTAATGAGACTATCTGAGGACTGTGTCTTTCACAACTATTTCTGCAGGGGTGTAGTTCATCATCTCTGTGTTCCTGTTTCCTTCCATGGCTGTACCTTTGCATCAAAATATGTTTGATATCCTGAGCTCTGTTGCTTTCATCTTCTCTTAGATGAGACAGAAAATCCAGAGCAAGCAGAAGAGAGAAAGAAAGGAAAATACCTTTTTCTAGCTGAGATAAAGTAGATTTACAAAGTCTCTCTTCTGGAGAATAGATGGTTAGGAGAGCTTCTGGGAAAATTCATAAGAATTATTCTACCTTTCCTCCAGCAAGATCCACAATGTAAACTTTGGAATCGTAACATTAATAACTTGATGAGTGTCTTAGTTACTTCTTTATTATTGGGACATTATATCTGACATTCACAAGTTAAAGAAGGAAAGGTTTGGTTTAGCTCAGTTTATAGAGGTTTCAGACCACGCTTATCTAGTTTCAAAATAGACTAGCATGGGTAGAGGACAAATTGTCCATGGCAAGACAACCAGGAAGCAGTAAGTAATGAGCCTCTCTTTCCCTTTTATTCCATCCAGGCTACAAGCCTATTGGCTGGTGCTACCCACACCCAGTGCCTTCTTATTGTCCACACCCAGAACTATGCTATACAAATCAGTGAACTCATTTAGCTTTCATATCATGCATCCGTAATTCATATTTATGCACTCTAGATCCAGCAGCTTCCAAAGAGTTTCATGCATGAACATATGACACTTCAGGGGTCATCTAACTTTAACATGTAATGATGAGTTTTTGGTGATACAACCCATGGAAGTGTGAGGAACATTTACAGCCTCTAGGAGAAATTAGGAAATTAGAATTAGGAATGTCTAATTTTCATAGAGAAATTTAGTCCCCATATAGCCTCCAGCAATTTATAAAAGTAACATTTAAGTGTTCTGACCAATTAACAGCTTCAGTGGAGTACACTGTGGGGAAGCAGATCTGGGCTGGGGATCTGGACCAGCACCGAGAAAATGGAGGTTCTGATTTGCTCTGTTTCCTATTTCTCCTGGGCCTCAGAAAAGCCACAAGCTTTGTTGTTGTTATTGTTGCTTGTCCAGTGTTTTTGTTGTCGTAACGATTAAAATTATGTCTTCCAACCACAGTCCAGGGTTGAAACTGGGACCTACAAACAGTTTTGAATGTTGATTTTTCTAGGTTTTTCCTTTGAAATTCTTTTAATAGGAATGTTTCTATCTTCTTCTGTCATATTTCAAGAAACAATGCAAAAATATGTCATAAAGTAAACAAAAATTACACTTGGAGTTAAACATAATTCACTGCTACCTACATTATTGTTTTTGTCCTCATTATTTTAAGAACATGCTACTTTGCTCCTCAATTGAGATATTGTAGATAAAACATCTCCTTTTTTCATTAATTTAATGCAAAATAATAGTTTTTCAATACCACCTTTCATACAGAACATGTGTGTTAGTGTGTATGTGTGTGCCTCTCTACAGGTGAGTACTTTGTTTACAATTTTGTTTTATTTTATTGGGAATTGAACCTGGGGCCTTTGCACAGATACTCATCCACAATCTTTTCTGTATTTTAATTGAGAGGCAGTGTCTTCCTATGTCCTTAAATTAGCCAAGGTTGGTTCAATCATTTTATCCTTTGCCTTCAGCCTCCCTGAATGCTGTGGGTACTGGTGCTCGCCACCCTGTGACCTTTTCATAAAAACAGTGTGCTGTCCTTTCTTCTCCTAATCTACATGTCCAGTAGTAAGCTGAGTACCTTATGAGGCTCAGGAAATTACTCAGAGTAGTAAATGAATGAAGAAATATAAATAACATTGTATCTTTTTCAGTATCAAATCATACAAAGTCAGTTTCGAAAATATGAGAATTACTGTGTTAAATTTTCACTTATTGATTTATCAATTCACATAGAAATACTCTCCTTTGGGTGATTCCACCTGCCCTATTTCTTTTTTTTCATTTTCTTGGCCAGTCTTCTTTTTAAAACTTACCTCACTGTACCAATTTTTATGGTGTAAAGAGACATTAAGAAGTCTGGATCCAGGTCTCTTTAGCTTGCAGTGGTACTCTATGGATGAATATCCAATTAGTGATTACCCCTTAAAAATAGTTTTCCAGACAACATATCCATCCACAAATGAATGGGTAAAGAAAATATAATATTTATATGCAGCAGAGTATTATTCGGCCACAAAGAAGTATGACCTTGAGTCATTTGTAGGAAAGTGAATGCACTCTGAGACAATTTTAATGAAATATATCAAACATGCTGAAATACAACATGGTTTCTCTTGTATGATAAACATAGCTTATGAATCCAATAATGCCATGCTTCACAAACGATTTTGCTTGCACACAAAAGTGGTCAGCAAAATTTTGCTTCTGTTCCCAAACTCCACAGTGTCATCTTCCCCACACAAACACAAACGAAGCGTTCTTCTCCCAAATCAAGAAGCAACTAAACTTATAAACCAAAGTAGCACTGTTATGAGCAAAATAGAAGAAAACAGAAAGTAGGGAGAAAGATTTTCTCAAATGTGAGAGGGACCAAGAGACGAAGGGAGGAAGGACAGAAGCAGGAGGAAAGGGAATTAAAGAAGGAATGAAGGTAGGTAATAAAGGAGGTAAATGTCAGGTACTACAAACACAGACTGACAAAAAGAGAACGGAAACAGATCTACTGGCAGCAGGTTGTTCGCTTCTGAATATCAACACAAGCCCTTTGCTTTTGTGTCACTTGAAACACTCAGGTTGCTGTTCTTGAAAAAGTACGAATAATCATAGAAGTGTCAGGGGAAAATAAAATAATGAGCCCACTAGATGGTACTTGTGTAAGAGAGGTAATAAAATTGTAGGAATTAGAAGTCTGAGAAGGGTAGATAGAGCAGTTATCTCCCTTTGCAATGCACTCTTCAGCCTTAGGATTTATAACTACCTGTGATGATGAGAATATTTTTTGAGGAAAGCTTATAAAACTAATTGTCAGTATTTGCCAAAATAATGCTTGTGTTTTAGAAAGTATCCTTGAGAAAAGATGCTCACATTTTCAAAATCTTGTAATACCAAAAAAGCAATTAAGAATTAATCCATATTTATGACTAATTGAAGCTTTAGTAAGGCCTATTTAAAAATATATATACATGTGTGTATATATAGAATTTGTCTTTACAATGGGCAGTTAAAGTTACTATGTAAAAGCTAACTAACTAATATATATATATATATGTATGTATATATATATATCTCTGAAAAGACTTCCCTTGTCTTAAGTTTCTTTAGCTTTAAATATGCAGGAATTGTAAGTTAGTGCTTTAAAGACGCAATTTCTATTATCCAAGTCAAATGAAACAAAAACAAATTCAGTGAGAACCAGAAATATCTTTCTGGCTCTTAATGAATTATAATCACGAATTAAAATCACTGTGGAAGGATGTTCCAAACATCAATGAACAATGAAATTATTTTTTCCACCTTCATTATTTCGTGCTACAGGATCCAATATATTTGTATCTGAATAAACAAATAATGGCACAATTTTAAAAGCATAAAATTTAAAAGTCATGAATATTTCTGGCAGTAAATCCAGACGTTACCTCTACCACACGCATTCTTACTGCATTTTAATTAGCAAAAAAAGGTTACAAGTGAGGCCGTACATCTTATTAATTCTGCAAAGAAATGAAGTGCTCCTTTTTGATATCTCTCACAAGGAAGATTTAGAAATGTCAGAGACTGAGTTATAGGAAAAAGACCATTTCATGGCCTAGTAATTCAGGCAATACAAGCCAAGCAATAAGAAAGGGAGAGAGATAATTGAAGTAGGTAGGGGAGAAGAAAGATTGCAGGATAAACATTATGTATAGAGCTATCCTCCCCAGGTAATGAGGTGATAGATCTAATCTTTCGTAAAATGTAATATACAAATAGCCCTGTTTTCCAGAAACAGACAATCCTTGCAGCGATAAAAAACAAGTAATCAAACATTTATTATTCTCTAGCTCAAGCAATAGCAGAAAATCATGAGTGAAAGAAAGAAGCTCTTTTGCATTGTAGGGAAACTGTTTATTATAAGTTTAGTATAACCGCAAGTCAGTTTCCAATTACCCAGGTGAATAGAAGAGAGTGCGTGATTCGAGCTGTTGGCAATGGCGAGTATAAGCATCGCGTGTCACTTGGTAATGGGCGTGCATACAAAGAGCCCTGAGGGCGATAAGCAGCCAGCAGGCACTGAAAAATTCTGTCATGAAAATCCACAGCACGGGGTCACTGTGTGGATAGCTGAAAAAAAATTTGATAGCATTGTGTGCTAAACTGGTGGATGGAAGATTAGGGATTTTAAGGTCAGGTAAGCAAAGAGTTTTAGTCTTACCAATCAGTGGTTCCACACCTATCTTACACATTAGCAGGCAATGGATTACCAGGATGCACTGAAGTACTTCGTGGGAAAGCATTTGGAACCTATTTAAATGATAGGTGTCAAAATTATACCAGGAGAGGAGATGTCTCAGTGGCCCAGACAGTAGGCACTAAAGTAGGTTTGCGGAAAAAAAAAAAAAAAAATGAAGAATTAAGGAATTTTCTTGCTGGAATTAGGGGAAAAACAGGTTTTTGATGATGCCTCCATTAAGGAGAATTTTCTATCATGAAGGATTATTTTTTAAAGAAACATAATTAGTCTAACTCTGTACAAGTCCATCTGAGACTGTTTTAGGTGAGTTGAGTCCTAGTATTGTGTGATGCTTGATGATTTGAATGTTTTTCTGTATCAGTGACTCAATTGAAAAGATTCCCAGCTGGTGGAACCTAATTTTATTTATGAACAATATTATGTATTTACATCGTTACAATTTTCCTTTACAACTCAGATAATCTGCTGTGTGTATGTGTGTGTGTGAGTGTGTGTGTGTGTGTGTGTGTGTGTGTGTGTGTGCGTGTGTTTATTCACATTATTGGGCTCAAGGGTCAGATGAAGAAAATGAAACCAAGAAAGTTTAAAAAGTTTTTTCAAACAGAACTAAATGTGAAGACCAAATGAAATTTATATTCTGCACTGTCTGACTCTGTACCTGGCTTTTTTTCTTCACAATGCACAGCTTCTGTATCATTGAACCCCTATTTTTAAATGTAACCTAAGAACAAGATATAAGTATAATACTTGTATATTACAGAAATACATTCAACTGGATAATCAGCTTTGGTAGACAGAATTCTATAGGATTATATTTTTCTTATTCATCCTTCATAAATTCCAGACTTCACTTTTCTAAGGATGTCCATCTCTTTGTTTATGAAATAAAATTGTAGTTAAGAATAAGATGGGATTGATTAAAAAAATAAATACACAAGCTTATTTCAATCTCAGCAGTCTGGGACCATGGGGATTTTATTGTTCTTACTTGTGAACTATCCAGGGTTCAAAATGTATTTGTGAATTAGTTTCAGGATAAATAGAAAGGAGAGGAAAATTCTTACAGCTTGAAATTGATAACTATTCTTTTAGAAATAAGATGCACATACACATAGATTGTGCCTACTCATTCCCTTCATCTTCTAACATTTTATAGCAACCCCTGTATCTGAATATTTGTGCAGTACGTTTTTATTGAATAATTAAATGAGAAAATGTGGAATAAACATCTCAGAAACACAGCGGAGGTCAGATACAGAATAAAGTCATTCATGTCACCAGCTGTGTTCCACTTAATTCATTGTGGTGATATCTATCAAAATGAACAGTGCTAATCAAATGAAAATAAAAACTGATACAAAATATATTCAAAATCGACATAATCAGTATAGTATGTAATGCAAACTCAGAGTATCTGTGTTTTCCATATTTATTTATTTTTGTAATTTTTTCATTGTCTCAGGCCGCACTTCCACATGATTAAAATAGATCTCTTACCATAGCAAATGAGTATGACCATGTAAACATGCTGGAAGTCAATCACTGAAACCACTTGACAGAGAGTAGTTCATGGTGCGAATCACACTAAATCACTGGGCAAGGGGCCTGTAGGAGGAACTGGGGCGACTGCCTAGAAAGCAGGCAATGATGATGGTGTTGGTGATGATGGTGAGTCTTTATATCACTTGATCTTTTCAAAGACTGCACTGGTTACACAACCTGATCATCTTAAACCTCCTAAGAACACTGCTAAACATGTAGCAATAGCATTTTTATTTGACAAATGAAACCACTGTATTAAGAATGCATGCATTATTTTTCCTATATTTTAAAGACTGCACCAGGAACAAGGTTTCATCAAACAAAGATCATGCACTCAGGGCTGGGGGTATAGTGACCATTCCAGCATCTCAGCAGGGAAGTGTTCACCTACTCAGGTCAACTGCTTTTCTATTTAAACTGTGCTCATTTAAGCTGGTTGGTTGGAAGCACAGATGTAAAGACTTTCACATTCCAAATGTCCCCTGCAGTGTACAGAGCTGGTCATTAGCACAGAGAGTATTTCAAGGGAAGTAGAACACTTTAAAATTCTGACATTAAAGTATGTGTCAACTCAAGTGTTGTGTATGTGATAGAAAAATAAATATCCTTGCTACCTTATTCATGGTAATATGAATACTTTAAACTCACTAGTACAGAAACATGTAAGATTCAAGCTCTATGGAACAGGATCAGGGAGAAATGTTTCATATAAATGATTTCATGTATTCATGCCAAAACATAGAATCAGCTTTATTTCTGATAAGGATATCTTTTAATGATTACCAAAGCTGTTCTCTTTGCTGTTGCAAAATTAAAACTCTGAAGATGAGGATTATATCACAGAAATCTAGGGAGAGTGCAGAGTATCCCTCTTTCCAGACAGGGCTCAGAAGCTCTTCCCTGTCACTGGTAACTAGTCACAGATAATTCTGCCTATTATGCAAGAAGTCAGAAGGATACTGGCAGAGTATAGAGTAATGGGATTTGTGTTCCCAGGTCACTTTTTATTTGTTGGATGCTTTACAGTTCTTCAGAAGCCAAACATAATAAAGTAGTATTGATAAAGAAATAAATCATGGCCAAAGATTATTTTCTTGTGTATCTGTTAAAAAGTGTGATGAAAAGATATTCACCATCACTTTTCTCAAGCAGTAATAAGCATTCATTTATATTTTTAAAAATCAAATCTTTGCTCTAAAAATGCTACTGAAAATTTGATCTTCTTTTCTTTAACATCATTCACATAAGACTAGCTGGCAGATTTCTTTCCAAATACACATAAGGATTCATAGGACTGTTATAGCCTCACCAGGCTGTGGTTTGCAGAGACTCGTTATAGTTTCTAAGATACTGGTGTGTTTAGTTGGGACCGTGAGCTTTGATCATTTACAAATCACATGAAGTTATTGGCTGCCAGATTGAAGACATAAGGGACCAAACTCCTCATGCAAATCACTCTTACCCATGAAATTCAGTTACTCCAAAATCTGTAAAGTACATGTCTGGATGCATATTGGTAGAATGACTTTTCTACTCACAAGTGCATGGTGCATGTAATACATCTGAGGAATATGAATTAAATAAGTAGACCAGCTGTCTCAGCCAGTGCTGTTATCCTCTGGGAATAAAAGTGTAAATTACTCAAAAATCAGTGAAATGAGTAAAAGAGTACCTTAATAGTGTTCTCTAAATGTGCTCCTCACACAAATTTTGAGGGAAGAGAGGCCTAACAATGGTCCCTTAGAGATGAGTAATAAAAGCCTGCCATAGTCAAGATTAGATTTTCAACAGTGAATCCTACAAGGTATGGGACAGGTGACTGTTAATCAAATGCTTTCATGGAAGAGCTAAGAAACCTTTGTTGCCAAATTCTCCAAGTGCCAAAAGCAAATGTAAAGTTACATTCACCTTTTCAAGTTGAAAAGCAAGTAGAGATAGGTTTAGGTCAGCACAGTTATCTCAAAGGAAGAGATGATGGAGACTTACAATTATCATCCAGGAAAATATTTGTCTCTCCTGCATACCTTTCAGCCTGTGCTTCCTAATATGTTTGGTTTGCACACAAACCCAGCTGTAGAGCACACCTTTATTAGTTTACATGGTGCTTAATTTTTCTCAATAAAATAATTACTTGGAGAGAAGATATTCAAATATAGCCATTTCTATGTTAATATTCATAATCTGATCGGCATAAAAGACTTCTGGTTTTACTTCTAGTGCACCAAAAAATACACGTCTTATCTCTTGGAAATGTTATAGAGCATTGATGTTGTAGCCAATATATGTGGCTTTAAATGCATGAAAGCATAAACAAAAATCATAAATTCTCACATGTGTGCTCATGCAATATATGACAAGATAGGGGCACATTTTTGCAAACATTTCTGTAAAATATGTTCAAATGGTTCTGGGTTACTGCTCTCTGAATATTTCAAGTAATGCATGATATAGCATTGAACATGAAAGATACTTCTTCATGTTTGAATTACTCTTTGAAGGGGATGTATAAATTTAAACTGCTTAATTATATTAAGTTTGGTTTTCCATTTAAAACAGAAATGAAAATGTTTGCTTTATGATGCTGATTTGAAAATGAATGAGATGTAAACAAAAGTTGAGCATAGCACCTGCAACTTAATAAATGCTTGGATGTTAGTAGTCTCATTCTCCTTTGTTTCTCAAGAGGTTAAACAAGTAGACATATTATAGTATCTGAATTAAAATATGAATTATTTTCAGTGCAACAATTTCATTAAGATGGAAGAGCATTACATCATACAGAAACAATATTCTGTAATAAAGTTAAACAGTGACTCTACAAAATGAAAAGGAAAGATCTTAAATCAATCATGAGTGATAGTTACTCAACAAGTAAATGTCCCTGGAAGATCGAGTTCAATTCTGCCTACTGCTCCAAGACAAGAAAGCTTAAAAACATGAATGTGTAGATGGCAAGAGGTCTGTCAGTCTAGTCAAGAAAACAAGAGCAGAAATAATTTGACACTTTCTCTCTGTAGAGCACAAATGAGCCTGAGATTGTCCCGTGTTTCACGTCTAGCACGTAGACGCAGAAAAAGTAGACCTATGACTCAGAACAAGATAAAACTGAACACTGAAACTAAAACAAAATTAGTAAAAGGACATCAGAAACTTTTAAATGACTGATCTGCAGTAGAATGCAAATAGAAACCAGGCAAGCAACCCATCCCTGGAAACTGTAGTAGAGGCAGCATGAAAACCACTGTTTAAGGAAGTTCAGAGGAAAATCACAAATGTTTGGGTTGAATGCTGGATCTAGGGTCTCACTCCTCCCTTTTAACTTTATGATATCACAGTATTGCAAACAGCTGAAGCATCCAGATGAAATGTGAAAACAACACAGAAGACAGACTTTGGAAATGAAAGCCTCTCCATTCAAATCAATAACCTCGTGTGGGGAACCGCTCAGATTGCTTCAAAGCTCGGAGATGTCTAAGACACCTGAGGAAATGACTCTGCTTGTCTAGTACAGGTGCATGGGATACAGTTATGTAACCATGACTTAGCATAGATCAGCATGCATGGGCTGGTTAGGGCACCACATAAGAATGTAAACATGGGTTGACAACCTGCATAAGCATTATGCAATATAGATGCAGGTGATTCTTTCGCACTCTTGCACTCTCTGCTCTGTTCCATGTTGCTTGCTGTTATTGATAATGCCTTGTACATACATGTGCATTCTCAAACCTTGGGAACTCACCTGTGATAATTTCCCCTGGGCCCCGAGAGCAGGCCAACATTTTGACTTTTAGAAATATCCAGGGAGAATTGCTAAAATTAGTATAGAATGTATGACTGATCTATAATCATTCTGCAAGCAAAAGAATATATAATAACACTTGGTGCTAAGTGCTTTCATCACTTTTCTATCTAGAGACTGTGTGCATGGTACAACAGACTGTAGGAAATATTCTACTACAACAGACATCAGCCCATGTGCTGTCCAAACACATGTGCTTGTGTACCTGTGCAAGATAGAAATGCAGTATCTGGAATGGAGATTTAGACAAAGATGGACATGAAGGTCAGAAAAAGTGCTGGATAAGGAGAACTAAGTTTTGTACTCAATGTCTTCATTTTTGACAGGTACTCGGTAAAGTCGCTAAATTGCCAAGACTGGACTTGAACTTGTGATCCTCCTCCTCTCGCAGGTGATAAGTTGACCACCATATCAACTTCCATCTACTTTGATATCTGTTTCTTTCTCTTCTTTTTTTCAATATTGTCTATTTCTTACTTATTTCCGTTTAATTTTAAGATTTTTTCCAGGTAAACTGAAATTCACCCTTTTACTTATGCAGGTTTATGTTTTTGAAAAATTCAAGTAGTTGTACCATCAACAGTATAAAAAATGTAAGTGAAAATAAGTTTATTATTCCAATAAAATTCTACTATGTCCTTTAATCAAGTCACCCAACATTGTTTTCTGTGATCTTATTCAGTTGACACATTGATTATCCTAGCTATGTTACAGAGTCCTGGGATGATTTTAGGCAAATAAAAGCAATTCATTCTATGGTACGATATATTTTTCTTTTTATTTTCTTTTCTTTTCTTTTTTTTTTTTTTTGCCTTTTTGAGACAGTTTCACTATGAAGTTCAGGCTGGCCTTGAACTCACTTTGCAGCACAGGCTGACCAGAAACTCAGAGCAACTCTCTTGCCTCAGCCTTTCAAGTGCTGGAACTGCAGGTGAGTGCCACCATGCCTGGCCTGTGTTATAATATCTTATGAAGTATTTATTCACTTACTTATTAAGCCTTGTATCTCTGATATGCCTCTTTCTTTTGCAATCACTGTTGGTAAATATTTATCAAGTCTTCTTTGAATTTATTAGTTTTATTAATCTACCCAGGATTAATTAATATTGCATTGATTATTTTATGTTTTCACTTATTTATACTTTTATGTCTTTGCATTTGTTTCCTTTGGATTTAATTTGCTCTGTGTATGGCATATCACCTTGAACACATTCAATATTGTCTGGATTTAATTTGCTTTTTTTTCCCTTTTCTGTCTCTTCCAATGTCAAACCTTTTAGTTTCTTTCTTCTTACAAAAAATATACTTTGTTTAACTTTAATGATTATAGACTTATTTAATCAACTGAATCTTGGTGAATATTTTATATTCAATTGAAAATTTTTTAATGTTTTCTGGATAAAATGTCCTATACCTTCTGTAAAGTAATGTTGGTGGTTAGTTTCTAAAGTCCTTGCTGCTTTATGTTTTCATTGATTTATCTGACTATGTGTTCTATCAAAGTCAAAAAAAAAAAAAAGAGTGATAACAGCTCCAAAACTGTTATGGTTAGACTTTTCTATTGGTCTTTTATTTGACATTACCGTTTTTTTTTTGTCATGAATTTCGAAGTTCTTCTATTTTATACATAGAGTGTATTTTGTATGTTTTGTCTAATCTTTCTTTTTAGCTCTTGTATTATTTGGGATTGAATGCACGGATTTTGTACTAAGCTACATGCCCCCTCTTTGTTCTTTCAAATTTTTATTTTGAGAGCATTTCTCTAAGACACTAACTTGCTCAGGCAAGGTTCAAACTTGTGATCCTCCTGCCTCAGCCTCCCGGACTGCTGGGTTCTGCTCTTTTAATTTTATCAACTCTTAATACTTCCTTTAAATATAATATTGATAAAGTTAGATTTTTATCTACTGTCATTATTTGATTTATTTTCTCTTCTCTTTTTTTTATTCTTTACTTTTCTTGACTTTCTGCCTTGTGGGGAAATGTGATGTGTTTTTTTTTGTAAATTTATTCTATATCTATTCTTAGTAGGTATGTGTTTTAATATATTTGTGTAAACTTATTTTTAAAATGTTATCTAACTGTATTAGGTCTTCTAATAATAACATACCACACAGAGTATGTGAATTATATAGTCTAATCAATTGCATCTACGGTGCAATTCTTTTCATAACATTTTCCATATACCATGAAATGTGCATAATATATCATTACTCTTTTTGCCTTCACCAGCTCATTAGTTTTTAAAGCAGTTACAAATAATGTGGCTACCTCTTTAGCCTGCGTTTTCACCCAGCCACATTTTTTTACTTCTTTGAATATATCCAAATTCACATCTGAGGCATCAAATTGTTTCTGCCTGAAAATGTGAGCTTTCATTGGCCTTGTGACTATTAGCCATGGATTATCTCGCTTTTATTGGCTAAAAAATGTTTTCTTTATTCTGAAGGATTGTCAATCGATAGAGTGTTGGAAATGGCCAGCTGTTTTCTGTCAGCATTTATGAATATCCCACTGAGTATCTTGCCCTTCTTTGTGAGTGACGTTTTTCCTTCCACTTGTCTACGATTTTCAGAGTTTCCTTTTGAATAATTTCAATACGATGTTCCTATCTTTCTTGTATTGTTTATTAGTAAAGTTTCTCTGAGCTTCTTGAAAATCTCTCTTGTCTGTCTGACTGTTTTCTCCCTCTCCTTTCTTCTTTCCTCCACCATTCTGCTCCCATGGTTGTTAAAATTTAATAGACCCTATGCCTCTGTAGAATTTGTCACTCTTTTCTACTGTGTTTCCTTTGGCATGCTACGACCATAGGCTTTTGACAGGGTCAACAATAATTGTGACTCTGTAGATTCCCTGACTTTTTTGTTTCCTAGGATGACAATTACTCATTACTCATCTCTGTCCTCCTCACAAGCGGGACTTCCCTTCTCTTTTAGGCCCATGTTTTAGCTGAAGCCAGAGTAAAGCTCGTTTTCTTTATAAGGACTTATCCACTTTGATTATTTATTTTGTTTATTATCTTTTTCACCCCACTAGAATAAAAATGCCTTGAAGGCAGGGATTTGCATCACTTTTATTTATGACTATAGAATTTATAATGCCTAGAAAAGAGTCTACCACAAAATTGCTTCTCAATAAATGTTATTCCATGAATGAATATTTAATAACACATGGCTGAATGAGGCATTAAATGTGTTTTCACATTTGTTTTCCAGAAAAGGCTTAATATAAGCATTTCATTTTGAAGGAAGAAAATGCTTTCCCATGGCACTGACTAAACTGACCTGCATGGCATAGCTGTATTTGGCAACAAAATGTGACTTGGGCAGAATAAAAGTGCTCATATCAGGCAAACTGGGTTTCGGCCCTGATTTCTCTGCCCATTCCCTTTTGGAGTTTGAGCTCAGCACTTAACATTTCTCTTCACTATTCTTTTCCTGGCAGAAAACGACCTTCAAAATGTCAAATCAATGAGTGAATAAAATCATTGTTTCAGGAGTGGTCACGCAACAAAACGCTGAATACCTATTAGCTCTTATTATTCTTTATACTGTTAGTTTTATAATATCCTTCTTACTCTTTTGAGCTGGATTCTAGTTCCTAGGCCTCTGTTACTCATCATGCAGTTTAGAAACACGGGGCATTGGATGAGTGGGAGACTGAATCAGTGGATTGATGGAGATGTGGTTTTAGAAGGCTGCTGGACAGCCTGAGTCCTTTGCAGAGGCAATCACGTCCAAAATAGATTGGCCTTATTTTCTTGGAATAAATGTACATTAAAATTGGAGTATGATGCCTTTTTTAATTTCTGGAAAGAAATAGAAATGGTAACATTTGAAATCTTAAATAGAAATAACTGCAAAACAAACAAAAAAAAAAGCCATTAAGAGAACATTTTTAAAAACACTAAGCAAACAGTTTATGGGGGGAAATTAAGTTCTTATTTTTTCTTAAAAAATTGTTTGTTCTTTCTAAATTAATGAGTAAAACACAAAGAGCATTGAAGAAAATACAGAGGAATCGCTGCAGAGTAAGGCAAGGGACTATCTGGAAGGGCCATGAGGCTGAGCAGTTTTGGGCTTTATCATCTTCGTGTGGGTAGGAAGGTAAACAGAAGCAACGACGCCATGGAAACCGATATGGAGATTCCTCAAAACACTAAGAATAGAAACTCAAACTCTGCTTCATTCAAGCGTACTGTTTGGGGTATTTTTTCAACAGACTTACAAACACCATATTGTGGTGAAATGTGTTTACACATGATTATAACGGCACAACTCATGATAGCTGCGTCTTGAAGGTAGCTTGTACTCTCATCAACAGATGAATGGATAAAGAAAATGTGGCACAGTAAAAGAATGAAAGGAAAATGTGGCATAAATATGCAATTGTATACTGCTCCATTAAGAAAAAGGATTAATGTGCTATTTGTAGGGAAAAGAGAGGACTTTGAGACCACAGTGCTAAACCATGACATAAACCAGATGCAGAAGGTTAAATATTCCATGCTTTCTCTTATATGAGAAACCAGAAGTATAATGGAAAGAATAAAAAAAAAAGGAAGAAAAAAAACAGTGACGTAGGATTGTGGAACTCAGAAGGAAATCTGGGAAGGGTTTCTTGGGAGAAATAGAAGGGAGAGGGAGAAGAAAAAGGAATCACGAGGTAAGAGAAATATGCAGCAATTTCCCATAGATGACTGTTGTACGTGTTATGTGTCATAACATAGAGGATGGTTCCCAGCACTTGAGGAGGCTGAGGCAGGAGAATCACCATGAGTTTGAGGCCAGCCTGGGCTACCTAAATGAGTGCATTGCAAGTGTGCACTACATAGCGAGACCCTGTCTCCAAACAAACAACAAACAAAACAAAATGAGAACATGCTCAGGGGGACCTCAGCTCACAAATTTAACTTATTGCATGATTTGGGGGCAAGTTGGTGGAGGTCCTGAAAGATAGCTGCAGTAGTGTCCAATAAAAAGAGACACAAATGTAAGAATAAAACAGAAAATACATCTAGATATTTAAATATTTCTCAGACAATAAGATGCAGAGTTGCCACTGTAGAGCTGCAAATACATCGTTCAGACTCTGAGGTGCTTTCTTTTCCTGTTACTTGGGGCTGCACACGGTTACAGGTACCCTGACAAAGAACCAGGGCTGATATGTACAAAATCATCAAATTTGTGGTGGAAATGGAGTCACTCATGCAATAGCAATTTGATAGACTTAAAAGAAAGCAACTTTCTGTTTATCTGCTAAGTGTTCTTGGTCGCTTAGCCTGGCTGCTTATATGTATTAATTTATCCATTTTGAAGAAATGATAGAATTTTCTTTGTCATTATTTTTAAAATGGCAAACTGCAAATTACTTTTCTTTCAATGCAAGCTTCAGAGTGGTGATGAGACATTTTGAATAAAAGTATCTTGGTGAGAACCATGTACTTCTTTTTTCTTATTACAAACAGAATTCCCCAGTGATTTCCTTTGTATTTTCACCAAAAACACCCTGACGTAAAGAGTGGGGTCACATTTATTTCAGAGTCCATTACACAAAGAAACTCAGCTGAAAATCAGTATTTTTGTTTTTTCCATTTTTATATGTATATGAGTGGGATTATTTTGAAGGATAGAAAGGCATCATAGCTGAAAATCAACTCAGATTTCACAAAGGAAAATTTATTTAATAGTTGCAAAATCTAACATAACTAAAAAATATTACACCAAGTCACATAAAGATTATGTTAGTTTTCTAGATTCATCATAGTGTTCTCACTGCCATTGTAGTATGTTTTCAACTGTAGCTCAACTCACTTCAATGTATCATTGATTATTAATGATGTAGAAATAAATACGGAATTTCACTTCATAGCTTAAATATGAATTAGTGATTTTGATAATTTAATGACTTTTCATTTACTTGTGATATATGATTTGGTTTTATTATAGAACTTACATTTTTTTCTAATCACATAAGGTCTATAAAATAATGAAAATTACGTAAATTTCTTAGAGAGGAGACCAAATAAGGACTGAGTGAGCCAATACTCAGAAGGAAACAATTGACGCTCAGATCCAGTAACAATGACCTTCAGGGACATCCAGTTTTGGTAAGCTATGTGTCTTTTCCTCAAGAATTTACAACCTAGTAGTTAAATGAACACAAAAACATGTGTAATGTTTTTCTATATTCAAAATAAGAGTACTACAAGGGTTTTATTTTACCTTTTTTTAGTAGTGAGTTTTTATGCTTTTGATCTAAATTCTGATCTTTGAGTGGATAAAAAGGCAAGCACTTTCTTCTTTAAAAATATTCCTGCTCCGACTATGTAGGGTATTCCACAACCTCAGTGATTAGTTACTTGGTGATAGTTGTACGTGAATGTATAAATCAGTGTCCCCATTAGATGACTGCATGTGGACGCATCTTGCCGGACCAGCTCTGGTCCTGAAGGCTGTTCATTCTACATGCTCCTGACTCCAGAGCACTCAGAGAGTGACTGGACTATTACTTGCATACTGTATGCACCCACAGCTTCCGAGAACATGCTTGCATTGTTGTCTGCATAATTTCATCCTCTTCATTTGTGTAGTACAGCACAATGCAATTGTGGGCTCCCAAAAGAAAGAAATGGAAAGATTTGGAGACTGTCTCATTTAAGGTATGGAAAAGCTTATGCTTTGGTCAGCTTTGCATTATACAGTAAAATAGCTCAGAAAGTCCACTTCATAAGAAAAGGTATATTTAATTTCCAGTTTTGGAGGGATCAAAAGAGAGAGAGACAAGGGGAGAGAGAGAGAGAGAGAGAGAGAGAGAGAGAGAGAGAGAGAGAGAGAGAGAGAGTCTGAAATGCCCTTTGAGGTTTGAAGAGGCACATTTGAAAGACCTGATATCCCATGAGACCCTAACTATCCATCTACCAGTACCATCATACCAGGACCAAGTCCTGACAGATCAACTTTAAGCGATGCTCAATCACAGTCTCCTGGGCTTGCTAACTTGCTGTTACTACCAGCTCCTTAAAGGAACTCCCCTGTATACAGAGGATGAGCTAAGAACTACATAAGCTTTTCCTATTGTCAATTCTCTAGACGAGGCACTCCAGTGATATCTGAAATATAGAAGCAATGTGCACCACTCTGCAGCACTTTGTAGAATGCCCAAGAACTACCGTCTTGGTGCTAAAGTAGTGGCCTCTTGGTTTTGTATTTATTACTTGAGCGCAAGGAAGAGATATGACTTTTTCTAACAAAAATATTATCAAACACCCCCTTCCCAAACCCAGGCAAAACACTGTTAACTATTTTGTTTGGGTTGCTTCTCTTTGCAAGATTTAGCATCTTTTTCCCAAAGTCAAAGTGAAGAAATTCAGATAATCAAATTATTTGACCTGGTTTTTGAACATACTATAGGATTAATTTAGAAAATATCATTTGTGACAAGCTAATCTGAAGGCATTTTGTAACATTTTGCACTATGCCAGGGGGAGAAACTAAACAGACAATTTTTAATACAATAAAATGCCTTTATGGGAAGCCAAAGTTGGAAATCACACACAGAAGGAAAGATTCTTAGAAGAAATGTTGCTTAAATTGACAATTGAAGTTGGAGTTAGTTTAAGGGATCTTCTTACATTCTTATGAAGTTTTATAATCCTCTTTATATACAATACTCAGATCAGTTAAAAAAGCCTTTAGAGACCTGTGAAATACTTTATCAATTCCCTGTCTGGTGCCACATTTGGCATTTTGATTGCTGTTAGATCTAATTTTCTTATCAGAACAATCCTATCCGTCAGTCAGTTATATTATCAAGATGCATAAAGTAGAAAACTACACTGTTTGTTCAGCTAGTCGTAGACATTGAAATGATTCCAGCTGTAGTTCATAGGTATGAACTAATTTCAACACTTTTTAAGAGCTCCAAAGTTTTGATTTGTGTTTATCTTTTCAATTTCTGTAAATATGATGACATTTATCACTTTAATATTCTGTAAGGTGTTAAAAAAAACAGCATGCAGTAGGTCTTGTGGGTTTGTTTTTTGTAAACAATGTATCTTTTTTTTAATTTTCCAGCCCTGTTAGTACATATTTTACCTTTATTGTAGGATAACCAAAAATGCAGAATGATAGAAGTCCAGAGAGAAATATTTAGAGTTTATGTTTGAACTTACTAAGGTAGTTCTTAAAATTAATGCACATTTAAGCAAAAGTAAATTTCTCAGCAACAAAATATTCAGTGTATTAAAGAATCTGATAATTCATTCTAGCAAGTTGCTAGAATACTGCCTCAGACTGAGTAGTGAGATATAAATGAACAAACCTTAGAAATACAGTACAGCTGTGAGACCTGAGATACACCACAGTATCACATCAGCAAGCCTTTGGCAAATATGATATGGCTTTGGCTGAAACTTTTCCATACTTTATAGCTTTTTGGAACAACAGTGGGCTTTGAATGATTGGAAAAGTTCCCTGGTACTCAGAAGAATACTGAATGCCTTCTTCACATTCTAGATAGAAAGGCAAGATAATAAGACAAAAGAAGCGTCAACCATACTATAGAGATGAAAGCCAACTGTGAAATCATCTGAGTTGACCTTTCTTTCCAGGAATGGAAATAGAAAAGAAAAGAAGACTGATCTCGTACCTAAGACCACAGAGTTTATTAAGTCCATTAATCAGAGGTCTCCTCTCAGCCTAGTGATTCCCTGCAGACAGCATATTAGCGAATGTGGTATGGTGTGATCCTGGACCAATTCCAGGAAGTATTTGAGGATTTTGTACACACAAAGTCAACTGGCTCCACCATGAGTACATTTTCAGCCCAGGAAACATAAAAAGAGAATCTTCTCAGTGGATGCGATGATCAATTTTCTTGTTATTTCAGTTGTTTGAGCAATATGATGATTTTGACAGAAGAAAATGTGAATGAGAAAGGTGCAAAGCCTCAGGGTTCAGAGAGGAAACAGTTGATGGAAAGCCAGAATCCCTCTTTCACATGCACTACAGGTAAATTAATAAAAAGATATTGACACTTTGCAGAGGGTGTTCCAGGAAATGAAAGCTTCATGTGAATTTGATTTAAGATCTCTTGATATTTAGAGGTGATAGAAGCAGTGAATGAATGAACAAATAACTAAATACACTGACTGGGAGGAACAGTTCTGAAGGACATACCTCTTGCACAAATAAAATTAAACACTTAGTATTGAGTTAAAATGAAAACTTGTCTTAATTCACTTATCTTAATTTGAGGTCCACACATGTCTAAAAAATTTGGAGGTTTTCAGTGAAGGTGATTACAGAAATGATTGATGGGATTGAAACAGAAAATAAATAGTTTCAGTGATTATTTGTTTTAAAATAAAAAGATTATTCTGATATATATTTAATGGGGTTTCAAATAGTGAAATTAGAAGAATAATTGATTTGATGGTGAAGAGCTAGTGAATTTATATGTAATTGTGCAGTTTGTTTATTAGTTGGCAGGTAATAGGTAGCAAGAATAAAAATATCTTAAAAGACAGAGAACAACATTTTGGAATTATTGGCATTCAATGAAGAGAAGGCGAATTCTCTTATGAAAAGATGTATACAACTGAAGCAGTGTGGGTAGAGAGATAGGACTTTTGTACCTGAATACAGAAGAGAATTCAAAGAAAAAAGAGAAACATAGAAGGAAAAATTGCATCTGTATTTTAAGAAACAGGAATGAATGCTTTTGCTAAGTATTGGATATTACAGTAAATCTGAAACTATGAAGACAGAAAGGTCTCTAGGATTAGTAATATCTGTTTTCCTTTATGAGTGTTTCTAGTGGATTGTTGGAACACGCTCTACTGCAAAGATGGAAAGCAAAACCACAAAACAAGAAAATCTACAAAGGGCTGAGATTTAAGGACACTTTGAAAGGCTTAAATCAAAACTCGTGATTTTGAGATTATGGGACAGTTTATACTTAGAATTTTAATTTAGCATAGTTTTCATTTTATATGGTTTTAAACCCTTGAATGTTTTTTAGGGTGAGAAAGAAGAGAGGAAGACACAGAAGTCAAGCCTGCCAGAGACAGTCAACCATTATTCGGAAAATAGATGGGAGAAGGGCTCATTGTGTAAAATCAGCCCTACAGCAAGGGCTCCCTTTCCCAAAGGACCTGCGGTTGCCATGATAAAAAGAAGAACTGCTCTGAGAATCAGCATGAAAGAAAATAGCATGATTGTAGCTCTCAATGTCCTAATCTCTGCAGGCAGAAAGTGAAAGACACCAGAAGTACTTAGTAGGAGAAGTAATGTTCTCATTCTGGATAAGAATAAAATATACCAGTGAATGGTAAAAGCAAGTGTACATTCATGCAGTAATAGTGAAGTTCTATTTGTATGCATGATATTAGACCACAGAGATATGGTTTCCTTTTTATTTTTGTTAGTGCATAGCTGTAAACATGATGGTTGCATTCCTTGTGTGGACGGAGTGTGTGGACAGAACACATTTTCATTCTCCTCTTTCTCCTGGTCACCTCCACCTCGTGCTCCCTGCCTATTTGAGAAAGATCTATCTTCCTACTTTCCTATTTTTCACATTTCATTTTTCTCCTTATTTCTAGTTTGTGTTTCTTACCTAAGAGAAGCCATGAAATACTTAACCACGTGTGTCTGATTTATTTCCCTTAACATTGTGATCTCAAGGCCCATTCATTTTGTATCAATGGCTCAAATGTATTCTTCTTTATGGCAGAGTAGTACTCCATGGTGTGTAAAGCTCACATTTTTCTTTATGCATGTATCTGTTGATGGGCATACAGGCTGCTCCCAAGATTTAGCTATGATAAGCTTTGCTGCTGTAAACATGAGGGTGCATGGTCAGTGTAATACGATGTCCATAACTCACAGGAAAGGTAGAATTTCTGGAGGTGGTGAAGTGCTCAACAAAGTCAATGTCACATGAAATCTATTGCTTTCCACCCAGTGAATGACAAGTTAGGCACTTATCATATCTTTAGCTGACGTGTTTTTTAAACTAAATGTAACTTTTATGAAGCATACATTAAAAGAATGATGGTGAAATTAAAGAGCTCAGAGTCAAAAAGGAGTTGGCTGAGTGGAATGGTCAGGTCAAGGCACATACTAGATATCAGGGCAATTTCTCTCCCTTGAGACAGAAGTATAGTCAGAGAAAGGAACGTTTAGGGTAATTAGGTTTTAAGTGTCTGTTTTATGCATTTCACAGGCAAGAGACCTTATGCAATGCATTTTTTAAATGTACATAAAACGAGCTGTTATCTGTGGGAGGTTATTCTGTATTATGAATGTTTCTAGCTAAGTTGTCCTGACCAAGAAACCATCATCTTTTCAATGAAGATTAGAATGAATATGTATAATTGAGATTTATATAAAAATGAATATGTATGAGATTATTTCAACATGAATGTACATGTATAGGAGATTTATAAATTTCATTCATGGGTAAATCTATCTTGTAGACCTCAGCTTTCCTATTGCTGGGACCAAATGTCTAAAGGAGGAGAGGTTAAGTTGACTTGTGGTTTCTGGTCCTTAGGTCCATGGTCAGCTGCTCCAAGGCAGGAGCATCATGATGCAGGAGCCCGGAGAGGAGCGATGCAGAAAAAAGAAGAAAGAGAAGAGGCAGAAGGAGGAGAAAGAAAATGAAAAAGAGAAAGAGAAGGAGAAAAAGAAAGAGGAAGAGAAGGAGGATGAGGACAAGGAGACTTCTTTTATTGTGTCCCATAGGTTCCAATGTGTCACAATGACATTATCATTTAACCATAGAAACTAATTTCTTCTTTACTTTTTGATCCATTGGCTGTTTAAGAGGGTACAATTTAATTTCCATGCACTTATGCAGATTTTGTGAATTTTTTGCCATTTATTCAATGTCATTGCACTATGAACTGAAAAGTATGTATGGGATATATTTTTAATTTCTTTGCATTTATGTGTTTTCTATGAGCTAGTCTGTGGTCTACTTTAGAAAAAGTCCTGTGTGCTGCTGAGAGTGTTTATTCTGCGATTGGATGGAACAGTCTGTAGATATCTAGTGAGTCCATTTGCTCAAAGAATGTTTCAGTGCTGATTTATGTATTTATTTATTTTTTTTGGTAACAGGGATTGAACTCATGCCAGGCAAGCACTTATACCACTGAGCTAAATCCCCAGCCCCCAAAATCGCACTGTTTTTTTTTTTTTTTTTTTTTTTTTTTTTTTTTTTGGTACTGGGGATCAAACACAACCTCACACTTGCCAAGCAGGTGCTTATGTCGCTGAGCTACATTCCTGGCTTTTAGACAAAGTCTTGCTATGTAGTTTAGCCTGGTCTTAAATTCACTTTGTACCCAACCTAGCCTCAAACTCATGGAAATCCTCTTGCTTCATCCTCCATAGTGCCCCATTATCTAATCATCTTCCAAACCTAGGAAGGGGGCATTCTAGATCTAAACCATAACATACTCTTATTAAAATTTCTTTAGATTTAAAATCAGTGAAAAAGCTCTTACTGTAATATCATTAACATATGAATTGGGAAAAAAAGATGAAATTTTTTCATAGTTTTCATAATTTTGTGTGCTATGAATTATCCATTCATACTGTAAATTTGAAACACTTACAGTAAATTAAATCAGCAGCTTATTCTCCCACCTCCAATCCAATACTTTTGAAAAGAGACAATTTATAAAGGTATGCATGCCCTAGGGAAAGTTCTGTTAGTATAACATACCCACTTACTCTTTCAATCAAAGAGCCTACTCTTGTTTGAATGATAATGGTTAAAATAATCACAAGATGAAAGAGACACTTTCTAATGAGAACATAGCTATTGATAATGTATGAAATAGTGTCTAATCTTTGACAGTCACAATGATTTGCAATTAACAATCTTTTAAACACATTTTGTTGGGCAGAGATGAAAGACAGATTCAATGTCTACTTTGTTCCTTTTTCTTCAACTTTCTGAGCCTTTTCCTTATCCTCAAATCACTGTATCTAGTCTTGCAGAATCAGCTCTGTTGCTGCTGTTTTAATCAGTTTCTCAACACTGATACACGATTCCTGACACCCTAAACATAAAGGGAGAGAGACTTATTTCGGTTCATGTTTGCAGTGGTTTTGGTGTTAATGCTTATACCTAGATGCCCCCCTAATGCCTCATGCAGTCACAGAGGGGAAGCTTCAAAAATGACTGGATTAGGGTGTGTGAGTGTCGGTTAAGGACGTGATGCTGCAATTAAGAGAGTGGATAATGGAAGCCCCACCCTGGGCGTGGGTGGTGCCAATTAGTAGATTTGCAGCCTGGCTGGTATACAAACAGGGGGAGGGAAGGGATGCTGCTACACGTTGCCTTCTGCCTGCCATGCCACACCATGCACTGTTTCATCTCTCCAGTGTCCCTCTGCCACGCCACCTGACCTAGAACCAGGCAACTGTGGACTGGGACCTCTACAAACTGTTAGCTGAAATAAGCCATTCCTCCTTTAAGTTCGGGTTCCCTGTTTTTATCTATTCAATGCAAAAGGATCCAAGACAGTCAGCTTCAAGGCACAGTGTCATAGCAGAGGGATGCAGGGTGGAAGAGGGGCTGACACCATAATAGGCAGAGAGCCAAGAGAGAAGGCAGAAACGAGAAGAACGTATTCTCTTCCTGATCATGTCCTCAGTGACCTTCCTCTTCAGACTGCCCCCTGCCTAACAGTAAGTCAGCTACAGCACCTCAGGAAACCCTGCCTAGGCATACATGAGGCTGTGAGGTGCTATCTAGATGTTAAGTCATAAAACCTTCCTGATGCTGCCCAAGCTGCTGGGCTCCCCCATGAGCCTTTGCTCTCTCCCTGACAGTGGGCTCTTTGTCTGACATCTGTATCAGCCAGTACCTATGCAGGGAAACATACAGGGTTCCTCTTCTTTCAACTGGGGAATTAAACGACCAGGAAAAGGTTACAATGTGTGGGAATTCAGAAAGAGCAAAAGAAAGATAAATTCTGTCTCTGATGGACAGCTGAGAACTCAGACTTGCTTATTGTGAATCAATGGCATGAGCATAGAACATATTATCTCGAAATGATTGCTCCAAGAAATTATGCTAAATTAAAGCAAAAATATCTAAATGGTTGTATAGGTATTCCTCAACTAATGACTCACCCACTTAACGAATTCAGAATTATGACCACCTGTCTGAACTCACAACATTTATTTTTGGTAGATTTCTACACATCTTGTTTGTAGAACCTTGATGTCTTTCTTTGGTACTGTACTCTTTGTACAGCACTGTAATTTTTGCTGATTGTACTGTACAGTACTGTGGTACTGTGTTCTGCTATACATTCATGCATGGAAGCGTTATGCAAATAAAAGCAAGATTATCCACATGGAGTTTTCTTTCCCTGTTTCTTTGTTTTGAATATTACAATGTACAATCTATATAATTCTTCTTTTAGCAACCAGTTCATGTAACAACTCACTAAATTGCCTAGGTTGGTCTCAGATTGGTGCTCATCCTACATCAGCCCCTGAGACTGCTGAGATTTTGGGCATGCAATGTCCTGGTGGGCTTCATTATTACTTAGGGGTTTAGCTTTTTGGCTCAAACTCACGTATACTAGACAAACCCTGTCCACTGACTAACACCTTAGCACTTCGTTTTACTTTATGTGGCCCTGGGGTTGAATCCAAGGCCTTCACTCTGAGCTCCATCCCAGGCCCTGTTTGATTTTATATTTTGAGAGGATTTTTCACTAAATCACTAAGTTGCTCAGAATGCACCTGAACTTAAAATTCTACCTTATCCTCCCAGAGAGCTTGCATCACAGGTGTACACCAGGACACATGGCTATCGCTGCATTTTTAAACACAGAATGTCTTCAGAAACACACTAGTCATCCAGTGCGCTTGAGTCTACCCCTTCTGAATTAGAGGTTTTGATGTATTTGGGCAGAGTATTTAAAATAGTTAAGCTTAAACAGGGAGCTGTGAGCTATAAGGAAGTTATTCTAAAACACAGAGTCCTTACAATTAAATAAATTAGTATTGCTCCATTCTTTAAACTCAAATCAGGGAATACAATTTCTAATCCACAGAATTACTTTAAATATTGAAGGAGACAATAAAGGCAAAGACAGTGGTACACAGTCTGCTCAGTCACCAAAGCTATTACTGTTATTACCATTTTTATTAAAATTCTCTATCTCCCTTTGCTCTCATTCTATCCTCAAAAACCCTCATTTTGGATGACTCATTTGCTCTCTGGATTTGTTGATTCTGAACAACTAAGTCATGTCTGTAAACCCTGTTGCACACAGATCTTTTTTGTAGTCAGTCTGACTTAGTTCACCATCAAGCTGTAACAAAGACTCCAAGCTTTTCTGCATAAACTGAGAAAACGTGCTTCTTGGTTGACACTGCTTGGCCCTCAGACCTGGGAGATGGTGCAGTGGCCTCACTAATTCACTCTGTGAACTGGAAAAACATACCTGAATTTGTCCTCCTCTCTGCCAATATCAGCAAGAATTTTGCTGACACCGTGTCAAAATACTGCTATTTTACCTCCAAACTTCAGCTATATCTAAAATGTTTTTTGACATAATTGTGATGTCCTTTGTTCTCATAGTTTGTTGGTATAGTGATTAACTTTGGCTTAAGATAAAAGAAATGGAGCCAGAAATTTTTATATAAACAGCAAGTAGATTTTAAATATTATACATAGATGAATTTTGAAAAAAAATTGTGATCAATAATTCCTTTAAAGTCTATACAGTAATTCAAGGCCTCCTATCAATATAAAAATGTGTAATAACATTTGCTTAACAACAAAATGTCGAGATGTGAAGAAATGCCTTATTAACTTAATGATATAAATTAATCAAAAGCAAAGGACAAGAACATTAAATAAAACTTAAGGGCATGTGACATCATAATTTTCTTTATAACTCATCATAGGCAGATTTTTGTGCTGGGAAAAATGGAAAAAATGGAAATTACAGAGCACGGTTGTTCAGTTTTCACCACCATTTATTGAAAACACATGATTCTTTGTGAAAGATTAATTGACTGCCTTCATGTAGGTTTGTTCATGGAAAACCTGTTCTGTTCCATTAGTCTCTTTTCTTGCCTGTGCCATCGTTCCACTCACCATTTCATAGTACAGAAATCAGTACTGCTTCATAGATTTGAAGTAAGGTAGTGTCAACTCTTACATTTTTCATTTTCCTTTATTTAATAGAACGCATGTGAAATACATGGCAATTACTTTCATCTTGGGGGCATTGGTACAAACACATATCACACCTTAATATTTTTAATTCAATTTTGTAATGACTATTTTAGGTATACTTTCCTCCCTAGACATTTTAAAATCAATTGACTGATATTAACAAAATAGTCAATAAGGAGTTAGACTTGGTAAATTATTATTTTCCAAATTATTTTCAAAGCAAAGTTTCAAGAAATGTATCCACTTAAATATATAAGTAGATACTTTGTATTCATTGGAAAATTGCATTTAAATGAAAAATATGCAGAACGTCTTTCCTGATGCATTATCAGCTTGTTAGGTAACAAGGAATTTTTCTGGGCTTTATGTATTGGTAGCCAGCCCTCTTGTAGTAATAATGCAAGCAACAAGGATGAATAGACGCTATTTTCAAACCCTTTCAAATATTCAGACCTCAATATTACAAAACAAGGAAAGGAAAACAAAAATAAAGTAATATTTGAAAAGGGAACTATAAACTCTTATTATTTTTTTTTTAATCGGTACCAGGGATCGAACTCACAACGGTGTGCTTGCAAGGCGCTTATGCCGCTGAGCTAAATCCCCAGCCCCAGGGGAATTATAAACTCTTAATAACTGATGTGAACAACTTTTAATGTGATCTTTAGGAGCAATTTGCAGTCTGAATTACACTTTTGAAGAAAATTTCTTGAAATGTGTGCAGCATTCACTTTTCTTATCATTTATAATCATTGTGCTTTTCTTCCAAGAACTTGAACTTTTGCTCTTGCTAACCTTAAGATATTCTTTCCAGAACACTGGAAAGAATAGTTGTGGCCCCTCTGCAGTGCGGTCCTGAAGGAGATCATTGCTATAGTGGAGGAAATTCTTGCTGTGGTGGAGCTGGTCAGGAGAGAGACCACAGGCAACTCTGCAAAGTCACAGTGCCTTTGTGTGCCGCGAAGCACCCCACCCAATTCAGGACTAACACGGCTTTAAAACACAGTTCTTTTTTCTACTTGAAAATGCATGTGATAATACTCTATGGCAGATAGGACTTATCATCCAGGAAAAGACAATGGAAGGAGACCTTCCACTCTGAGTGAAGGAGTACGAAGGCAAGGAAAAAGTTCCCAGGTTCAGCTCTCACTCACCTCAGTGGGCTTGACAGGCCACTTGGTTTCAGGGAATTTCAGTGTCTTCACCTGTAAAATGAGGCTATTGAAATTTCACTTACAGGATTTTAGAAATGATTAGAGGAAACCAAGTATAAAACCATCTAGAACATGTTTCTTGCACTGAAATTCTATATGAAGTGTTTAATAGCTCTGTATTCTGCACTTCGTTTGCTAAATGAGAAAACTTGCCCCATTCATCAGACAAGCCCTGCCAAAGGCTCATTTTTCATTCTCAGTATATTCTTTTTTTCTCAATATACTCTTTAACACACACCAAAACTCTTTTCCCCCAAATCTTTGTCCCTAACAAGATAGATTTTCATTTTCTGCCAATGCCCTCGGTTATTGCCATAAAGAGGTCATGCATGATCAGGGGGGGTAAAAGGCTTTCGAAGTGAAAGGCTGGGTGATCATAGGTCTCGAGAGTGTGCACAGCTAAAGGAGCCCTGAGCCATGGAAGAAATGCTGTGGGTTTCACCATGACAATTATGGCCATTCAATTTCTGTAAATCAAAGAATGATAGGAAACTTTTATTAGCAGAAGTTATGATTTTTATAGAATCTTGCCTGAGAAAAGTAGAACAGGATGACTGTAAAGCAGAACATTTTTCACTTTCCTATTACCCTCAAAATTAACAGACCAGAGAATTATATCATAGATGAAAATAACAGATAAAATATATACAGCGGTTAGGAGCGAAAAAGTATTCAATTCATTTTATTTCACAAATCATGGGGCTCTCCTTACCACTTGGTGTTAGAGAGCTTTCAGGGCTCTGGGTTTGATCCCTGGCACCACACACACACACACACACACACACACACACACACACACACACATCAATCCGTCAATCAGTCAGTCAATCAAGTGCTCACTTTGATAGTAAATATACTAAAACAGGAACAACCAACCAATCACCACTAAAATGAAAAAAACGCAAAGTATTTTCTAATTCATGGAGCATGAACAAAAAGATTGGTGTACACATATGCATAATCCTGAGACAAAGGTAAATCTAGAGTAGGTTCCTCTAAGTACTTACCTTTAAAATTCATCAACTCATCATTCAGAATTCCACTAGGACAGGAACAGCTTTTGATTTTGTCTGTTTTTCTTTTATCCTTAGTCCCAGCCTTCCTGCCCTGGGCTCCAGGAAGGATCTAGCACATACAGTTCGTGTGAGTGGCATCCCATGGCCTTAGCTAACGCTCATGGACAGATATTTATGTAGAGTATCCATTTCTCTAATGGAAATTGATGGGATGCCTGAGATGAGTTCATAGGTCATTTCAACTGAGTTCTGAGATTTCCTTCCCCTCTCAATTATTCTCTTCCTTATTTCATTGAACTCCATGTCTTTGAAAATTATTTTATGATATTGAATCTACATTCACCAAAATCAGTACTGCTGTCTAATTCAATCATCAGGAAGGTGAAGGTAGTCTTTCAGGGATCTTATCTGTGGTTTTTTTGACAAGTCGATGACTTGTCTCTCCCTCTCCCTCTATCTGTCTCTCTCTGTCTCTCTGTGTGTGTGTGTTCTTTGGCTCTTCTTTGTCTTTCAATTTATGTACCTCGTCCTCATGATTACTGTCTCTGGCCCAAAACTCCTAGTTTAGTGTTTCCAGTTACAGGCTCCTGAAGTCTGTGATCCCCTGAAATTAAGATGAATTTCTATCTTTATACAGATTATTTTAACTATAATTTAAAAATTATGTTACCATTAAGGTCTCAGCCCTTTAAGACTGTAAGCACATTGCTTGCTGCGCATATAAGAATATTATAGACCTGTTTAATTAAATGGAGTCAACTTAATATATTGTGAATCCAGGTTTTGTTGTTTCCCTTTTCTGTTAATGCGTGTCAGCCACAGAATACTTTCCACGCCAAGTTTCCCCAGTGTGCACTGGAGAAAACACTATCACAGGATATTGTGAATACCATCTTACATTCTGCGGTGTGTGCCACAGAGGAGGGCTGATGGATCACGCACACAGCTCAGGTCCACTGTCTCATGGCAGGACAGTGTTTCTTCACCATGCCTGGGTAGACAGAGGTACGTGATCCCTAAGGAGAGGGCACAGCCTTGTTGATCCTCCACGGAGCTTCCCTACCCATCTACTGTGTGAGCTGGGGCAGATGAGTGGCTTTCCTGTTGCCAGGGTGAGATTCCTCACCCTCACGCCTTGACCCAGTGAGGTTTATTTTGTCTCACAGTTTCAGGAATGAACCCTAAGGTAGGTAGGGAGAGCAGTGGAGCACAGATCCCTACAGAGAGGCTGCGGAGATTCACCCTCCATCAGCTCCCTGAGGGATTCTCCCGGCAGCTTCCCAGTCATTCCCACCTCCCCTGGGACCCAGCCCGCACCCCACCATCACCTGTGAACCTCAGTGCCTTAATCCACTGGGGAACAGCAACCTCAGGGTCCAGTTGGCTCTTTAGGAATCCCTTAACTTAGTCCAGAGGATGTGAAGATTAACAGGCACAGGACATAAATTCCAGTTAAACCGATAGTCCGTTGCTCAATCCAGGATAATACAACCCAACTCATCCTGGAAGTGGTGGACACCATGGATTCCATTGGACCAGTTAAGGGCCTCTTTTAAAAGAACCTTTTTCTATATGGTGATTTTTTAAACTCATGGTTTATTATTATGTTATCAACATAGTGTCACAACAGGTTTTTGTTTAATTTCACATTAATGAAGTATTTCATGTGTTAAAAAGTTATGGAAAAAAATAACATGAGATTCCTGTACTCAACACCTGTAGGGAGCCGAGTGACAGGCATTGCTGCCTAGATGTCTCTCTCTCTCTCTCCTATGGGCACTGCGTCTGCCTACATTAACCATAATCCTCTTCTGCTTACGTCACTTGTCCGGATGTGATGGTAACCCTGTTGTATTCATCTGTTTAACCTCTTCCTGTCCCAGCTCCCGCCCTTAGCCTATAAAAGGTGTGATTATTTTCTCAATAAACCGGAGGCTTGATTGGGTTAACATCAACTTGCCTTCGTCTCTTTTTGTCTCCCCCATGTCTTTTGTTTAATCCCCGTTTCTCCTCCAGGAGTTCCGAACTTGTTGATCTGCAGGCCGGATCAAACACCTAGCTCAAACTTAGCTATAAAACTTTTACACTATTCTAGCATTTTTTGTCTACTATGCTTTATTTTTCTTAGCTAATCATTATGGTAAAATTTAAGTATTCTTTTCATGTTTTCTTGTATCAGATATTATTTTTCCCATTCTGTTAAATAAAATACACTACATAGGATGAGAGGACAGTTCCCTGGATTACATGGATTTAGATTGTTTTTAGCTTTACTTATATCAGACAATAATTTCGCATGAGTTCTTCTAACTGTGAAGTTCTGATGAGGTGTATTATCAAGATTTAGTACTGCAGAGCCACAGGTCAAGTGTAATATAACCACAACAGTAGTTTCTAAAGTTATAACAATTCTTACTCTTCCTGGCAGTATATGAGAACTCCTATTTCCTTGCATCCTACCTAACTGGATATTGCCATACCCTGAAATACAAATATTATGAGCACTAAAACATACCTTGTTCTGCTCTTAATTTTGATTTACTTGATTATAAGATAGGGTGAGCATTGTATCATGTTATTTATTGACCGTTTGGAGTCCAATTTCTCTTAGGCAACAGATCATAAAATTTTCTCATTTATTTTATCACCCAAAAAATTAAGTGTAAAGAAAACTTCAGTTGGGTATTAATAATCCTTTTATGTGCTAGATGAGCCAAATGCAGAGGAAATAAGAAAATTGTGCTACAGTAGAGATGGAGTATTTTGGTTTGGTTTTGCTTTTCTCTTTCTTATGATTTTCTCTTTGGATTTTAGAAGTTTGACTTTTTTTAACTCAGAGAGGTTAAGGGAGAATTAATTATCATGTTCCTTCTCTGTCATGTGCTCTGTGGCACAGTGGGGCAGAGAAGTGTACTGAGCTCATCAGGATAGCTGAGCACGCTCTCTGTAGCTTTCCCAGTGTGGCTGTTTCTTGTCTAAGGTTCTTCAGGTTCAAAGTCTCTCTCCAGTTACCTTCCTTCAAAACGGCATCTGCACTCCTCTCACTGCCTCATCATACACCATGAATGGGTTTAGAAGATACAAAATTTGACGCAGCTCAGATTCTAACCCATAGCGTGAGCTCTGTTTCCTATAAGACATGCATATGGATATGCACAGTTTAATAAATACTTCTAAGTGTCACCATCTTTGATTACATTAAACTAAATTGACATTTATAATCACTTATTCTTTTGTCTTTGTTCTTCCTTTTAGTTGTCATTGTAAGTTGGTGATATATAATAGTCACATTCACTGGGGAATTGGTCAATATGTGTAGCCTATCTTGATTCTTTTCTCTCCCAAGCCCCCCCTCCTTAGGTCTCCACACCATCTCCACAAAGCCCACTTCCCTTTGCCTGACACCCCTTTGCCTTCTACTCTTCCAGTTTTATTTTGGGGTTCTCATTTGAAGAAATGATGTAATATTCATCTTTTGTCTGATGTATGTCACTCAGCATTGTGGCCTCACTATCCATCCATTTTCCTATATGTATCTTTCTTTGTGGCTGAGTGACATGTCATGGTGTATTATACCATATTTTTTTAATCTATTCATCTGTTGATGGACTTAATATTGACTATGAATGCTGGTTGAGCTTAATGTAATTGTAGATGGCAATATTTAGAAGTATTATTAAATGCTACATATGCATAGTCAAACACAAATGGTATTAAGTTTTTCAGTTTATGCCTTATTACAAGGATGAATGAGATATGCTTCTAAGAAAGATCTCTACATCTTGCAATTCAAATACATCTGATGTAATTTTCACAGGTAGAACTTGATTTCTGTTGCTGCTATGATTACTTAGTTTTTGAATGTATACCTTTGTTGGCAGGTCAATAATTTCTTTTGGTTTGGTTAAATTACAATTGATTCTCTATTTCCTATTGCCAACTTAAAATATTTAATAAGCTTTTATTTCTGTTATTTTTTTAAACTCAGGAATTCATGACATTGTTTAGCAATTCTTTTTTGATTATCTACTATTCATTGCTTTGTTCTGACATGGGAATAAAACAGTTACCAAGTAGCCATAATCCATGCCACATAAGAATTTATATTTTATTTATTCTAATGAACAAAATAGATGCTAACAAAGAAGTAAATAAAGACACCAAATAGATATAATATATATACATATATATATATATATATATGTGAGTATAATAAATAATAAATCAGGTGATGGATTTTAAATTGATGACAATTTCTCATTATTTTGGGAAAATTATTTCAGAATGTTTCTGGCAGTAATGAAACATCCTATTTTTCTTGTTTAAATAAAAACAAAATTCCACATTGTTCCCCACAAATATCAGGATTTTAAAGTGCTTCCTTTTTCTTATTTTTTTCTCAGTAGCCATGCTACATAATTTTTTAATCTATAATTAGAATTTACTTTGCAGTATCCTATCTAAAGATATCTCTATAACATATGTTGCAAATATTTATGTTTGCAAACTATGTATTCTCATATATTCACACAAAGCATGTACTTGTAAACATACTTTTATTAATCACAATTTTCTCCTTTTTGAATACTTCCTCACTTTAAAGATTAAAATGCACTTTTTTGTTAAAATCATCTATCAATTATGACCTTTAGATCAGATCTATGGAAGATAAGCCCTCAGATATTCACAGAGGTCCTTCTTTGCCTTTGAAAGATCCTGATTGCTTCACTGGGTGACATTTGCTGTCACAGTCATGTTCTTTTGATGTTATTCTCTCACCCGATAGCATCTGCTGTTGCAAAGGAAATTGCCCACCGTGAGTATAGCTCTGAGTTTTTAAGAACATGCTTCCCTTCTTTATTCCAGGGGGGCAATGGGGATTGAACCCAGGGCCCAGCCTCCATTCCCAGCCCTTCTTTTTTTAACTTGGAAGGAAGGACTCCTTACCTTCCCAAGCTGGGCTGGCACTTACATCTTCTTTCCTCAGCTTCTAAAGAGTGTGGACAAACAAACGTCACTCTGCTAGACTGCCTGTTCACTCTGGACTTTATAAAGCTCTCATTATCTGGAAGTTTTTATGGTTGGCTTCAGGGCTCTCCAGGGTGCGTGGCTTCTTGGCACTCATGCGGGACAGGGTCCTGTGGTGCATATCTTGAGTGGCAGCAGCCCTACGGGGGAGGCGAGGCAAAGACACAGGCACTCTGTCAGCGGGCAGGAGGTGTCTGTGTTGTTACCTTTTGTGAGAGGTCTGGAAACTTCTGGTTTCAGGGAATTCTTATATAAGAGCTGATAAAAAATGTAGTGAGTATTTAAAGTTAAAAAAAGTATTGCAGTAAAAGATATTTGCCCTGAGTCCACTCATAATCTTTGACCTCACTTTGAACACATTCATCCCATCATCCTGGCCACCTTCTGCAGCAGCTCTGGAGTTCCTTTTTGCATCCTTACGAAGTGTAAGTATAGTGACAGCATAGGAGGAAGGGCCATGGGGCAATTACAACATTAGTAACAATTACTGTAGGAGAGGGAACACCAAGGCCACTGAGTCTCTGATGGCGTCTGTCTTAGCTACTTTTTACTCATTGCTCAGACAAAATACCTGAAGCCCAAGTTGGGAAAGGAAAGATTTATTCCTTACAGTTTTTGGAGGTTTCAATCCACACTTGAGTTGGCTCCAAGGCAGGGGGGCATGGCTGGGCCGCAGTACATGGTGGCTGCAAACAGAAAGCAGGAACCAGCAAAAGAGCAAGACACACCTTCTTCCTGCCATTACATCACATCCTGGCTCCACCCCTTTGTGGGTGTAGCACTGACACCATCAATCCAAGCACTAGACAATGAAACATCACAAATGCACAATGCAAATGCATGAGTCCTGGGGAGCACAGACATAAACCATGACAGAGTCTGTCTCGGTTACTTTTCCTTTGCTGGGACCCAGCACCCAACACCCTTAACTTAAAGGAGAAGTTTGTTTTGATTCTTAGTTTCAATCCATGGCTGGCTGGCTTGCTCCAAAGCCAGAACAAGGTAGCAGAGGAAAGGGGTTCAAACTTAGTACAGAGGAAGGGGAGAGAGCAGGGACAGCAGAGGAGAATGCACCCTTCCAGGTCACACCCCACTGAGGGCCTCCAACCAGGCCCCACCTCCTACAGCACAGTCAGCCCTGACCTCCTCTGTGATGAAACCTCTGATGAGCACGATGCCCTGTGATCTATCACCTTCTGCGTACACAGGACTTCGGGAGGACATTTTAGATCTAAATCGTACCAGGATATAAATCTAAGTCAGTATTTGTGTTCTTTAGTAATGTGTTCTGTTTCACACTTGTATTAAACAAGTGAGGTACTCATAATACTGGAAAGTTTAGAGAATAGAAGCAAGTGATAGAATTATCGATTTATCTGCATGTATAAAGTGAGAAGAGGCTTTTTTCCATTTCTAGAAGAGATGGAGACACAACACATTTTCTTGCTTTGTTGAAGGAATTCTTATTATCTTTGAGGGGACTGGCTAAATTAATATAAAAATGAATCAGACAAAACACTCAACTGTAAGAAAGTGTGACAGAGATTGTTACATATATACATTGGAAGATGATGGGAAGCAACTGACATCTTAAACTATGCCAAATTTTAAAAAATAAACTACTTTGTAGGCATATATTAGGTTTGCAACTTTTGCAATCATATTCCTAAATGTCTGTCATAAAATTGAAATAAATTATCTATGCTTCTACTTAAATTGCTGTTAGGCTTTGAAAACCACTGAGGAAGTGCCATTATTTATAATCCTACAATGCAATTTCTAAGCTAAATTGAAGTGGAAAACATAAGTTTTCTTGCTGAAAAATACAAATTATGCTTAAAGAGTAAGAGTTTTAGCAACTTCGGTATGGATACATTTTACATTAATGAATCAACCTACTAATTTATCATGCTTGATATCAAAGTTACCCACAAAAACAATAGATAAATTTAGGTTTTGTGTTTAACTAGAACTGTGCCAGAAACCTGTTATAACAATATTTCTCCTGATGCATTTAATAATATTGAACAAAATAGGACTTTTTAAAAATAATATAAATTATCATTGTGTTCAAAAAGTGAAGGGTGATGAACCTATGTTTTTAGTTTTAAATTTATTTTTTCATATTACTTTGTGATATTCAGATATATAAAAGGAACCCATGAAGAGCATTGTTCAAGACTTTTGACAAATATATGAGATGTGATTAAAATACAATGTATTTTTAATATTTTAAAACTATGTTATAGTAAAAGACACATTGGCATGAATCCCTGTCAGGTCCTCCTCCTCATTTTAAGCACACTCATGACTTCATCCTCAAGACTTTCTGCAGCAGCTCGGGAAGCTTCTTTCCTGAGGGTCATTATAAGGCGTGATCAAAAATACAGTGAATACTGAAACTGAGTGTCCTCTAATGGGAAGGCAGTTCGTAAAGCCATGACACTGTGTTCTCATTCACCTCAGTCTGCAGGACACTGCATGACTTCCAGTTCTTCCCCAGAGCCAACATGGCCATGAAAGGGAGACGTTTTCAATTCATTCAGGACACTTGAGGCAGCCAGGACACCACCGCTAAAGAAAGAAGACTTCCAAGCGTTTACTAAAGGATACAATCTCATTCTTAGTTCTACTCACAGGAAAACACTTTTTTCTGTACACTTTACATGTAGAAAGTCCCCTTGAAAAGTGATACAGAGCCAGATGGGGTGGTGCATGCTTGTAATTCCAGCACACAGGAAGTCACACTGTTAGGCCCAGGCTGGGCAACTTAGTGATGTAGTGGGGTCTCCTCTCAACAAGCAAAAACAAAACAAAACAGAACAACCAATGATAATGAATTTCTCACCAAGATCAATAAGACTTTTTGGTTTTAAAGTTTAACAAAGTTTGTGTTTCTTCAAACTACAATGCTATGCAATGAACAACACCTGGAGCATAAATAAATGATTCTAGACAAGTTTTAATCTTTAGGGAAGGAAATCAATTATCTTAGACCATGTTGGTCTGTTTTGCAACCACAGAGCTTTGCAGGAAAGCAATATTTTCAGTGTTTCCTGCTACACAGTTTCTTGTGCTTTCTGTAGGGTTCACATAGTTCAATAACATAGACTAAATTTACATCCCTGCTCAAAAGAGGGAAACTGAGCAAAAGTCATCAAAGAGAAATTCAAGAGACCGTAAGCACTGTCCCAGGGGTGTGCTCCCCAGTTACCCAGACCAACTTTTATTTATTTATTTGTTTGTTTATTTATTTTTTAGATACTGGGGATCGAACTCACGACCTTGCACTTACCAAGGAAGTGATTAAGGTGCTGAGCTAAATCCCCAACCTCCAACTTTCAAATGGGCCTCTGAATATGTGATTTCTTCTTTATTTATTTATTCATCTATTTATTTTGTTGGGAGAATACTGGGAACCAAACTAAGGATCTTATACTTGCCAAGTAGATGCTGCACCACTGAGCTAAATCCATAGCCCTGAATATATGATTTCTACTGTTATAGAAACCCAATACCAAACAGATAGAAAGACACCTGGCACCAGGGAGTTGGAAGGCAAACTATTTATCTTGCAGGTGGGCTGGCAGGAAATGTAGTTCCAAATTACCAGCCCCGAGTCAGTTTTGGGTATAGTTCATATAAGATTTGAAAGTAGAAAATACATAAGCTGATAGCAGTTTATTATATAATTAGTTACATGAATGAAGTCTTATATGGTCAGGTAGATTTGCTGTAGGAAGGTTTACTTGAAAAGAATTGTTTATCATACCAAGGGATGTTGAATAGAATGTGCAGAGTTAAATGTGTCTTTGGCTGGGCCCATCTGTCCTCGGTAGAAAATGCTCGAAACTTGCTGGAGAAACAGGTTATATTTTGGGTGCGGAAACATGGACAATGTTATGAGTCAGGGTCAGGTTGACCTTTGTACCTGTGAGAAGCAGCTGGGCACAGATGGTCCAGGCTGACTGAGTTTAGCAGCCTGACCATGTGATGGGCAGGATGAGAATATTTTGTATCAATAAACTAACAGGTTACCATTTGATTTTTAAGTTTCTGCTGATTTTCTATTACATTTACATTCTATTACACTACTATCAGATGTATCTCAAGGCACCTTTTTCCTTGAAGATCTCTTTGGAGATAAAATTCATCTTCCAACAGGCTCTTGCTATGCTAACAGATACTGCAGTATGTGTGCGGTGGAGGCTGCCTAGAGATACTATTTCCCTAGAAACAATGAAAGCAGGAAGTTCCTTTGGACAGAGACACTGAGGTCAGTCACGTTAGGCAGTGTGGCTCTATTGATGGGTTTATCAAGACAGGAGGTTGTGTCTCCTGCGGCCGTTCTGTCCGCTATGGGAAGCTTAGCAACATCCTGAAACTATTACCACTGAACTCCAGCACAGCTCCCCAGGTGCAGAAATATAAATTTCCTACAGACCCTGCTAGATAGCCACACTCTCAGAACCACTCCTGGTTTTGAATCACTAATTTAATCACAGACATCAAAGGACTGCTGATGAGAGACATCCCATGACTGTGCAGGAGTCACAAAACACAGAGGATATATAAATTTAAGGAACTGCTATTGTAAACATGCATGACCGTGAATCCCCATGACTTTCCCTTCAATTTGAACTCATCATTCATCATTCCTGTCATTTCCTGCAGCAGCTCTGGCTTCCGCCTTTCTAAGTGTCTTTAGCTGTGCTGTCTTAGCTGCCACGATGTCCTGAATGGATTAAAAATGTTTTCCTTTTGTGATTATTTTGACTTCTAGGAAGAATCAGAATTTGTACAGTGAAAGGTGAAGTGAGTAAGATGGATGAGGGCACAACCTCATGTTTCTACTTGGCAGAAATTTCCATAAACGGTTGATAAACATGGGCAGATCACAAAATATAGAGAGTGCCCAGATTTATTTATTTATTTATTTTTGGTAGAGGGGACCGAACTTGTGACCTCATGCTTGCCAGGCAGGCACTTATGCTGCTGAGCTAGATCTCCAGCCCAAGATTGCCTAAATTAAAAAATACATATAGTAAAAGGCACATTGTGATTAATCCTCCTCAAAATACGCTAATTATTCTGCTGGCTTCCAATAAAGGTACCCCATTATTCTTGGAATAGGTTTTTGTTTTAGTGTAATCAGTTTGTTACAACGCTTTATAATTTCAGCAGTCACCGAACATTCAGATCGTTATCTTTAAAAGCCAAAAAAAAATGAAATATATTTTAAATCAGTCTAGTATACCATAAAAGCAATTTAACTTGGCTGGAAGCAGCTTTCATTTTGTTTTCTGCCAGTTCTTAAATATCTTCTAAGTAACAGCTGATGTACAACCTATATTTAACCTAGACAACCTAGACAAGGCATAAACATGAGAAGAGCGGTAACTGCGGGTTTAGGGTTCTTTCTGTGTAAATCCATTTTTCTTGATGGATTTTTAGTGTCATATTTTAATAGTTATATTTCAGGTAGTTGACTCCGTGTGTGAGTGTGCGTGTGTGTGTGTGTGTGTGTGTGTGTGTGTGTGTGTGTGTAAATAACTAGCTCCAGGAAAGACTTATCAGAGCTCAGACACTACTCACTGTAACTAAATAATACATTCATAGAGTCATTTGATTGGATTCCTGATGCCTTTTCTCTTCCTGCTTATTAAAATTAATGATTTCTGGTGAAACTCCTGAAGCTAGCCATAACCGAAATGATGTTTTCTATCTCCCATGACACACAGCCAATCCAGGCACCCCTTAAGGCTTCCTAAAGCAGTTGTTTTAATGAATTAAATTAATGAGTAGCTTTTAAAGCATAAAATAACTTCCAACTCATGATCCTTGTGGCTAGGGCTGACTAGGAAGGTGCACCCACTGCCAAGTAAAATGCTGTGCAGCTCAGCAACTCAGCACCCTCCTCACACTCAGAGCAGAGTGGAACAAACTACAAATCAATGCCTTTTCCTGGACCCCTCAGAAAATGTCCTAAAGCAAACTTCCACCCTCAAACCTAGAGAGACAAAAAATACAGAGAACCTCAATGAAGGTGGACTGAATGCTATGAGAGCTATCAGATCCATAAACTAGCAAGGATAGTGAAATGGTGATTTGAGAAACGTGAACTATCTTGATAGAAAACCTTGAGCACTTGTGTCTTAAGGGTTCATTTTTAGTTTTTATTTTTCATACTGGGAGGTTGAACCCCATCTTCACGTTGATTTGTATCTCCAGGCTGGCTTGCTTCCTTCCTTCCTTTCTTCCTTTCTTCTTTCCCCCCATCTTCCTTTCTTTCTTCCTTTTTTCCTTCTGTTCCCTCCTCCTTTCTCTCCCTCCCTCCCTCATTCCTTCCTTCTTTGCATTTTGAGAGGGATTCCGCCTTGGTGATTTGTTCAAGCTATACTCAAATTTGTAATCTTCCTGCCTCAGCCTCTCCGAGTACTGAGATTAAAATATACTACCATGCTTGACCTTCCTATATTTTCATAGATTTTTATTCCAGGACTTTGACAGGTTCTCTAATGGATGCACATGCCCTGGGAGGGGATGCAGAAGGAGCAAGTATTTAACATCTGCCAACGTGTCATCCTATCAAAGATCTTCTCAGTAGAGAAAAGGACTTGGCCACAAACACCTCTCCAAGAAGCTCAAAAGATGATTATCCAAAGTAAATCCCTCCACCGTTCCTGACACCTCAAAGGGAGGAGAATAAAAAGGCTCCCAAGCACTTTTAAAGTGACGAGTCCTAAATGTAAACCCCACAGAAGATAGATGCTAACACTGGGTCGTGGCTTGCTTCCCCTGTCTCACGCCTGATCACTGAAGCACAGGGCTCCAATATGATGATGGGAAGGGATGGAAGGTCTGGACTTGAATTAATACAGAGTCTCTCAGGAGACCCAAAACATGACACATATTTTGAAATTATTTAGGCAATCATTTTAAAACGAGTATGATTAAGATATTCAGTATTTTAAAGAAAAGCATGGATACTGTGAAATAATACTATGTAGTATAAGCAGAGAAATGAAAACCCTAAGAAAGAAAGAAGCGTTCTGGAAATAATAAAGTTATTCTAATGAAGTGAAGAGTGTCTTTGAAAGCTTACTGAGGGGACACAGCAGGAGAAAGAATAGGTAAAAAGACAGGGAGGAGCCTACCCTAAGAGAAAGAAAAAGGAAAGGAAGCTGGAAATTAAAAACAGATGTTATAACTTTGCGAAAAAGCCACAAGACTCAGTACTTTATTTCATAAAGAATCAAGAAAATTTGGTTTATTTTAATAAAATATGTCTAGTGGTATCTTGGTTCATGAATTTAAATCACCTCACAGTTCTGGGGAAGATGGCTGTGCTCCCATTCTTCACCCAACGTGGAGTTCAGGAAATGAAGCAACATTTGGCGGAATGCTTCCATTTGGAAGCTGAATTGTCCAAGAACAGAAGCATTTTGAACTGAAGTATTATGGTGCAATCAGACTTAGGTAAAGCATGATATGTGAATATATAAGGTTTCACAGAAAATTGTGAATTTACATAATATATACTGATGATTATAGTCTTATAAAAATAAAACTTTTGGGATGTGGGCGTAGTTCAGTGGTGGACATTCTACTTATCACGACCAGGCACAAGGCCCTGGATTTGAATCCCATTATGGGAAAAAATTAATGAAAGGAAAGGTAGGGACTGAGGGAAGGAAGGAAAAAAAGGAAGAATGAAAGATGGAGAGAGAAGAAAGAAGATTTGGTTGGGAAGAAAGATTTGGTTTGGGAGAATTTTTGTAGGAATATAAGGAAAAAGAAAATGCAAAAATTAATCTGTAATATGATCTATGTTCAGGAACTGGAGTACAAAAAACTAATAAACCAAACTCCTGAAGAATAAACTCCTTAAGAGAGTATTGTATCACAGTCAAGTTAGATTTGGATTTCAAAAGTACTGGGAGGTCACTTTCCCAAAGAATGAATTATCTCAGTTCTGATGGCATAATGTTGCTTTGGGGTTTGTTCTTTGACAGGTGTGGTTTCCACTTAGACTTTATCAAGGATTTAACAAGTGCTTTCAGTCCTGTGGTGCCTAGTTTTCAGGTGGAGAGGTTACAGAGTATTAAACAAACTACCAAAGTAACTATACATGAATGCTTCAGTTCTTACTTTTTGTTAATATATTAGAAGATTAGAGGAGAACTTAATACATATTAACTTTTCTCTATATCAATTGTATCTGCTCTCTGTCATAATTTTTAAACACTATTTTACTACATTTTCCTAGATCATTTTGCAATTGGCAAACAGAAACACCAAGATATCAATCCAGGATTTGGAGGCAGATTTATTAATGTTGACAAACCTGAATGAGAATCATTTCCAAAGTGTCAGACCTCCATCTCTGGTAATCTAGACTTATATGGGGTTTGCAAGTGGGAAGTACAGAAGCTGAGTATGTGTCAGTTATTGATTGGTTACATCTTACCTCATTATTACTGACTGGCCTAAGGGAAAAGTACATCATATATGTTGCATACTAAGACAAGTTCAAACTCCAGGCTAACTTGGAGTTATGGGAAACACTTGACTGAGGTCACACAGTTTCAGGGTGGGGTCAGTTAGATAAGGGAAATATACACTTGCTCCTGGAAAAAAAATCTTCTCAAGGAAGTAGTTGCAGCCTGGCATATGAACTCAAAAATAAAAACTTACCTCTCTGTTTTCTCCAATTGTAAAGGACTTTTCAGAATGGAAATGGTAATGTTTTTCTTCCTAGAATTATAACATGTTGTTGTCATAGAGGACTCTGGAAAAATGAGGGGTTGGGTAAAGAAAGGGAGAGAGACAGAGATATACAGAGAAAGAGAGAGAGAGAGACAAGAAGAGAGAATAATTATAGTGATATAGCATTGGCGTTGTTTCTTGAAGGATTAGTGAACGCAGGCAAGTTAAACGATTGCAACACTAAAGAGTGAGAGTACCTCTTGAATTAGTGCTGTTGTAATGAACTAAGTCTGCAAACCACTCTTTAGCCAGGCATCGAAAGACAACTATGTTCAGCACAGAGGGGATGGAAATCTAACAAGGATTCTGTATCTCTACTAATTAGTAAACAAGTTCTGCCCAGCATCTCAATATTTATATCATTTTGCTTTTGAGATGTATGTGTATATTCGTCAGAAAAAAAGAAATTTGCTCACTTCTTTTTATAAACTGTAAAGAACACATTATTAATTGCAGAGTGGAGTATAATTTTAAAAGTTTCCACACAAACCAAATAGAAAATTCTAGGAGAAGCAGATCTGGGCACAAACACCAAATAAAGCCATTATCAGTATGGTTATAAATACTGTGATTCTATTAAGAATAGCACAATAGTCGGGTGTGGTGGCACACACTTGTAATCCCAGTATTTGGAAGGCTGAGACAGGAGGATCATTGTGAGTTCAAGTCCAACTTGAGCTACAAAGCGAGCTCAAGGCCGGCCTGAATTGCATAGTGAGACCCTGTCTCAAAAAGACTAAAAGAAAAAAAAGTACTATTATATCATAGATAATATAATGTAAATATAATTTATATAGAAAGGTTATAAGTGCATGGATAAACTGAAGAATATAAATTTATCTTAAGTAATTATACATTATTGAGTTAGGAAGTTAAAATTAAAATGTTGATGAAAATTCTCAAAGGTTGAGATAATAAATGATTTTGTGATTTGAAATTTATATTTCTACTGTTCCTAAAAATAATAAGATCAATAATAAGTAAGCCAAAATGTTAGTAACATGCATATTTAAACATACTTTTAAAATGTGTACATATATGCCTGTGCATTTGTGCACATGTATGCATACTGGAAACTTATCAATATCTTTTCTCAAGTGTACCCAACTATTATGTCTTTTATATTTATTCAATAAGATATTGATTTATTAAAAAAATAAAAATGCAATGCTTAGTCTACGCCAGGCATAATGTTAAAGGATTTTTTTGTTCCTCCCCCCAGTGTTAAAGATTTTAAAAGTAGAACATTTACTATTTTGTCACAACTCTTAAATAACTAAAGAAATAACAAGGTCTTATGCTTGTTTTGATGAACTTAACATCATTATTCATAGGAGTACAAAAAGCTAAATTTCTTTAGATTTACAGAATCACATCTGGTAATGAGTGTCTCAGGTAAGGCAGAAGACAGATTCCCTGAGGGGTAATGATCAACATACAAGAGGTCAGAGTTCAGAGGAGTGGTGTATGTATTTACTTGTTAAATTAAATTAAATTTGGCCTAAATCCCTACATGTGTCACATGTCACAGCATACAAACAAGCTGCAGATTCCGAAGCATAATTCGAAAACACAGCTGAGTCTCCACCAAGTACAGCAGCCACACTTGAGCCCCTCTCAGGTGCTAGGTGAGCGATTGCACTTCTCCAAACAAGACAAAAACCACGGTGCATCCTGCCCTGCAAGGCAAGAGCCCAGCTCAACCCACACCCTGCTGCCCTGTGCATCTCTCCCTTGTTCAGTGTCAAGTTCTTTTTTTTTCTTTGTACTGGGAATTGAACTCAGGACCTTGCACTTGCCAGGCAGGTGCGGAGCTATATCCCTGGCCTTACTTCCTTGTCTTTTGTCTCTCAGTACTGCTTGTCTGTGGTGCTGTCTGGATCTCTGAGTTTCTTCTCGTTCTGAGTACTGTCCAGTTCATGAATCATTCTTTGCTAACATAAAACTTTGCTATGTTTCATTAGTCTGATTTTTTTTAACATATGGCAATCCATAAGTAACAGGAGTAATCTTGAAAGGGTGACAATAATTTGGTGGGTAAATCGTCCTACGGCTTGGAACAACTCAGCAGTGAACGGTGGGGTAACAGCTACTGACTTCAAAGTGTTGGACAGGACAGAAACAAGGGAAGAAACAGGTGTCTGTAAACAGCCATGAAGCATGATAAACACCTAGCAGGTTGAGAGTACGGAGATAAGGGGACAGGAGAGGCCATCACTTCAGGGCTTCGTAGGGGTCAGTATTGTCAGAGATGAAGTGAGCTTTCTTTTAAAGCAAAAACTAGAGACTGTCCTTAAAATGGATTGCAGATGGAGGGTTCTACCCATTAAAATGCTTGTTCAGACACACAAACCCGCAATCGAAGTATGACAGAGAATAATATCACATAACACCGTAATCCACATTTCCACTTTGTAATTTAAAACTGTGGAAATTAGGATTGAGTGGCAAAACCAATTTTTAAAAAGGTAATTTTTCAAGAACTTAAAATTAAATAGGGAGAATGAGTCCCTTTATTGGATTAAGCCCAATTTTCTACTCTGTTTGGAGCATGCGATATAATTATGCACTAAGGTGCTTAGGTCTATAATAAAAAGATACCCACATTTTACATTTTAAAATCAAGTAACAATTAAGCTGTGAATTTCATGTGACTATTACCTCTCGTATAATTACCAGACAATTTTCAGGCCATAAATAACCTTACAATTACTTAGTGCTTTTTTTTTTATGGTCTGTATTCTACATGGCAACAATGACATTATTACTGAATAATTACATGAATTACTTTATTTGTAACTGCCATAAAAAGGCATTATTCCCTCACTTTATTCATAGCACAAAGACGCAACACAATACTGTATGTGTGATGCTGAGAATTTAATCCACTGTCAGGGGAATTATTTGAATACATTTGAAAAAACACATCTATGAGACCCTGTGGGGCATCTGTCAAATGTTCTTTTAGTACATTAAAGCATATTTGGTAAAACATAAGAAAGAAAATTTCTTAATTCATTTTATTATGATTTTCTTGTGCGTATCCTTTTGCAAGCAGGCTAAGCTCCCCAGAAATATTAAAGGGCATGAATATAGTTTTAAAACTATAACTAGAAACCATAAATAGGCTTCCAGCAGCTACATATAACCATATTTAAAAGACTTACACAATGATTTCACTGAATCCCAAGGATGTTTGAATGGGGATAATAATTACAAGTCTTGAATTAATTCTGCCAGAACCGTGGGTTTAATTAATTAACATGATTTTCAGAAATCCAGGGTTTCATTGCAATTGGGTGATAAGTCAATTAAATGATTAAGATGCAATTGGAAATGCTACTGTTTTTTCCTTTCCTGAGTAGCCACACTCCTGGTTCTAGCAATGCCTCAGTTCACCAACCCTCCTGCTTGGGAACAATGCAGTTTGTGAACACAAATGTTCTGCAGAATTTTGCTTCTGTTCATGAACTCCACAGCGGATGAGGAATACAACCATGACCATGGCCATCAGCCCTAGAATCATGAAACAAATTAAATTTATGAACTTAGTGGCATCAATGTATCATGATGTCTTTATTTATAACACACCCATAGCAGGACAATCATTCTGGTCTAGCTTTCGTTTACAAGCAAGTTTGGTTATGCACATAATTATGCAGTCAATGAAAAAGCACAATGTAATTCACCCATTTCTGTGTACGTGCATGTGTCAGTGCATGCACGTGTATCAGTCCATGCATGTGTGTAAGTGCATGCAGATGCCCTTTCAAGAAAAGACCACATCCTTCTATGTTGTTACAAACACTACAATTTGGTCTTTTGGGAGCAAAATCACTCATTTGGAACTCCAGCAAAAACCCATATGTTCATTTCCTAAGGGCACTGACAGTTCCATTACTCCAGGACTTTGGGGCCCAGGGTTCCTGCCTTCTGCACGTTGTCACCTGGACTGTGACCAGTTTTCTTTCTTTCCACACTTTTCTCATCAGCCTCTTCCTCTTCTCTGTCTTGTAGATTTGGAGTGTGAGTCTGTCTTTCAGTGCTTACCCTAAACTCTAGCTGAAATTTAGTTTTCTCAGAAGCTGCTAACTGATCTTGGATACTCCAAAAACTATACAAAGATCTGCAGCTAGATCCCTGCAGACAGAGAGGATTTTCCCAAGTTTCCAAAGACAGACTCCAATGACCTTTACTGATAATTTTCGAAAATGTTTTTCTCCTTTTTCTTTCCTGTTCGGGTTTTCAATGGATTTCATGGCTGCTGCCTGCTCTGCTGAGTCTAATATAGCTGTGTGGACTTCCTTCCTGCAAGTCCAGTGGTGACCTCTTCCTCTGTAGTTCTGTTGAGGATCTACCTCAATCTGTGGCTGTGGGAACTGCTGCTCAGTGGGAAGGAGGTTCCTATGGCTGTGGCTGGAAAAAAGAACAGAGAATGAGGAGGGGGTTGTTGGCAGATAGGAAGGCTTAATTCTTTTTAAGCCTTTGCAGCAAGTCAGGTTCTTATTAAATCATTATTTTTCAGGTTAGGAAGAATGTTTACTGTAAGACATTTCATCAGCCAATGTTCTTTAGGAAATAGAAACAATAATGCGTATACACGCGTGCGTGCTCGTGCAGAAAAAAAGGAGAGAAAGAGGAGGAAAGAATGGTAGGGGGCCATAGACTAAGTGAATACATAAAATTACCATTGCAGAAATTTAAATTAAAAAATGCAGCTATAGTATAGAAGAGTTAAAGTTTTGCATGGATTTTTCATATAATTATGAAACTAATTTTTGTATAATTTGTATTTTTGTTATGAAACATTGTGCATGTGTCTCTTAGGGTTCTAGGAATTGCATTTAGTATTTTTGTATAAATAAAAGATTTGGAAAATAATGGAGATAATGAGAATATCCTAAATATCAGGAAGCATGCGTTCAGAGCACATAGTTTTACTTCTTAACTGACTTTCATATCCATTACTGAGATACAGAGAGCAGAGTCTGCAATACTCCTCAGCATAGTGTCAGCTCTGACTGTATCTGGCTATAGTTCTACTGTGGTGAGAGCATGGAACAAAAGTACTCACCAGGGAGAACAATGGGGCATAGATACCTACACACTATCTGCTGCAAAGTTAACTGTGATGTTTAACTTTTTATTTCATGTGAGCCAAATAGTACATAGACACTTGGTCAAATATGAGGGATGTTTTGTAAGGATTTGAATGAGGTTTACTTTTTTTCAAGTAGGTAAAAGCCTTCCCTTAGAAATTTTAAAACAGGATACACTCCAATTTGGGAAGATGGAGTGGGCACACCGGGATATAGGCATTCAGACCGGCACATCCACAGAGGCAGGAGGCCAGTTTTCAAGCATCAGCTGGGGCCTGGCGTCCAGAGGATTATCTCATTCCTCATGTGGCAGCTTGAGAGTCCTCATGTCTGAGGGAGAGACAATTCTGTTCCTAGGAAAAGATTATCTCCATCTGCTGTTTTCAGTCATGTGGAGCTCTGCCTTTCCTGGAATCCAGATCATCACCAGGAATTCTAAATGGACCTGTACTTCTAAATGAGCGATGTTTGAATGAAGCATATTGATCACCATAACATGGGTAGGCCTCTTTCTGTAAATTGAAGCCCTGCTTAGTCCAAAAGCTTGAACTCTCTCTCTCCACAAATGAAAATTTTTCTAGCAAACAGAGTATAGATTTTATGTACCACATAGACTCTTCCTGAGTTTTCCAGGCTCCCCTATCGGATGTTGGATTCATCAAGCATCAATAATTTCATGAAGCAACTCTTTAAATTTCTTACCATATATGATACACATTTCCTGTACTAGTTTTGTTTCTCTGGAGAACCCTAATACCATAATCTAGTCTCAAGCTCAGTCAGTACTGACAGCATATGAAAGCTGTAAACTAAACAATGCCAAAAATTGAGATGCAATATGGATGACAGGGTCAACAATTTAATTTCAATAAGGATATGGGCCTGGGATTTAATTTGTTCCAGTCAGGTCCTAGAGCCTTTAACCATGGATCTGGTCTTCTTTTAATCACTCTTAATCCTATTACAGTACCCCTGAAGAGCCAGCCTACCTAGAATCTCGCCATCATGAGTCATCAACATTCTTAAAACAGGACACATTCTTCAAAATAGCTGATATGTACTCTTCAGGCTTTTAAGGTCCATAAAAGCAAAGAAATATTGGGAAAGGAGACCAACAAGAATATAACAAAAATAAGTAAAATAGGACACACAGCTTACAGTTGATTAGAAATAATATATAACTTCTTAAAAATAAATAACAGTCTGCGCCTTTCAGTACCCTACACTCAGTAAATTAGGGAAATATATAAAACCAAAAGTGGAGGTTGAAATAGAAGTGATGGTGGAAGTAGGTAAGATGGGTAGGGCAACGGAACCTGGAAACCAGAAATCTACCCGGCGAGAGACATTTGTGTTAGGCATTGAAACAGGTTCTGAATTTTAGAGACCGGAATTCAAGTGTCACTTTTGTATTTCCTACTTGTCTCCTTAGAAAAGTTCTCTGAAGCTCACTCTAATACTTACAATAAGACAGGAGATGAGGGCATGGCAAAGAGGCTGGGCAGTATGGTTAACCTGTCAATCACAGAGAACAGTCCGGTCACGACTGGGGTGCGTGAGTAGAACAACTTCCTGTGGGACAGACTTGACATCAGTAGAGGATGTAAAAGATGTAGCCATTGACTCTGGACTTGCAGAGGCTTGCTGTGTGTGTAGGGTGCATCTTTCCTCTCCTCTCCACTCCTCTCGCCTCCCCTCCCCTCCCCTCCCCTCCCCTCCCCTCCTCTCCTCTCCTCTCCCCTCCCCTTCCCTCCCCTCTTCTCCTCTCCTCTCCCCTCCACTCCCCTCCTCTTCTCTTTTCTGTCTGGAGAGATTTTCTTCTGGAGCACTTCTCCTTTTACCTTTCTTTTTGTAATCTTAAATGCATGATAAGTTTCTATATTCATCAATCATCTAACCCAGTACTTTCAATAGGACAGCAACTACCTGCAAATGCTTCTGGCTACCACACATTCCGGTAGCAGTAACACAAGGCTGAAAATCAATTAGAACTATGTCGAATATTTTCTCCAATAAACATGAAATTTTTTCACATAATAGAGCCACCAAATAAAAGACAGATTAATCCAAATTACTTGAAAATAAAACAACAAAAAAGCAGCAGCAGAAGCTTTTAAAAAGTATGCAGTGTGGGCATCACATGTAAAGTAAGAAAAAGTGCATTGTGGTTCTTTTGATTTATTTTTATTAGCATATGTTTGTGATAGACATTTTATGTATTCATTGTGGGTAACTGGGATTTGCACCTGTCACAACTTGATCTTGTTTGATTTTCCTTCTCCCTTCTCTCAGCACATGCCCAGATCCCTTACTGGTGAGAATGTCCTTTTTGCTGTCTGACAAATCTGCAGTCCTGAGAACATCCACATCCCCTGACATTAGATGTTCTTGATGTTGTTCTTAATGTTAAAGTATCCTGCTGATTCTGATGTATGTTGTAATAATATCTACCATTTTTGAAATCTTACTTTATGCTGCAAACTTTGCACTTATTATTAGTAATCCTTACATCTTATCTTTATTCAAAATGGATAAAATGTGTGGTCTTCAAGAGGTTAAGTCCTTTTCCTTTTTCAGGTGGATCTGGGTCTATCTAATCTCAAACAGCCTGCCTGGTTTAATTCCATCTAACACTCTCTAATGATTAAATTTAGGGCTTACTCCACAGTTAGGAGCATAAAGTTGCTCAGAAAGGAAGTAGAAAACAAATACTGACATCTCAGTGAATACAGGATATTGATTATTGAGGGTGCCACTGTGCATCCTCAGAGGAGCTGTTATTTATGCACACAGATGGTTCCCTGTGTGACCCATGTCAGAGACATCCCACAACAATGCTAATTCCTGAAGTTCCCCAGGATGGTGTTGTCAGCACAATTCACAACAAGCCCCACCTTTTTTAAAGTATATAATTTAAGAAATTATGTTCAAATTAAGATAATGCTGCAGCAAAGTTATCCTTTATCAACTAGGTTTTAAGAATTGTTTGACCCTGAAAAAGTCTAAAATTTTGTTAGAATTGAACGTCTTATACTTGCAGTTTTGATTGGATATATTAACAGCTGGTATGTAATTATGTATTCACAAGCAAAATATAATGGAGATTTCTTTCCCTAATTCTTTTTTATCATTTGTACACAAAATTTCTGAATAGAATTTATGAGCCATTTATAATTTTAATGAAATAATTTCACAGTACTTCACAGTAAACTTCTATTTATTTTCTTTTATATATTATTTTTTAAATTTTATTTTAAACAGAAACAGAATAAAGCTGATCAAAACAAACCAGTGTGTATAGGACTTCAAATCAATAATAGTTACAATGATGCCTTTTGATGTCTTTGATAAAAGATGCCTTTGATGCCTTTGATATCTATTTGATAAAAATCAAATAGAACAGAACAGAATAGAAACAATAAAAATAAGACAATGAATGTAATAAGGGCTTCAAAACAAGCCAATAGTGATTCCAAAATTTCTACCATAATATATCTGGCTATCTTTGAAATAGCTGCTCCTTCTATTGAATTTAACATAATCAAACAATGCAAAAGAGAATAAAACTCAACCCAGAAAAACAATGGAAATGATATAGGATCTCATAACAAGACCACAGAGAATCAAAAAAGGCTGCCACCCTCAGAAGGAGATGCTCCCTAGATGCTACACTGCACACCACTATCCACTAAACCTACGATCAGACCACTGGCCCTAGCCCTCCAGTGTTAGAGAAACACCAGAGCGTCACAGGCATCCGATTGCATTTCACCTTCATAGCTACCACCACAGCCTGCGCTTCTCTGGATAAGCCAGTCGCTTATGGTGTGTGTGGGGGTACTCTTGGTTTCCTTGGGTCTGGCTGTTCCCAGCCTGGCGACAGCCTGCTCATGGCACTGGTTCCCAGACTGAGCTTGCTTTCCGGTGCGGACTTCTTCTCTTTCTCCCCAGTCAGCGAGTGGCCTCTTTTATATTTTGAAAAGATGTCATTTTTGTCATTTTTGTTATTCCCCTTTCCATTCATTGTGATAACAAAACAAAACTGAAACAGTAGAATGGAAGTACAAGGGATCAGAGGCAGACAGGTAACAGCCTCAGTTCCACTCTCACCTCAAGAGGGCCTGGTGACTCCCACCCCCAATCACAGGCCTTGGAAAACTTTGAGACTTAGTTCCAAAGATAAAGGCTCATGCAGAAACTTAGCATCCATGAATCTCTTGAATTCTGTTTTCTCTAATGCTCTGTGGGCCAGGGATTTCTTTTCTTAATAACTGCATCATGAAATGTAGGAAATGTTTTCCATTTTATCCAGCTGTTCAAATGGATTTCTCTTGAAGTGTTTACAGATTATTCAGTCAATCATCATACAAAACTCCAGTTCCCTTATCAGAATTGACCTTTTGTACCCGTACAGGTATCCTCTCCAAACCACACTCCCAGTTTCCCAGTGCACTGTGGATCCAGACATGCGATGTCTACACCATAGATCTGCACTCCACTCCTCTGTGTGTCTTCTCAGACATCCAAGGAGAGCTCTAAGCTGCTGTGTGCATAGACTGAGTACCATACTGGGACAGCATGACTGAGGTGTCAAACTAGACGACCTGAGGTTTGTCTGGAATAAATTCATGTTTTACTGAGGTCTAGGGGTAACTGATAAAGATTGTCCCTTTCACATCAAGTGTGTTTCCTTTGGGAGATAACGCACCATTTTAATAGAGCACATTTCTTATTATAATTTTGATTGTTGCATGCAGTCAATATATTTCCTAGGAAAAGAGAGTATTTATAATGAACTTAGTAGTTTCACTTTTCTGAACAAGTCCTACCTGACCTAAGTATTTATTGACACAATGTTAGTTTCATTAGAAAGTATGAGCAGTGAGTCACTGTGTGGATTATGTAATTAATAATTATGGTACGTATTATTGTTGGCAAAGTCATCAATTATCCTTTATGTAGTGTAATTAAAAAACAAGGTTTTTTAAAAAAAGACAACAGGGCAAGTTTGTAACCTAAATAAACATTTACATGTCTTCCTAAACCAGTTATTTGCAGACTCTTGATTCCATATTCCTCTATAAAGCAGAGAACAAGTTACTGATCTGGAGAAGTCTCAGCTAGCACAAAGAAGGCTCGAAAGATGATGAAGTCACACAAAAGTCTACTCAGAGAAGGACAAAGTGAGCCTTAAGTGGAAAATAATTCCTCTAATGCATCATATTGACATAGGGCATCCCAGGTCAAAATGATGCCTCCTGAAGAGAAATTGGTGCATAATTTTTTCTTTATGTGACCTTATTTGTTGATGACTTTATCTTATCCTTTGATCAGCACAGAGTTACGATATATTGAATGTGGAATACTAACCCTTCACATCATCAGCTGTCTGAGGAAGATGGCAATGCAGTAGAGCGATGATTAATATAATACAAATCTTTCAAGTATGTGAAAATGTTTTCATGCTTTCGCTACTGAAAGTCACTGACTCTCTGCCACCTTCAGTCAGAGATGTCTTTAGCAGCGCTAGCTCGTTATAAATCTGTATGAGACGTTTCATGAACTTTAGAACCTTTTGGAGAGAAAAGTATCCTCACCATTATTTTATTATTAAGAAACTGAAAAGGAGCGGTAGAATTATTTTTCTATGTTTACCTATCTGGTGGGGCTATCCTTGTTTTCAGATCCATGCTGGTAAAAACCCTGTCTCTAATTATTTGTATCCTTTGGAACTTCTGGAAGGAAGACATAGAATATGGTCTATGGTTTTTGAGCAAATCATCAATAAGCTAATATGCTGGCATCTATCTTTTAATCCTGCCATCCCCCATAAGATTGGGTGTGGATACAACAATATTGGATTCTTATCACTGGACAGGGATTTCAAAGAAAATTCAGGTTTCATAATTCCTGAAATTTTGTAAAAATACATGATTATTTAATAAAAAATGGCATCATATCTCTTTATTTTATTCTTTGATACTATTTCAAATACATTTTTGCTTGCATATTCCTTAACTACATCTTCATAATAAATAGGACTTTTACATTTTCTTTGTATATTACATGAAATATAAAACCCATCATTTCCTCTAGCACAATTGTTAGGCATTTGCATCTTCCAAAAGAGTTTAGAAAGTGCTGTTCTGGCTATGCTTTTTTTTTTAATGGTAATATCATGCTAAAGCACATTAGAATGTATAAAACATGAATTCATTTGGAGACAGAGATTATTTATGGCACTAGTATAGGTGAGGGTCTTACCAGCACAAAAAGGGTGATAAATTCCATTTGGTTCAATTTTATCAAAAGGAAATAAATATGAAGATCTTTGTAATGGAACAGTATACCTTAGACAGACTATTCTTGGGAGGAGAGAGCTTACATTTTCAGCAGGTATTAAATGAAGTTTGTGCTCATAATTTTACATATCAATGCTTAGGAGAATGTTGACACACACTCTGGAAACAGGATTTTGAGAAATGCTTCAGAAAGTTGCAAGAATCATGGAATAAATGTATTCACAGTGCAGGGGAATATTTTCAGAGTCACTTTTAGCAATGTGTCTTGTACTGCAGTAATTTTAAAATTTTAATCTTTCACAATATATTCTGATCACATTTCATACTTACATATCCTTTAGGAATCCATTATGATAATCTGTTTATGATACTTTCCAAAATCTACAAAGATAATAAGTGTAAATTCCTGGTTCTGTGGTCTTTTATTTCTATCAAGCAATTTGCTCCTGTGAGTCCTGCTCAACTGATAATTTTGGAACTGAAATATGGAGAGAAAGGGAGATGACATTTCATCCAATAATCAGTGTTAAAATATCTGGCTAAGTACATGCACATCTTTGAATATCTAGCTCTGCCACCTTGGTTCTCTTTAAAGCAGAGTACTGGCCTGCTGTGTAACAGACTTGAGGAGGGATGGCAGAGACTTCTGAGCTCAGAAGTAAAGTTATATTCCTTTTCCAGAAAAATGACCATGCACATGTAAGCAAATATGGTCCCGTGATATGCTGGAGTTCTTTAGGTCAGTTAAGGGCTTTGAACAAGAACTTTCACTTTAACATTGGAGTAAAAGAGTGGAAAATGAAGAGCGAAGGAATTCCATAAAGCTGATGTTTCCTCAAATTAGTTCCTACTCAGAGAAACCACAGTGGATTCTCAGGTAAATATATTTTCATTGAAACATTGTAACTATAAGCTGGGAAGTTAAAGGAAGTGAATGTACTTATCATTTCTCAAATGATTTCACCGTGCTTTTCATCTGGAGCGGTGGCCAACGCACATCAGATGCACATTCTGTAGTTAATTTTAAGTTTTTGATAAGCTACATCTTAATAATTCTCCACTTGCCTCTAGGATTAAATCATCTAACTAGCTATGGCTCTTTTTCTGTTCTAACAGGAAATCTTCCAAGTATATCTATCAGAAATCTAGAAAATGTGTGGCCTGATATTTGCTTAACTTTTGTCAGCAGTGCTATGTACATGTATCAGTTCCCCACAATGAATGTAATCATTAAGTACAGCAAATACATAATAGTAAAAGTCAGAATAAATAAACAAATATGAAGCCAGACAATATAGTTGCCATAACATTCAGAGAAGACAATATATGGAGTGATTGCCTATGATTGTATCTTCCTAAAATATTAGCTGGTTTCATTAGCAAAACTCTATCCTAGCCATAGGAAACAGGCGTTTACCTAGGTTGTAAAAGAGTCTCATTCTCCTCTCTCCCCCTCTACCCTACCCACGCTCCCCCTCCACTCCCCCTTCTCCTCCCTCTCCCTCGTATCCTCACCAACCCTTCCCTTCTTTTTGCTGGTTAATTTGCCATCCTTTAACACCTGGAATTGTGATAGGCCTTTTTCTCCTATGACGTAAGAGACCCTGAGGAGAACAAATAGATAATCATAAAGCAGAAAAAAAGAATCTAATATTCATTGTTTCACTGGCCCACCCTACTCACCACTTCAGGAAGTACTCTACGTCTGAAATTGCTGGAACAAGACTTATCAATTTGTTATTTAAATGATGGAGCGTTTTGGAATGGGGCTGTCTCTTATTTGCTGCCCAGAAGCATCCTATTTAACTCCCCCTCATTTTCTGTTGAGAAAGTTCCGAAGTTCACAGGTACCACACATGGAACTTTACTGACTCTGTGATAGGAGTTGGTGGCTCTCTGTCTGTTAGTGGTTTATATATTTGGCTGAATAGATTCCCTGATCAATAGGTGAGAGGATGGAATGGCTTTTCTTGGAGATAAAAACTGATATTGAAGATATTAGCGCCTACTATGGCATTTTTTGTAGCCTTCATTTCTACTAAAAGTGTGATGAAAATAATCTTTTCCAAAGGAGATAGGTATTCATGGTCATAATGGAGGGCGATTCCAACATCTGACTTATGCATTGATTTCTGCAAAATGTTGTAAGAAAGCGATCCTTCTTGGTAGTTTATGGAGAAAGTCTGAAAAATCCCTAGCATGATGATTTTTACTGTAGTGGAGTCAAGCTTTCTAAAGAGGCAGGACATGGTTTAAATTAAACGCCTACATCAGCCACCCCAAGATGAAGAGTGGTAGTCGCCAGTCCAGCTTTCTGCTTCCTACTGAAGATTTCCTTGTGAGCCTTAATTCCTGCTTACAAAAGTATGAGAATTTCATATTTATCTCAGCCTCCTTTATGACTTTCCAAAAGGTGGTGGGTGTTCATTTGACCTTTTTTTTTACTGTAATATTTTATATTATAGTGCACCAGTCTACTTATTTCTGAGAGAAGTAACTTTTTCTAAATAAATGCTGCTTTCATTTCTGTGAGAAATAGTTAGCATAGAGTTGTTGCCATTATAAAAGTTCCTTAACCATCATGGTTTTAAAATTGTCCTTTTCCTGCTGTTATGTAGCACAATCATTTAGTCAGTCCAGAAATATTTGTCCTGTAATGTATTTGTCTTAAAATACAGTCACCTTTATTTTTCTTCCACCTCCTCCATATCCCCCAAAACATGGTACCTAATCACGTAGCTAGTTGTTGTTCTGTCACTGGTATTAATTAACGTTTCTCAATGTTATGGTATGAGAATATAAAGGTGGCAATTAAAATCAGGTACACACAAGCAATATTCAGAAATGACAAAGTTTACCAAAGGTTTCTTGGAGACACCTCCAGAATATTACCTGTTACTTGGCCTTACAAAGGTCCAAATTCCCTATTTATGTATGTACATTTCTCTTTGGAATTGATAAGAGCGTGTTTCATGGCCCAGAAAATATCCCTTGAAAAAATCTGGAATATTACTCCTAAAGATAAGTTCTGTGTTTTTGTGACTGTAGTAAAGATACAAACATTTGCCATCTTAACCATTTTTAAGGGTACAGTGGGGCGGTGATAACTATATAAATAAATCTGTTAATAATTCTCCAAAGCTTTTTTATCTCATGCAAGTGAAATCTTATGTTCACTGAAAAAAATTCTTTGTTTTCCTACTTAGCTCATCATATAAATGAAACCATACTTTTTGTGACTGGATCATTAGAATTAACATAATAATATTAAGTTTATCCTTATTAGAGTAGATGACAAGGTATTTTCTCTTTTTATAGTTCAATAATATCCTATTGTGTATGTACACATACACATACTTTTACATGCATGTGTACATATATTTAAATTTACATATATAAAAGCATTTTATTTAGTTATATATTCCCAAATATTTAAGTTCCTCATTTTTGCTATTTTGAATAATGCCAAATGCATGTAAGTGTGTATCTCTACACGATGCCATTATTTTTATAGATAGCCAGAAATAAGGTTGCTAAATCACATGCTAATTCATTCTTAATTTTTTGAGGACATTTCACAGTTTTTTTGCCAACTGGTGAACAATTTACATGTTCCTCAATAGTGCGAACGAACTCCAAAATTCTCCATAAATCTGAACTTCATCATTTTCTGTGGCAGCCATTCTAATAGGCAATTTCATAGGTTTTGATTTGCATTTCCATAATGACTAGTGACATTAAATATTTTGCCAGATTCTTCTTAAATATCTGTGTATCTTCTTGAGGAAATGTATATCACAGTCCTTTGCCCATGTTTAGGTCTGATAATTTCTTTTTCTGTTGCCGAGCTACATACATAATCTTGGTATGAATCCTTCATCAGACACATGGTTTGCAAATATTTTCTCTGATTCTGCAGGCTCCCTAGCTGCTCACTTAATCACTTTGAGAGAGCTTAGCTCATCTGGGCCTCACTCAATTTAGCTGTAGTTATACCTTCGTCAGATAATCTATAATTTTTTTTTTATTTTAAAGAGAATAAAACAAATCAAAATAGAACAGAACAAATCTGATGAGAACAAAACAGTGTGAGCAACACAGGATTTCAAGACAAGACAACAGGAATTCAACCGTGGATGCCACAGTGTCTCCTGTTTTCCCCAAAATAGTTGTCCATATCTTCACATATATTGAATTCAAACAAAACAAAACAGTGTAAAACTAACCAGAGCAAAAGAATAGAAGAATTACTGGCCTTTGAAACCAGACAACAGGAAAATAAAAAGTGGTTACCATAATGTCTCTTGTTCTCTTCAAAATTGCTGTCCATAAAGTTTACACATATTGAAATCAAATTTAGAAAACAGACTATAACCAATCAAAACAAAGAATAAAAGCATTATTGGACTTCAAGACAATAGAAAGTTAGGAGAAGTTCTAGGCATGTACATCTATCCTTTCTGTATTAGAGAGAGAGAGAGAAAAAAAAACAAAATACAAGAAAAATAAAAAAAAACAGAGACAAATAAATAACAATAGAAAAGAACCCAAAACAATAACAATACAGGTTTTCAAAACAAGGTGGTTGAAACAACTAAGGTTGTTATTTTGCATAATTATCCTCAAAAAATTACTCAGATTACCATATATAAACATGCAAAACTGATCTAATCTTATTAATGTTAACTGTTTTGTTCTAAGAACTAATAGAATTAGTTGTACAATCATTTTAATTATCTTAAGTGTGTATATACAAATTTATATCTTTCTTCATCTCCTCTCCTTCTTTTCTTATTTTCCCTATCTGAACTATTTTTTCCCATTGAAAAGTTTCTTACCCTTTTACAATATTTATTGAAGATTTTGTATCTTATTTACTCTTTCATTTTTTATGGTATTTACACATGTGAGTGTGATTTATTTAACTTATGAGCATGAAGTTGCATCCACTTACCTATAAAAGCCTCAATGTGCTCCTTCTTTATAGCTGAGTAGTACTCCATTGTTAAAAATACCACGTCTTTGTAATCCATTTCTCAGTTGATAGGCATTTAGGTTGCTTCCAAGATTTGGCTGTTAAAGATTGTGCTGCTGTAAACACGGCTGAACTTATAACACTGTGGTATAATGCTTTCAGTTCTTCTGGCAATATGACCAGAAATGGAATAGCTGGATCAAATGGGCTTCCAATCCCAGGTTTTTGAGGAATCTCCAAACTGGTTGAGTAATCTCCATAGGGGTTGTACTAGTCTATACTCCCACCAACAATGCAGAAAAGTCCCTCACCCCCCCCCCCGCCCAGCTTCTCCAGCATTTATTGTTGGTAGTTTTCTTGATCCTGGCCATTCTTTCTGGAGTGAGTTGAAATCTCAGTATTGTTTTAATTTGCATTTGTCTAATGACCAATGATGCTAACCATTTTTAAATATATTTATATCCCATTTGTATTTCTTGAGCTGAGAAGTGTGTATTCATCTTAGATGCTGACTATTTGATTGGGTCTTTAAATTTCAAGGGTCTGATATTTTTAATTATACATTCTAGATAGAATTCCTTTGTCTGAGGGACAGCTGATTAAGATTTTTCTCAATTTGTGGGTTTTCTTTTCACCATATTGGAATTTTTTTTTTTTATTTGCAAAAACTTTTTAATAAGATATCCCAGTGGTTGATTCTGGGAAGTATTTCTCATGCTGTTTGATTTTTGTGTGTGAATTCTCTGCCTATCCCTATGTCTTCAAGATTTCTACCTACTTTGTCTTCCAGCAGACTTAGTGTTTCTGTTTTAATAGTTAGATCTTTAATCCATTTTGCCTTTAGTACATAGTGACAGTCATAGGTATAGCTTTAGTTTTCAACATATGGAGAGCCAGTTTTCCCACTGCTTCTTAAAGAGGCTATCTCTTTTCCAGCAAACATGTTTGGCCCCTTTGTCAAATATGAGGTGGCTGAGTGTGTTTGTACTTGTGGTTGTATCTTTTAATCGATTCCATTGAACTTGATGTCTGTTTTTATTCCAGTACCATGCTGATTTTATCACAGTAGCTTTGTATTATAACTTTAAGTCAGGGATTTGTGATGCCTCCTGCCTTGCTTTTGTGGCTCAGAATTGCCTTTGATATTCTAGGTCTCTTCTGGTTCCAAATGAATTTTAGGAAAGATTTCTCGAAAACTGTGAGGTATGCTAATGGTATTTTGATTGGAATTGCATTAAATCTGTATAACATTTTTGGGAGAAGGGCCATTTTCACAATGTTTGTTCTTCCTATCTATGAATAAGGAATGTCTTTCCATTTTCTGAGATACTCTTTGATATCCTTTTTCAAAGTAATGCAATTTTCATTGAATAAATCTATATCTTCCTTTGTTAGATTGATTCCTAAGTATTTCATTCTTTTGGATGCTATTGTGAAGGGTGTGGTTTCTCTTATTTCTCTCTCAGTGAGTTGTTGTTTGTGTACAGAAATGCTATTGATTTTTGAATGTTAACTTTGTATTCAGTTACACTACTGAATTTGATTATTATATCTAGAAGTCTTTCAATGGAGTTTTAGAGGTCTTCTCTGTAGAATATCATGTCATCATCAAATAATGATAATTTAACTTCTCCCTTTCCTATCCTTATTCCTTTTATTTCTCCTTTGTGTCTAATTGCTCTGGTTAGTATTTCTAGCATTATACTGAATAGTAGTGGTGATAATGGACAGTCTTGTCTTATTCCTGATTTTAGAGTGAAAACTTTCAGTTTTTGACCCATTATTATAATGCTGGCTGTTGGTTTGTAAAACGTGGCTTTTTTCACATTGAGATAAAGACCATCTATTCCAATTTTCCATAGGGATCTTATCATGAATGAGTGTTGGACTATATCAAAAGCTCTTTCTGCATCCACTGAAATGATTATATGCTTCTTATCTTTGGCTCTATTAATATGGTGTATCATGTTTATTGATGTGCATATGTGGAACCATCCTTGTGTTCCTGGGATGAATTCCACTTGATCATGGAGTATAATTTTCTTGATAACTTGATTCATTCTGTTTGCAAGTATTTCACTGAGGATTTTTGCATCTATGTTCATTAGGGAGATTGACCTACAGTTCTCTTTTTTGGTTTGGTCTTTCTCTGGTTTTAGTAGTAGAGTAATACTTGCTTCCAGGAATGAGTTAGTGAGAATTGTTTCCCTTTCAATTTCATTGAAGAGTTTAAGGAGTTTTGGGATTATGTCTTTCTTGAATTTCTTGTAGAATTCTACAGTGAATCCATCAAGAATGGGCTTTTTTTGGTTGTTGTTGGTGGTGGTAAGATGCTAATTACATTTTCAATTTCATTAATTGAAATCGGGTTGTTCAGCCATTTTACAACGTGTTGATCCAGCTTTGTTAATTCATATCTATTTAGGGATCTGTCCATTTCTTCCATGCTATCAAACCTATGAGAGTAAAGGTTTTGGAAATAGGTACTGATCTTTCACATTTCCACAGGATCTGTAGTGATTTCACTCTTTTCATTCCTTATTGAATGAATCTGAGTGTTTTCTTTCTTTTTGGCAATGTTTGGCTCGGTGCTTATCAATTTTAATTATTCTTTCAAATAACCAACTCTTTGATTCATTAATTATTTGTATTGTTTTCTTTAGTCTATTGCATTAATTTCTGCTCTGATCTTTATAAATCCTCCCCTCTTTGGGATTTGGGCTTGACTTGCTCTTCTTTTTCTAGATGTTGAAGTGTAGCATCAGGTTGTTTATTTGTGTTTGTTCTGTTTTTCTGATGTGAGTATTTACTGCAATAAATGTTCCTCTGAAGACTGCTTTCTTTGCATCCCACAGGTTCCCATAAGTTTTTGTTGAATTTTCATTTGCTCATAGATACTGTTTAATTTTTTCTTTAATTTCCTCTGTGACACAATGATTGCTCAGCAGTGTATTATTTAATTTCCATATGTTTATGGAGTTTTTTCAGTTTCTTTGTCATGAATTTTTAGTTTGATGACATTATGATCAGGTAATATGCATAGAATAATTTCTATTCTTTTGCATTTACTTAAGTATGTTCTGTGGTCTAGTATATGGCCTATTTTAGAGAATGTCCCATGTGAAACTGAGAAGAATGTATATTGTAATGCTTTTGGGTGAAACACTATGCATATCTACTAAGTCCATTTGTTCACACATTTGATCTAGCTCTGTTATTTTTTTGCTGACTTTCTGTCTAGTTGATCTGTCTCCTTGTGTCAGGAGAGTGTTAAGGTCTCCCATAATAATTATGTTTTTTGCTTATTTGATTTTTTATTTATATTAATTTTTTACATAGCTGTGTGCTCTTATATTTGGTGCATATATGTTTAGGACATTTATCTCTTCCTCTTGAAGTTTTCCCCTAATGAGTATGTAGCAACCTTCTTCATCTCTTTTGATCATTCTTGGTTTGAAGTTCACATTGTCTGCAAACAAAATAACTACCACTGCTTTTTGGGGAGGGGTATTCCTGTTGCATGAAGTACTGTTTTTTATCCCTTGACTTTTAGTCTAAGAATTTCCTTTTGGGTTAAATGAGCTGCTTGTATACATGGGTACGACATATGGTTGAATATTGTTTCTTGATCCATTCTGCCAGTATGTTTCATTTAATTGATGAATTGAGGTCATTTACATTAATAATTATAACTGATATATATATATATATACATGTGTATGTGTATTTGTGTGTGTGTGTGTTCATTTTTGTCATGTTATCTTTCTGCTGTTGGTTCTTTACCTTTCCCATGTGTTTAATTATTGGCCTTGCTTAGTGATTTTTTTTTTCTTGGTGTTCTTGGAGTCGTAGTTATTTTTATGTCTGTCTAGAATATCTTTCAGTATTCTCTGCAGGATTGGTTTGGTAGTCATGAAGTGCTTCAGCTCTTCTTTGTCACTGAAGTATCTTACTTCTCCATCAATTTTGAAGGACAGTTTTTTAGGATACATCAGTCTGGGTTGGAAGTCATTTTCCTTTAGGATTTGAAATACTTTACTCCATACTTTTCTTGACTGGATTGCTTGTGTTGAGAAGCCTGCTGTGATTCTGATTGGCTTTCTTTTATAGGTATCTGTCTCTTTTCTTGAATAACTTTCTATATTGTGTTCTTATGTTGAATTTCTGTTATGTTGATTATTATATGTCTGGGTGTAGATTTACTTTGGTTATGGCTAATTGGAATTCTGTATGCTTCATTTATCTGAGTGTCAGTTTCCTTTCCCATGTTTGAGAATTTTTTGACTATTATTTCTGAAAATAGTCCTTTGGTATCATTTGTGTTTTCACCTTCATTTTTGTTTTCTTTAGATTATTGTATTTTAATTTTTTTTTATTTTGAAGGTAATAAAAATACAACAGAACAAGACAGAACAAAGCCAATCAAGGCAATGCAGTGAAACTGGTACAGAATTTCACAGCTGGTACTGTTACTGGGGTAACAATAATAAGTACCATAGTATATTACAATTATCTTCAAAATGGTTGTCCAGTCAATTAGGTATAGTGAAATCAAGCCAAAAACAGAACATTATAAAACCAATCAGAAGAGAATGTTGAATAGAGCAAAATAATTAATCATGACAAAACAAAATAGTGAAAACATTTGCCTTCACACAGAAGATAGAAGGAAATTCCCTGTATTTGCTATATTGCATATGGTCATCCTCCCAAGAGATGCTTAGGCCTCTGCTCCCAGTTGCTAAGGGTGGGGGGAGTTGGGATGTTTGATTCTCAGCCTGAGTGCCAGTAGGCTCACGGGAGCCACTGATTGGTTCTCCTCCTGCTTCACGCTGGAGTGAGGCACTTACCAAGAGGGCAGGTGAATTACTGTCTTGTGTTGACACCTAAGTTCCACCATGGCCAGATTTAGGGAGCTGCTGACTGGTTCTCCTTCTCCCTTTCCCCAGAGGGACTTCATTTTTGTTTACACTTATCAATCTTATAGGTTTTATTTGCATCATCTTGGAACTGCTGGATTGTCATTTCCTAATTCCTTGTTATTTTTAAAAGACCTTGCCTTTCCTGTTTACCAGTTACAATCTTGCCTTTGAGATCTAAAAGTCTATCTTTGCATTCACTGATCTGATTTTGCCAGTGTTTGATGGAATTTTCAATTTCTTGGATATCTCTTTGAATCTTTTTCTTGCATTCTATTTCTTTCTCATATTGTTCATTCACGGTTTCCATTGCAGTACTCCTCAATTTTTTAAACTATGTCTACTTTAGATGTGTTCAACATTTCTTTTTTTATGTTTATCATTTCTTGTCTTACCTATAAGATTATTTCTGATCTGAGTTCCTTTACAGTTTCATGGAGTTGTTTCTTTACTTCAGTTGCTATCATTTCAGAACTTTCAGGTGTATGGCTTACACTTTCTTCTATGTCCATGTCTCCTAGGCTTATTTGGGATCAGTTGGAGATTTGAGATTACATTTTGCTCTTTCATTTTGTCATTTTCCTGTATTTCCCTTAGGAAGCTGAATGCAAGGTCTCAGTGCTTCCTGGGTTGAGGATGTCTTTCTATTCTGCAGGGAGTTCCCCCAGTTGAGTGGTGGTCATTAGGCAGGCCTTATCAAGTCCCTCGTGGCACTCAAAGACTCCTTAAATTGGGGAGTTTGCTAGGAAGACCTTCAGCACACCCCAAGACACACTCTGAAGCTCCTGGTTGCTTGCATTGTTGGGCAGGACTCAACCAGGTTCTGAGTGGCATACCAGACTGCACAACTAGATTGAATACATTATGCAGGCTATCAGCTCATGCCATATGGCACACCAAAGCTCCACAACTACTTGGGGTCACTTAATGTAGCCCTACCAGATTCCAAGCAAGGTGCCAAGGTTATACAGTTAGGTGGAGTTCACTGTGCAGGCATATGCTTGTGCATCTTGGCACAGTTATAATCCATAATTAAATTTAAATCCATAATTAAATTTAAATACTACAAGGTACAAACCTTCTTAATTTCATCTCACCATTTATATATAACACACATTTGTTCAATTAAAAATAAGGGCTCTTCCTAATGTCTTCCCTTCAACTTGAAATTTTCTAAGTCTTGAGCATAGAAGTTTAAAATAATTAGATCTTGTACACTAATTGAGTTCTCTTCTTTTCACCAACAATCTTTTGCCTTGTAATTTATTTGGTTCTACTCTTGCCTTTTTAATGAAAATCTCAGTGTCTTCAAGTTTGTAAGCTTTGTTCCCAGACTTGCAATATGCCAAATGCTTCAGAGTTTGAAGTCCTGTATGCACTTATATTGCATTAATTAAATCTCTGGATTTCTAACCAATATAGAAGAAAGTGTATGCAGAATTAACAAGACCTGTTTAGAAAAATGTTAGTAATTATAGAATGTTTAGATGAATTTAAAAAGCAGTCCTTTAAAGGTATAAGCCTTCTTAAAATTTAACTGATCTTGATAGCAGTGGGGGGGAAATGCATTTAAATCAGCTCATATCACAACAATTTATTCTTTAATTACTGTAACTTTGTATATGCATGTGTGGTGTGTATGTGCTTCATTCTGTGCGTACATGCATGAGTGTGTGTGTGACCTGTAAGTTGGTCAGCTTTTCTTCAGTGGGACCTAATATTGGACACACACACACTCTTTAAATTTTTTATTAATTTAGTTTATCAGTGTATATGTGTGATACACAATATGCATACTCCATGTATGGAACTGGTGCATGAATAGAACACATTTGAATTCCTTTTGAATTCCCTTTTACTTCCTTCTCTCTCTCCCCTTGATCAATGGATCCCTCCCTTTTTTTACTATATGTATTTGTGGACACAAAGTTTACACTCCTGAGTGGAGTTGTGCATGAACACTGCACATTTCAATTCCATTTTTTCTTTCCTCTTACACTCTGTCTCTTGATTCTCTGCCCCCTTGAGAACAGTCTATTTCCTTACTTATTATTTATATTTAATTTTGCTCTTTGTTTTTATGCTGAGGTCCTCCTATATGAAAAACAATGTGATATTTATGATTGTGTATCTGATTCATTTCACTTAACATTAGGATCTGAAACATTATGACTCGAGTTTATCTTTTTTTTTTTTTTGGTACCAGGGATCGAACTCACGACCACACACTTGTCATGCAGGGGCATATGCCACTGAGTTAAATCCTTCTTTATGGCAGAGTACTACTCTGTTGTGGATAAATACCATATTTTCTTTATCCATTCATCTGTTGAGAGGCATGCAGGCAACTTCCAAGATTTAGCAATTATGAATTGTTCTGGTTTAGACATGAGTATGCATGAATCTCTGTGATACAAAGTCTCTAGGTCTTTCAGGAAGATACCTAGAAGTGGAATTGCTGGGTCAAATGGCAATTCTAGTGTTAGCTTCTGAAGAATCTCCACACTGATTTCCATGTTGGTTGTACTAGTTTGCATTCCCACCAATCATGTACAGCAGTTCATTTTTTTCTTGTGGCCTCTCCAGTGTATGCTACTATTTGAGGTTTTGATGGACACACACAACTTTAAGAAGGAAGGTTTTACATTTCCTCATGGTTTCAGATCTCAGTTCATGGGCTACTGGCTTCAAACCAGAACCATCATGGTAGAAATTCTTGATGGAGCAAATTTGCTTGGCAGCCGGAAATACAGCACAAGAGAAAAGCATGCACAAAAGATAAACTCTCCAAAGGCTCACCCAGCTGATCCACCTCCTCCAGCTGGGGGAGTGAATCTGGAGGAGGACGGCATGTTCCTAAGCTAACTGCCATTCCAACAGTCTCTGCATGCAGTTGCTTCGAGCGTAAACCTCTATTATCACAGTTCAAGTGAGCAATTTTTATCATTACTATGTATGCTTTCATTTGTAGCACAATATACCTTCCTTGAACAAAATTATAAGTTTTATATGCACCACAAACAAATACCAGAGCATATTTACTCACAGGACTTTGAATTTAGTGAGAAGAGACTATTACTTTTTCTATGACTCCTTCTGTCTTCTAATGCATATTCAGATCATTCAAAGCAAACAGAAATACATTTAATGTTGTATTTTTAACTTGGTTTATTATAGCAATCACAATAATATGTCAATTTTCAGCTTATACATATTAGTTGCCAAATATTTTGATTTTCTGAATGTATAAAAAGCTGGATCAATATTGGAATTAACTTGATTATGTGTATTAATCATTGAATATATGACACAGACATGATTTTATTGCTTGTGAAGATTTTTCTTGCTAATGGAACCAAAATATAAATAGCTATGTGCTAGCATTTCATATATGCAGAAAAATGTGAAACTGAAAGCTCTTTAGAAGTGATACGTCTTTTGCAAACACATGTGGCAGCCTCCTTCCCCACCTTTACATTATTGGTTGTTATCATTCTTAGGGAGCATATTTGTATTTTTCATTGCTGTTCAGGCTGTTATATGAGCTAAGTGTTCTGTGAAAACTGCCCAACCATTCATGCTTCTATCAGAGAAGCAGGGGAAACATTACGTTAACAGAGAAAGTCCATATGGGCAATTGGGTAGTGTGGCTAATTGTTTGTTTGATGCTAATGGTTGAACTTGAGGTCTCTTTGAACTGACCTTCTCTACACTCCGAGCCTATTTATTTATTTATTCATTTATATTTTGAGGCAGAGTCCTGCTAAGGTGTTAAATTGCCCGAGCTGGGCTCAAACTTATGATTATCCTGGCTCAGACTTTCAGAATGTTGAGATTATGTGAGATTTCAGGTGTGTGTCTCTCGGCCTGGTTGGATAGTTGTAGAAGATGGAAATGCAGAGGGTGAGGACTGATGGAAAACATCACAATTTGAAGAAGCACTATCATGTTTGAGATCTGGAAGGAAAGAAGGATCTGGTATGGTCACTAGAATGGAGGGCCCTAAGGAAGAGCTGCACAGATGTGAGGAAGCTGTGTGCCTAGTAACCACCAGTACCTAGGATGAATAATTATTGAAATATTTCTTAGAGGATGCACTCAGATGGCAGCTGGTGCTGGGTGACCTTGAGGTGCATGGTGCACCTGTTTCTGAGCAGAAACAGTGTGGAAAATAAAGAAGCATTTCCTGTTTCCTTCTCTAGTTTGTTGGTGCTTCTGCTAGTTGGCAAACAGAGGAGGTGTGCAGTCTACAGATCTCAAACCTGCGTCCTGTAGCAAGGTATAGAAAGCCAAGTGAGATCTGAAAGATAATAACCTCAGCTCTGATCATCATCAACTTTCCAAAATATGCACTTTTGCTCTATTTTCTTTAAGTGTACATTTTTAAAATATCACTAATGTTATACAATGCATTATAAAATACAGTGATAAGAACAAATGGACAACTGCAATTTACTTTTGTGGAAAGAGCAATGTCATTTTCTCTCTGACTATAATGAGTCCTCATCTTTATTTTTCATACATATTACATCTATCCAATGTTGTTGAACACTTTTCAATGAACTATCCAATCACTGACCTGACTGCCTTTGTATATTTCACACCTACTGGAAGTCTGGTACAATAAGTAGCATGTGAGGACATAAATACCTACTATTTCTTTTACTAACATTAAGAGTGGAAGAATTTGGTGGGCTCTGGTTGTATTTGTTTGATTATTCCTTTAGGATAAATTTTAATTTATTTTTAATATTTTGGTGCTGGTTATCAAGCCCAGGGCCTCTTAAACTATGCAAAGCAAGTTGCATCCCCAGCCTCCATGGCACACTTTAAAGGGAGGTCATAGTTACATCTAGAAATGCTGCAGAACAGACTCCTGAGCACTGTATATCTTTCTGATGAATTCATATGTCAAATGGGCACTTTGCTTTTTCCTCCTACATTACTAGCTAAGTGATGGCAGGCTGTGGAAAAAAGAGCAATTGAAGTCTATCAAACATGTACTAACTTATTTTCATGCGACTATTAATAAAATCTCTTTGGGGAAAAATCCAGAATAAATTGTGAATTGGGCAAATCTCTCTCAAAGAAGAGTCAAGCTTCTGTGACAAAGAAATTTGGATTCCTATGAGCACAACAGAATACAGAGTGGTTTTACGTGTCTATTGCAACTTGTGTGGAGAAGAGCTGAGATTTTATGCTTCCTATTGTTTTGTAGAAGCCAAAAGTGAGCTCATCAAGACCTGTGTCCACCATGTCCATGTCCTTTACTCAGGTTTACTAAACAAATGGTTGTCCTTCTCTCTTAGGAGTGTGAAATTAAGTGTGGGAAGCCCTGGGAAGTCACTCCAGTGGAGGAATTTCTACGAGGAGATATGAGACTTTAAATACAGTTCTTTCTCAGCATCATTTCCATTAAGAAAACCTGCTTATGTCTACAGAAAATTTCAGTGATAGAATTTTTTCACAGGTACACGTAGACTGAGTTCATAAATTTGGTAATTATGATCAAGGTCACATATATGGATGGTGCATTAGTTTTATAGATGTGTGAATATTCGATTTATCTTTATTTATGCTGAGTAAGGAATTTTGTTTTTACACCAAGATCAAGCCTCAGAGTGGAAGGATTAAGGAAACTGCCATTACTCACAGTTGGTGTGAGAAGTCCTGGGCAGATCCAGTTCCCAGGTATACCAGGACCTCAGGCTGGCTAACTTTAGGTAAGGCAGATGGCATGTACTTCTAGTTTCACCTATATATCCATCTATCTAGGGGATGGACCATTATAGTAGATCAGAGGGACTCAGGGGACAGATTAATGTCCAGAGTCTTCTGTACAATTTACAGTAATTTGACACAAGTTTTTTCTCTGACTTCAGTTTTTTCCAAGGAAACTGGTGATGGTGATATTAGTGAAGATGAGCTGTTCATACCTCTGCAATTCTCGTCACATTTAGCATTAAGAAGTCAAATTTTAAAAGTTACAACAGCCAAAACTATGTCATATTTTTATTAAAACTGTATAATTTTATGAAAATTTTTGAGAGTTTATTTCATGAATAAATATACATAAAGACATTGCATGCAATATAAACGATTATTTCCATAAAACATAGGTTTGGTAAACTGATAAAATACAAAGTATATCTTCTGCTAACTGACTTTTCTGATACTGGCCTTTTTATTTATGGAAATGTCCAACTGGCCACCAAAATAATACAGAAAGCATGTAACTACCCTGCTCTGTGAGGAGGTGTGGAGAGGTGGAGAGTCCCTCACTGGGGAGATCAATGCTGAATATTGAACCCTAAGGCTTTTAAGAGAACCCAAATGAAGCCTAAGCAAGAGCAGAGAGGTTGGCAAAGCACATGCAAGGGACAGACAGAAGTAATCACATCAATTCATCCTGTACAGAGTAAGTGAAAGTTCTCAGCAGTGCAAAAAGACTCCAGTATTCTAAGAGCCAGCTATTCCGCGCTGAGAGGTTTGGACATAATTTTGCAAGGAATAGCAAGTTATAGCTCTTTTTAAAGTTACTTTCACTTTCTTATTATTACATGCATGAATGCATTAAGCTTAGAGAATGATTTTAGTAGGGAATTCAAAACCTAAATAAATAAATAAAAAGAATCAAAAGTCTCGGTGCTTGAAAGCCCATCCAGGCAGCCACGGGCATAAAACACATTGGCATTCAGATTGTTGGCGATAGGAAGGATGCAGGCTATGACCTGCATTACTCGCAACTTTTAAAAGCTTCTCTGCTTCATTGTTGAGCAGGGAACTCTGTTCTTTAAACTGCTGAGGCACCTGCATTATCTAGTTTTAGAAACCTGGGGATAGAAATGAGAGAGAGAGAGGAGAGTCTCTGGCTTTTTATCAGACTTGAATTATTAGTTCCTCTTGAGAAGTAAACCTGAAATGGCACTGTGCTTTTAATCATGACCAAGTCTATAAGGGAGATGACTGACTTGTTTTTCCATTTCTTTTTGTGTCCCAGAGGGAAATAATTTATTCTTTTCAGAAAAGGAAGGAGACGACTGTATATAATCATACATGTTTTATCCAATTCAATAGCGAAAAATGACTACAGAATGTTTTAAATGAGATGAGAATTTTGGAGTTGCAGTATCTCAGCGTGGCATGGTGCAGAGGAAATGTGTTTTTGGAAGTCAGGAAAGCCTGCTTAGAAAACCCAATTTGACCAGCCTCAGACCGTGCCACTCTTAAAAGTCTGCATCTCTGTGAAAAATTTGTGCCATGAGAACTGTTGGAAATTATATCTGAGCACAGAAAACATAATGTTAAGCATACAATAGGTGCTCAAGAAGTTCATATTTACTTCCTACCTTAATTAATGTGGTTCTCGTTTTCAATTGCTCCCCAATTTTCTGCACAAAGAGACTCATGCTCATTTTGTCTTTATTTCAGTTGTACAGCGTAAGGTTCAATAGGCAAATCATAGTGAAATAATTGTCAAAATCAAGCAAATTAACCTACGACAATATGTTAATATATTGCCTATACTGATACGTTAGTTAATAGGCACTAGCCTGTCTTACAAACTTATTTTTAACCTAACTTTTTATAGTTATGGTTTCTTGGTAATAACATCTAAAATCTACTTTCTTAGCAAACATTCTTGAATATTACCTTTAAAGGTTAATATTTACTTTCTTTATTTTAATGGGCAATACAATTGTATGTACTTAATATGTACACTATGCTTTGAAGTACATACACATGGTTCATTGGTGAAATTTAGCTCATTAAAATATGCATAACTTCACAAAATTCCAACTTCTAGGAGGAGAATATCTAAGGATGCCGCATCACACTGACTGTGTCACCATGCTATACAGAAGTCTGTTGAATTTATTCCTCCTAAATGTTGTTCTGTATATTTTGACCAAGTTTCCTCCAAATCTCTTCCAGCCTCAATCACTCCATTCCACTCCTTGTTCCTAGTAGACTGATGTTTACAGGTTCCACCTATGAGTGAGGACGTGTGATATTGGCCTTTCTCTCCCTGGCTCATTACATTTAACACAACATCCTCTAGGTTCCACATGTGCTACAAATGGCAAAATCCCCCTTTTCTGACTAAGTAGAATGCCATTGTTTATGCAGTTGTGAACTGTCTTTTTGTTTTTTGCAATGCTTGAGACTGAACCTCATATATCAACATCCCAACATTTCCTTATTTTATTTTGAAACAACATCTTGCTTATTAGTAAGTTTCCCAGACAGGGCTCAAACTTGCAGTCTTCCTGCCTCAGCCTCAGAGAGTGCTAGCGTAACAGGCGTGCACCACCATGTCCAGCTGCAGACCATATTTCTTTTACTTATTCACTGAGGGATGCTTATGCTAATTCTTTATTTTGGCTCTTGTAAGCAGTATCGGAATATACATGACTTGCAGGTATCTCATGACATGCTGATTTCCTTTCTTTGGGATATATATGTGTAGCACGATTGGTGCATCATATAGCTGCTCTATTTTTATTATCTTGAGGGGCTTCCATACTATTTTCCATAATGTCTGTACTAATTAACATTCCTGCCAAAAGTGTACAGAGTTCTTTTTTCTCCACATCCTGGCCAACATTTACTATCCTTATCTTTTGACAATAAACATTCTAACAGGAATAATGTGATATCTTATTATGATTTCAACCCCACTCCTGGGTTATGAGTGATATGGAAAATGAACATATATATGTATGTGTACATATACACATACATATATATATATATATACACACATATACATATATATATAGATATATATACAGTTTTATAATCATTTACTTCCTTATTTTGCCTTTATTAGAAGACCCTAATTTTCATTTCTTGAAGGATAAAGAAATACAAAGTATTATTGAAAATGTATTATTGTAATACAAATTATTGTAATGTATTCCAATGCTTAAGACCTAGCAGTTCTCCTATGGACTGCTCTATCTATTCTGAGCTATGAATCACAATTTCAAAATCGAGGCTTCCATTTGCTAGGATCCAAGCTTTGGATTATGTCAATTTAATTTATACAATGTTGGTCCCAGATGAAAGGAGTTGCTACTATCAGGCAGAGGCTCTTTTCCTAACTGATTCCTGGAGCCCAAGATAGAAAGCCCAAACTTACCAGCAAGTCTCAATCTTCTGCTGTCCTTGTGTGCACCATGACATCACCCAGATCAAAGCAAATCCCTCAGCTAAGACCAAAGTCACGAGGCTAAGATGCTTACTCTGCCTCTCTTATCCTAGGCCCAGGAAGTATAGAATTGTGGTACCTAATTCTGTAAATAACAGGGATTCTTTATAGCTCATCTTTCTTTGTATTACTTCATTAGTAAATATAACTCAAATGTTGTTACATGTGATTAGGACCCTGAAGGCTCCACAGAATGCCCAGAATAAAACAAAGGGTACCCACTTCTCTAAATGACAGGGAATCTGTTTTCATTTTCTTCTCTAAGAATTAAAGACTTGAATCTGCCCAAAGAGATTTGAAATCTCTCTAATGCCTGTCATTTTCTGTACCAAATTCTGACAGTATTTGTTATTGAAATGAAAATAATTAATCTTTGCCTAGAAGACACATACATAGTCAAGAAGATTTACTTTTCTTGTTTCAGATTAGTGAATATTATTTTTGCAGACACGTTTCAGTTTGCAAGCAATGCATACTGATGTCTTCCTCTGATTTTTTTTTTTTTTGAAAGACTATCTAATTCAGAAATCTATCACTTGCAAATTCTGGAGGCTTACTTAAAAGTTTGAGGGACAGAATAAACCCCGTAAGAGTAAAGCTTTGGTAATGTTTTTGTAGAAGAAGACATCAGCCCCCAGCCAGTATACTTCAGTTTCTCAGTTTCTCAGTTGTCCAGGTGACAGTGCCTGTAGCAGTTCCAGTTGCTTCTGTCTCCTAGAAATAGCTGGTCACTGTGAGGCATAGCTGGTTACTATGATTCACACTGTAAGATCCAAAGACATCCAAATACTCTATCTCTGGACTCTGTTCCTTTTGCAACTCATAAAAACCTCCCACCCTGGGCCTTCTTCGAGACCTCACATTTTCAGGACAATTGATTCCCTGTGAAGTGACCATCCACATTAAATACATCTGCCTCCAAATCCTCGGCATCATTTTGGTGTTTGTGTTTGCTGTTGCACTTCAGGTGTACTTCACTTGAGTCTCAAAACAGCTTAGTGTATTGTTGCAAGAAATGAAAAAGTCTTGTATCTAAAACATTGGTCTCATGGAACTTGAGAGTAGGCAAATGGCTTCCAGGGGTTCTGTGGAGTTTTGTCAGTAGGCAGAGTGCTATGGCAAGACCAGAAGACTATGCTCTGAGAATGCTACTAATAATAATACATTTTAGAATTCAAAATAGCTAGAAAAGAGGATTTTGAATATTCTCACCTGGAAGAAATCTTAAAAAGGTTTAAAATGAGAGCTATGCTAATTACTCTGACTTGATAATTATGCAATGTGTACAGCCATTGAAACAGAACAATAGATCCCTTAAATGTCTTCAATTAGTGTGTATCTGTCAAAAAGTAAAAAACCTTGCAACATAGTCATCCTAGTAGTGAATGAAAGGTTCTGGGTGATACTAAAATGAATAAAGAAAGCCCTTGGCAAGGCTTATAAAATGCTTTGTTCATCCCATAGAATGTCAGAGTTGGGCTTTGAATGTCAGCTTCCTCTTCCTTCTTCCCTGCCTCTTCTACTTCCTGCTGTTTTTCTTCCCGCCCACCTTTCTTTTCATTCCCAGTGATATTACTTCCTTTTAAAGAAACATAGTACAAGTTTATGTGCCATTATTTGCATTTAAGGAAGTACAATAGTGATGATTAACGCAAAGTGTGTATCATGGATAATAACTGATAATTTCCAGCCTTCATTTTAAGGCTTAGGGCTCTCAGAATAGACTGTATCTTCACCAAATTCATGGAGTGAGTTAGAGGATATAATCACAAAATGGTCAGTACTTCTTAGGGGCTTTGCAGAAGGAAAAGAGGAAAGAATTTTTAGAAAATAGAGACTTTGAGAACAAACTATTTAGTATTTGTTGCAGTTTGTGCCTGCATGCTCCCTAAATCCTCAGGTGGTCATGGGGAGATCCGCTTTTGAAAGACAGCTTGTAAATCCTTGTTTCATGCCCTCATCTCAGAGAGCAGTTACAGTGTTTCTGCTTGACTCAGCAGGGGTCCTCACTTTGCAAACATCCTCAGTCAGTGCAAGAGGAGGGGCTAGAGATGGTATGAGTGCTACACCAGCCATAGGGCAGGTATCCTGCTTACAATATAAAGGAGGAAGACAGGCTTATTCTCTCCCCTTTTTCTGTTCTTGTTGCTTTTACTATCTTCTGCTGCTATGAGCTATTTTCCCATGCCATGCGACCCTGTCTTGCAGCCAACTGATTACAGACTGAAACCTCTACCAACTGTGAGCTAAATAAACCTTTCCTTCCTTAATTTTGAGCATCAGGTGTTTTGTGTCAGCAATGAGAGAATAGTTACTAAGACAGTATTATGCTGAGATAGTGGATACATTATATTTTTGTCAAAACACAATGCAGACTATGGATTCTACTCAATATTTATGAATCAACATAGGTTCATAAATTCTAACAATTGTACCAAAATGAGACATTAGTAGCACAGCTGTAGGTTACTGCATGGGAGAATGATATAGCTGGCTGTATTTTTGACTCAGTTTACATGTGAGTCCAAAATGACCCTTAGAACAAAGTCTATTAGCAAAACCACAAAACAAACATACAAAGAACAAAATCCTATCACTAAAATCACAAGGTTTCAAAATGTACATCATCAGTTAAAGATAATCCATTGAGTCCACATAAAGAAAACAACCCTTTTAAAATATTTGTTGTCCGACAAGAATAATGGATGAAAAACTCAAGTTGCATGGCTGATGTTCCAGTAACAGTTCTCCCAAAAATGTGTGCATACTGCTTGATATTGCAAAATAACAAATATTTTGGGGGGCTTGAAGTGTCTTTTCAGTCCATGTTCAAATTCACGGAGAATATAGATTTTAAATCATACTGAACAGAACACGGCAGAGCAGATTATTGTACAGCAGAGTCATCCTGTTCTCTGTATTTATGCTCATGTTTATGTATCACATTCACCTCATGTGTATGGAGAGAATGGCTTCTCTTAACATAACATTCTTATCTGCACATCCTCATGGTGCCCACACATGGGTACCATGTTTTTATCTGACTGTTTTTCAGGAAATTTGTGACCCCTTCCCCTAACCCCGTGACCACCTTGGTTGTGATTACACTGCTTCATCCACAGAAAATGGATATAGAAGAGTGCTTTTAATGGTCTGAGACGTAAACTATTCCAATTCTCATCATTTTTTACCATGATGAAAGAATAAGAAAATCCTTCCTGCAGTGCTTCTCAGACTTATTGATCTCAGAGCTGTAAGGAGCGTGAGAGTCACTTTAGAGTTAAGCAAATAAGATCCTGCCATGGGTGGAAACTTACTGAAAGCTGCCTAAGTGTTGGCGGATGTCATAAGCCCGGAGGTAAAGTTTCTTTATTCTGTGTACAGCACCTTGTTTACTGCAAAGAAAAGCATCAGAAATGGTGTGCAGAGTTGAAAATTAAATGAACGGAATCTACCCCTGTCCTAAACCTAGTACGCTGTCAAGTAGTTCCATTGGGAAGGCTAATTCTTTCAAATTAGACAGTGGTTCTGAATCATTTTAGAGAGGAAACACTTGAAAATTGATCTATTATTTCTCTGTTTTGTTCAGTGATCCCCAGTGCTATTTTCAAGTAAGTTACTGAGGCTTGAGAGAATTTCACTCTGCTGTTTGGTCTTTTTCTTTAGAGTGGTATGTGTCAGGTTGCACATATTAGTAACTTGAGATGATCCTGAGCTCACTAATCTATTTTCCCAACTACGTTTTACTCTGTACTTGGTTAAAGATTTTTCACTTTGTGTAATGCTGATAATGGAAAAGGTTATTCCTTATTTAAAGCTCACTCCTTCATTTTTCTCTCACTCTTAAAACGAAACAAATCATATACTGATAGGTAATAAAATGTAGGAAATAACTACATGCTTTTATTTGTTTAGTCATCAGCTTCTTTCCTTTAAGTGGAAGCATTACTGGCCAAAGCTAGTTTCTACGGAAAGTGCTGATTCAGGAGGAAGACTACCTGAGATCAAAATGCACGTTGCTTGTAAATATGAATTCATGTCTCTCTTTACAGCTTTAGCTATTATGAAGCTCATTTTAATTAACACTCATGGAAAATCATAAAGAATTTTCAAGTGTTTCCTCTCTAAAGTGATTCAGAACCACTGTCTAATTTGAAGGAAAATCATTCATTCTCTCCTTTCACTTTTACTTGTCCCTCAACCTTTTAAGGGCTTAATATACAAGCTCTGGGGAAAGCAGAATAATAAGTGCTGGAGCTGGAGCTGTGAATTAGCTGAGGTGCTGGATAGAGTTCTTAACTGGCTGGCAGTGTTTGTGCAAGGACTGTACAGCCTGTTCTGTGAACCAGAGCCAGGCTGGTCCTGCCCTTGGCTGATGAGCCGGACAGACTGTAGGAACAGGTGTTCAGAGAGGAAGAAGAGAGTCTCCATCACTTTCTGACAATAACGAGCAGAGGACCACTTCTAAGCACCAAAGAGACAGCCTGAGCTAAAGCATAGTGAAAAAGTTTGAAAGGCGACCATGATTAACACAGTTGAGACCCTTATTTCTTTGTGAGTGTTCAATTCATGGGTTTTGCTTTTGAGTCATACCTGTGGCTTCACCATAAGACTTTACTGAATTCTCAGCCTGTAAGACTTTTCTTCCATAAGACCTTCTAGTACTTTCCTAGAATAATGGTTGTTCCTCATTATTCATGGGGAATTTATTTCAAGAAATGCAATGGATATAAAAGTTATCAGTGGTAGTATTCCACATAACCGACACACATATTTTAGGATACTTTAATCCACTTAGAGTACTCATCTCAATACAAAGGCTACATTAATGGGAGAATAATGTACAAGATAAAAAATAAATGCTCAGTACAGATGCAATTAAACAAGCTACACTGTAGTAATTTAATCTGAGGATACAGAACTCATGAGGCAAAGGGCAAGCTATTATCATTTTTTCTTGTGCTCTTATGTCTTTTTGTCATTAATTACAAAGTTATCTGTGTAGATCTGCCTTTCCCAGAGCATTAGAGCACAGCCACAGTCTTTGCCAGTAGGGTTTCTGTAACACTAAGCTTGTGATGTTTCAAATATTTAGGAGATGTTCATTGCCCAAAATGAAATTTTCTATGGATACAAAAATGTAGTGGAAAGACTGTATTTGAAAAGGTTTTGCAGTGAGATAAGGTTGGCCTCAACATTATGCCCGTCGCTAGAATTCATTATATAACCTTCTAGACTGTAGCTCTGTCATGTGTAATCCACACTATTTCTCAGGGTATGTATCATGAAAAATGTTTGAAGAAAAGCAGTTGAAAATGATATGGGAAAGATGTACCCAATATCCCCTGAAAACTTCCAGAAATATTAGGAAAGAAAAGGATGTTGGATTTTGCCCTCTTTCCCATATCTGCATGGCAGCCTGTTTTTTGAATGGTGCTACAAACTGTGCTTGCTGGCACTGAATCTGATACATAGCTATCACTACCACCATTTTATGGGTTAAGCAACAAAGCATCAAGTCACAGGGCCAAGAAGCTGCTAACTACTGGGTCTCAAAACCAAGTCTAATTTTCTCTGAAAACAAACCTCATGTTTTGTCTATTGTATTCTCTTCCATTGCATTACACAAATATCAGGTGTATTGAGTTTCACATGTATTTCCACACAATTAGCTCACTACTGATAAAAGGTCAGTACTATTTCCATTATTATATGAGGGGACACTGAGGCTCACTTTATATGAGGTAACTTAAATCACATTCTAAAATCATCCAGTTAGTGTTATCATATGCCAGTCCCCCAACAACCCTGGGAGTTGTACCTTATAGTTACTCTTATACAGAAAAAAAAAAAAAAAAACAATTGAAAATGCAATCAATTATCTAACGACGTATTTAGGGGTCTTGTAAGTATTAGTTTCCTGCACTGTGGAAAATCTAGACATTTCTCACTGAAGCAGGGTGTAAATCCATGGTGTGCAGCCTGAGAGGATATCCACTGAGTCATTGCTGATTTGTCTTATTTCTTCTGCTAATGTGCATGCACGATTTCCTTCCCTTACTCTGTTATAACGGTTATTTTATTTGCCTCTGAGGCCTGCACCGCGTTCTCTCAATGCCGGTAGTTTCTACTGGACGTTAGTGAGTGTTCATGACTTAGAGTGGAGCAGGGAAAAGGTGACTTGCTTGTTCCTGAGCAGCAAATCATCACCAATGGTCACTCAGCATCTGTTCTCAGCAGGCTCCTCTTCAGCCTGCTGTGCAGACCACTGAGTGCAGACAGCTGTATAAATACCATTATTCAGGAAGGAAGAAGGTGTTTCATGTCCCAGCTCAACTATCTTAAAATGTAGCATCCAAAGACTTATCACCCACTGAGCTCTGTGTTTCAGGGTCAGATCTTTTTCAGAACTCAAGATAAAACAAATATAATTGTCATGGTCGGCATCACGTTGAGTTTAAGGACATCTGTGATGGTGAATCATGACACTGAAAGCCACGTAGTCCTGTTTATTTCTTTACAGCAGTTTAGGCATAAATTTGTATAGTAATGGGGTAGGTTAGGGATGGGACTAACCAGTCAAACAACTGGGAAGACAAATCTTGATGACCCAGGGTGCATGCACAGGACACAGGATCCAGGATGATTCTGCAGCCCCTGAGCACTTATTTATAGTTTGTACACAAAGCTTTCATTGGGTATATTTCTCAAATATGTTCTCTCAGTGCATCACCTGTTTTTTTTTAATTTTATTTACAGTGGATTTTAAGTAGCAGAAGTTACCAACTTGATAAAGTCCAGTTTCTTCCTTGTACATGTATTTTTGAGTGTACATGTGTATGTATGTATGATTTATAATAAATTTTCATCTAAAACAAGATGACAGACTTTCTTCCTAGGTTTTATTCTGGAGAAAATATAATTTCAGGTTTTCAATGTTGGCTTATGATCAATTTGAGTAATTTTGTATATCTTATAGTTGTGGATTAAAGTTCTGGTTTTGCATGAGGTTGGATGATTGAAAGATTTATCATTTAAGAATAATTAGGGCATATCAGTTACAAAAAAATGAACAAAACAGTGCAGAACAAAACCAATAAAACCGAAACATTAGAGACATTACAGCACTTCAAAAGAAGATAATAGTCAAACCAGAATGGGCATCATAGTGAATCTTATTGTCTTCAAAGTAATTGCCTATACTCTCAAACTTGATACTGTCAAGCAAAACAGAATAGAGGAAAATCAGTTAAAACAAGATGGTGAGAACAATATAGGGCTTCAAATCAAGTTGATAGGAAATCAAAATGGTTACTATAATATATCCTGCTATTTTTAATTTATTTTCCCTTAATTAAAGAAATAAAAAATAAGTAAATAAATAAAAAAGGAGATTTAGATAAAAGAGGACATAACAACACAACAGCCCAGGTCAGAACAGAACAATTTAAGCCACATAGTGTTTCTTCACAAGATAACCCGACATGACAGTAGTTACCATATTGTCTCTTTCCTTGAAATATTTGAGTATAACTTCGTATACTATAGCATTAAACATATCAAGATAATGTAAAACCATTCAAAAGATTGAACATATTACAGGGTATTTAGAATCAACTAACAGAAAATGAACAATGGTTTCTATATTATCTCCTTGTCTATAAAAAATGTTGTTTGTATTACTTGTACCCTTTTTCTGTTTTTTTCCTTTTTCTCTTTAAATAAAATTTTAAAAAAAGAATAATTAGGATAAAATTCACTATCCTGCTAATTGTTCTGTATTTACTATGAACACTCTTTGACCATTTTGTTCTCTTTTTCTGTACATTTAAATTTCTAATATTCCACTTATTTTGGTTTGGCTTATCTTAATTTTGTGGTTTTCCTAGGATTTTATTTTTTATTTAATTTTTATTTTAAAAAGAAAAAAATAATAATATTAGATCAGAGTTTTAAAACAGGTTAGCAGGAGAGTTACACTAATTAAAACACTGCATACTTTTGCCTTGGTGGTAATTATTCAGAGTACAAGATGTAGGGATGGTATCTTGTCTAAACAATATTAGCACTGACTTTTATTTTCAATGAACAAAGAGAAACTAGCTATATAACCACCTTATGTAGAAATATTTTTTCTTTATCCCTTCATTTCTTCTCTCTTTCCCCCATCACAGTTTGTCTTTTCTTCAGTTTCTTCCCAATTCATAATATGTTTTGGACAATTTATTTACTTGTTCAGTTTCTTACACTAGTTAGACAATACCGTGTTTACACAGAATGGTCTGGCTTGTTTCACTTATGAGTACGGTCTCAAGGTGCATCCATTTACCTATGAAACTATGCAGTTTACCCTTCTTTATGGCTGATTATTACTTGACTACATTTTAAAAAAAACACTGATTTAAACCATTCTTTGACTTATGGGCATTTGAGTTGTTTCTAAGATTTAGATGTTACAATTTGTGCTGCTATAAACATGGGTGCCCATATATCACTGTGGTATGTTTTTATTCTTCTGGGAAGATACCCAGAAGGGAAATAGCTGGGTCAAATGGGATCTCTAATCGTAGTTTTTATGAGGGGCATCCACACTGATTTTCACAGTAGTTGTGCTCCTCTGCACTATCGCCGACATTTAAGCAGTGTTCCATTTTGCCCACTGTCCTGCCAGAATTTGTTATTGATTAAAAACAAACAAACAAACAAAAAAGAATTTGTTACTGGATGATTTTTGGATGGTAGCCATTTTTTCTGGAGTGAGAACCTAAGGACTGTTGTAATTTGCATCTTTCAGATAACTAATGATGTGAATCTTTTCTCATGTATTTATTTGTCATTCTATTTCTTCATCTAAGAAGTGTGTACTCACCTCAGATGCCCATTTTTGTATTGGCTCATTGAATTTGGGGAGTCTGATTTATTTCAATTTTTTATATATTCTGGAAGGACCTTTATCTGAGGGACAAATGGCTATAAAACTTTGCTACTCTGTGGGTTGTCTTTTCACTCTGTTGGTGATTTCTTTTGTTGTGAAAAAGCTTTTTAATAAAATGAGATCCCATTTGTTGATTTGTTGTAATATTTATTTTGTAGTCTTGGTTTTGTTCATGAAGTCTCTGCCTGCACCTATATCTTTGAGATTTCTACCTATTTTTTCTTCCAGTAAATTTAGTGTTTCTATTTTAATATTCAGATCTTTGATGCATTTTGACTTTAGTTTTGTACATGGTGATAGATATGGGTCTAGTTTTAGTCTTTGGCAGTTTTTCCAGCACCATTTTTTAAAGGAGCTTTCTTCCAATTCACATGTTTGACTTTTTTGTCAAAGATAAGATGCCTGAGTATGTTTAATGTTTCATCTGCATTTTCTAATCTGTTTCACTGATCGATCTTGAGGTTTGTTTTATTGCCAATACCACACTGATTTTATTGTAGTAGCTTTGTAATATAATTTCAAGTCAGGAATTGTAATGTCCCCTGTTTTGCCTTTGTTGCCCAGAATTGCTTTTGCTGTTCAAGGTATCTTATGATTTCATATGAATTTTAAGAATGTGTTTTCCTAGATCTGTGAGGTATGTTAATGGAATTTAGATTAGGATTGCATTAAATCTGTACAGCAGTTTTGGGAGTATGGTGATTTTCACTATGTTGATTTTTCTTATCCAAGAGCAAGGGGTGTCTTTCCATTTTTTGATGTCCTATTTGATCTCCTTGTTTAGATATCATAATTTTCACTGTACGTATTATTGTTGGCAAAGTCATCAATTATCCTTTATGTAGTGTAGGTTTTTTAAAAAAAGACAACAGGGCAAGTTTGTAACCTAAATAAACATTTACATGTCTTCCTAAACCAGTTATTTGCAGACTCTTGATTCCATATTCCTCTATAAAGCAGAGAACAAGTTACTGATCTGGAGAAGTCTCAGCTAGCACAAAGAAGGCTCGAAAGATGATGAAGTCACACAAAAGTCTACTCAGAGAAGGACAAAGTGAGCCTTAAGTGGAAAATAATTCCTCTAATGCATCATATTGACATAGGGCATCCCAGGTCAAAATGATGCCTCCTGAAGAGAAATTGGTGCATAATTTTTTCTTTATGTGACCTTATTTGTTGATGACTTTATCTTATCCTTTGATCAGCACAGAGTTACGATATATTGAATGTGGAATACTAACCCTTCACATCATCAGCTGTCTGAGGAAGATGGCAATGCAGTAGAGCGATGATTAATATAATACAAATCTTTCAAGTATGTGAAAATGTTTTCATGCTTTCGCTACTGAAAGTCACTGACTCTCTGCCACCTTCAGTCAGAGATGTCTTTAGCAGCGCTAGCTCGTTATAAATCTGTATGAGACGTTTCATGAACTTTAGAACCTTTTGGAGAGAAAAGTATCCTCACCATTATTTTATTATTAAGAAACTGAAAAGGAGCGGTAGAATTATTTTTCTATGTTTACCTATCTGGTGGGGCTATCCTTGTTTTCAGATCCATGCTGGTAAAAACCCTGTCTCTAATTATTTGTATCCTTTGGAACTTCTGGAAGGAAGACATAGAATATGGTCTATGGTTTTTGAGCAAATCATCAATAAGCTAATATGCTGGCATCTATCTTTTAATCCTGCCATCCCCCATAAGATTGGGTGTGGATACAACAATATTGGATTCTTATCACTGGACAGGGATTTCAAAGAAAATTCAGGTTTCATAATTCCTGAAATTTTGTAAAAATACATGATTATTTAATAAAAAATGGCATCATATCTCTTTATTTTATTCTTTGATACTATTTCAAATACATTTTTGCTTGCATATTCCTTAACTACATCTTCATAATAAATAGGACTTTTACATTTTCTTTGTATATTACATGAAATATAAAACCCATCATTTCCTCTAGCACAATTGTTAGGCATTTGCATCTTCCAAAAGAGTTTAGAAAGTGCTGTTCTGGCTATGCTTTTTTTTTTAATGGTAATATCATGCTAAAGCACATTAGAATGTATAAAACATGAATTCATTTGGAGACAGAGATTATTTATGGCACTAGTATAGGTGAGGGTCTTACCAGCACAAAAAGGGTGATAAATTCCATTTGGTTCAATTTTATCAAAAGGAAATAAATATGAAGATCTTTGTAATGGAACAGTATACCTTAGACAGACTATTCTTGGGAGGAGAGAGCTTACATTTTCAGCAGGTATTAAATGAAGTTTGTGCTCATAATTTTACATATCAATGCTTAGGAGAATGTTGACACACACTCTGGAAACAGGATTTTGAGAAATGCTTCAGAAAGTTGCAAGAATCATGGAATAAATGTATTCACAGTGCAGGGGAATATTTTCAGAGTCACTTTTAGCAATGTGTCTTGTACTGCAGTAATTTTAAAATTTTAATCTTTCACAATATATTCTGATCACATTTCATACTTACATATCCTTTAGGAATCCATTATGATAATCTGTTTATGATACTTTCCAAAATCTACAAAGATAATAAGTGTAAATTCCTGGTTCTGTGGTCTTTTATTTCTATCAAGCAATTTGCTCCTGTGAGTCCTGCTCAACTGATAATTTTGGAACTGAAATATGGAGAGAAAGGGAGATGACATTTCATCCAATAATCAGTGTTAAAATATCTGGCTAAGTACATGCACATCTTTGAATATCTAGCTCTGCCACCTTGGTTCTCTTTAAAGCAGAGTACTGGCCTGCTGTGTAACAGACTTGAGGAGGGATGGCAGAGACTTCTGAGCTCAGAAGTAAAGTTATATTCCTTTTCCAGAAAAATGACCATGCACATGTAAGCAAATATGGTCCCGTGATATGCTGGAGTTCTTTAGGTCAGTTAAGGGCTTTGAACAAGAACTTTCACTTTAACATTGGAGTAAAAGAGTGGAAAATGAAGAGCGAAGGAATTCCATAAAGCTGATGTTTCCTCAAATTAGTTCCTACTCAGAGAAACCACAGTGGATTCTCAGGTAAATATATTTTCATTGAAACATTGTAACTATAAGCTGGGAAGTTAAAGGAAGTGAATGTACTTATCATTTCTCAAATGATTTCACCGTGCTTTTCATCTGGAGCGGTGGCCAACGCACATCAGATGCACATTCTGTAGTTAATTTTAAGTTTTTGATAAGCTACATCTTAATAATTCTCCACTTGCCTCTAGGATTAAATCATCTAACTAGCTATGGCTCTTTTTCTGTTCTAACAGGAAATCTTCCAAGTATATCTATCAGAAATCTAGAAAATGTGTGGCCTGATATTTGCTTAACTTTTGTCAGCAGTGCTATGTACATGTATCAGTTCCCCACAATGAATGTAATCATTAAGTACAGCAAATACATAATAGTAAAAGTCAGAATAAATAAACAAATATGAAGCCAGACAATATAGTTGCCATAACATTCAGAGAAGACAATATATGGAGTGATTGCCTATGATTGTATCTTCCTAAAATATTAGCTGGTTTCATTAGCAAAACTCTATCCTAGCCATAGGAAACAGGCGTTTACCTAGGTTGTAAAAGAGTCTCATTCTCCTCTCTCCCCCTCTACCCTACCCACGCTCCCCCTCCACTCCCCCTTCTCCTCCCTCTCCCTCGTATCCTCACCAACCCTTCCCTTCTTTTTGCTGGTTAATTTGCCATCCTTTAACACCTGGAATTGTGATAGGCCTTTTTCTCCTATGACGTAAGAGACCCTGAGGAGAACAAATAGATAATCATAAAGCAGAAAAAAAGAATCTAATATTCATTGTTTCACTGGCCCACCCTACTCACCACTTCAGGAAGTACTCTACGTCTGAAATTGCTGGAACAAGACTTATCAATTTGTTATTTAAATGATGGAGCGTTTTGGAATGGGGCTGTCTCTTATTTGCTGCCCAGAAGCATCCTATTTAACTCCCCCTCATTTTCTGTTGAGAAAGTTCCGAAGTTCACAGGTACCACACATGGAACTTTACTGACTCTGTGATAGGAGTTGGTGGCTCTCTGTCTGTTAGTGGTTTATATATTTGGCTGAATAGATTCCCTGATCAATAGGTGAGAGGATGGAATGGCTTTTCTTGGAGATAAAAACTGATATTGAAGATATTAGCGCCTACTATGGCATTTTTTGTAGCCTTCATTTCTACTAAAAGTGTGATGAAAATAATCTTTTCCAAAGGAGATAGGTATTCATGGTCATAATGGAGGGCGATTCCAACATCTGACTTATGCATTGATTTCTGCAAAATGTTGTAAGAAAGCGATCCTTCTTGGTAGTTTATGGAGAAAGTCTGAAAAATCCCTAGCATGATGATTTTTACTGTAGTGGAGTCAAGCTTTCTAAAGAGGCAGGACATGGTTTAAATTAAACGCCTACATCAGCCACCCCAAGATGAAGAGTGGTAGTCGCCAGTCCAGCTTTCTGCTTCCTACTGAAGATTTCCTTGTGAGCCTTAATTCCTGCTTACAAAAGTATGAGAATTTCATATTTATCTCAGCCTCCTTTATGACTTTCCAAAAGGTGGTGGGTGTTCATTTGACCTTTTTTTTTACTGTAATATTTTATATTATAGTGCACCAGTCTACTTATTTCTGAGAGAAGTAACTTTTTCTAAATAAATGCTGCTTTCATTTCTGTGAGAAATAGTTAGCATAGAGTTGTTGCCATTATAAAAGTTCCTTAACCATCATGGTTTTAAAATTGTCCTTTTCCTGCTGTTATGTAGCACAATCATTTAGTCAGTCCAGAAATATTTGTCCTGTAATGTATTTGTCTTAAAATACAGTCACCTTTATTTTTCTTCCACCTCCTCCATATCCCCCAAAACATGGTACCTAATCACGTAGCTAGTTGTTGTTCTGTCACTGGTATTAATTAACGTTTCTCAATGTTATGGTATGAGAATATAAAGGTGGCAATTAAAATCAGGTACACACAAGCAATATTCAGAAATGACAAAGTTTACCAAAGGTTTCTTGGAGACACCTCCAGAATATTACCTGTTACTTGGCCTTACAAAGGTCCAAATTCCCTATTTATGTATGTACATTTCTCTTTGGAATTGATAAGAGCGTGTTTCATGGCCCAGAAAATATCCCTTGAAAAAATCTGGAATATTACTCCTAAAGATAAGTTCTGTGTTTTTGTGACTGTAGTAAAGATACAAACATTTGCCATCTTAACCATTTTTAAGGGTACAGTGGGGCGGTGATAACTATATAAATAAATCTGTTAATAATTCTCCAAAGCTTTTTTATCTCATGCAAGTGAAATCTTATGTTCACTGAAAAAAATTCTTTGTTTTCCTACTTAGCTCATCATATAAATGAAACCATACTTTTTGTGACTGGATCATTAGAATTAACATAATAATATTAAGTTTATCCTTATTAGAGTAGATGACAAGGTATTTTCTCTTTTTATAGTTCAATAATATCCTATTGTGTATGTACACATACACATACTTTTACATGCATGTGTACATATATTTAAATTTACATATATAAAAGCATTTTATTTAGTTATATATTCCCAAATATTTAAGTTCCTCATTTTTGCTATTTTGAATAATGCCAAATGCATGTAAGTGTGTATCTCTACACGATGCCATTATTTTTATAGATAGCCAGAAATAAGGTTGCTAAATCACATGCTAATTCATTCTTAATTTTTTGAGGACATTTCACAGTTTTTTTGCCAACTGGTGAACAATTTACATGTTCCTCAATAGTGCGAACGAACTCCAAAATTCTCCATAAATCTGAACTTCATCATTTTCTGTGGCAGCCATTCTAATAGGCAATTTCATAGGTTTTGATTTGCATTTCCATAATGACTAGTGACATTAAATATTTTGCCAGATTCTTCTTAAATATCTGTGTATCTTCTTGAGGAAATGTATATCACAGTCCTTTGCCCATGTTTAGGTCTGATAATTTCTTTTTCTGTTGCCGAGCTACATACATAATCTTGGTATGAATCCTTCATCAGACACATGGTTTGCAAATATTTTCTCTGATTCTGCAGGCTCCCTAGCTGCTCACTTAATCACTTTGAGAGAGCTTAGCTCATCTGGGCCTCACTCAATTTAGCTGTAGTTATACCTTCGTCAGATAATCTATAATTTTTTTTTTTTATTTTAAAGAGAATAAAACAAATCAAAATAGAACAGAACAAATCTGATGAGAACAAAACAGTGTGAGCAACACAGGATTTCAAGACAAGACAACAGGAATTCAACCGTGGATGCCACAGTGTCTCCTGTTTTCCCCAAAATAGTTGTCCATATCTTCACATATATTGAATTCAAACAAAACAAAACAGTGTAAAACTAACCAGAGCAAAAGAATAGAAGAATTACTGGCCTTTGAAACCAGACAACAGGAAAATAAAAAGTGGTTACCATAATGTCTCTTGTTCTCTTCAAAATTGCTGTCCATAAAGTTTACACATATTGAAATCAAATTTAGAAAACAGACTATAACCAATCAAAACAAAGAATAAAAGCATTATTGGACTTCAAGACAATAGAAAGTTAGGAGAAGTTCTAGGCATGTACATCTATCCTTTCTGTATTAGAGAGAGAGAGAGAAAAAAAAACAAAATACAAGAAAAATAAAAAAAAACAGAGACAAATAAATAACAATAGAAAAGAACCCAAAACAATAACAATACAGGTTTTCAAAACAAGGTGGTTGAAACAACTAAGGTTGTTATTTTGCATAATTATCCTCAAAAAATTACTCAGATTACCATATATAAACATGCAAAACTGATCTAATCTTATTAATGTTAACTGTTTTGTTCTAAGAACTAATAGAATTAGTTGTACAATCATTTTAATTATCTTAAGTGTGTATATACAAATTTATATCTTTCTTCATCTCCTCTCCTTCTTTTCTTATTTTCCCTATCTGAACTATTTTTTCCCATTGAAAAGTTTCTTACCCTTTTACAATATTTATTGAAGATTTTGTATCTTATTTACTCTTTCATTTTTTATGGTATTTACACATGTGAGTGTGATTTATTTAACTTATGAGCATGAAGTTGCATCCACTTACCTATAAAAGCCTCAATGTGCTCCTTCTTTATAGCTGAGTAGTACTCCATTGTTAAAAATACCACGTCTTTGTAATCCATTTCTCAGTTGATAGGCATTTAGGTTGCTTCCAAGATTTGGCTGTTAAAGATTGTGCTGCTGTAAACATGGCTGAACTTATAACACTGTGGTATAATGCTTTCAGTTCTTCTGGCAATATGACCAGAAATGGAATAGCTGGATCAAATGGGCTTCCAATCCCAGGTTTTTGAGGAATCTCCAAACTGGTTGAGTAATCTCCATAGGGGTTGTACTAGTCTATACTCCCACCAACAATGCAGAAAAGTCCCTCACCCCCCCCCCCCGCCCAGCTTCTCCAGCATTTATTGTTGGTAGTTTTCTTGATCCTGGCCATTCTTTCTGGAGTGAGTTGAAATCTCAGTATTGTTTTAATTTGCATTTGTCTAATGACCAATGATGCTAACCATTTTTAAATATATTTATATCCCATTTGTATTTCTTGAGCTGAGAAGTGTGTATTCATCTTAGATGCTGACTATTTGATTGGGTCTTTAAATTTCAAGGGTCTGATATTTTTAATTATACATTCTAGATAGAATTCCTTTGTCTGAGGGACAGCTGATTAAGATTTTTCTCAATTTGTGGGTTTTCTTTTCACCATATTGGAATTTTTTTTTTTTATTTGCAAAAACTTTTTAATAAGATATCCCAGTGGTTGATTCTGGGAAGTATTTCTCATGCTGTTTGATTTTTGTGTGTGAATTCTCTGCCTATCCCTATGTCTTCAAGATTTCTACCTACTTTGTCTTCCAGCAGACTTAGTGTTTCTGTTTTAATAGTTAGATCTTTAATCCATTTTGCCTTTAGTACATAGTGACAGTCATAGGTATAGCTTTAGTTTTCAACATATGGAGAGCCAGTTTTCCCACTGCTTCTTAAAGAGGCTATCTCTTTTCCAGCAAACATGTTTGGCCCCTTTGTCAAATATGAGGTGGCTGAGTGTGTTTGTACTTGTGGTTGTATCTTTTAATCGATTCCATTGAACTTGATGTCTGTTTTTATTCCAGTACCATGCTGATTTTATCACAGTAGCTTTGTATTATAACTTTAAGTCAGGGATTTGTGATGCCTCCTGCCTTGCTTTTGTGGCTCAGAATTGCCTTTGATATTCTAGGTCTCTTCTGGTTCCAAATGAATTTTAGGAAAGATTTCTCGAAAACTGTGAGGTATGCTAATGGTATTTTGATTGGAATTGCATTAAATCTGTATAACATTTTTGGGAGAAGGGCCATTTTCACAATGTTTGTTCTTCCTATCTATGAATAAGGAATGTCTTTCCATTTTCTGAGATACTCTTTGATATCCTTTTTCAAAGTAATGCAATTTTCATTGAATAAATCTATATCTTCCTTTGTTAGATTGATTCCTAAGTATTTCATTCTTTTGGATGCTATTGTGAAGGGTGTGGTTTCTCTTATTTCTCTCTCAGTGAGTTGTTGTTTGTGTACAGAAATGCTATTGATTTTTGAATGTTAACTTTGTATTCAGTTACACTACTGAATTTGATTATTATATCTAGAAGTCTTTCAATGGAGTTTTAGAGGTCTTCTCTGTAGAATATCATGTCATCATCAAATAATGATAATTTAACTTCTCCCTTTCCTATCCTTATTCCTTTTATTTCTCCTTTGTGTCTAATTGCTCTGGTTAGTATTTCTAGCATTATACTGAATAGTAGTGGTGATAATGGACAGTCTTGTCTTATTCCTGATTTTAGAGTGAAAACTTTCAGTTTTTGACCCATTATTATAATGCTGGCTGTTGGTTTGTAAAACGTGGCTTTTTTCACATTGAGATAAAGACCATCTATTCCAATTTTCCATAGGGATCTTATCATGAATGAGTGTTGGACTATATCAAAAGCTCTTTCTGCATCCACTGAAATGATTATATGCTTCTTATCTTTGGCTCTATTAATATGGTGTATCATGTTTATTGATGTGCATATGTGGAACCATCCTTGTGTTCCTGGGATGAATTCCACTTGATCATGGAGTATAATTTTCTTGATAACTTGATTCATTCTGTTTGCAAGTATTTCACTGAGGATTTTTGCATCTATGTTCATTAGGGAGATTGACCTACAGTTCTCTTTTTTGGTTTGGTCTTTCTCTGGTTTTAGTAGTAGAGTAATACTTGCTTCCAGGAATGAGTTAGTGAGAATTGTTTCCCTTTCAATTTCATTGAAGAGTTTAAGGAGTTTTGGGATTATGTCTTTCTTGAATTTCTTGTAGAATTCTACAGTGAATCCATCAAGAATGGGCTTTTTTTGGTTGTTGTTGGTGGTGGTAAGATGCTAATTACATTTTCAATTTCATTAATTGAAATCGGGTTGTTCAGCCATTTTACAACGTGTTGATCCAGCTTTGTTAATTCATATCTATTTAGGGATCTGTCCATTTCTTCCATGCTATCAAACCTATGAGAGTAAAGGTTTTGGAAATAGGTACTGATCTTTCACATTTCCACAGGATCTGTAGTGATTTCACTCTTTTCATTCCTTATTGAATGAATCTGAGTGTTTTCTTTCTTTTTGGCAATGTTTGGCTCGGTGCTTATCAATTTTAATTATTCTTTCAAATAACCAACTCTTTGATTCATTAATTATTTGTATTGTTTTCTTTAGTCTATTGCATTAATTTCTGCTCTGATCTTTATAAATCCTCCCCTCTTTGGGATTTGGGCTTGACTTGCTCTTCTTTTTCTAGATGTTGAAGTGTAGCATCAGGTTGTTTATTTGTGTTTGTTCTGTTTTTCTGATGTGAGTATTTACTGCAATAAATGTTCCTCTGAAGACTGCTTTCTTTGCATCCCACAGGTTCCCATAAGTTTTTGTTGAATTTTCATTTGCTCATAGATACTGTTTAATTTTTTCTTTAATTTCCTCTGTGACACAATGATTGCTCAGCAGTGTATTATTTAATTTCCATATGTTTATGGAGTTTTTTCAGTTTCTTTGTCATGAATTTTTAGTTTGATGACATTATGATCAGGTAATATGCATAGAATAATTTCTATTCTTTTGCATTTACTTAAGTATGTTCTGTGGTCTAGTATATGGCCTATTTTAGAGAATGTCCCATGTGAAACTGAGAAGAATGTATATTGTAATGCTTTTGGGTGAAACACTATGCATATCTACTAAGTCCATTTGTTCACACATTTGATCTAGCTCTGTTATTTTTTTGCTGACTTTCTGTCTAGTTGATCTGTCTCCTTGTGTCAGGAGAGTGTTAAGGTCTCCCATAATAATTATGTTTTTTGCTTATTTGATTTTTTATTTATATTAATTTTTTACATAGCTGTGTGCTCTTATATTTGGTGCATATATGTTTAGGACATTTATCTCTTCCTCTTGAAGTTTTCCCCTAATGAGTATGTAGCAACCTTCTTCATCTCTTTTGATCATTCTTGGTTTGAAGTTCACATTGTCTGCAAACAAAATAACTACCACTGCTTTTTGGGGAGGGGTATTCCTGTTGCATGAAGTACTGTTTTTTATCCCTTGACTTTTAGTCTAAGAATTTCCTTTTGGGTTAAATGAGCTGCTTGTATACATGGGTACGACATATGGTTGAATATTGTTTCTTGATCCATTCTGCCAGTATGTTTCATTTAATTGATGAATTGAGGTCATTTACATTAATAATTATAACTGATATATATATATATATATATATACATGTGTATGTGTATTTGTGTGTGTGTGTGTTCATTTTTGTCATGTTATCTTTCTGCTGTTGGTTCTTTACCTTTCCCATGTGTTTAATTATTGGCCTTGCTTAGTGATTTTTTTTTTCTTGGTGTTCTTGGAGTCGTAGTTATTTTTATGTCTGTCTAGAATATCTTTCAGTATTCTCTGCAGGATTGGTTTGGTAGTCATGAAGTGCTTCAGCTCTTCTTTGTCACTGAAGTATCTTACTTCTCCATCAATTTTGAAGGACAGTTTTTTAGGATACATCAGTCTGGGTTGGAAGTCATTTTCCTTTAGGATTTGAAATACTTTACTCCATACTTTTCTTGACTGGATTGCTTGTGTTGAGAAGCCTGCTGTGATTCTGATTGGCTTTCTTTTATAGGTATCTGTCTCTTTTCTTGAATAACTTTCTATATTGTGTTCTTATGTTGAATTTCTGTTATGTTGATTATTATATGTCTGGGTGTAGATTTACTTTGGTTATGGCTAATTGGAATTCTGTATGCTTCATTTATCTGAGTGTCAGTTTCCTTTCCCATGTTTGAGAATTTTTTGACTATTATTTCTGAAAATAGTCCTTTGGTATCATTTGTGTTTTCACCTTCATTTTTGTTTTCTTTAGATTATTGTATTTTAATTTTTTTTTATTTTGAAGGTAATAAAAATACAACAGAACAAGACAGAACAAAGCCAATCAAGGCAATGCAGTGAAACTGGTACAGAATTTCACAGCTGGTACTGTTACTGGGGTAACAATAATAAGTACCATAGTATATTACAATTATCTTCAAAATGGTTGTCCAGTCAATTAGGTATAGTGAAATCAAGCCAAAAACAGAACATTATAAAACCAATCAGAAGAGAATGTTGAATAGAGCAAAATAATTAATCATGACAAAACAAAATAGTGAAAACATTTGCCTTCACACAGAAGATAGAAGGAAATTCCCTGTATTTGCTATATTGCATATGGTCATCCTCCCAAGAGATGCTTAGGCCTCTGCTCCCAGTTGCTAAGGGTGGGGGGAGTTGGGATGTTTGATTCTCAGCCTGAGTGCCAGTAGGCTCACGGGAGCCACTGATTGGTTCTCCTCCTGCTTCACGCTGGAGTGAGGCACTTACCAAGAGGGCAGGTGAATTACTGTCTTGTGTTGACACCTAAGTTCCACCATGGCCAGATTTAGGGAGCTGCTGACTGGTTCTCCTTCTCCCTTTCCCCAGAGGGACTTCATTTTTGTTTACACTTATCAATCTTATAGGTTTTATTTGCATCATCTTGGAACTGCTGGATTGTCATTTCCTAATTCCTTGTTATTTTTAAAAGACCTTGCCTTTCCTGTTTACCAGTTACAATCTTGCCTTTGAGATCTAAAAGTCTATCTTTGCATTCACTGATCTGATTTTGCCAGTGTTTGATGGAATTTTCAATTTCTTGGATATCTCTTTGAATCTTTTTCTTGCATTCTATTTCTTTCTCATATTGTTCATTCACGGTTTCCATTGCAGTACTCCTCAATTTTTTAAACTATGTCTACTTTAGATGTGTTCAACATTTCTTTTTTTATGTTTATCATTTCTTGTCTTACCTATAAGATTATTTCTGATCTGAGTTCCTTTACAGTTTCATGGAGTTGTTTCTTTACTTCAGTTGCTATCATTTCAGAACTTTCAGGTGTATGGCTTACACTTTCTTCTATGTCCATGTCTCCTAGGCTTATTTGGGATCAGTTGGAGATTTGAGATTACATTTTGCTCTTTCATTTTGTCATTTTCCTGTATTTCCCTTAGGAAGCTGAATGCAAGGTCTCAGTGCTTCCTGGGTTGAGGAGGTCTTTCTATTCTGCAGGGAGTTCCCCCAGTTGAGTGGTGGTCATTAGGCAGGCCTTATCAAGTCCCTCGTGGCACTCAAAGACTCCTTAAATTGGGGAGTTTGCTAGGAAGACCTTCAGCACACCCCAAGACACACTCTGAAGCTCCTGGTTGCTTGCATTGTTGGGCAGGACTCAACCAGGTTCTGAGTGGCATACCAGACTGCACAACTAGATTGAATACATTATGCAGGCTATCAGCTCATGCCATATGGCACACCAAAGCTCCACAACTACTTGGGGTCACTTAATGTAGCCCTACCAGATTCCAAGCAAGGTGCCAAGGTTATACAGTTAGGTGGAGTTCACTGTGCAGGCATATGCTTGTGCATCTTGGCACAGTTATAATCCATAATTAAATTTAAATCCATAATTAAATTTAAATACTACAAGGTACAAACCTTCTTAATTTCATCTCACCATTTATATATAACACACATTTGTTCAATTAAAAATAAGGGCTCTTCCTAATGTCTTCCCTTCAACTTGAAATTTTCTAAGTCTTGAGCATAGAAGTTTAAAATAATTAGATCTTGTACACTAATTGAGTTCTCTTCTTTTCACCAACAATCTTTTGCCTTGTAATTTATTTGGTTCTACTCTTGCCTTTTTAATGAAAATCTCAGTGTCTTCAAGTTTGTAAGCTTTGTTCCCAGACTTGCAATATGCCAAATGCTTCAGAGTTTGAAGTCCTGTATGCACTTATATTGCATTAATTAAATCTCTGGATTTCTAACCAATATAGAAGAAAGTGTATGCAGAATTAACAAGACCTGTTTAGAAAAATGTTAGTAATTATAGAATGTTTAGATGAATTTAAAAAGCAGTCCTTTAAAGGTATAAGCCTTCTTAAAATTTAACTGATCTTGATAGCAGTGGGGGGGAAATGCATTTAAATCAGCTCATATCACAACAATTTATTCTTTAATTACTGTAACTTTGTATATGCATGTGTGGTGTGTATGTGCTTCATTCTGTGCGTACATGCATGAGTGTGTGTGTGACCTGTAAGTTGGTCAGCTTTTCTTCAGTGGGACCTAATATTGGACACACACACACTCTTTAAATTTTTTATTAATTTAGTTTATCAGTGTATATGTGTGATACACAATATGCATACTCCATGTATGGAACTGGTGCATGAATAGAACACATTTGAATTCCTTTTGAATTCCCTTTTACTTCCTTCTCTCTCTCCCCTTGATCAATGGATCCCTCCCTTTTTTTACTATATGTATTTGTGGACACAAAGTTTACACTCCTGAGTGGAGTTGTGCATGAACACTGCACATTTCAATTCCATTTTTTCTTTCCTCTTACACTCTGTCTCTTGATTCTCTGCCCCCTTGAGAACAGTCTATTTCCTTACTTATTATTTATATTTAATTTTGCTCTTTGTTTTTATGCTGAGGTCCTCCTATATGAAAAACAATGTGATATTTATGATTGTGTATCTGATTCATTTCACTTAACATTAGGATCTGAAACATTATGACTCGAGTTTATCTTTTTTTTTTTTTTGGTACCAGGGATCGAACTCACGACCACACACTTGTCATGCAGGGGCATATGCCACTGAGTTAAATCCTTCTTTATGGCAGAGTACTACTCTGTTGTGGATAAATACCATATTTTCTTTATCCATTCATCTGTTGAGAGGCATGCAGGCAACTTCCAAGATTTAGCAATTATGAATTGTTCTGGTTTAGACATGAGTATGCATGAATCTCTGTGATACAAAGTCTCTAGGTCTTTCAGGAAGATACCTAGAAGTGGAATTGCTGGGTCAAATGGCAATTCTAGTGTTAGCTTCTGAAGAATCTCCACACTGATTTCCATGTTGGTTGTACTAGTTTGCATTCCCACCAATCATGTACAGCAGTTCATTTTTTTCTTGTGGCCTCTCCAGTGTATGCTACTATTTGAGGTTTTGATGGACACACACAACTTTAAGAAGGAAGGTTTTACATTTCCTCATGGTTTCAGATCTCAGTTCATGGGCTACTGGCTTCAAACCAGAACCATCATGGTAGAAATTCTTGATGGAGCAAATTTGCTTGGCAGCCGGAAATACAGCACAAGAGAAAAGCATGCACAAAAGATAAACTCTCCAAAGGCTCACCCAGCTGATCCACCTCCTCCAGCTGGGGGAGTGAATCTGGAGGAGGACGGCATGTTCCTAAGCTAACTGCCATTCCAACAGTCTCTGCATGCAGTTGCTTCGAGCGTAAACCTCTATTATCACAGTTCAAGTGAGCAATTTTTATCATTACTATGTATGCTTTCATTTGTAGCACAATATACCTTCCTTGAACAAAATTATAAGTTTTATATGCACCACAAACAAATACCAGAGCATATTTACTCACAGGACTTTGAATTTAGTGAGAAGAGACTATTACTTTTTCTATGACTCCTTCTGTCTTCTAATGCATATTCAGATCATTCAAAGCAAACAGAAATACATTTAATGTTGTATTTTTAACTTGGTTTATTATAGCAATCACAATAATATGTCAATTTTCAGCTTATACATATTAGTTGCCAAATATTTTGATTTTCTGAATGTATAAAAAGCTGGATCAATATTGGAATTAACTTGATTATGTGTATTAATCATTGAATATATGACACAGACATGATTTTATTGCTTGTGAAGATTTTTCTTGCTAATGGAACCAAAATATAAATAGCTATGTGCTAGCATTTCATATATGCAGAAAAATGTGAAACTGAAAGCTCTTTAGAAGTGATACGTCTTTTGCAAACACATGTGGCAGCCTCCTTCCCCACCTTTACATTATTGGTTGTTATCATTCTTAGGGAGCATATTTGTATTTTTCATTGCTGTTCAGGCTGTTATATGAGCTAAGTGTTCTGTGAAAACTGCCCAACCATTCATGCTTCTATCAGAGAAGCAGGGGAAACATTACGTTAACAGAGAAAGTCCATATGGGCAATTGGGTAGTGTGGCTAATTGTTTGTTTGATGCTAATGGTTGAACTTGAGGTCTCTTTGAACTGACCTTCTCTACACTCCGAGCCTATTTATTTATTTATTCATTTATATTTTGAGGCAGAGTCCTGCTAAGGTGTTAAATTGCCCGAGCTGGGCTCAAACTTATGATTATCCTGGCTCAGACTTTCAGAATGTTGAGATTATGTGAGATTTCAGGTGTGTGTCTCTCGGCCTGGTTGGATAGTTGTAGAAGATGGAAATGCAGAGGGTGAGGACTGATGGAAAACATCACAATTTGAAGAAGCACTATCATGTTTGAGATCTGGAAGGAAAGAAGGATCTGGTATGGTCACTAGAATGGAGGGCCCTAAGGAAGAGCTGCACAGATGTGAGGAAGCTGTGTGCCTAGTAACCACCAGTACCTAGGATGAATAATTATTGAAATATTTCTTAGAGGATGCACTCAGATGGCAGCTGGTGCTGGGTGACCTTGAGGTGCATGGTGCACCTGTTTCTGAGCAGAAACAGTGTGGAAAATAAAGAAGCATTTCCTGTTTCCTTCTCTAGTTTGTTGGTGCTTCTGCTAGTTGGCAAACAGAGGAGGTGTGCAGTCTACAGATCTCAAACCTGCGTCCTGTAGCAAGGTATAGAAAGCCAAGTGAGATCTGAAAGATAATAACCTCAGCTCTGATCATCATCAACTTTCCAAAATATGCACTTTTGCTCTATTTTCTTTAAGTGTACATTTTTAAAATATCACTAATGTTATACAATGCATTATAAAATACAGTGATAAGAACAAATGGACAACTGCAATTTACTTTTGTGGAAAGAGCAATGTCATTTTCTCTCTGACTATAATGAGTCCTCATCTTTATTTTTCATACATATTACATCTATCCAATGTTGTTGAACACTTTTCAATGAACTATCCAATCACTGACCTGACTGCCTTTGTATATTTCACACCTACTGGAAGTCTGGTACAATAAGTAGCATGTGAGGACATAAATACCTACTATTTCTTTTACTAACATTAAGAGTGGAAGAATTTGGTGGGCTCTGGTTGTATTTGTTTGATTATTCCTTTAGGATAAATTTTAATTTATTTTTAATATTTTGGTGCTGGTTATCAAGCCCAGGGCCTCTTAAACTATGCAAAGCAAGTTGCATCCCCAGCCTCCATGGCACACTTTAAAGGGAGGTCATAGTTACATCTAGAAATGCTGCAGAACAGACTCCTGAGCACTGTATATCTTTCTGATGAATTCATATGTCAAATGGGCACTTTGCTTTTTCCTCCTACATTACTAGCTAAGTGATGGCAGGCTGTGGAAAAAAGAGCAATTGAAGTCTATCAAACATGTACTAACTTATTTTCATGCGACTATTAATAAAATCTCTTTGGGGAAAAATCCAGAATAAATTGTGAATTGGGCAAATCTCTCTCAAAGAAGAGTCAAGCTTCTGTGACAAAGAAATTTGGATTCCTATGAGCACAACAGAATACAGAGTGGTTTTACGTGTCTATTGCAACTTGTGTGGAGAAGAGCTGAGATTTTATGCTTCCTATTGTTTTGTAGAAGCCAAAAGTGAGCTCATCAAGACCTGTGTCCACCATGTCCATGTCCTTTACTCAGGTTTACTAAACAAATGGTTGTCCTTCTCTCTTAGGAGTGTGAAATTAAGTGTGGGAAGCCCTGGGAAGTCACTCCAGTGGAGGAATTTCTACGAGGAGATATGAGACTTTAAATACAGTTCTTTCTCAGCATCATTTCCATTAAGAAAACCTGCTTATGTCTACAGAAAATTTCAGTGATAGAATTTTTTCACAGGTACACGTAGACTGAGTTCATAAATTTGGTAATTATGATCAAGGTCACATATATGGATGGTGCATTAGTTTTATAGATGTGTGAATATTCGATTTATCTTTATTTATGCTGAGTAAGGAATTTTGTTTTTACACCAAGATCAAGCCTCAGAGTGGAAGGATTAAGGAAACTGCCATTACTCACAGTTGGTGTGAGAAGTCCTGGGCAGATCCAGTTCCCAGGTATACCAGGACCTCAGGCTGGCTAACTTTAGGTAAGGCAGATGGCATGTACTTCTAGTTTCACCTATATATCCATCTATCTAGGGGATGGACCATTATAGTAGATCAGAGGGACTCAGGGGACAGATTAATGTCCAGAGTCTTCTGTACAATTTACAGTAATTTGACACAAGTTTTTTCTCTGACTTCAGTTTTTTCCAAGGAAACTGGTGATGGTGATATTAGTGAAGATGAGCTGTTCATACCTCTGCAATTCTCGTCACATTTAGCATTAAGAAGTCAAATTTTAAAAGTTACAACAGCCAAAACTATGTCATATTTTTATTAAAACTGTATAATTTTATGAAAATTTTTGAGAGTTTATTTCATGAATAAATATACATAAAGACATTGCATGCAATATAAACGATTATTTCCATAAAACATAGGTTTGGTAAACTGATAAAATACAAAGTATATCTTCTGCTAACTGACTTTTCTGATACTGGCCTTTTTATTTATGGAAATGTCCAACTGGCCACCAAAATAATACAGAAAGCATGTAACTACCCTGCTCTGTGAGGAGGTGTGGAGAGGTGGAGAGTCCCTCACTGGGGAGATCAATGCTGAATATTGAACCCTAAGGCTTTTAAGAGAACCCAAATGAAGCCTAAGCAAGAGCAGAGAGGTTGGCAAAGCACATGCAAGGGACAGACAGAAGTAATCACATCAATTCATCCTGTACAGAGTAAGTGAAAGTTCTCAGCAGTGCAAAAAGACTCCAGTATTCTAAGAGCCAGCTATTCCGCGCTGAGAGGTTTGGACATAATTTTGCAAGGAATAGCAAGTTATAGCTCTTTTTAAAGTTACTTTCACTTTCTTATTATTACATGCATGAATGCATTAAGCTTAGAGAATGATTTTAGTAGGGAATTCAAAACCTAAATAAATAAATAAAAAGAATCAAAAGTCTCGGTGCTTGAAAGCCCATCCAGGCAGCCACGGGCATAAAACACATTGGCATTCAGATTGTTGGCGATAGGAAGGATGCAGGCTATGACCTGCATTACTCGCAACTTTTAAAAGCTTCTCTGCTTCATTGTTGAGCAGGGAACTCTGTTCTTTAAACTGCTGAGGCACCTGCATTATCTAGTTTTAGAAACCTGGGGATAGAAATGAGAGAGAGAGAGGAGAGTCTCTGGCTTTTTATCAGACTTGAATTATTAGTTCCTCTTGAGAAGTAAACCTGAAATGGCACTGTGCTTTTAATCATGACCAAGTCTATAAGGGAGATGACTGACTTGTTTTTCCATTTCTTTTTGTGTCCCAGAGGGAAATAATTTATTCTTTTCAGAAAAGGAAGGAGACGACTGTATATAATCATACATGTTTTATCCAATTCAATAGCGAAAAATGACTACAGAATGTTTTAAATGAGATGAGAATTTTGGAGTTGCAGTATCTCAGCGTGGCATGGTGCAGAGGAAATGTGTTTTTGGAAGTCAGGAAAGCCTGCTTAGAAAACCCAATTTGACCAGCCTCAGACCGTGCCACTCTTAAAAGTCTGCATCTCTGTGAAAAATTTGTGCCATGAGAACTGTTGGAAATTATATCTGAGCACAGAAAACATAATGTTAAGCATACAATAGGTGCTCAAGAAGTTCATATTTACTTCCTACCTTAATTAATGTGGTTCTCGTTTTCAATTGCTCCCCAATTTTCTGCACAAAGAGACTCATGCTCATTTTGTCTTTATTTCAGTTGTACAGCGTAAGGTTCAATAGGCAAATCATAGTGAAATAATTGTCAAAATCAAGCAAATTAACCTACGACAATATGTTAATATATTGCCTATACTGATACGTTAGTTAATAGGCACTAGCCTGTCTTACAAACTTATTTTTAACCTAACTTTTTATAGTTATGGTTTCTTGGTAATAACATCTAAAATCTACTTTCTTAGCAAACATTCTTGAATATTACCTTTAAAGGTTAATATTTACTTTCTTTATTTTAATGGGCAATACAATTGTATGTACTTAATATGTACACTATGCTTTGAAGTACATACACATGGTTCATTGGTGAAATTTAGCTCATTAAAATATGCATAACTTCACAAAATTCCAACTTCTAGGAGGAGAATATCTAAGGATGCCGCATCACACTGACTGTGTCACCATGCTATACAGAAGTCTGTTGAATTTATTCCTCCTAAATGTTGTTCTGTATATTTTGACCAAGTTTCCTCCAAATCTCTTCCAGCCTCAATCACTCCATTCCACTCCTTGTTCCTAGTAGACTGATGTTTACAGGTTCCACCTATGAGTGAGGACGTGTGATATTGGCCTTTCTCTCCCTGGCTCATTACATTTAACACAACATCCTCTAGGTTCCACATGTGCTACAAATGGCAAAATCCCCCTTTTCTGACTAAGTAGAATGCCATTGTTTATGCAGTTGTGAACTGTCTTTTTGTTTTTTGCAATGCTTGAGACTGAACCTCATATATCAACATCCCAACATTTCCTTATTTTATTTTGAAACAACATCTTGCTTATTAGTAAGTTTCCCAGACAGGGCTCAAACTTGCAGTCTTCCTGCCTCAGCCTCAGAGAGTGCTAGCGTAACAGGCGTGCACCACCATGTCCAGCTGCAGACCATATTTCTTTTACTTATTCACTGAGGGATGCTTATGCTAATTCTTTATTTTGGCTCTTGTAAGCAGTATCGGAATATACATGACTTGCAGGTATCTCATGACATGCTGATTTCCTTTCTTTGGGATATATATGTGTAGCACGATTGGTGCATCATATAGCTGCTCTATTTTTATTATCTTGAGGGGCTTCCATACTATTTTCCATAATGTCTGTACTAATTAACATTCCTGCCAAAAGTGTACAGAGTTCTTTTTTCTCCACATCCTGGCCAACATTTACTATCCTTATCTTTTGACAATAAACATTCTAACAGGAATAATGTGATATCTTATTATGATTTCAACCCCACTCCTGGGTTATGAGTGATATGGAAAATGAACATATATATGTATGTGTACATATACACATACATATATATATATATATACACACATATACATATATATATAGATATATATACAGTTTTATAATCATTTACTTCCTTATTTTGCCTTTATTAGAAGACCCTAATTTTCATTTCTTGAAGGATAAAGAAATACAAAGTATTATTGAAAATGTATTATTGTAATACAAATTATTGTAATGTATTCCAATGCTTAAGACCTAGCAGTTCTCCTATGGACTGCTCTATCTATTCTGAGCTATGAATCACAATTTCAAAATCGAGGCTTCCATTTGCTAGGATCCAAGCTTTGGATTATGTCAATTTAATTTATACAATGTTGGTCCCAGATGAAAGGAGTTGCTACTATCAGGCAAAGGCTCTTTTCCTAACTGATTCCTGGAGCCCAAGATAGAAAGCCCAAACTTACCAGCAAGTCTCAATCTTCTGCTGTCCTTGTGTGCACCATGACATCACCCAGATCAAAGCAAATCCCTCAGCTAAGACCAAAGTCACGAGGCTAAGATGCTTACTCTGCCTCTCTTATCCTAGGCCCAGGAAGTATAGAATTGTGGTACCTAATTCTGTAAATAACAGGGATTCTTTATAGCTCATCTTTCTTTGTATTACTTCATTAGTAAATATAACTCAAATGTTGTTACATGTGATTAGGACCCTGAAGGCTCCACAGAATGCCCAGAATAAAACAAAGGGTACCCACTTCTCTAAATGACAGGGAATCTGTTTTCATTTTCTTCTCTAAGAATTAAAGACTTGAATCTGCCCAAAGAGATTTGAAATCTCTCTAATGCCTGTCATTTTCTGTACCAAATTCTGACAGTATTTGTTATTGAAATGAAAATAATTAATCTTTGCCTAGAAGACACATACATAGTCAAGAAGATTTACTTTTCTTGTTTCAGATTAGTGAATATTATTTTTGCAGACACGTTTCAGTTTGCAAGCAATGCATACTGATGTCTTCCTCTGATTTTTTTTTTTTTGAAAGACTATCTAATTCAGAAATCTATCACTTGCAAATTCTGGAGGCTTACTTAAAAGTTTGAGGGACAGAATAAACCCCGTAAGAGTAAAGCTTTGGTAATGTTTTTGTAGAAGAAGACATCAGCCCCCAGCCAGTATACTTCAGTTTCTCAGTTTCTCAGTTGTCCAGGTGACAGTGCCTGTAGCAGTTCCAGTTGCTTCTGTCTCCTAGAAATAGCTGGTCACTGTGAGGCATAGCTGGTTACTATGATTCACACTGTAAGATCCAAAGACATCCAAATACTCTATCTCTGGACTCTGTTCCTTTTGCAACTCATAAAAACCTCCCACCCTGGGCCTTCTTCGAGACCTCACATTTTCAGGACAATTGATTCCCTGTGAAGTGACCATCCACATTAAATACATCTGCCTCCAAATCCTCGGCATCATTTTGGTGTTTGTGTTTGCTGTTGCACTTCAGGTGTACTTCACTTGAGTCTCAAAACAGCTTAGTGTATTGTTGCAAGAAATGAAAAAGTCTTGTATCTAAAACATTGGTCTCATGGAACTTGAGAGTAGGCAAATGGCTTCCAGGGGTTCTGTGGAGTTTTGTCAGTAGGCAGAGTGCTATGGCAAGACCAGAAGACTATGCTCTGAGAATGCTACTAATAATAATACATTTTAGAATTCAAAATAGCTAGAAAAGAGGATTTTGAATATTCTCACCTGGAAGAAATCTTAAAAAGGTTTAAAATGAGAGCTATGCTAATTACTCTGACTTGATAATTATGCAATGTGTACAGCCATTGAAACAGAACAATAGATCCCTTAAATGTCTTCAATTAGTGTGTATCTGTCAAAAAGTAAAAAACCTTGCAACATAGTCATCCTAGTAGTGAATGAAAGGTTCTGGGTGATACTAAAATGAATAAAGAAAGCCCTTGGCAAGGCTTATAAAATGCTTTGTTCATCCCATAGAATGTCAGAGTTGGGCTTTGAATGTCAGCTTCCTCTTCCTTCTTCCCTGCCTCTTCTACTTCCTGCTGTTTTTCTTCCCGCCCACCTTTCTTTTCATTCCCAGTGATATTACTTCCTTTTAAAGAAACATAGTACAAGTTTATGTGCCATTATTTGCATTTAAGGAAGTACAATAGTGATGATTAACGCAAAGTGTGTATCATGGATAATAACTGATAATTTCCAGCCTTCATTTTAAGGCTTAGGGCTCTCAGAATAGACTGTATCTTCACCAAATTCATGGAGTGAGTTAGAGGATATAATCACAAAATGGTCAGTACTTCTTAGGGGCTTTGCAGAAGGAAAAGAGGAAAGAATTTTTAGAAAATAGAGACTTTGAGAACAAACTATTTAGTATTTGTTGCAGTTTGTGCCTGCATGCTCCCTAAATCCTCAGGTGGTCATGGGGAGATCCGCTTTTGAAAGACAGCTTGTAAATCCTTGTTTCATGCCCTCATCTCAGAGAGCAGTTACAGTGTTTCTGCTTGACTCAGCAGGGGTCCTCACTTTGCAAACATCCTCAGTCAGTGCAAGAGGAGGGGCTAGAGATGGTATGAGTGCTACACCAGCCATAGGGCAGGTATCCTGCTTACAATATAAAGGAGGAAGACAGGCTTATTCTCTCCCCTTTTTCTGTTCTTGTTGCTTTTACTATCTTCTGCTGCTATGAGCTATTTTCCCATGCCATGCGACCCTGTCTTGCAGCCAACTGATTACAGACTGAAACCTCTACCAACTGTGAGCTAAATAAACCTTTCCTTCCTTAATTTTGAGCATCAGGTGTTTTGTGTCAGCAATGAGAGAATAGTTACTAAGACAGTATTATGCTGAGATAGTGGATACATTATATTTTTGTCAAAACACAATGCAGACTATGGATTCTACTCAATATTTATGAATCAACATAGGTTCATAAATTCTAACAATTGTACCAAAATGAGACATTAGTAGCACAGCTGTAGGTTACTGCATGGGAGAATGATATAGCTGGCTGTATTTTTGACTCAGTTTACATGTGAGTCCAAAATGACCCTTAGAACAAAGTCTATTAGCAAAACCACAAAACAAACATACAAAGAACAAAATCCTATCACTAAAATCACAAGGTTTCAAAATGTACATCATCAGTTAAAGATAATCCATTGAGTCCACATAAAGAAAACAACCCTTTTAAAATATTTGTTGTCCGACAAGAATAATGGATGAAAAACTCAAGTTGCATGGCTGATGTTCCAGTAACAGTTCTCCCAAAAATGTGTGCATACTGCTTGATATTGCAAAATAACAAATATTTTGGGGGGCTTGAAGTGTCTTTTCAGTCCATGTTCAAATTCACGGAGAATATAGATTTTAAATCATACTGAACAGAACACGGCAGAGCAGATTATTGTACAGCAGAGTCATCCTGTTCTCTGTATTTATGCTCATGTTTATGTATCACATTCACCTCATGTGTATGGAGAGAATGGCTTCTCTTAACATAACATTCTTATCTGCACATCCTCATGGTGCCCACACATGGGTACCATGTTTTTATCTGACTGTTTTTCAGGAAATTTGTGACCCCTTCCCCTAACCCCGTGACCACCTTGGTTGTGATTACACTGCTTCATCCACAGAAAATGGATATAGAAGAGTGCTTTTAATGGTCTGAGACGTAAACTATTCCAATTCTCATCATTTTTTACCATGATGAAAGAATAAGAAAATCCTTCCTGCAGTGCTTCTCAGACTTATTGATCTCAGAGCTGTAAGGAGCGTGAGAGTCACTTTAGAGTTAAGCAAATAAGATCCTGCCATGGGTGGAAACTTACTGAAAGCTGCCTAAGTGTTGGCGGATGTCATAAGCCCGGAGGTAAAGTTTCTTTATTCTGTGTACAGCACCTTGTTTACTGCAAAGAAAAGCATCAGAAATGGTGTGCAGAGTTGAAAATTAAATGAACGGAATCTACCCCTGTCCTAAACCTAGTACGCTGTCAAGTAGTTCCATTGGGAAGGCTAATTCTTTCAAATTAGACAGTGGTTCTGAATCATTTTAGAGAGGAAACACTTGAAAATTGATCTATTATTTCTCTGTTTTGTTCAGTGATCCCCAGTGCTATTTTCAAGTAAGTTACTGAGGCTTGAGAGAATTTCACTCTGCTGTTTGGTCTTTTTCTTTAGAGTGGTATGTGTCAGGTTGCACATATTAGTAACTTGAGATGATCCTGAGCTCACTAATCTATTTTCCCAACTACGTTTTACTCTGTACTTGGTTAAAGATTTTTCACTTTGTGTAATGCTGATAATGGAAAAGGTTATTCCTTATTTAAAGCTCACTCCTTCATTTTTCTCTCACTCTTAAAACGAAACAAATCATATACTGATAGGTAATAAAATGTAGGAAATAACTACATGCTTTTATTTGTTTAGTCATCAGCTTCTTTCCTTTAAGTGGAAGCATTACTGGCCAAAGCTAGTTTCTACGGAAAGTGCTGATTCAGGAGGAAGACTACCTGAGATCAAAATGCACGTTGCTTGTAAATATGAATTCATGTCTCTCTTTACAGCTTTAGCTATTATGAAGCTCATTTTAATTAACACTCATGGAAAATCATAAAGAATTTTCAAGTGTTTCCTCTCTAAAGTGATTCAGAACCACTGTCTAATTTGAAGGAAAATCATTCATTCTCTCCTTTCACTTTTACTTGTCCCTCAACCTTTTAAGGGCTTAATATACAAGCTCTGGGGAAAGCAGAATAATAAGTGCTGGAGCTGGAGCTGTGAATTAGCTGAGGTGCTGGATAGAGTTCTTAACTGGCTGGCAGTGTTTGTGCAAGGACTGTACAGCCTGTTCTGTGAACCAGAGCCAGGCTGGTCCTGCCCTTGGCTGATGAGCCGGACAGACTGTAGGAACAGGTGTTCAGAGAGGAAGAAGAGAGTCTCCATCACTTTCTGACAATAACGAGCAGAGGACCACTTCTAAGCACCAAAGAGACAGCCTGAGCTAAAGCATAGTGAAAAAGTTTGAAAGGCGACCATGATTAACACAGTTGAGACCCTTATTTCTTTGTGAGTGTTCAATTCATGGGTTTTGCTTTTGAGTCATACCTGTGGCTTCACCATAAGACTTTACTGAATTCTCAGCCTGTAAGACTTTTCTTCCATAAGACCTTCTAGTACTTTCCTAGAATAATGGTTGTTCCTCATTATTCATGGGGAATTTATTTCAAGAAATGCAATGGATATAAAAGTTATCAGTGGTAGTATTCCACATAACCGACACACATATTTTAGGATACTTTAATCCACTTAGAGTACTCATCTCAATACAAAGGCTACATTAATGGGAGAATAATGTACAAGATAAAAAATAAATGCTCAGTACAGATGCAATTAAACAAGCTACACTGTAGTAATTTAATCTGAGGATACAGAACTCATGAGGCAAAGGGCAAGCTATTATCATTTTTTCTTGTGCTCTTATGTCTTTTTGTCATTAATTACAAAGTTATCTGTGTAGATCTGCCTTTCCCAGAGCATTAGAGCACAGCCACAGTCTTTGCCAGTAGGGTTTCTGTAACACTAAGCTTGTGATGTTTCAAATATTTAGGAGATGTTCATTGCCCAAAATGAAATTTTCTATGGATACAAAAATGTAGTGGAAAGACTGTATTTGAAAAGGTTTTGCAGTGAGATAAGGTTGGCCTCAACATTATGCCCGTCGCTAGAATTCATTATATAACCTTCTAGACTGTAGCTCTGTCATGTGTAATCCACACTATTTCTCAGGGTATGTATCATGAAAAATGTTTGAAGAAAAGCAGTTGAAAATGATATGGGAAAGATGTACCCAATATCCCCTGAAAACTTCCAGAAATATTAGGAAAGAAAAGGATGTTGGATTTTGCCCTCTTTCCCATATCTGCATGGCAGCCTGTTTTTTGAATGGTGCTACAAACTGTGCTTGCTGGCACTGAATCTGATACATAGCTATCACTACCACCATTTTATGGGTTAAGCAACAAAGCATCAAGTCACAGGGCCAAGAAGCTGCTAACTACTGGGTCTCAAAACCAAGTCTAATTTTCTCTGAAAACAAACCTCATGTTTTGTCTATTGTATTCTCTTCCATTGCATTACACAAATATCAGGTGTATTGAGTTTCACATGTATTTCCACACAATTAGCTCACTACTGATAAAAGGTCAGTACTATTTCCATTATTATATGAGGGGACACTGAGGCTCACTTTATATGAGGTAACTTAAATCACATTCTAAAATCATCCAGTTAGTGTTATCATATGCCAGTCCCCCAACAACCCTGGGAGTTGTACCTTATAGTTACTCTTATACAGAAAAAAAAAAAAAAAAAACAATTGAAAATGCAATCAATTATCTAACGACGTATTTAGGGGTCTTGTAAGTATTAGTTTCCTGCACTGTGGAAAATCTAGACATTTCTCACTGAAGCAGGGTGTAAATCCATGGTGTGCAGCCTGAGAGGATATCCACTGAGTCATTGCTGATTTGTCTTATTTCTTCTGCTAATGTGCATGCACGATTTCCTTCCCTTACTCTGTTATAACGGTTATTTTATTTGCCTCTGAGGCCTGCACCGCGTTCTCTCAATGCCGGTAGTTTCTACTGGACGTTAGTGAGTGTTCATGACTTAGAGTGGAGCAGGGAAAAGGTGACTTGCTTGTTCCTGAGCAGCAAATCATCACCAATGGTCACTCAGCATCTGTTCTCAGCAGGCTCCTCTTCAGCCTGCTGTGCAGACCACTGAGTGCAGACAGCTGTATAAATACCATTATTCAGGAAGGAAGAAGGTGTTTCATGTCCCAGCTCAACTATCTTAAATGTAGCATCCAAAGACTTATCACCCACTGAGCTCTGTGTTTCAGGGTCAGATCTTTTTCAGAACTCAAGATAAAACAAATATAATTGTCATGGTCGGCATCACGTTGAGTTTAAGGACATCTGTGATGGTGAATCATGACACTGAAAGCCACGTAGTCCTGTTTATTTCTTTACAGCAGTTTAGGCATAAATTTGTATAGTAATGGGGTAGGTTAGGGATGGGACTAACCAGTCAAACAACTGGGAAGACAAATCTTGATGACCCAGGGTGCATGCACAGGACACAGGATCCAGGATGATTCTGCAGCCCCTGAGCACTTATTTATAGTTTGTACACAAAGCTTTCATTGGGTATATTTCTCAAATATGTTCTCTCAGTGCATCACCTGTTTTTTTTTAATTTTATTTACAGTGGATTTTAAGTAGCAGAAGTTACCAACTTGATAAAGTCCAGTTTCTTCCTTGTACATGTATTTTTGAGTGTACATGTGTATGTATGTATGATTTATAATAAATTTTCATCTAAAACAAGATGACAGACTTTCTTCCTAGGTTTTATTCTGGAGAAAATATAATTTCAGGTTTTCAATGTTGGCTTATGATCAATTTGAGTAATTTTGTATATCTTATAGTTGTGGATTAAAGTTCTGGTTTTGCATGAGGTTGGATGATTGAAAGATTTATCATTTAAGAATAATTAGGGCATATCAGTTACAAAAAAATGAACAAAACAGTGCAGAACAAAACCAATAAAACCGAAACATTAGAGACATTACAGCACTTCAAAAGAAGATAATAGTCAAACCAGAATGGGCATCATAGTGAATCTTATTGTCTTCAAAGTAATTGCCTATACTCTCAAACTTGATACTGTCAAGCAAAACAGAATAGAGGAAAATCAGTTAAAACAAGATGGTGAGAACAATATAGGGCTTCAAATCAAGTTGATAGGAAATCAAAATGGTTACTATAATATATCCTGCTATTTTTAATTTATTTTCCCTTAATTAAAGAAATAAAAAATAAGTAAATAAATAAAAAAGGAGATTTAGATAAAAGAGGACATAACAACACAACAGCCCAGGTCAGAACAGAACAATTTAAGCCACATAGTGTTTCTTCACAAGATAACCCGACATGACAGTAGTTACCATATTGTCTCTTTCCTTGAAATATTTGAGTATAACTTCGTATACTATAGCATTAAACATATCAAGATAATGTAAAACCATTCAAAAGATTGAACATATTACAGGGTATTTAGAATCAACTAACAGAAAATGAACAATGGTTTCTATATTATCTCCTTGTCTATAAAAAATGTTGTTTGTATTACTTGTACCCTTTTTCTGTTTTTTTCCTTTTTCTCTTTAAATAAAATTTTAAAAAAAGAATAATTAGGATAAAATTCACTATCCTGCTAATTGTTCTGTATTTACTATGAACACTCTTTGACCATTTTGTTCTCTTTTTCTGTACATTTAAATTTCTAATATTCCACTTATTTTGGTTTGGCTTATCTTAATTTTGTGGTTTTCCTAGGATTTTATTTTTTATTTAATTTTTATTTTAAAAAGAAAAAAATAATAATATTAGATCAGAGTTTTAAAACAGGTTAGCAGGAGAGTTACACTAATTAAAACACTGCATACTTTTGCCTTGGTGGTAATTATTCAGAGTACAAGATGTAGGGATGGTATCTTGTCTAAACAATATTAGCACTGACTTTTATTTTCAATGAACAAAGAGAAACTAGCTATATAACCACCTTATGTAGAAATATTTTTTCTTTATCCCTTCATTTCTTCTCTCTTTCCCCCATCACAGTTTGTCTTTTCTTCAGTTTCTTCCCAATTCATAATATGTTTTGGACAATTTATTTACTTGTTCAGTTTCTTACACTAGTTAGACAATACCGTGTTTACACAGAATGGTCTGGCTTGTTTCACTTATGAGTACGGTCTCAAGGTGCATCCATTTACCTATGAAACTATGCAGTTTACCCTTCTTTATGGCTGATTATTACTTGACTACATTTTAAAAAAAACACTGATTTAAACCATTCTTTGACTTATGGGCATTTGAGTTGTTTCTAAGATTTAGATGTTACAATTTGTGCTGCTATAAACATGGGTGCCCATATATCACTGTGGTATGTTTTTATTCTTCTGGGAAGATACCCAGAAGGGAAATAGCTGGGTCAAATGGGATCTCTAATCGTAGTTTTTATGAGGGGCATCCACACTGATTTTCACAGTAGTTGTGCTCCTCTGCACTATCGCCGACATTTAAGCAGTGTTCCATTTTGCCCACTGTCCTGCCAGAATTTGTTATTGATTAAAAACAAACAAACAAACAAAAAAGAATTTGTTACTGGATGATTTTTGGATGGTAGCCATTTTTTCTGGAGTGAGAACCTAAGGACTGTTGTAATTTGCATCTTTCAGATAACTAATGATGTGAATCTTTTCTCATGTATTTATTTGTCATTCTATTTCTTCATCTAAGAAGTGTGTACTCACCTCAGATGCCCATTTTTGTATTGGCTCATTGAATTTGGGGAGTCTGATTTATTTCAATTTTTTATATATTCTGGAAGGACCTTTATCTGAGGGACAAATGGCTATAAAACTTTGCTACTCTGTGGGTTGTCTTTTCACTCTGTTGGTGATTTCTTTTGTTGTGAAAAAGCTTTTTAATAAAATGAGATCCCATTTGTTGATTTGTTGTAATATTTATTTTGTAGTCTTGGTTTTGTTCATGAAGTCTCTGCCTGCACCTATATCTTTGAGATTTCTACCTATTTTTTCTTCCAGTAAATTTAGTGTTTCTATTTTAATATTCAGATCTTTGATGCATTTTGACTTTAGTTTTGTACATGGTGATAGATATGGGTCTAGTTTTAGTCTTTGGCAGTTTTTCCAGCACCATTTTTTAAAGGAGCTTTCTTCCAATTCACATGTTTGACTTTTTTGTCAAAGATAAGATGCCTGAGTATGTTTAATGTTTCATCTGCATTTTCTAATCTGTTTCACTGATCGATCTTGAGGTTTGTTTTATTGCCAATACCACACTGATTTTATTGTAGTAGCTTTGTAATATAATTTCAAGTCAGGAATTGTAATGTCCCCTGTTTTGCCTTTGTTGCCCAGAATTGCTTTTGCTGTTCAAGGTATCTTATGATTTCATATGAATTTTAAGAATGTGTTTTCCTAGATCTGTGAGGTATGTTAATGGAATTTAGATTAGGATTGCATTAAATCTGTACAGCAGTTTTGGGAGTATGGTGATTTTCACTATGTTGATTTTTCTTATCCAAGAGCAAGGGGTGTCTTTCCATTTTTTGATGTCCTATTTGATCTCCTTGTTTAGATATCATAATTTTCACTGTTAAGAGTTTTTACATCCTCTGTTAGATTGCTTCCTAAGTGTTTCATTTTTTTTATTATCATGAATGTTGTGCTTTCCCTAGTTTCTTTCTCTATGAGTTTGCTGCTTGTGTACAGAAAAACTATTGATTTTTGAGTGTAAATGTAGTATCCTGCTATACTACTAAATTTTGATATTAAATGTACAAGGATTTTGGTAGCTTTTTGGGATCTTCTATGTAGAGTATCTTGTCACTTGCAAAAAATGATAATTTAAATTCTTTGTTTCCTATATATTTTTCCTTTTTATGTTTTCTCTTGTCTAATTGCTCTGGATAATTTTTCCAGAACTCTATCGAATAGGAGTGGTGACAGTGGAAATCCTTATCTTGCTCCTAATTTTAATGTGAAAGCTTTCAATTTTTGATCATTAATATGATGTATGCTGTTGATTGGTCATGGATAGCCTTAAACAGATTGAGATAAAGACCATCTATTCCAATTTTCTGTAGGACTTTTTAAAAATCATGAATGGATGTTGGAGTTCATCAAATGTTTTTTCTGCTTATGTTGAGATGATCATGTGATTTTTGTCTTTAATTCTGTTAATGTGGTGCACTACATTTATTAATCTGTATTTATTCAACCATCCCTGCATCCCTGAGATGAATCCTACTTGTCAGGGTATATAATCTTCTTGATGATTTGCTGCATTCTGTTTGTCAGTATCCTATCAAGAATTCTTGCACCTTTATTCATTTGGGGGATTGAACAGTAGTTTCCTTCTTTTGTTACATCCTGCAATGATTTTGGAATCATGATAATATTTGCTTCCAGAAACGATTTTGCAAGTACTGCTTCCCTTTCAATTTCTTTAAAGAGTTTCAGCATTACTGACTAGTTTCTCTTTAAATTTTTTTGTGGAATTCAACAGTGAATCTTTCAGGGCATGGCTTTTCTTTGTTGGTAAATTTTTAATTGCATTTTAAATTTCATTGGCAGTTACTTAACTTTTATTCTTCTTGACTTAATTTTCACAATTCTATTGTGTCTAGGAATCTGTCAATTTCTTCTGTGTTCCATCTTATTAAAATAGAGTTTCTCATAGTAAGTATTGATGATCTCATGGTTTTCTGTAGATCCGCTGTGAAATCCTCCATTTTCATTCCTAATTGTTTGATTTTGGGGGGGGGGGATGAGGTTAGTTAATGGTCTATCAATTTGTATTTATTCTTGCAAAAAACTGACTTTTTATGTCACTGATTCTTTGTATTGTTTTCTTAGTCCCTATTGCATTAATTTCTGCTCTCATCCTTACAATTTTCTCTTGTATGAGCTTGGGGTTTGATTTGTTTTTTTCTAAAAGTTTCAGGTTCAACATTCAATTGTTTCTTTGAGCTGTTTGGTTTTCCTGATGTATGAATTCATCATTATAAATTTACCTCATAAGACTGCTTTCATTGTTTTGGTACATTTTATTGGCATTATTGTGCAATTGGATATACTATTTAACCTCATCTTTAATTTCCTCTGTGACCCATTGGTTGTTCAGAGGGATGTTGTTTAATTTCTATGTGCTAATGTAGTTTTCTAATGTACATTGCCTCCAAGAAGCTACCAAGTTTCTATTTATTTCACATTTTCTAATGTTGTTTGTTGACCAAGGCAGTTTTCAGGGTTGTGTATTGATTCAAAGGCTTGAGAGACTCCACTTTATTTTTGAAGAGTGGCAGGCACAGCACGAAGAACATACTTAACATTGGTAGAGAAAAATTATGAGCATTTGGCTTTCAATGCCCGTATTCCCACTCATTTATACTGCAGGCTGTAGTTGCTTGGCCAGTCGTGAGCCCTTCCTGCTTCCTAGTGTGAAAGAATGTAGCTCCTCACTGTCAGCATTTCTGCTTCCTGCCACTATGACAATGACTTCATTAGAAGCTGTGCAAACACACAGAAAGAGGAAGAAAACGGTTGCAACCACTCTTGCTATCCACATGAAGAAACTAAATTCTAAATTTGTTTGCTGTTGATTTTCATAATGATATCTCTAACTGATTTGCTGTGTCAATATGTTTCCAGTACATCCAGTAACTACCAGTTGTGTTTAAGCAATAAATACCATTTATGATATCTGTGGCATTGGCCTACTAGAGATTATTTTCAAGACAATGGACTTTTTACATTTTGGGACAATAAAACCACAAATACAATATTGTCTGAAGTAGGATTTCTTGACTGTTCTTAGCTAGTCTCCAGTCTCTGCCTCTCTCTAGTCTCTCTTATTACAGCATTGCAGCACAAGTTCAGGCACATTATAATTTACAAATCAGTGTATCTTGAGCATAAAATATGGATGAAAATAATAAAATTAGTCATCTTTATACTTACTGGCATTTCTTCACATGGCAGTGAAATTCCAATACTATGAAATATAATGAAGATATACTAAACCCAAGCTCAAATGGATACATTTTCACCTAAATCGATTTGGATAATTCCTTTAGGGGAAAGATGAGGAGGAATCAGAAATACATCGAGGGCCATGTTCACTTCTGGCTTTGGCTTCTAGCATGTGACAGATATCAGCAAGTTTCTCTGCGAATGGATGATTTGCCAAGTAGCAAAGAAGCACTTCCAGGCTTCTATACACTTGTGAATTTCATGTCAATTTTAACTTACATTTAACTCTAAAAGGAAACTGGAAGTTGTACACTACTTTTCCTACTTTATATGCACTGTGAAGTAAATGTTGGCTTAACATATATTTCTTTCAATATGACAGGTCAAACTCCCACCGGTAGTTTCTGCCCCTCTGGCACTATTGCGCTGTGAGTTGATCTGTGCCCAGTGAAAATTCACATGTTAAAACTTTACCCCTCAAAGTGATAATGTTTGGAGATAGATCTTTGGGAGAGGAGGCCATGAAGATAGGTGTGATTTTGTGAACAAACACCAGAAACCTGAGCCACAGGCTCTGCCATCTGAGGACAGTAAGGAGACAACCACTGAATGCATAATCAGCATCATTTATATGTGAAATATGAGAAGTGATTTTTGATTTCAAAATTCCCGTCATAAGTGATATCTTATCTGCTTTTAGAATGAATGGCAGGCAGTGCTGAAATGAAAAGAGCCAGAGTATAGATCCAGAAAGCCCGCACTAACAGCCTTAAGTCTAGGGTTTACTGGGTTCACGATTTGGTCAGGACGCTCATTCCCTAAGTTAAAGCTGGTGTCAGGGTGCCCTCCTCACCCTTTATCTAAACTCCATCATGGGAACAATGTGTTTCACTTGCTTGATACTGAGTTATATAGGTAACAATCCTTGAATCCATACATCTGGAACATTTAGAGGACAAAAAATTCAGGTCACTGACAACTTCAGCTAAACAGGCATTAGGTAAATCACAAATTTGTTTTTGTTGAGCTACATTTGACCTAGATGAGAGATAAGGAGAGTGAGGCCGCCAGAGGGACTGGGTGCCAAGTCATACAAAGAATTTCAGAATTCGGAAGGAATAAAATTGCTCTTATGTTAACAGAGGAGAGACCACATTGCCTCTTTCATGACACTTGCATTTTTACCTGAGAATATTATTTGCTGATTTTACACACTGGGCTTTCTGAAGGAGCCATCTTTGAAACTACTACTTGTGACTAGAGAAAAGTAACAATTATTGTTGCCTTGTTCTGCACGGGTGTACAACAGCTGTTACTTCAAAGCATATTCCCATAATTATAGGAAGTGTGACTTTTTATTATGCTGGTATATGTTGAGTAGATCAATGATTGTTTGCACAAAAGGGTGCAACTTTTGGTGTGGCTGGGAAAACTGCTGCGGTGCCTGAGGCCTCTGGGCCGAAGTGGAGGATTTCCTTAGGAACAGTGCAAAGCTCTGGAAAGCGACAGATTCACGATCTCAAATGCAAATCTAGAGAAAATTTTCCCAAAACTCTTCCATGAACTGCAACTGTCTGAAATGGGTGATTCTACAATAGATCTACAGAAAAAAAAAGCAAGCCTCTAAAATGAAAAAAGAAATATCTCAACAAGAGAAAACGTCTAATGAGAGGTAACGTGTAAAGTTTGCGCAAGGACCAAATCTGGAAATGTGTTTAAAATAATGGCAGAGTAAAATGATGTGCACAGAACTAAAATCTGGGAGCCCAGCAGGAGGAAACAACATTGCCAGGAAGAATTTATAATTGCAAATTATTATTGAAACTCTGGCTATTTAGTAAACTATATAAAAGAAGTCCTTTAGGGGGCTGGGGATTTAGCTCAGCTGCATAAGCGCCTGCCTTGCAAGCAGGCAGCCGTGAGTTTGATCCCCGGTACTGATAAAAAGGAAAAAGACCAAAAAATAAAATAAAATAAAATAAAAATAAAAGAAGTCCTTTAAAAGATACCCAGTGATAGTCACCAAATCAGTGACACTGACAGGCTGATTTAACATTTAATTTGGAAAAGAAAATTCTCTGTTCCTCAGGAAAAAATGGGTGCTCATTTGTATAATACACAGATGGAAGAATTCCAAGATGGTACTGTATCTTCAGGGAGCTCCTCTAGTGTGAATGGGACAGTCGTGGAAGGCAGCTAGTTTCTGTCTGCCAGAGACTTTCTCAGGTATATACTTTGTTCATGCAAGGACGTCATTAGAGGCAGAAAGGAGCTCTCTGGGATGGGTACAACAAAATACATGGAATTTGTTCAGAGAGGAAGATTTCACCTGACCAGCGTGATGGAAGGCATCAGCAGAAAGAAAGGAGACAGAGAAAACTGATAAACTAAGAATGAGATTTCGATAGACAAAAAAAAAAAAAAATCAAGCTTCCTATTCTTTCATCCATTTTTGCACTTGTAAGCCAGCAAATAGCATTTTTACTTTATTCTTTGCAAAAGTGTTTTTGTATGTAGCGAACAAATGTTTATGTGGCAAAAAGAAATACATAACATGGAGATGTGGTTCGTGCATATTGAAACTGCCTTCATGTGAAGAAACCAAGGCAAGCTTTCTTTGCAGAGAGCAATTATTTTTCTTAGAGAAGCAAACTGCTGTACAAAAAGAGGCAGTAAATTTTAGCGGCATTTTAAGTAGAATGTTACAGCTTTAAAAATGTCTTTAGGATCAAATTCAAAGCAATGGTATTCAGTGGTTTTTAATTTCACGTTACCAAAATGGGTTTTCATTATTACAGGGCATTGAAAAGGAAGTCTTAAAAATTGCTGAATTATATTTCTCTCATTGGGAAGAGAGTCATCCCTTGGCTGTGCTGTTTTACTTATCTGTTGCATATTTGAGCTCTCCTCCTGTTGAATATTTATGCCTTTCATAGATTTTATTTTTCATGCAGAGTGGCAAGAGTAACTCTTCTTCAAAACAGCTGAGCATCAAAGATGGAAGTCTACTGTGCATGTTTTTTTCCTCTTACGGACTCTAAACGTGAACAAGCATTTGCGATTATTATCTGCCTGCCTGCCTGCCTGCCTTCCTTCTGCCTCAGGTTTGTCGGAGGAAAGCTGTGCTTTTAAAGACCTCACAATACAAAGTTCAGGTGTAATAAGCAACATAAACGAACACCAGCAATCTTGTTATGTTTTTGCTTAAATGTTACAAATGCTATGTATTGTTAACTTTTGGATAAATGATTAATGAAATTCTTCATTAATCTATATTCAAATTCAGGTCAGTGTACTTTGAGAATGTATAAGTCTAAGTCTGAGGCCTGCTGTCATAGCATTTTATAACCTCTCTTTTTAAAAAAGAATCTCTTTGCCCAATGACTTTTAGAAGTTATTACTAAAGCACTTTGCCCACATATCAAGAACAACTAATTGGTGCCAAAGAATTTTGGAATATTTATATAGTTCTTTTGTGCCCCTAAAAATTACCAGGTATAAAATAATTTGTTTTTCAAAATTCTCATGAGTGATAGTACAATGTAGATATGATCTGAAATAATTTACACATCTTATCCAGCCAAAAATTCTCTGAGAAGGAAATAATGTGAAGGTCATTAAATGCAATTCCAGTCGAATTTATTTTAAATTAAGTTATACATCAAAATGTTAAAAACTTCCTTAAGGCCTCTACAGAAGGCATTTCACTAGAAAGAAAGGTCATAGCAAATGTCTTAATTTGGCCTCTTACAAAGAAAAAGTAAAACATTTCTTCTACTGTGATTTCAAAAGATTATATTCTGATAGGGATCATACATTTTTTATCTTACATTTTAAAATATTTGGAGCAAAATTTAATAACTATAATAATTAGGTGACTTCAGGTGAACTTTATAATTGTCACATTATGATTAAATGAATGTAAAATAATATTTTTCAATCACGTAAACTGTAAGCTCTTGGTTAACGGCTGTAGAGTCCAACTTTGTTTTACCTTTTAGTAGATATATATATATATATATGATATATGCATCATATAGATGTAAAAATATATATAAAGAGATCTAATTCAAAAGAAGTGAAAAAGAAGAATAAAGATATACTATTTTTGATACATGTGAGTGATTTTATCTAAACCCCTCTAACCTTCAGAGCAAACAGTGATAATGATTAAGATTTTGAAGGGAAAGAGGCCAGCTCTCAGGGAAGTTAATACTTGCTTCACGGCAGGTTATTATTTTAATTCAACACAGACTCCTTCATCCTCCTCTCTGAAAAGCCATACGGCACGCAGGAGACCTGAGTGGCTCGCCAGCATCACGTCTCCAAAGACAGTGCCATAAACAAATTTTCTGTTTACCCCCACTGGCTTCTTTCCAAAAGGACAACTGGGCTGCTGTTTTTGTGACTGAAGATTCTTATCCTTGGAGGCTGTATGTGGGTCAAGAAGAAGAGGAAGGGAAGGACGCTCTGGAGCCAGAGAGTTACAAGTCTCAGGGGAAAAATGGCAGCAAATGCCCAGTCTTCGTGTCAGGTGCCAGGCCCAGGAGCAAGCCACTTCGTCCCAGATACAGAATTAATTTATTTCCCAAGTGCTTTGGGGCTTTCCCCACAGAAATCTGTCTCTTGAGAACTCTTCTTTCCTGTCTCTTTATTTCTGTGCCCTATGGTTGAGGTCCTGGCTAATCAGGTCACCAAATGCTGACAGCACAAGAGTTTTAATGCTAAAAATGAGAAAATTATTTCCCCTCATCTGTTTTCCTTGGGTCACATCACTGTGCAAAGGACCATTGTCTCCAAAACGAACTCTGGAATAGCAGAGACATCTCAAAGCATTAAACCCAGCTCATCCATCTGATTTCTTTCCAGTACCCACAGGTAAGACGTAGTAGCAATGTGCTTTCTACTAGGGCTATTTTATTTTAGCTAATGAGCAAATACAGCATAGAGTTGGTCATTTATATAAGCAAGGACAATGCAAAGGCTGATGAAATCATGAATATCTTCTTATAGCTTGGAATAAAACTTTAAAAAGAGTGACTCAGTAGCGCTGGTCAGCCAGCCCTTCGACCGAGGTCCTGCCAATGGAAGAGTTCAGCAGGCTACAGGAAGATGTTCAGAGGAACCGTGGAAAGTTAGGTTTGTACAAAAATCTGATGTCTAGCTTCTTTCAGGAAAGCTAGAGGTTCTTATAACCAGGCCTGCATTTCAGGGTGACATTTTCTACGTGAATTTGTGCTTAACATTAAATAAAAGGCTTGCTTAGGCTGAACTTTAGATCTTCAGGGTTTTATGGTTCATACCGGGTATAAAAACTAATCCTTCCCTTAGTTCTGTTACCTTCTCTTTGCTGGATTAATTAGTCACCTCTCTGGACAACTGGAATTTGCTCACCGTGCTTAGGGAAATACCAGGAACAAATGAAAACTTAAGCGCAGATAGGTTAAGTGCTCCAATTTAATGTATTTTTGAATAGCAGAATTTCTTTTCTTTTTAAAAAATTTTAGTTAAAGAGAAAAAAAGAAAAACAGAAAAAAGGATAGCAACAATACAGAATTCCAAAAAAATAAACACTAAGAAATCACTAGTTGATAAATTACATACTGTCATCTTAGAAATAGTTGTTCAAGTTATAAAATTAAAGCATACAAAGTGGATATTCAAACAGTGAGACTGTAAACAGTTCTGCTCAGTGATCCAACAAAAACTTAGTAATATGGTCATCTACCTAGAGCACTTTCTTTTCCTCTCTTTTTACAATAGCAATTACACATTTTGGGTTTTATTACTTCTACAGTTCTTATTATTTTTACACTAGAGAGACAATGTGATGTTTATAAATATGATTCTTACGTATTTCACTAGTGAGGATAGTCTCAAGTTGTCTCCATTTCAATATGAAGATCTCAAGGTCATCCTTTTGATAGCTGAGTAATATTCCATTGTATAAAAATTCCACATATTTTTCATCCACTCTGCAGTTGATGGGCATCTTGGTTGTTTCTGAGATTTAGCTATTACAAATTGTGCTGCTATGAACCTGTATACCAATATTACAAATTGTGCTGCTATGAACACATATACCCCTGTGATGTGATGTCTTCAGGTTTTCTGGGAAAATACCAAGGAAGGGAATAGCTGTATGGAATGGAACTTCTAATCCTAGTCTTCTGAGGTATCTCCCTAATGGTTTCCACAGGGACTGCACCAGTCTTCACTCCCACCAGCAGTGGAGCAGTGTTCCTTTTTCTTTCAGCCTTGCCAACATTTTCTATCAGTTGTTTTCTTGATGGCAGCTATGAATAGCAGAAATTTTTAACACTTTTATTTTTGCTTTCCTTTTTTAAAAAAAGCAAGTTCTGTGGACTAGTCATTATCTATGGCAATCTAAATAAATCCTCTGACTTAAAGATTTCTGTTACACACATTTCCTGCTAGAAGAATAAGATCTGAGAAAGTAAATAGTGTTCTAGAATCCTGCCTCCAGTAGAGTCCAAATGTCAATGATTCTTTTGCCTACAATGTATCTAGAAAGCCTAAGTCATTAGTCAGGACTTACTCAAAGGAAATGTGAAACATACCATTGAGCAAAATTAGGAAGGACACTAGAACTTTCTTGGCTATTTGAGTCCACTGGCCACCTCCTTCAGCTTCATTTCTGCAGAGTAATATTGTACATGTTATGGTTTAGATCCAAAGTGAGACCAAAGCCTCAAGTGTCTGAAGGGGGACTGGATCTCTGAGTGCCTTTCAGGGGTAGAGATCACTGCAGAACATGCTGCCTGGAGGTCAACCTAGCATGAGGTCATTCACTGGTATCGTGTTATGGAGTATTCTAGTCTCTGGTTCTTGTCTTCTTTCACTCTCTCTCTGCTTCTGGGCTGCATGGGTGAGGGGCTTCCCTCCACTATGCCCTTCCGCCATGTTATTTCTGCCTTGGAGCTGGGCAAACACAGACAGAAACCATGGGCCGGAACGTGCTCTTCTCCCAGAAGTTGTTTCTGGGTACTGTGTCCCAGGGACAGCATGACACATACATTGCTTTATCTTTCACTTTCAAACTTTAACTCATCTACAGGACTTCTCCTTCCAGAAATGTGCTAAACATTTATGACCCTATTGATGCTTATTTCTTTCCTTCATCCTGGCCAGTCTTCTCCAGGGGTTCAATTCCCCCCTGCTCTCTGGCGTCTCCTCAACACTTCATGGAGAGATTAATTGCTATCTGTGGGTGATGCCACAAGGACTCTATCATAACATCAACCTCATTATTAGAGCTTTCTTTAAGTTTGCTTGCATTGTACTGGATTTAGAATGATCGACAATAACATTTGCTGTTTTTTAGATTCACGAGCTACAACGCATTACAGCAATTAAGAAAATTTAAATAAATTGATAGACCAAATAAAGGAGAATATCACTGAAATATTACTATATATATATATATATATAGTAAAGCAAATAGTCAATTATTTTTATGACCAGCTTTTTAATGTTACGTAGAATTTTATCTGCATGCCATAGAAACAGTTGGGTATAAAGTAATCAGATTTTCAGATTCTTAAATTAGACAAAAACTGTAGAAATAGACTGAGATGGATATTTTTGAGCACTGATAACATGAGCGAATATTCATATTCTAACAGAATGTAAATAATAGAACATGAATATTTTTAAGAATTTATATTGAGAATTAAAAAGTATATTAAGTTTTCATCAAACTGGAAAGCAAATTGAATTCTGAATTTTGTATTGTGAGTGACTATAGGAACTCATTCATCATACACTTTCATAGTGTAAAAAAGAATCTGATCTGAATTCAGGTGTGTTTCATTTTAATAGATTAAAGAGATATTTGTTGAGCATATACAGTGGATTTTTTAACAAGACCATGAGCTCAAAGACTAAAGACACCACATTCTTATTCCATGATCAAGGTTAAGTCAATATTATATTGGGGGAAAAATAACATTTATACAGAAAGATAGTCTATTAATTCAGTTTTGCATCTTTCTAAGCCTTGTAACTTGCTGCACTGTCTATATAAAACAATCTTACATATTAGATACAGGTTAAGACTTCTAATTTTGACACTTACACACATTTTTTGAGGTGTATTCCAAAGTTTTAAAACCCAAACATGTCTCCAAAAGAGGAGGACAAATATCAGCCTTCTACAAACCTCTAGATACGTGATTTGCACAATTCCAAAACTATATGTTGACATGTGCTGGACAGTGACAGAGTGGACCCTGGAGGGAGACTGGACATTTTTTGAAACAAAGACAAAGCTGTTCAATATCTATTAAAACCTGGATGCTTGAAATATATCACAGTTTCAGCATTAAACTCCATTGCTTTTCTTTCAATAAAATCATATTTTAATGAAACTGTATTTCCTCTAGCTGTTACAATAAAAACATGCACTGAAATAATGCAAGAAAATTAGTGTAAAAGGGGAAATAAAAGTGGTGGGGTCCAATCTCAGTGAGAAGACTGAGAGATAATGCAGTACTCTGCAAACAGTAACTAGTATTGTGATTGTTTAAAAATAAAGCATGCATTTTTCATTTTATATATATTATTGATTCAAATCTCCAAATTATTTACCTTATAAACAAATTTTAAATTATTTGGAATTTTTAACAGATATGTGGCAACACTGGGCACTTCTTTTGGCCCAATTGTGGATGAAAAAATTGCTAAGATGCATAATTACATTTCTATAATTATGTCACAAATCTGTTGATGTGATTCATTTCAATTAACAACATTGCTTATCAAAGTTCTGTTGAAGTTGGAATGTCATTGAGTAGACAAAGGATATTCATATTGCTAAAAGACTTATGTTTGTCTTTTCTATATTATATTGCTATTTAATGGCAGCAGTCAATGCTGTTTTTATTGAATGCACAAAGATAAACCAATCCTTATTCTCAAGTATCTTTGCAAAATTTATATTTCTATAGAGAGGTTAAACAGAAAAGGAATAGCAGCTGCTAAACAATTTCCATAATTATGGAAATTAGGTGTGATCTCTGTTCTCTTGGTGAATTGCCAGTGGGTCCAGCTGGTAGGAACAATCAGCCAACTATACCCAGAGAGAGAACTGTAGATTTTTATATAAGACTCAGAAATGAGACATTTAGGGGAATAAGGACATTGTCCTGCATGTGTTCTATTTCCTATTTCTCTTCTATTTCAAAATATGTACTCATTAAACAGAGAATAAAGTCATGACAATGGTTAAAAACAATTTACTATTTACCATTTCTAAACCTTGCTAATATGTTGGAATATATCATTAAATTTTACTGTTTTCCTATCTCTGAGTGATGTTTTTAAAACATTATTCCAATCATATTGAATATAAAATTGTTTTTTAGCTTTACCTTGCTGTAATCATTTTGAACTATGTAATTTGTACAGCACTTATTTTAAGGGTGGTGTGTTGCTTCAGTTAGCAGAATTACTATAAATTACAAAGCTATTTTTTAATAAATGATAATCAAGGCTTTTTAAAAATGTCACTGATAATTAATGCTCTCAGTAGAGCAAAACCAGTTAACAGAAAGGATGTATACATACATTTAGTTTAAATTGTCTCTCAAATCCACATTTTAGATAATAAAAAATGAACATGCATGACCTTAACGTAAGAAAAGAGACAGTGTCATAGGAAATGTCAGGAAAATAGAGGAAAATTTGAGAAGTTTTAAAAAGAATGAATTTTATGGAAGTGGAGAGAACTGAATTCCAATCCCATAGGTAGGAGCCTCTGATTCCAGAAGAAATTGCCAAATGCATTTTCCTCCTCAAAAGAACAGCACGGGATGTTGGGACAAAAGGTTCTGCAGAGCATCAGTGAGGATGTCTCCCCAGGGGCCTGGGCAAAGGTCGGTATAGGGAACGTTGAGGTCCAGCTCTGCAGTGCTCTCAGAACACTGCAGCCAGGCAGAGGACATCTCCCACCACAGGGAGAAGGGATTATTTGCTCCTTGGTAACACAATAGTCCCCCAAACAGCACCTGCAGGAGCAGTATCTGAGATGGGAATACTGAGCTTTGCCCATCAAACGGGGTCACAGAGCTTCCAGCATTCACTGCAGTGTGACCTCCAATATAAACGGTCTATCAGTGACTAAATATTTGATGAATGCCAAATAAATAACTATTCAAAAGAACTGCTTTTAAAAAGGCAATGCAGATGAAAAGAGAAAATTGCTGAAGTGAATTTAATAGCCTCAAAAATACAGATTTATTGCATAAATAAAACCAGAGTATGGAAACTTTAGCAAGTAATAAGTGCTGAAAACCTTGGCGGATATTTTTAATGAAAATGGGGTAGATACATTTGTCAAGGGTCATGAAGTTAAAATTCAAGAACACTTTCAGGAAATATAAAAATAAAGCAATATGGATAGTCAGAGAGTAAAAATGAACAAATTAAAGAATCTTTTTAGGAGATACAATATTTGAATAAAAATCATTCCAGACCAGAGAGAAGAAAAAGAAATCAGAGAGTAATGCAAAAGAAAAAAATGTAAGAATGTTTCCCAAAGCTTCAGTGCATTATTATTTTAGCATAATATAAGCAGATATTAATAAAAATATTTTAAAAGCACTCTTCTAATTCTTAGGCATAAAAGTAACAGAATTATGTAACATAAAATGTTTCAAACAGAAAAATAGGACACTGAACGACCAAGCTAAAGAATGATAAAATAACCACACATTTTTTTCTAAATTATAAAATTAATATCATGATTGCTAAAAGCTTTTGAAGAGGGAAAAGTCATGTGAAATATTCACATGAATAAAACTGAGATCAATGTAGAAGATACTGGAAATAAAACAAAAGGACAGTGAATATCCAACTGGGGTTTTGTACCCAGAAAATTATCAATCAGTGATGAATATAAATTTAAAATTTTAAAAATTTAAAAATTGAGGCAACAAAAATAACACACACTCACTTCTCTGTCTTAATAATCTGATGACCCCTGGATGAAGAGCAGCGGCCAAAATGAGGAATAAATCCAGAAGTAGGAAGACATGTACCTAGTATGATTTCAAATACTAAAATTCAGTCAAACTAAATGAGAAAGTTTGTGTTGCTGTTTCTTTCCGTCTTTATATTTTACTATATATAAATTTTATAGTGCATATCAGTTGTGAAAAACGTTGCCTCTGATGATGGCATAGTTCACACACCTATCTTAATGGTACCCTGTACCCATCCTCCCTCAGCCCTGCTTTCACTTCTTCTCTCATTCCTTGATCCCTTAGCTCTCATCTGATCACTTCCCTTCTACTTTAGTGTCATCTACATAGATATGATTATATATATATATATATATATATATATATATATATAAATGAGTAAAATCAACCAATACTTATCTCAAACTTGGCTTATATTCCTTACTATGGTAATCCCCTTTTCCATCCATTTGTCCTGCAAAGAGGCATGATAGCATGCTGCACTATGGCTGAAAAATACCTCATTGTGTACATGTATCCTATTTTTTCATTCATTCATTAACTGCTGGACACATTGGCTGATTTCATAGTTTGGCTATTGTGTATTTTGGTGCAATAAACCCAGGGATGCAGGTATGTCTATAGTATGCTGACTCTACTTGCTTTTTGTTTATGTCAAATAGCATGCAATCTGAGCCACCTAATGATTCCTCCTTGAGTTTTTGAGCAACCATCATACGGATTTGCAGAGTGGCTATACAAATTTACATTCCCACCCACGACATATAAGTGATCCTTCCTCCCCAGCGTCTTTGCCACCATTTACTGTTTTGTATATTCTCAATAGTAGTCATTCTTGCTGGGGCAGGATGAAATGGAATGCAGTTTGATTTGCATTTCCCTAATAGAGAATAGTGTTAACTGTTATTTCCCTTCTAATCACTGGCCGCCATGTGTTCACCTTTTGAGGAGTGTCTGTTCAGTTCATCTCCCCCGTGTAAACTGGGTTATTGTTATCCAGGACCATGTCTCTCTAAATGTGTCTGCACTCATCAGATCTGATCTCATCTGAGTGTGAAGTCTGAAGCTAAACATGACTAGCTTGGATGGGCTAGTTTTGGCATGGTTAGTACTTGGCTGGATGAAGAAAAATTTCATCCATCCAAGTAGAAGTAGTTGTTTAATCAAATATTGTGTATCAAGAATTGACTCACAGGATACAGAACCAGGGGCAATATGGACAGGACCATGTTCCAATCATTTCTTAGAACTTTTTAAAGAAAATTACCTCTGCTCTTTCTGTCTATAGCACTATACCTTCTTAGAACTCTGTCCCTGAAGCCACCATGTGTCCCAAAACGCAGCATTTCCAATGCAGGTAACATCTGTTTTGCTCTCATGAGTTCACAAAGTGCTGTTTGGTGCCAAATTATTGAGCAAATCTAGGTCATTTACCTGGAGATATAAATCTATATTGTAAAATATAGATTTTTGGATTCTACTTTGGGAAGAAAATAAACATATTTCAGAAATTTAAAGTGAAGAAAGATTTATTTAAACCTCATTGAGTGACTATATGTCTAAAATTAAATCGGTTGTAACAGTTTACCAGTTTCCTTTTATGCATGAATTTGAGAAAGTTGATTTATAAGGAGAGAAATAATATGAATGAGCAAAGGTGGAGATGGATGAAAAGTCCCTGGCAGAGGACAGTGAAGTAGGTGCTACAGAGGTCCAGCAAGGTTATAATCAGAGAAATCAGAGAAAAGCAGCCTTCAAGACAGATGTGCATGGTGGGCATGTTGGCACACACCTGTAGTCCCACCCTAGGGAAACTGAGGCAGGAAGATGACTAGTTCAAGCCAAGCCTGGCAATTTAGTGACTTAACGGGACCCTGTCTTGAAATAAGGGTTCTAAAAAGGGCTGGGGATACAGCTCAGCTTGAAGGCGTTGGCTAAAAGTGTGATACCATGTCCTTGTCTACATTATTCACCTTATCTGGCACCTTGTGAAGTCTGGTTCTTCCCCAAAGTAAAAACTACCATGAAGGAAGTATTTTGTATCAACTCTCAAGATCAAAGCAGCCAAGATAGGCACAACAAGAGACAGTCACAAAAGAAGACTCCAGAGCTGTTACAGAACATGGAAGGATGGATGGGATACAAGTGCAGTCAAAGCCAGGGGAAGGAGTTTGAGGGAGATTCATGACGGGTCTTTCATTGTAATAATTTTATTAAAAGAATAGATACTATATTCTATGGATAGGTAGGGAAGCACTGAGGAAAATGCTCAAATGAGAAAAGTACTTGATGTCAGTGAGGAAGGTACCCAAATGTAGGACAAAAACCATCTCAAATGCACCTAGTCCAAGACACAGCACCCCAAGGAGGCGTAGCCCTATCTTCCTGTCTGTCTCACTCCACAGAGAATGAGTGGATTCTGTTCCATTGGACTCCATGGGGAGGCAGTGTTTCATTGCTCCATTGCTGGGGCCTGCTGGGTCACAGACAGATGGGATGGGGTGAGCAATGGCAGTCTAAGTGAGGGAACACAGGGGCTTCCTGTAAATTTCTTTCAACTTACTTTTATACAGTTTCCAAAGGTATGGAAATATAAAACTTGCAGTACAAGGCTTTTTGACAATATGGAGACACTGACAGTGACACATTTATATAATGGGAATGTAAGATATTCTAACATGGAAAATAATTTGTCAGTGTGCTGTCCAGCTAATACATTCTTGCTCTGTGCAATAATCCCGTTCATTTCTATGAACATGCACAAGATAATTGAAAATGTACTTCCAAGAGTGTGTTGTAATTTGTTATGATAAAATACCATAAACTGTGTAGCTTAAATAACAGAAACTTATTTCTTGTTGTTCTAGAAGCTTGGAAGTCTAAGAGCCATGCTGGGCTCTCAGCAGTGCTCTGTTGCTATCTTCTCATTGTAGTCTCACGTAGCATGCAACGTGAGGAAAGGTTTTGTTGTTCTTATAAGGACAGTAAGCCCATTGTAAAGATCCCACTTTTATTACCTCATCAAAACCTAATTACCTCCAAAGGCTGAACCCAAATATCATCACATTGGCAGTGGTACTCCAACAAATCAATTCATGTGCATGTAGAGGGGAAGCCTACAACAGCTGTGTAAAAGTCTCCATGGCAGCAACAGGCATAAAGGTCCAAGCTGCAAACAAACCAATGCGTTTGGATGAATCTCAAATATAGCATGAGAAGTTAAAGAATCTGGAGTTGGGTGCAAACCTAGAAAATACAGTGTTCTCCTGAAAGTAAGACATAGCTGGAAAATAATCAGCCTTGAAAACTAAGTACCATCCTGTCCTGCCTTACAGAGAGCCACCAAGCAAGAGCATCATGGTGATAGATAAGGCGAAGATCAGGGCTTCTGTTTCTGATCTCTAGTGTTCAAGACTGATTATTTTCCTATTAACTCTTATTTTCAGGGAAAGAGGGTTATATCATGAATCGTGGGCTGGAAGAAGAAGGGAAGGAGTGGAAAGGAAGGCTCAGCAGAAGGACAGAGATGTGCTGTATATGCACCAGTTCTCTTAGATGAGTGTGTTTTTCTTGTGCTGCAAACATGTAATTAAAAAACTTGTCTGCAACCCATGTTTGGCTGAAATTTACTGGAAAGAGCTAGGAGGAATTGAGGATGATTGGCAATGTTTTATGTCTTGATTATGGTAGCATCTGAGTTTGTATAGATGTACATTCACTGGATGTACATCTAAGATACATGAGTCATTCAGTCTAACTTGTAATAAAATGACTTAAAATTGGGCACTGTCAGTAAGCATACCTCTATTTTACTCTGGGTGTTGAATTTCTTTAGTAGAAATCCCATTAATAGGAGTAATCAGCCAATTACAAAGTGGGTTTAACTAATAGACCACAATCAGCCTAAATTGAATTATCCTCTCAGAAAATGGAAGAGTCTCGCAGGCTATTTTAAATAGATATTCCAGTCTCTTCACAGCAATGGCATGTTCTCGTATGCTTTGAATCTGTGATCCTCAGCATAGTGCATGTCTTGGGATACTCACATGCATATGTTTTTAATTCAAGAAAATGAATTTTAGACTGGCATGGACTTCAAGTATTTAAGAACCAATAATTTATCATAGACCATAACTTACAGACTTAGCAAGAGAAAATCAGAGCCCTGCACCGATTCTGTTAACACGTCTTTACATAATTTCAGCCAGACTATTTCTTCCTGAGAACAATCATGACAGAACACTAAGATGAGATTACAGTTTCTCTCAGCTGCTCACAATTCTGGACCCTTACTGTGTGCTAATGTGCTGAAGGTACCCTATAGTCTATCTCATTTAAATATGACTTCAGGAGACTGCTCTTGGGTGTGTGTGTGTGTGTGTGTGTGTGTGTGTGTGTGTGTGTAATTGAGCACATTAGAGATCAGAAAATCTTTGCAGCTTGTATAAGGACATGAACCAAAGAACTATAAAGAAAGGATCAGAACTCATGAAGTTAGATAGTTGAGTCTTGACTCCTAAGTACTTTAAAATCACACCAAATTGATTTATTCTGCCTTCTAGCAATAGAAATATGATCAATAACAAAAGTTTCAGCATTCCCAATCTCAACTTTCCTTGTTAATGTTCAATTCTAATTTTGAAACCTGTGTATATTTTCATGCCTGAAATTCATACATTCATTCATCTATGACTTCACTTCTTTATATGCTGTACATTTTATTTGACATTCAGAATGCAAAAGAGATGACAATGAATTATCAATAATACACATTGCCCTATACAAGCTTGTTATCATCTTGGAAAGACACCAAGGTGAACAGCCTTATACAATTCACAGAAAGGAAATCAAAGCTATAACTAACTCTGCCTCAGGTGTCAGTGAAAATATTGCCATAAACATTACTGGAGGGGAAACATATTCTCTTCTGATAGCTATCATATATTTTATAAAATAATTAAAGCAGCAGAGATAGATGAATATGAGAAATTCTGTGTGTTTGAAGCAGGTTTAATGGGAGAAGAAGATGGTAATGAATCACAAGATGTAGTCAAAGCACTTAAGATTTTTCATCATTGTTGATGGTAGTGGTTTTTTATAACCTTTTTCACTTGGGGAATGTATGGTCCCAAACACAAAATATCAATCCTTTGACATTGTTTTTTACAGAGTGTCATGAAAGCCAGCATCTTCATCTGACCACGAACTCTTGTGCCATCTCAAAATCAAGAGATGACAATGAGGACTAGAATACAAGGCAAGGGCGTGACATCACAGAGGGCTACGGGTGTTTCATAGCCCCACTGTTCCATCGTGTCCTACTGGCCACGACAGGCAGCACCAGCACTTGAGCTCTAGGTTCCTCTCATGGAAACTGAAACTCATGTTTTAACTAAAACCCCATTCAGACCCACCAGGAAAATGTGGGGTTCCCAGTAATAACTGCAAGTCTGTTTTATGCTCTTTCTTGTTTTTTGTTTTCCGCTTTATGTCAGTAGAACCAGAAAAACATTCCACCTTATAAAAAAGAGTAGAATCACCTGTGACAGCCATAAGATTTTTGAGATCATTCACAGGAGCTATAATCGATGCTGTCCAGAGAAACTGTCAGAATATGATAAACATTTATGGCAAATTAAAGTAATAAAGGCAGCTTCTCCAAAGAATGCCATCAAATTAAATTAACTTTTAAATGAATCAGCTAAAGTTCATGTCAGACTCAGACCAATTAAACTCATGGAAAAATAAGCTTGGAACCAAGATGATGTAAAAATTTTATAAGTGGAAGTGATTTATGCAGTTATTAATACAGATAAGGTAAATTAGAACTATGTTATATTACTACAGATAAGTTAATGAAAAGTTAATGTAAATAGTGTGGGATTTGGAGTCAAATAGATCTGGGTTTCAATTAGCCAGTGCACTCATATGGATGACCATTGGTAAGTAATTAAATTCATTTTATCTGTTACTATTTGAATAACTTATAATAAAATTAATAAATCATATAAACAGTTTACTTTTGAATATGAACTGAAATGTATACTTAAAGTATGTATTTTAGTAAAAAGTCCAGTGGATATTTGTCACCATATTTATTAATATTATCCATAGAATTATATATTTCTGACATAGAAAAATAGAAGATTTTAGATGAAAAGTTCTTATTTCCAGCCTGGGAAAATCATTTAATAAATATATACAAAGAATTGTTTAGCAAATCATAAAGTTCTTTTTAACTACATCCATAAAATATTATATACAATATTTGCTCAATCATTACTTATTTAGCACCCATCACAAACTAGACATTTTTGCAAAACCTTATAAAAACACTACTAACAAACCAATCACAGTCACACAAGACACAGAAAAATAATTAACATTTATTATTAATTAGTTGTAAATACAAGGGGTGAACTATGGATGTTAACCAATATCTTAGATGAAGTAATCGAGGAAAATCTCACCTTTTGATCTGTGATCTGAAAGACATCAAGAAATTGATTGTGCACAAATCTGCCACAGAAGGTCTATAGAGAGAAAGTAAGGGAAAGGCCATGAGGTTGAGCTGAGTGTTTGCCAGGGTGACTGCAGGAAAAGGAGAAATACAGAAGGAAGTGGCGGAGGTGAGTTGGAGAGGGTGTGGGAGGCCTTCATCATGTGGGCTGCAACAGAGTTTACTTGTTTAACTACAGTAATTGGTCTGAGTTTACTTGTTTAACTACAGTAAAACAAGAAAGGAATTTAATCACGGAAAAGACAAGGTGCTTCCAGGATAAAGAAGAACTAGGGGAATTTGCAACCACCAATTCAACTCTACAGAGAATACTGCAGCACATTCTAAAAAAGAAAAATTCCAAGATTCCAGAAACAGTGGCAGAGAGGCTACAATGAATGGAGCAGAAAGCAAAATGAAGAGGACAAACTGACAACTAATGACAGAAAAAGAGCTCAACAGAAAAGAGGCAGAGAAGGTTGGATGGTAGGAACAGCTATTTTGGAGAAAACAAGACATCATAATAGCTAGTGCTGATTTAGTATCATCTGGTTTTGAAGTCCCATCAAGCTTTTGTTCTTCTGCCTCCATCGGTCTTAACATGTTGTATCTTATTGGATTTTATTATATGTGATAATATAAACAAAAACTTTTATAGACAAGGAGATTATACAGAAACCATTGTTCATTTTCTGTTAGTTGATTCTAAATACCCTGTAATATTGTCATTCTCTTGAATGGTTTTACATTGTCTTGATATGTTTGATGCTATAGTATACGAAATTATACTCAAAGATTTCAAGGAAAGAGACACTATGGTAACTGCTTTTATGTCGGGATATCTGGTGGTGAAACACTATTTTGCTTAAATGGTTATATTTTGACCTGTGCTGTTTTGTTGTTATGTCCTATCTCAATCTCCTTTTTTATTATTTACTTTTTTTTATTTTTATCTTTTTAATTAAAGGAAAATAAATAAAAAATAGCAGGATATATTATAGTAACCCACTTTGATTTCCTATTAACTTGATTTGAAACCCTGTATTGCTCTCACCATCTTGTTTTGACTGATTTTCCTCTATTCTGTTTTGCTTGATAGTACCAAGTTCGAGAGTATAGGCAACAACTGTGAAGACAGTAAGATTCATTATGACGCCCATTCTGGTTTGACTATTATCTTCTTTTGAAGTCCTATAATGTCTCCAATGTTTTGGTTTTATTGGTTTTGTTCTTTATTGCTTTGTTCAATTTTATTAAAACTGATGATATAGGCAATTCTTTTTAAGATAGCAAGAAGCATTAAGGTAACCATTGTTGATCACATTGTATTTTGTTTTTATATTATGTATTATGTCCATCATTTTGATTTGACTGACTCTGTTTTGTTATATACATTTGGTTCTATTCTCTTCAAAAAAAGTAATAAGAACTGTGGGAGTAATAAAACCCAAAATGTGTAACTGTCATTGTACAAAAGAGAGGAAAAGAAAATGCTCTAAAGGATATAAATGCATGTATATTTAAGTGTATAAGATAGATAACCATATTACTGAGTTTTGTTGGATCATTGAACGAACTGTTTGCAGTCTCACTGTTTGAACGTCCACTTTATATGCTTTAATTTTGTAACTTGAACAACTATTTCTAAGATGACAATATGTAATTAACTAGTGATTTCCTGCTGTTTATTTTTTCTGAAATTCTGTATAACTTGTACCCTTTTTCTGTATTTTTTTCTCCTTAAATAAAATTTTTTTAAAAAGACCCAACCAGACTTAAAAGATAACCACAGTTGCTGTTTACCAGTAATTTAAAGAAAGAGAGATTTTGTTTGTCTCATGGTTCAGGGAATTCAGTCCATGGCTAGCAGCTCTAAGTCAGGAATACCATGGTAGATGCGCAAAGTTACTCAGTGGCCAGGAAGCATGGCAGAGAAATAGACCAGAGAGGATAAGTGACCAGATGTAGACCCCAAAATGTCAGGCATTTATGAGTCTGAAACACCTAGAAAAGAGAAACTATAGACTAAATTCAGGAACATCACAATTTCCAAAGATAGACCCAACCATGGTAGTATATGACTATAATCCCAGCACCCTGTTTAGGCTGAGGCAAGAGGATCACAAGTGTGTGCTCAAGTTGGGAATTCAGAGACTTACTGAGACTCTGTCTCAAAATTTAAAACAAAGCGAAACAAAAAAGAAAGGAAGAAAAAAAGAAAAAGGGCTAGGATTATAGCTCAGAATAAAAGTGTCACAGGTTAGTCAATACTAACACACCCTACACACACACACACACACACACACACACACACACACATATAATAAGGTGAAATTAGGATGGAAACAGACTGAAAAATGAAACTGAACATACAACAAGGCTCACATCATGGTGTGAATGTACAGTGGAGAGAGACCAGCATCCCTCAGAGACCTCCTGTGTGCCACGTCTTAAAGACTCAATGGCTTTGCGATAACCCACTCCACACTGGACATCAGCCTTCAGTTCAGGGGCTTTTCTACGTCATTTTAGATCCAAACATCAGGAGGAGATTTTTTTTTTCATTTTTTTTTTATTTAAGAGGAAAAAGAGAAAAACACAAAACAAACCAAAGCGGCGTAAGGGTACACGCAATACAGAACTACAAAACAAAACAAAACAAAACAAAACAAAAAACCATAACAGTAAGAAATTACCTGCTAGTAGATTACACACTATTTTCTTCAAAATAGTTCCTCAAATCACAGTATCAAAGAACACAAGGTGGACATTCAAACAGGGAGACTGCAAACAGCTGTGTTCAATGTTCCAAAAACATTGATAAAGTCAGCTATTTAACACCCCCAAACACACTTGCTGTTATATCCCTTAGAGCTCTTTTTCTTTTTTTTTTTTCCCTCTCTTTTTTACAACAAAATTTACACATCTTGGATTTTATTACTCCTTAGTGCTTATTACTTTCTTTGGGGGGGTGGGGGAAGAATACAGTCAAATATGGCAAAACAAAGCTGTCAGTCAATACCAAGGATAGACATAGCACATGGTGTAGAACAGAGTACAAGTTTATCAACAATGGTTATCAACGTTGTCCCTTGTTTCCTTAAAAAGAATTGTCTATCTTATTAGATATTATAAAGTTGGACAAAACAGTAGAGAACAAGACCAATAAAACTTAGGCATTGTAAACATTACAGGACTTCCAAAGAAGACAATAGTCAAACCAGAATGGGTATCTTAGTGAATCTTATTGTCTTCAAAGTAGTTGCCTATGTCTTCAAACTTGATACTATCATATAGAATGGAACAGAGTCTAATCAGTCAAAACAAGATCGTGGGAGTACTACAGGACTTCAAAACAAGTTAATAGGAAATCGAAAAGAGTTACTATTTATATATCCTAATTTTTTTGAATTTTTTCTTTAATTAAGACAAACATAAGAAATGACTAAATAATTTTTTTTGAAACAATAAGGGGGAGATTGAGATAAAACAGGACATAACAATATAACAATAGAGGTCACAGCATGACTGTTTCAATAACCTAGTACTTCACCACCTTATAACCTGACTTAATAGTAGTTACCATAGTGTCTTTTTCCTTGAAATATTTGGGTAAAACTTCATATACTCTAGCTTCAAATATTTTCATATCAAGAAGCCCAGAATAAAGCCTTTCTAATTAATGAGTGAAAACTTTATAAGGCTTCAAGGCCACCTAATGGGGAATCATGATTACCACATATTTTTATATATTTGAATCATTACTTACATTAGGGAAACTATTCGGTATTCACACATGCGAGATTGATTTATTTCACTTATGAGTATGGTCTCAAGCTGCGCCCATTTATTGATAAATATCTCAATGTGATCCTTCTTTATAGCTGAATAATACTCCATTGTATAGAAATACCACAACTTTTTTATCCATTCCTCAGTTGATGGGCACTTGGGTTGTTTCCAAGATCTGGCGATTACAAATTGTGCTGCTATAAACATAGGTGCACATATATCACTGTGGTATGATGCTTTCAGTTCTTCTGGAATATGCCTAGAAGTGGAATAGCTGGAATAAATGGGATTTCCAGTCCCAACTTTTTGAGAAATCTCCAGACCGATCTCCACAAAGGCTGTACCAGTCTACACTCCCACCAGCAGTGCAGGAGAGTTCCTTTTTCCCCACAGCCTCTCCAGCATTTGTTGTTGGTTTTCTTGATCCTGGCCATTCTTTCAGGAGTGAGATGGTATCTCAGTGTGGTTTTAATTTGCATTTCTCTAATGACCAATGATGATGAGCATTTTTTCATGTATTTATTTGCCATTTGCATTTCTTCATCTGAGAATTGCATATTCATCTCAGATGCCCATTTTTGGATTGGATCTTTGAATTTCGGAGGTCTGAGTTTCTTTAATTCTTTGTATGTTTTAGACAAGAGGCCCTTGTCTGAGAGAGAGTTCACTAAAATCTTTTCCCAGTTTGTGGGTTTTCTTTTCACTATGCTGGAGATTTCTTTTGACATGCAGAAACTTTTTAATAAGAAGTGGTCCCAGTTATTGATTCTGGGAAGTATTTCCCGTGCGGTTTGAGTCCTCTTCATGAATTCTTTACCTACTCCTATGTCTCCAAGGTTTCTACCTATTTTGTCTTCCAATAGATTTAGTGTTTCTGTTTTAATATTCAGATCTTTGACCCATTTAGATTTTAATTTAGTACATGGTGATAGACATGGGTCTAGCTTTAGTTTTTGGCAAATGGAGAGCCAGTTTTTCCAGCACCATTTATTAAAGAGACTGTCGTTCTTCCAGTGAACCTGCTTGGCTCCTTTATCAAAAATAAGGTGGTTGAGTGTGTTCGTAGTTGTGGTTGTATCTTCTAATCTATTCCACTGATCTTCAGCTCTGTTTTGATTCCAATACCATGTTGATTTTACTACTGTTGCTTTGTCGTATAACTTCAAGTCAGGGATTGTGATGCCTCCTGCTTTGTCTTTGCTGCTTAGAATTGCCTTTGCGATTCTAGGTCTCTTCTGGTTCCAGATGAAATTTAGGAGTGATTTCTCTAGATCTATAAGGTATGTTGATGGTATTTCTATTGGGATTGCATTGAATCTGTATAACAGTTTTGGGAGAATGGCCATTTTCACAATGTTTGTTCTTCCTATCCATGAGCAAGGGATGTCTTTCCATTTTCTGAGATCATCTTCAATTTCCTTTTTCAGTGTATTATAATTTTCACTGTATAAGTCTTTCACTTCTTTCGTAAGAGTAATTCCTAAATATTTCATTTTTTTGCTTGCTAATGTGAATAGTCCAGTTTCTCTTATTTCCCTCTCTGTAATTTTGTTGTTCGTGTATAGGAATGCTATTGATTTCTGAGTATTGATTTTGTATCCAGCCACATTACTGAATTTATTTATTGTATCTAAGAGTATTTCAATGGAGTTTAGGGGGTCTTCTATGTAGAGTATCATGTCATCTGCAAACAATGATAATTTAACTTCTTCTTTTCCTATCTTTACCCCTTTTATTTCTCTTTCTTGCCTAATTGCTCTGGCTAGTACTTCCAGTACTATATTAAATAGGAGTGGTGATAAAGGACATCCTTGTCTTGTACCCGACTTTAAAGTAAAGGCTTTCAATTTTTGGCCATTTAGTATGATGCTGGCTGTTGGTTTGTCATAAATGGCCTTTATTATATTGAGGTAAAGACCATTTATTCCAATTTTCTGTAAAGTTCTTATCATGAATAAGTGTTGGACCTTATCGAAGGCTTTTTCTGCATCTATAGAGATGATCATGTGATTCTTATTTTTGCCTTTATTGATATGGTGGATTACATTTATTGATTTGCGTATGTTGAACCATCCTTGCTTTCCTGGGATGAATCCCACCTGGTCATGGTGTATAATCTTCTTGATGATTTGCTGGATCCTATTTGCCAATATTTTATTGAGGATTTTTGCATCTGTGTTCATTAGGGAGATCGGTCTATAGTTCTCTTTTATAGTTGGGTCTTTCTCAGGTTTTGGTACTAGAGTAATATTTGCTTCCAGGAATGACTTAGGAAGGATTGCTTCCCTTTCAATTTCATTGAATAGTTTGAGGAGTGTCGGCATTAGGTCTTCTTTATATTTCTTGTAGAATTCTGCAGTGAATCCATCTGGGCCTGGGCTCTTCTTGGTGGGCAAGGACCCAATTACATTCTCAATTTCATTAGCAGAGATTGGGTTATTCAACAGTTTTATATCCTCTTGATCTAGCTTTGGTACTTCATATGCTTCTAAGAATCTGTCTATTTCTTCTGTGTTATCAAACTTTTGAGAGTAGAGGTTTTCGAAATAGGTGTTGATGATCCTCTGTATTTCTATTGGGTCTGTAGTGATTTCTCCTTTTTCATTTCTTATTGCATGAATTTGAGCTTTTTCTTTCCTTTTTTTAATAAGGTTGGCTAGGGGCTTATCGATTTTATTTATTCTTTCAAAGAACCAACTCTTTGATTCGTTGATTCTTTGGATTGTTTTCTTAGTCTCTATTGCATTGATTTCTGCTCTGATTTTTATAATTTCCTCTCTTCTTTTGGCTTTGGGCTTGACTTGCTCTTCTTTTTCTAGCTGTTTGAGGTGTAGCATCAAGTTATTTATTTGTATTCGTTCTGTTTTCCTGATGTGGGAACTCAGTGCAATAAATTTTCCTCTTAGAACGGCTTTCATTGCATCCCACAGATTCCGGTAAGTTGTATCTGCATTTTCATTTTCTTTTATGTATTGTTTAATTTTTTCTTTAATTTCTTCTGTGACCCACTGATTACTCAAGAGTGTGTTATTTAGTTTCCATGTGTTTGCGGAATTTTTGCAGTATCCTTTGTCATTAATTTCTAATTTCAGAGCGCTATGATCCGATAATATGCAAGGGATGATTTCAACTCTTTTGCATTTGCTTAAATATGTTCTGTGAGCTAATATATGGTCTATTTTAGAAAATGATCCATGTACTGCTGAGAAGAATGTGTATTCTGATGTTGTTGGGTGGAACATTCTGTATATGTCTATCAAACCCATTTGTTCACAGGTGTGATTCAGTTCTGTTATTTCTTTGCTCATTTTCTGTCTGGTTGATCTGTCCCTTGGTGTCAGTGGTGTATTAAGGTCTCCTGTTACAATTGTGTTACTGATAATTTGAGTTTTCATTTCTGTTAATAATTGTTTTATATAACTGGGTGCTCTGGAGTTTGGTGTGTATATATTTAAGATAGTTATCTCTTCCTCTTGGAGTTTTCCCCTTACGAGTATGTAGTGACCTTCTTTGTCCTTTATGGTCATTGTTGGTTTAAAGTTCATGTTGTCTGCAAACAGAATGGCTACTCCTGCCTTTTTTTGGATTCCTGCTGCATGAAGAATTGTTTTCCATCCTTTGACTTTCAGTCTGTGAGTATCTTTCTGGGTTAGATGGGTTTCCTGTAAACAGCATATGGTTGGATTTTGTTTCTTGATCCATTCTGCTAGTCTGTTTCTTTTGATTGGTGCATTGAGACCATTTACATTAATGGTTATTACTGTTAAATGCTGGTTAATTGTAGGAATGTTATCTCTCTGCTGTTGCATCTTTATCTTTCGGTTCTGTTTAATTATTTGCTTTGCTTAGTGGTTTTTTCCTTTGTGTATCTAAACTGTCTTTCAATATTTTTTGCAGGGTTGGTTTGGTGTTCATGAAGTTCTTCAGCTGTTCTTTGTCATGGAAGTATCGTATTGCACCATCTATTTTGAATGATAGTTTTGCAGGATATATCAGTCTTGGTTGGAAATCATTTTGCTTTAGGATCTGGAATACTTCACTCAATGCTCTTCTTGACTTTATCGTTTGTGCTGAGAAGTCTGCTGTGATTCTGATAGGTTTTCCTTTATAAGTGATTTGTCTTTTCTCTCTGACAGCTTTTAATAATCTATTCTTGTGTTGGATTTCTGGGATGGTGACTATTATATGTCTGGGTGTAGTTTTATTTTGGTTATGACTGTTTGGAGTTCTATATGCTTCACTGATCCTGATGTCAGTTTCTGATCTCATGCTTGGGAAATTTTCAGCTATTACTTCTCTAAATATCCTCCTGACATCCTTCATGTTGTCTCCCTCTCTTTCATTAATCCCTATCATTCTTATGTTATTCTTCTTTGCATCGTCTTGCAGTTGTTGAATTGTTGTTTCCTGGTTCCATGTTATTTTCAAAAGATCTTTCCTTTCCTGTTCACTAGCTGCAATCCTGTCTTCAAGGTCTGAAATTCTATCTTCACTTTCATTAAGGCGGTTTTTACAACTTTCAGTGGAGTTTTTTATTTCCTGTATATCTCTGTGCATCTGCATTATGTATTCTGTTTGTTTCTTATATTGCTCGTCTAGGGATTCTATCTTTTTGTTTAGTTCCTCCAATTTTTTATCTGTGTTTTCTTTAGATATATTTAGAATCTCTTTCATTTCTTTTATCATTTCTTCTTTTATCTGGGAGATTATTTCGAGTTTGAATTTCTTTAAAGCTTCCTGGAGTTGCTTGTCAATTTCAGTGGCTATTGTGTCCGATATATGAGGTGGATGGGATATATTTTCTTCTATATACATCGCTCCTAGGGTTTCTTGAGATGGGCTGGAGGTTTGAGGTTGTAATTTGGTTTTTCATTTTGTCATTTTCCTATATTTCTGTGTTTCAAGTGTTATTTGAAAGCTTCCTCAGGATCTGTTGAAAACCCCCTTCTATGTTTGGAGCTACTGAGACTCTGGCGCCGCGCTACCCCAAGCCATTAGACCTACAGAACCAGTGGCCCTCCTCTGCCTGCTCAGAACTCCGCAGTTCCAGACAAGCTGGGCCTCAGGGACACTGTGCACCCACCTGCCCCTTGGAAGCTCCACAGTTCTTCAATCGCAGCCGGGTTAGGGTACTCACCACAGGCCGCAGTGCTTCAGGAACCTGTGGACCCTCCCTGGTTGCAGAGATATCCACAGTCCTCCAGACACATGGAGAGGCCGATGCAGGCACCCCAAATCTGCCCAGCTCCTCCTCTGCAGACCAATGGCCAGGCGCGGCAGCTAAACAGGCTGGGCTAGGCTGGTAGTGTGGGCCAGCCCACCTATCGGGAGCTCAGCAGGTCTCCAAATGAAGCCGGGAATGGGGAGGCTGATGTGGAAGCCTCAAACCCACCTCTCTCCTTCACTGCACCTGGAAGCCTGAGGCAACTCCAGCAGTCTGGGTGCAGAAATCCAGAGTCCTCCAGACACGCAGAGAGGCCAGTGAGGGCACCCCAGATCTGCCCAGCTCCTCCTATGCAGGCCTATGGCCAGGCGCGGCAGCTAAACAGGCTGGGCTAGGCTGGTAGTGTGGGCCAGCCCACCTATCGGGAGCTCAGCAGATCTCCAAATGAAGCCGGGAATGGGGAGGCTGATGTGGAAGCCTCAAACCCACCTCTCCCCTTCACTGCACCTGCAAGCCTGAGGGAACTCCAGCAGACTGGGCGCAGATATCCAGAGTCCTCCAGACACGCAGAGAGGCCAGTGAGGGCACCCCAGATCTGCCCAGCTCAGGAGGAGATTTTTTAGGTGTGGCAAAACACAGGATGATTTATGAGTTTTATAAGAGTAGTTTTAAAATATGCACAGAGTCCTGGTTTCAATCGCCAGCAACTCCAAAAAGTAGTTTTAATGGAGCACTGAAATAGAAACCTGAACAAATGAGTTCACAGAAGACAAGAAGTGGAAAACATAATATAATCACAATAAATTATTTGTTCTTGCAGTGTTACTGAGAAAAGGTGTCGGAGGAGAAAGGAAATTCTTCAGAGGAGTGAGCATGGTGGCAAACGCCTGCAATGGCATCATTTGTAAAGCTGAGGCAAGAGGGTCTCAAGTCTGAGGGCAGCCTGGGCTGCATAATGAATTCAAGGGGGCCTGAGCTACATAGCTAGATCCTGTGTCAAAAAACGTTTAAATTTTTGAAAATTAAAAAAATAAATCCTAAAGAGTAATGTTTTTCATAAGGAGGGTATCATCATACAATTTTACGTGAATCACAAAGATCTCACTAAGTGGAGAACATTAAAAAGTGACAGAAGTGGTGATCATAGCCCAAAGTCCTTGAGCAAGCAAAAAGAGATGAAATCTACTGAAAAGTTGACATGGAGAGAAAAGGAAGCAAAAACAAAAGTGATGCTTTTAGCAAGGCAGACACGCAACTATCCCAGAGAAATATTGACTGGTCACTTGAATAGTGAGACAGGGGGCGCATGGCCATAGGTCTGCATAGGAGGAGCTGGGCAGATCTGGGGTGCCCTCACTGGCCTCTCTGCGTGTCTGGAGGACTCTGGATTTCTGCGCCCAGACTGCTGGAGTTCCCTCAGGCTTCCAGGTGCAGTGAAGGAGAGAGGTGGGTTTGAGGCTTCCACATCAGCCTCCCCATTCCCGGCTTCATTTGGAGACCTGCTGAGCTCCCGATAGGTGGGCTGGCCCACACTACCAGCCTAGCCCAGCCTGTTTAGCTGCCGCGCCTGGCCATTGGTCTGCAGAGGAGGAGCTGGGCAGATTTGGGGTGCCTGCATCGGCCTCTCCATGTGTCTGGAGGACTGTGGATATCTCTGCAACCAGGGAGGGTCCACAGGTTCCTGAAGCACTGCGGCCTGTGGTGAGTACCCTAACCCGGCTGCGATTGAAGAACTGTGGAGCTTCCAAGGGGCAGGTGGGTGCACAGTGTCCCTGAGGCCCAGCTTGTCTGGAACTGCGGAGTTCTGAGCAGGCAGAGGAGGGCCACTGGTTCTGTAGGTCTAATGGCTTGGGGTAGCGCGGCGCCAGAGTCTCAGTAGCTCCAAACATAGAAGGGGGTTTTCAACAGATCCTGAGGAAGCTTTCAAATAACACTTGAAACACAGAAATATAGGAAAATGACAAAATGAAAAACCAAATTACAACCTCAAACCTCCAGCCCATCTCAAGAAACCCTAGGAGCGATGTATATAGAAGAAAATATATCCCATCCACCTCATATATCGGACACAATAGCCACTGAAATTGACAAGCAACTCCAGGAAGCTTTAAAGAAATTCAAACTCGAAATAATCTCCCAGATAAAAGAAGAAATGATAAAAGAAATGAAAGAGATTCTAAATATATCTAAAGAAAACACAGATAAAAAATTGGAGGAACTAAACAAAAAGATAGAATCCCTAGACGAGCAATATAAGAAACAAACAGAATACATAATGCAGATGCACAGAGATATACAGGAAATAAAAAACTCCACTGAAAGTTGTAAAAACCGCCTTAATGAAAGTGAAGATAGAATTTCAGACCTCGAAGACAGGATTGCAGCTAGTGAACAGGAAAGGAAAGATCTTTTGAAAATAACATGGAACCAGGAAACAACAATTCAACAACTGCAAGACGATGCAAAGAAGAATAACATAAGAATGATAGGGATTAATGAAAGAGAGGGAGACAACATGAAGGATGTCAGGAGGATATTTAGAGAAGTAATAGCTGAAAATTTCCCAAGCATGAGATCAGAAACTGACATCAGGATCAGTGAAGCATATAGAACTCCAAACAGTCATAACCAAAATAAAACTACACCCAGACATATAATAGTCACCATCCCAGAAATCCAACACAAGAATAGATTATTAAAAGCTGTCAGAGAGAAAAGACAAATCACTTATAAAGGAAAACCTATCAGAATCACAGCAGACTTCTCAGCACAAACGATAAAGTCAAGAAGAGCATTGAGTGAAGTATTCCAGATCCTAAAGCAAAATGATTTCCAACCAAGACTGATATATCCTGCAAAACTATCATTCAAAATAGATGGTGCAATACGATACTTCCATGACAAAGAACAGCTGAAGAACTTCATGAACACCAAACCAACCCTGCAAAAAATATTGAAAGACAGTTTAGATACACAAAGGAAAAAACCACTAAGCAAAGCAAATAATTAAACAGAACCGAAAGATAAAGATGCAACAGCAGAGAGATAACATTCCTACAATTAACCAGCATTTAACAGTAATAACCATTAATGTAAATGGTCTCAATGCACCAATCAAAAGAAACAGACTAGCAGAATGGATCAAGAAACAAAATCCAACCATATGCTGTTTACAGGAAACCCATCTAACCCAGAAAGATACTCACAGACTGAAAGTCAAAGGATGGAAAACAATTCTTCATGCAGCAGGAATCCAAAAAAAGGCAGGAGTAGCCATTCTGTTTGCAGACAACATGAACTTTAAACCAACAATGACCATAAAGGACAAAGAAGGTCACTACATACTCGTAAGGGGAAAACTCCAAGAGGAAGAGATAACTATCTTAAATATATACACACCAAACTCCAGAGCACCCAGTTATATAAAACAATTATTAACAGAAATGAAAACTCAAATTATCAGTAACACAATTGTAACAGGAGACCTTAATACACCACTGACACCAAGGGACAGATCAACCAGACAGAAAATGAGCAAAGAAATAACAGAACTGAATCACACCTGTGAACAAATGGGTTTGATAGACATATACAGAATGTTCCACCCAACAACATCAGAATACACATTCTTCTCAGCAGTACATGGATCATTTTCTAAAATAGACCATATATTAGCTCACAGAACATATTTAAGCAAATGCAAAAGAGTTGAAATCATCCCTTGCATATTATCGGATCATAGCGCTCTGAAATTAGAAATTAATGACAAAGGATACTGCAAAAATTCCGCAAACACATGGAAACTAAATAACACACTCTTGAGTAATCAGTGGGTCACAGAAGAAATTAAAGAAAAAATTAAACAATACATAAAAGAAAATGAAAATGCAGATACAACTTACCGGAATCTGTGGGATGCAATGAAAGCCGTTCTAAGAGGAAAATTTATTGCACTGAGTTCCCACATCAGGAAAACAGAACGAATACAAATAAATAACTTGATGCTACACCTCAAACAGCTAGAAAAAGAAGAGCAAGTCAAGCCCAAAGCCAAAAGAAGAGAGGAAATTATAAAAATCAGAGCAGAAATCAATGCAATAGAGACTAAGAAAACAATCCAAAGAATCAACGAATCAAAGAGTTGGTTCTTTGAAAGAATAAATAAAATCGATAAGCCCCTAGCCAACCTTATTAAAAAAAGGAAAGAAAAAGCTCAAATTCATGCAATAAGAAATGAAAAAGGAGAAATCACTACAGACCCAATAGAAATACAGAGGATCATCAACACCTATTTCGAAAACCTCTACTCTCAAAAGTTTGATAACACAGAAGAAATAGACAGATTCTTAGAAGCATATGAAGTACCAAAGCTAGATCAAGAGGATATAAAACTGTTGAATAACCCAATCTCTGCTAATGAAATTGAGAATGTAATTGGGTCCTTGCCCACCAAGAAGAGCCCAGGCCCAGATGGATTCACTGCAGAATTCTACAAGAAATATAAAGAAGACCTAATGCCGACACTCCTCAAACTATTCAATGAAATTGAAAGGGAAGCAATCCTTCCTAAGTCATTCCTGGAAGCAAATATTACTCTAGTACCAAAACCTGAGAAAGACCCAACTATAAAAGAGAACTATAGACCGATCTCCCTAATGAACACAGATGCAAAAATCCTCAATAAAATATTGGCAAATAGGATCCAGCAAATCATCAAGAAGATTATACACCATGACCAGGTGGGATTCATCCCAGGAAAGCAAGGATGGTTCAACATACGCAAATCAATAAATGTAATCCACCATATCAATAAAGGCAAAAATAAGAATCACATGATCATCTCTATAGATGCAGAAAAAGCCTTCGATAAGGTCCAACACTTATTCATGATAAGAACTTTACAGAAAATTGGAATAAATGGTCTTTACCTCAATATAATAAAGGCCATTTATGACAAACCAACAGCCAGCATCATACTAAATGGCCAAAAATTGAAAGCCTTTACTTTAAAGTCGGGTACAAGACAAGGATGTCCTTTATCACCACTCCTATTTAATATAGTACTGGAAGTACTAGCCAGAGCAATTAGGCAAGAAAGAGAAATAAAAGGGGTAAAGATAGGAAAAGAAGAAGTTAAATTATCATTGTTTGCAGATGACATGATACTCTACATAGAAGACCCCCTAAACTCCATTGAAATACTCTTAGATACAATAAATAAATTCAGTAATGTGGCTGGATACAAAATCAATACTCAGAAATCAATAGCATTCCTATACACGAACAACAAAATTACAGAGAGGGAAATAAGAGAAACTGGACTATTCACATTAGCAAGCAAAAAAATGAAATATTTAGGAATTACTCTTACGAAAGAAGTGAAAGACTTATACAGTGAAAATTATAATACACTGAAAAAGGAAATTGAAGATGATCTCAGAAAATGGAAAGACATCCCTTGCTCATGGATAGGAAGAACAAACATTGTGAAAATGGCCATTCTCCCAAAACTGTTATACAGATTCAATGCAATCCCAATAGAAATACCATCAACATACCTTATAGATCTAGAGAAATCACTCCTAAATTTCATCTGGAACCAGAAGAGACCTAGAATCGCAAAGGCAATTCTAAGCAGCAAAGACAAAGCAGGAGGCATCACAATCCCTGACTTGAAGTTATACGACAAAGCAACAGTAGTAAAATCAACATGGTATTGGAATCAAAACAGAGCTGAAGATCAGTGGAATAGATTAGAAGATACAACCACAACTACGAACACACTCAACCACCTTATTTTTGATAAAGGAGCCAAGCAGGTTCACTGGAAGAACGACAGTCTCTTTAATAAATGGTGCTGGAAAAACTGGCTCTCCATTTGCCAAAAACTAAAGCTAGACCCATGTCTATCACCATGTACTAAATTAAAATCTAAATGGGTCAAAGATCTGAATATTAAAACAGAAACACTAAATCTATTGGAAGACAAAATAGGTAGAAACCTTGGAGACATAGGAGTAGGTAAAGAATTCATGAAGAGGACTCAAACCGCACGGGAAATACTTCCCAGAATCAATAACTGGGACCACTTCTTATTAAAAAGTTTCTGCATGTCAAAAGAAATCTCCAGCATAGTGAAAAGAAAACCCACAAACTGGGAAAAGATTTTAGTGAACTCTCTCTCAGACAAGGGCCTCTTGTCTAAAACATACAAAGAATTAAAGAAACTCAGACCTCCGAAATTCAAAGATCCAATCCAAAAATGGGCATCTGAGATGAATATGCAATTCTCAGATGAAGAAATGCAAATGGCAAATAAATACATGAAAAAATGCTCATCATCATTGGTCATTAGAGAAATGCAAATTAAAACCACACTGAGATACCATCTCACTCCTGAAAGAATGGCCAGGATCAAGAAAACCAACAACAAATGCTGGAGAGGCTGTGGGGAAAAAGGAACTCTCCTGCACTGCTGGTGGGAGTGTAGACTGGTACAGCCTTTGTGGAGATCGGTCTGGAGATTTCTCAAAAAGTTGGGACTGGAAATCCCATTTATTCCAGCTATTCCACTTCTAGGCATATTCCAGAAGAACTGAAAGCATCATACCACAGTGATATATGTGCACCTATGTTTATAGCAGCACAATTTGTAATCGCCAGATCTTGGAAACAACCCAAGTGCCCATCAACTGAGGAATGGATAAAAAAGTTGTGGTATTTCTATACAATGGAGTATTATTCAGCTATAAAGAAGGATCACATTGAGATATTTATCAATAAATGGGCGCAGCTTGAGACCATACTCATAAGTGAAATAAATCAATCTCGCATGTGTGAATACCGAATAGTTTCCCTAATGTAAGTAATGATTCAAATATATAAAAATATGTGGTAATCATGATTCCCCATTAGGTGGCCTTGAAGCCTTATAAAGTTTTCACTCATTAATTAGAAAGGCTTTATTCTGGGCTTCTTGATATGAAAATATTTGAAGCTAGAGTATATGAAGTTTTACCCAAATATTTCAAGGAAAAAGACACTATGGTAACTACTATTAAGTCAGGTTATAAGGTGGTGAAGTACTAGGTTATTGAAACAGTCATGCTGTGACCTCTATTGTTATATTGTTATGTCCTGTTTTATCTCAATCTCCCCCTTATTGTTTCAAAAAAATTATTTAGTCATTTCTTATGTTTGTCTTAATTAAAGAAAAAATTCAAAAAAATTAGGATATATAAATAGTAACTCTTTTCGATTTCCTATTAACTTGTTTTGAAGTCCTGTAGTACTCCCACGATCTTGTTTTGACTGATTAGACTCTGTTCCATTCTATATGATAGTATCAAGTTTGAAGACATAGGCAACTACTTTGAAGACAATAAGATTCACTAAGATACCCATTCTGGTTTGACTATTGTCTTCTTTGGAAGTCCTGTAATGTTTACAATGCCTAAGTTTTATTGGTCTTGTTCTCTACTGTTTTGTCCAACTTTATAATATCTAATAAGATAGACAATTCTTTTTAAGGAAACAAGGGACAACGTTGATAACCATTGTTGATAAACTTGTACTCTGTTCTACACCATGTGCTATGTCTATCCTTGGTATTGACTGACAGCTTTGTTTTGCCATATTTGACTGTATTCTTCCCCCACCCCCCCAAAGAAAGTAATAAGCACTAAGGAGTAATAAAATCTAAGATGTGTAAATTTTGTTGTAAAAAAGAGAGGGAAAAAAAAAAGAAAAAGAGCTCTAACGGATATAACAGCAAGTGTGTTTGGGGGTGTTAAATAGCTGACTTTATCAATGTTTTTGGAACATTGAACACAGCTGTTTGCAGTCTCCCTGTTTGAATGTCCACCTTGTGTTCTTTGATACTGTGATTTGAGGAACTATTTTCAAGAAAATAGTGTGTAATCTACTAGCAGGTAATTTCTTACTGTTATGGTTTTTTGTTTTGTTTTGTTTTGTTTTGTTTTGTAGTTCTGTATTGCGTGTACCCTTACGCCGCTTTGGTTTGTTTTGTGTTTTTCTCTTTTTCCTCTTAAATAAAAAAAAATAGTGAGACAGGGAGAACAATGAGGGAACTGTGTTTAATCTGCTTATATTTTTCAAGAAAATGAGGAGTAAGGAGAAGTCTGGAAGTGATGCTCTTCTGACAAGGATGAATAGCATGTATACCTGTGTCTTGGAATAAGAGAAAGGATTGAGGGCAAGAGAACTGTTGTGTCATCTCCACAAAGCACTGCCTGCTTACATGAGATATGTGAGAACACTCAGCATCTGTACACCACAGGAATGCAATATGAAAACCTAGTAGTTAAGTAGACTAATAAGGTGTGCAAAAAAGAAAAGAAGATTGATTTTTAGGAGACTGAAATTTCCATGTTGAATAATAGCTTCAACTGATTTTATTCTAGATACAGTATGGTGTGGAGAATAAATACACAGCATTGTTTTCACTGATGATACTGCAACAGATTATGAACTGCAGTGAAACTGTGTGTAAAGTAAACCTATGAATTCATCTTTCGGCTTAGGAAACTTTACTGCATCAGTCACAGGGTATGGGATAGATTTAGGTTTCAGGACAGAGAGGATCAAACCTAAATTCCAGAAGCAGAACTGAACAAAATGAAACCAGTACTTATGAGAGTTTTTCATGCTCACTACAGCATGATTCCCAACCACCATGCACACAACTTATGTGTCCATCAACAAAGGAGTGGATACAGAGACAAAGGAATAGATACAGAGAGGGTGGTGTGGAATAGTATGCTCAGTGTTACTCCGTAATAGTGTTACTCAGGACCACCTGTGTGAACTCAGAGGATACTGTATTAATTGAAATAGGCCAGAAGCAAAAGAAAATATTATATGCTATAACCTACATGTGTAATCTATATATTTGAATGCACAGAAATGAAGAGTGGAACAGTGTTTGTGAAGAGATACAGAAATAAAGAACCATTGGTCATGGGGTACAAGGATTAAATTATAAGATCAGTGAATTCTAGGAACCCAATATCTAGGATGCTGGTTTTAGTTCAGTATAATTTATTATATATTTGAAATATGTTTACAGAGTAACCTTTAAATATGCTGTTCATTCACAAATGCAAAGGAATCTCCTTGAGATGATGTTAATTGGCTTGATTATGGTAGCTATTTCATAATCCATAAGTTGGATCTATACTTTAAGTCACCATACTGTATACCTGAAATGTACGCAGTTGTTTTTACCCCTCAATAAATTAGAAGGCAGTTGACCTTACTATGATTTATAATCTTCAGGTTATCACACAGCAGAATTCAGTCTACTTTCTTGGTGGTGATTCCAGTGAGAGGGTGGAGAAAGGACAGCATGAAAGGTCAAGAGGCCACCATCACTGTGGAGAAATGTCAAAAGGAAAGCAGATTTTTCTTTCAAAAAAAGAATGAAAAAGTAAAAAGTAGTGATATTTACATAAATGATGGCTGATAAATTCCTTAAACTGGAACAAATTCTCAGAACTTGGAGACATATTGAATAACATAAAATGAATTTAGAGAACACAAATATAGAGATCTTAATAACTACCAGGAAGGAAAGATATATAATACCCAGATTAAAAAACATCAAATATCAAGAAAACTATTAGACTGATAAATTCTACAACACTCAAAGTATCATCCATGAAGTTCTAAAGGAAGTAACTTAAAGTTATTTAAATACAAATATAAACAGGCAATTCCCCCAAATTCAAAATTTAGATTCAAATATTCAATGAGCAATTGAAGATACTATAAAGTTGAAAAGCAAACAAGGAAATTAAAATCCTCTGTTAAATAAAATCACAGTTGGTCACTTCTTTGAACGGAGCTCCTGCACTGGGTCCCAGCACATCAGATAAAACCCAAGATGAAGTCACTCATGCTGGCCACCAGAAAAGCAATGCTATTTCAAGAGGCACTTACATCCCCAAGCAAAATGCTTCCCCCCTGAATACAGGAGATTCTCCCTACAGTTGTGATTTTAAAAAATATCTCCTTGATATGTATCTCCTTTGATATGTCTAGAAAAGCAACCTGATGGTAACCAATCTTCTTTCCATAGTCTTGTTTCCTCTTTGTCCCCACAGAAAGCCAGCCAGTCCTACATGTCCAATGGAACGCTCATTCTCCTGGGTAGAGTGAGAGATGGCCCACCACATTCTAGCATCACAAATTTGAAACCATGTATGTCTTTAAACTAAGTTGGTTGTATCTTCATATTTAGATAGAAGTTTGCAGTAATTAAACTGAGATTCTTAAGGAGACAAGATAGGTTATAGCCTGGCAACTTCAATTTCTTCAAAAAAAAGATATTGGAACAAGTCAGTTTAGACATTGCTTTAAAGACTTTATTTTACAGGAAAAACAAGAATAAACAATAAACTATGACATGCTAATCTCTCTGGATTCCTAATTGAGATTAAAGTACTGGTTACATAGTGACTTGAAATGAACTTGTTTATTGAGGAACACTAACTTTAAATTTCTCTTCAGGCTTTTTAATCTCCATTTTGTATCTGTGCTTTGAGCTAGTGAATCCCACTCATCTACCAATTCAGAAAAACAAATTTTCTCCTTTTCTTGATTATAACAATTTGACTTAGTTTTATATACTTTTTTTTGCTATTGACTTTTATCTAATTTTAGAATTTTCCAATATCTGACTTATGAGTTATCTTAGAAATTAATCACCTCTAAATTCTTTTTATTTTTCTAATTATCTACATATTCATCTCCATCAAAGCAAAATTACTGTTAACTGATGACCTTCTTTGTGGTTTAAACTTGTTAGTTACTTCAGAAATAAAAATATTCAACATTTTCTCTGTGTTCATATTGTCTGGGTATGTTTGCAAAAACTAGGGCATAGATAAATTTGTTTTTGTGGTTGAAGTGAATTTCAACCATGTTGAAATTGCTCTGTTTTTCCATTTTACTGATGAGAAACTAGTCTCTCTTTATGATTTGTTCATTCAGCAACCGTTTATTAAAACACATGATCCATCATAGCATATGTTAGGTGTAAAAAAGAATAAAATGTGCTTCTTGTTAGAAGTACATGAATATGGGCATGGGTATATAAAAATAATCAGTAATCATCAATAACATGCAATGGGGTCCCATGAAATTATTGTGCATGGACTAGGTACAGAAAGGTATAAAAACTGACTGAACAATTCAAATGCAGCAGTTTGGAAAGGTTCATGAAGAAATGTGGCATCTTCTCTTCTAGGGACTAAGGAATGCTTAGAAGTTAGAGAACAGACCAAGGGCAATGTTAAAATATTTTATTAAGAAGAAATTTCTTTGATTTTTCTAAGTGTCCGGGTACATGGCATTCCAAGACATCTATGACTCAGAAGAAATGGATAGCAGTGAGGGCTAAAATTAAGAAAACTGAGAACAGAGATGGCTAGAGTTGAGCAGTATGGTCTCCATGGTAAAGATTTTTACTACTCATATACAATACAAAAGAAGCAAACGGAGGAATTTGGGTAATTACACAACTGTTGAAGAAATGGCAAATAACTAAGACTTCCTCTCTTCATTCTGATGCGTTCCTCACTGTTGCTCTACAGAATCAGTAACCTTTGTGAGGAGTCAGAGAAATAGATCATAGTTAAAATGTTCAAGTGGGCAGAGCTACTTTTTATAAACTCTGAGCTTCAAATGTTAGGTCCTTTATCATGATGCTGGACACTTTCCCACCAGTAGGACTTTCATTGAGCCAGACACATTTCTGGGGTAGAGGAAATAGCCTATTACTCTGCCTGATCGATGGAGGAAAGAAAGAGACAGCAATTTGTTCCTTTCCTCAGATAGTCAGCAAGGAGCCTCTACAATGTGCCATTTAAGTTGAGGGAGATGTCAGGGGCCAGACAGTGGACAGAGAAAGCCCATGCCCCTCCCAGAGGCAGGAAGGAAGTTGTAAAAGTACTTCCTGTTGATTTACTGTGAGGTCACACAAGCTACTTTTGCTTGTGTTTTTCATGTACACTCAACAATATCAATTAACATTGAATTACATGTTTCATAATTATGCCACATGTATTTTTCTTTTAAACTGATTTTTTCTATATTTGGTAAAAGATATCTTATGCCCTTATTGCTTATTCTAAATTAGTCATGAGCTACTTTTCACATTCCTTGTTGGCTACATATATTTTAGAGAACATAATCAATTAGAATTTGTTAACTGCTATTTGTTAGGTATATTATAAATTGCTAAATATATTGCATCATTCAATTAACACAAGAGTCCACTGGTACTCTTATTAATAAAGTCATCAATTTTATAGATAAAAGTATTTACAAAAAAGATACATTAATCAGTCCAAGATAGAAGTGATGGTGTGACTGTTTTGTTGATTTTTAGAACATAAAGACACTTTTATAAAAGGCAGGAAACAATCATATTTCAGTGCCTGATGATTTTAAATGATCCCAAAATATTGTAGAAAGCAGGAAATTCTGGTCTCTTCATTCGGAGTCAATGACTTTTTATTCTGTGTTCTATTAGGGATTTCCTAACAAATGGGAGATTCACACTTGCTCACCTACTCAGACACAACCATCTCTACACACACACAGCCACAATACAGCTCTTTATTACTGGCAGTGACTGGAAATAAATCCCAGGTGTGAAGCTTGAGAAACGGTCATCTTTTTCTTTAAGAGAAAGAAACTTTTATCACCTAACTAGAATATTCTGAAATCTAAGGGACAAACAGGATAGAGAACATCTAGGTGACATGGCATTGTGGTTGGAATAAGGTAAGTCAGAAAATGATGAGCCCCACAGAGCATGAAATATGTGTGCTTGCATACCTTATACATAAATTAACCTGAGGTTCGCATTCAATTAATAAGTGCACAAAGTGCAACAAAAATACAAAACAAGTGCTACAATTAAAAATAATTAGTCAAGGAAAATTGTCATTAATTACCCTCAGAATCTTCCCCTCACTTTTCTCACCCATCCCATCCTTCTTAGCACTGTCCGCAGCACTTCTGGAGTCCCCTTCCATCAGGGTCTTTATGAGGTCTGGTCAAGTATTCACTGAACACTACTGCTGAGTGCCCTCCAGTGGGGTATCAGGCTTTTCCCAACTTTTTCACCAGATCTGGCGCTGTGTAACTTCTAGTTCTTCCTCTAACCCAAAAGGTGAACACTTTAAACCAGTTCAGGACACTGAGTCAGTCGTGACATTGCAGCCTAAGATGCTGATGGAAGAGAACTCCCAGAAGTGTTTCAAAAATACCAAAAGCAATGTGCATCTCAAACAACAGGAAGGAGTCTGAAGGGTATGCACCTTTTACTGTAATACATTTCTTTTTCATTTATGGACCCACCATAGTTTTTGACTGTATCTCCTGTTCTTAAGTGATACTTATACATGTGATCCTATGGAAATTTTCAAGAATGTTCTAAGCAGATTTTTTGGTACTATATAAATCCAGTAGTGACCCATAAAACAAAACAATGAACACAATACAGGACTGCAAACCAAGATGTTCTGTTCTATTTTGTTTGATTTTTACGATATCTGAAGTTATGGGCAGCTGTTTTGAATACAATGAGAGACGTTATGGAAGCTGTTGTTGATTTCCTATTGTCTTGTTTTTAACTCTTATACTGTTTTGTTTTGATTTGATTTATTATGTTTTATTTTGCTTGGTTTTGTTCTTTTTAAAATAAAAATTATTTTTAAAAATCCAGTAGTGAACATAAGCAAGGACTGTATACATACAAACAGTTATATATCCACATTCATATAGATGTCCATTTACACCCATAATTTTATATGTATATTATAAGTAGAACCATAGAATCATTTTGTAGAGTAAATCACTAAACAGAATAAACTATGGAAAAAAAATTAAAAGCAAGCAGTAACCAAACTGCACAATAGTAGATCTCTTTCTAATTCTAATTTCATAACCACTGTCTTAGTTGTTTTTCTCACACTTTTTTTTTGGTACCGGGGATTGAACTCACGACTATCTGCTTGCAAGGCAGGTGCTTATGCCGCTGAGCTAAATCCCCAGCTCCATCACACTTCTTTTTTTTTTTCTCACATTTCTGAAACAAAATAATCAATACCCAAAGTTAAAGAAGGAAAGATTTATTCAACTCACAATTTGTAAGGGTTTCAACCCCATAAGCTGCTTTCTCCACGGCAGGGTGGCTCATGGCAGAGGAGCAAGAGGTCATGGCAGAGGAAATCATCAAAAGCACTAAAGGAAGAGGACAAACCTCTTTCTGTTCCTGTCACTGTATGCAGGCTGCCCACCCTTGGGCAGGTGTAGCACTTGCAACCTTAATCCCAGCATTGGACCTTGAATCAATCACATACTCTAGATTAAACTGGCTCTCTAAAGCTCTCTCTGTTCCATGACTGCATGAGGCTTTTGGGAACATCTACACGTAAACCATAACACACTGAGAATGGATATTACTGAGTACATTATTGCTACTGATGCATACATACGATCGAACTATAAATAACACCAAAAACCCTACTTCTAAAGTTCAAGCTGATGGTACTAGCTGGATACTGGGGAGAGATTAGATCAAGGAAGAGCAGAGCTATGTCAATTGATAGTGTTCATGATTTTGTTTTAGAAAAACATACTATGTGTATGTAAATTTTTCTTTTACTTCTATACTGCATATAAATTTTCTATTTTACGTTTTATGTAAAATAGAAAAAATTATGCAGCTTCCATATTGCAAAACAATAATCACATATATAAAGTACATATCAGTATCTGTCACAGAGAAGATGCAAAATAAAGCAAATGTGCTTTATGGGATATAATACATGAAACCAAATGATTATGAGCAGGAAGCCATATTTAGATGTGATGGGCCAACAAGACTATTTTCTGGACAGGCTAAGATACAAGTTCAGAGATGGGTTCATGGTGTATTGTGGCGCTTGAACCATGAAGTTGTCTATTAAAGTATATGGTGATTTGTAGTATATCTTCTGCTTCATTCTCCTGTGGTTTTTTTTTGTTTTGTTTTGTTTTTTTGTTTGTTTTTTTTGTTTTTGTTTTTGTCCTTTTCTGTCTCTCCAGAGCATAGCATGTTTATAGCTACAAATGCCGTACTCAGCAAATACTTACTGAGTGGATTCACCAGCCAGGGAGGGAGGGAAGATCTATTTTCCACAGTGAGGTCTATTAACTCCAACAAGCCATGCTCTTTGTCTCAGCTTTGCTTCCTTTATCTCTGAAATTAATGGTATCCACAGCACGGTCTCCAAAGTGCCAGTAACACTGAGATTCATGGAGCTGTTGCATTTGTGAGGAATTCTCCACAGGGAATAACACTTTCTTCCATGAAAGAAATAGAATTTTAATTCTTTTCAAAAGTACAGAAGTTTTTAAACTGTGCAAAGAGTAGAATCTTTCTGAATTGCTACTGCTGATGTTAGACACTGTGAAAGCACAGTCTGTTCTTTCTCCCATGAGTGGGGAGAAGGCTTGAAGTTTACAGCCACATCACAAAGCAAGGGGCAGGCACTTGGGATCAGACAGAACCTCACCATTGTATTACTGCACCCTGCCACACAGCTCATTAGTGGGCATTATATGTAAAGTGCTTTAAAGGACAGTGCGGATGGATGATGAGACGCTGACCAGTAAATTCAAAGAATCAAGCAGCATCTTTTAAGATCATGCAGCCAGGGGTCATTCTACAGAGAAATGCTAAATGGTGTCAGCAGGGTTATGGCTTTTCTCACAGTCAGTGAGCCACTTTCTGCAGGGCTGTAAATCATCTAGCATTCCCATCTCTCTGTTTCTTTGAAAGTTAAAGTGAAAGGCATCAATTTGAACTCTCATTTTTTCTTCAAAAACAATTTCAAGTTTGCCATCTGTAAAGTAGAGAAAATAACATGTCTTCTACACTAATTGTGGTGCTAAAGGAAAATAATTTGTGTACTTGGCTTTGTCATGGCAGACAGGGCTGCTGCGATTACTGCTGTAATGATTACTTTCAAGACAACTGTGATATTCTCCAAGGAATCCCTTTTCCTATCATGATACAGATTAAAAATAAGAATGCAACAATTTCTGGACACTTCATTTTCCTAGAAAAGTTTTGTATCCATATTCCCTTTTTAGGACCACATCCTTTACATGTGGTAACCTATACTGTCATCTAATCTTCAAATTATAAGCACCCTGCATGTGCCCTGACTCCATTGCTTTATTCCCAGTTCTTTACACATCTGTCTCCTGTACTATCCCTGAGAGAAAATAAAATATTTAGCACCAAGTTCCCAAAACAATGTTTGCATCCAAGACTTTTGCCAAGTTTAGAGGAGAGCAGAATCGTTCTGGAGCCAGACCACTCTGATAAGCATTGCCTACAGGTGCTGGGACTGAGTAAATACGCATTCTCTGTGGGGAGGAGCTTCTTGACAGTGCGGGAAGTCAGCTGTGACTGGATTACGTCATAGGATGGAGCCAAGTGTTACCAGCGGACACAGTCAGGCCTGAATGCTGCCCTGCTCCTTGAGTTTTAGGTTGACCTACCATCATTAACCAAAAGGAAACACATAGAGTGAGCTGGTTTAGAATTTGGCAACGTGGAAGGCCAGGTAGTTCACCACCATTCATTGGAACTAAGATACCAACTCCAGTCAAAAGTCAGGCATTCAGGAATTGCCTTAACATCTTGCCCTGTCAGAACTACAGAGGGGCAACTTTGGTCAAAAGAAAAGCGTTTACTCTAATCTGGCTGCCCATTACCAGAAAGAAAAGCTTCAGATTTCTTGGTTACTATGTTCAAGGGTGCATGGGCTTTTCTGCAAGGCAAACAGCTATGTAGTAGTTGAGATGAGAATTCCCATACTATTCCCTCTCCTTTCCTCTCTTGTGGAACAAGGCTGGGCCTTGACTTTCTAGCGTCAGGATGAGCATGTCCCATTTGGACAGACACACAGTACTGTTTTTCTGACAGATGTATTATTACTTCTCTGTCCATGCAATTGAACTGAGGAGTAGAGGTTAACTTGCTCAACGTGAGGAACTTGAAGAAGCATTCTATCTCTAAAACGAACCATTAGAGATCCATTTTATCCTCTCTGTTACAAAAGTGTCCTGATGATCTTGCTGTTGTGCAGCTGGATCTATAAAGTCCCCACCTCGCGGGAACAGGGTGAAACAGAACACAGAGGAAAGGATAGTACTGCAATCAAGTCAGGGACCCTGGGGTGTGAATGCCTCCTGGAGGTTTCCTGTTGGGGCCCACGTCACCAGACTTCTTGATGGTCTCTAATTAAGCCTGCTACCACTGGAGTCCGTCATGCAGCTTCCTGTTCAGCCCCTCACCACAAAATGCACCCTTTCCAGTTAGTAATTCCCCATCTTCCCTGTATTTTCATGGTGGAACCCATGCATAAGTGTTCATAAACTGCAGGTCTCACACACTATCTCCAGGCCTTTTCTTTGGTTCCATGGCAACAGAACCCCTGGTCTATCTTCGCTGAACTTTGAGACGTGATTGTTCAACATTCTTGGTTTGGAGTTCCATTTTACCCTCCAAGTTGGACCATAGGTCTCATCTTCTTAAAAAGCTTTTACACCCTAAAGGAAATCATCAACAGAGGGAAGAGACAGTACATGAGGTAGGAAAATAATCTTGCCAGATATTCTTCAGACAAAAGCCTAATTCCTAGAATATTTTAAATGGACATCTGAGATGAATACACCATAAGTAAAAATGGCAAATAAATATATGAAAGCAGCATCATTGGTTATTCAAGAGATGCAAATTAAAGCAATGCTGAAGTCCAGAAAGAATACCTATTATGAAAAAATCAACTAATAACAAATGCCCGAGGGGCTGTGGGGAAAGGAACCCTTCTCCACTGTGATAGGAGGGAGGACTGATACAAGCACTGTGGAATCAGTGTGGAAATTCCTCGAAAAACTAGGACAAGACTTCCCACTTGGCCCAGCTATTCTCCATCTTGGTACTTCTCAAAAGAAAGCATCATGCCACAGCAATATATATACACTAATGCTTATAATGATAGTAATGGCCAAATCTTGGAAACAACAGAAATGTCCATTGAATGATGAATGGACAAAAAATACACCATTTTTTTTATACAATGGAGCACCAGTCCAGCATAAAGAAGGATAAACTTGAGACATTTATTGCTAAATGGATGGACCGTGAGACCACACACATAAGTGAAGTCAATCAGACACACATATAAATCTCATAATGTATGTCTCTCTGGTGTGAGAAACTGAAAGCGTAAATAAGAACCCAAATGTACCATAGATATTGCGGAATAGGAAGAAGTTGCTCAAAAGGAAAGGAGTAATAGGCAGGGAGAAAAAGAAAGGAAGTGAAGAAACAATGAGAAAAGAAGGGAAAAATGGACACAAAGCTTTGTAAATGAGGAGGGAAAGAAGGGTGAGAGCGATGGGAGAAAAAAAGGGGAACCAAGATGTGTCCTCTACAGGTAAAAGTTCCTGATGACAAACATGAACATACTTAAATTATATCAATAAGCTTAATGAAATTGAAAAAACAAGAAAGCAAAACAAAGCAGTTCTCCCATGATTTGTGGATCCAATGAGTCATCTAGAGATTTCAACAGTTTATCCAACAATTCCTTTTATAATTAATAAATGTGTGCGTTTAATAGAAATTTGGCCATTTGAGGCCTCAAGAAACTTACAGTCAATAGAGAAATGCATAACAAGGTGGAAATAAAAAAGTTACTGCCAAGAAATTTTTCTACTAATTGTATTGTTTTATCTAACTGTGTTTGTATTAAAACCTTGTGATCTTCTGTAATAGCAGAAGCCATTTGAGTAACCTGTAGGAGACAGAAAGTACAGGACATGACAGGAGAACCTGCGGATGATTATTCCCAAGAGGACGGGAGGCTGCACAGAGGTGGGAAGGCCTGGAGTTTCCTGCTGGCTTGGCTCCACAATCCTTCCTTCCAAGACAGCGTGCTCACAGCCTCTGTTAGCTGTGTCCCCATGTGCGAGGTGGCCGTCTTTTCTGGTAACACTCTCAGCGTGTACTCTTTTGTAAGTGTATACATCACCTGGTGCTGACCAAACCAATCTCATTGGTGTCCCCAGCAGGAATGACCAGGTTCTCCATTCTGTGTCACAGGAGTGGGGGCCGCTGGTCACTCACCATTTATCAAGTTCCACCGGGGACTCTGTGGCCATGGGAAGCATTGCTCCCACCAAGCCTGACCTTGCTTTGTGCCTTTTCCCTGTGAGCAAAGTGCTTGATTGTGTTGCATCTTTCTTGGCGGCTGTGATGCCAGTATCAGTGGGCAGATGTGTTTGGAGTTTTCTTTGTGATGATCGATACCAAATGGCAATCGCAAGGCAGACTAATCTGATAAAGTGATGGACACACAAGCAGACAACAGAATAAAAGGGGAAGATTGACAGCTACTTGCCCAAGTCAGACTTAAGGCAGGGAGATGTCAATATATGAGCACAACTAAATAGACTTTGGTATAAGGATTATAGTGCAGTGTGCTTAAATCTCTACACGGTTGTTTTTCTTAACATCACAGAACCAGCATTATTTATTTGCTACTGAGGAGCAGACACACATATCATTATGCATATTTGAAGGAGCTGTCTTTCATCTCCTTTTGGGATTTTGCTTTCATTTTTTCCATGCTTTTGTTGTGTTTTTATTTTTTGCTGTGTGATAACAAACATTTATGAAGCTTATTTGATTTATATTTTAAGTCGTGCTGTCTTCAGAACCTCAGTCCAAGACTCACATTTTGAAGGCCTTTTTTCTTAAAAACACTTGCTCTAGTGGTATTTCCTGGTCCTTTCTGAGCATTCAGACAAACCTGGGTGGCTTGTCTGTGAAATGTGATTCAGTTTTCTCTACGTCCACATCTGCACCAGCTGAGTTTCCAGAACATATTATGCTCTGCAATAAATAATGCAAGGAGTGGAATGCTCTCAATTAATCTACCAGGCATATTTTCCTTTGTTGGCAGGAAACTGCATAACTCATTCCGTCATGGTTTGCTTATTCTTGGATCAATTCTATAATGAATGATGACAAATATGTTTTTATTGCTGTGTTTACATGAGGAAGTCACAAAAATGTTACTTAAACTTTCATTAAAAGTTCTGTAATTTGAATATTTTTATGAAGTTTATGAACCAAAAAATAATTCAGAGACCTAATTGATACCATCAGGGCAGTCATCCTTTTAGCACTCCGTATTTTTAATGCTTTATAGTTAGATAAAGGTAGATTTGTAATCAAAAAATGGATCTGTATTTTTTTCTAGAATCCACTAGTTGTATAAATTCTGGTGGAATGTTCATCCTCTTCATAGATGCATAATTACTTCAACTGTAAAATAAAGATAAAAATATTTACTTCAAGAATTTTCCATGGTGGTGTATGCCTGTAATGTCAGCACCCAGGATGCTGAGGCAGAAGGATCACTGAGTTCCAGGCCATCCTGAGTTACATAGTGAGAGCTGTCTCAAAAAAAGAAACAACCAACACAAACAAACAAACAAAGAAAAAACATCAATACCAACTTTAGGGGATAGTTTCTAGAATCAGGAGAAAGGTATATATAAAGTATAAAGTTAGTTCCTGTCCCAAGCCACATACATAACCATTATTGGCATGTTTCATACTATTAGCACAATTAGCTGATAAAACTTAATGACTGGAGAAGATGAGGGCTGAAATATCTGGGCCGCCAGCCAAAAGGTTATTTCAGAGTAAGGTGACACAGTATTTACACGGAGGATTACTTCGTCTCCCTTGAAAGGGTACATCTGCAATGGAATTTGAAAAATAAAATAATTCAACAGATAGAAATAGAAGTGAGGGATTTCCAGGATATTAAATAGTATGACAAAAGCATACAATAAAAGAAAAAGTTGGACAATGGTTTTGGAGCAAAAAGAAATCCATATGTATGAAGATATAATTCATATGCCTGAAGACAAAGAAATACCCAAAGCCTTCTATTTAAAGGCTGGTTGCTAAAATGGGAATAGATGGGAAAGGTTCACTTCTAAGCACCTAGAAATAATGTCCTGAAAATTCACAGATGAAGTTTAGGAAGCAAATATAATGAAGACAGATAAGAATAAGAGCTGATAGTTCAATTTGAGCTACAGGCTGCCTTTGACATCTGTAAATTACAATTGTAATTAACTAGGCAGGGCATAGATAATAGGGCTTGGGTCCAATTTCCAACTTGGAGCTAGATTCCTAGACACATAAGACACACAGCAAGCCATTTTCTTCAAAACACAACATATTTGTGAAAGATGCCCTAATACTAATTTCATTTTCTGACAAATACAACGAAAGGAAATAATTCTCCATTAAAAATTGAAGTTAGGTGAAAATGACACTAATTGTACTTATCGGACTGACCTCTCACAAGCTCAGAATGTGAATAAAAAGCTAAGCTAGGACAGATTCTAAGTATATTAGCAAAGGATCTTTGAAGTTATCTTCATACTGACACTTAATCTGGCAAGCTCTTCAGCAGTCTACTGTAAAGCATTATGATTTCCTGAAATCAGGATTATTCATCTACCCCAAAAGCTCACTGTCTTCGAAGCTCAGACTGGTGAAGACCTCTAAGTCAGATGCTTTAAAGAGTTTGGAAGCCAAAGAAACACAAGGCTCCTTCTATCACCGTGGAGATCCTTAGACAAGGAGACTCAGGAGGCTGCCAGCCTCTGGTAACCATGGCTTATACACAATCTTTCACTGACAAAGAAGGTAAAGTCTCAAATTCTCTGCAGTTCTTGACAATGGCATTTGCTTTGTAACTCATGTTAGGAGACTTTGGAGACACTTTGCTTTTCTAAATCTGTGCCTCCAGAAACGGATGATTCGTGGATTTCACTGTGTGAAAGGTTTTGTTTAACACTGATCTACAGGTCACCCAATTTCAGGAGAGAGAAAGGCCCGTGCTCATGAGACAACTAACTGGTTACTCCAGCTGTCCATTGTCAGTAAACTGGGTATGGTTAACACAGTCAAGAGTACTGAAAACATCAAGGTCAGCAAAGGAAAGACCTAAAAGCCCCATAGCCTGGGTCAATCATGGAGAAAGACAATTTCATATTGAAATGGAAAACCATAAAATGTATCAGATTCTTGGCAGATGATATTTGTTACCAGCCTCTGCAGATGCCACCACTCAGTACCTGTTCAAGGGTGATTGATGGTCTTCAACAGGAGTTAAGAAAAATCCAATAATTTACCCGAGTTCTGCTATGTAAAATTTCCCAGGAAAATTAAACCTAATGGTAAAATAGAGCAGCTTTCTTTGAAGAAATAAGAGTAACAGGAAAAAAGGTGGATAAAGGAGATTTTTTTTCCTGGCCACTTATTTCACAAAAGTACTTGTTACCTATTAATCAAGTATGTGAAAATCATTCTGGTACATATTTTGTGGTCTTAATTATGTGGAAATCTTTTTGATAAATTACTCCCATTTTTAAGCAGTTGCTAAGTACAAGCATTGTACTTAAACAGTACTTTTAAACTCATTTTAAACTTTCATGTAAGTAAATTACAAATGTAATGCAAATTATCAAAATAAATGCAAGGCAGTTTTATCACTTAGGATAAATGATTTTACCCAGAAACCTTAAGGTTATATATCTCCATGCAGTTCACCCAACCCTAGATTTTTCACAAATACATTGTAGGCTTCCCAACAGAGCCCTGAAAACCCTTATTATGAGATTATTTCTTTCATTGTTCCTTGAGGAAGGCGTAGTAAGATGTGGAAATTAAACCACTGCAATCTTCTTCTTAATTTTCTTTTCTGTGCTGTATTATTGAAAACAGACTTAGTTGGCCATAGTTAAAAGAAAAACTAAACAAAACCTCTCAGGGTGCTACTTAACAGTCCAGGGAACTGGTTTCTTCTTCCAGCTGTGGCACTGCTGGGGAACTATTTTTAAACTTCCCTGAAAGGGGAAAATTATGAGAATTACACCTCGAATTCTTATTTAGATTCACTCAGAGCACTGAAATAAAGTGGAAACTAGAATGTTATTTTACAGGTAACCTCCAACCCAGAGACAGCAGGCACATGTCATTCCCGACTGTCAGCTTTCCTGGCGCCCTAGGAGATTTTCATACGAAGACAATATCCTTCACAATTTAAGATACTACTGATTATATGAACATCTGTGGGGAAGATAAGTGTTCCGGAATTCAAGATCTATTTTTCCCATGAGAATAATCATGAAGCAGATAATTAATGGCTTTAGCAATTGCATTTTAAAGATTAGTCCATTTTCATGGCATGGGAAAAGACAAATCGTATTTTTTTTTCAATGTTTTAGTGTAATAAAATGCCCCTAACATGAAATATACCACCTTTATTTTTATCTTTCTCTTTACACGCACAATTCACTGCAGTTAAATACCTTCATAATGGGTAATCATTACTACCATCCACCTCTGTAACTTTTTTTTTCTGGTAAACCTCAAACCCTGTGCCTATTAAGCAATGCGTACTGTAACCCCTTAGTTCCTGGAAACTGCTACTCTTTGTACCTCTTCTGAGTGAAATCACACAACGTTTGTGTATTCATGACTGACTTTTATTTCACATAGCATAATGTCATCAGATTTCATGTGTGCTGTAACATATGTTAGAATTTCTCTTCTTTTTAATGGTGTCTGATATTTTATTCTATGTGTATCACACTTCACTTACCTCTATCTATTGATGGACAGTTGAATTACTTCTGTGTTTTATCTCTAGTCAATAACGTTGTTGTGCATATGGATATGTAAACATCTTTGAAACCTTTCCATTATTTGGGGTTTATCTTGGTTATTTTTCTTTTGTGCTAAGACAAAATACCTGATGCCCATATGAAGACAGAAAAGGTTTATTTAGCTGACAGCGTGCAGAGGTCTTAGTCCTAATCAGCTGGGGCCAAGGTAGGGTCACATGGCTGAAGGGCAGCTGTTTACAGCAGCTGAAGCGATGAGGGAAAGGGAAAAAGGGAAAAGCATGCCTCTTCCCGCCCCGAGGCTCTAGCCGGCTTCCCATCCGAGGGCAGGTGCAGCACTCACACAGACAATCCCAGTGCTGGAAAACAAGCCAAGCACGAAGGTTAGACTCAGCCACCTCCGCGGCTGTATGAGGCTTTGGAGGGAACATCCAGATAGAAACCGTAACAGAGCATATAGCAGGAATGGAATTGTGGGGTTACATTGTAATTGTATACTTTTAAATTTACTTTTACTGACCAAACAGGAAAAGTTGTATGCATTTATGGGATACCATGTCATGTTTTGATACATAAATACATTGTATGTTTAAATTAGGTAAAAGTATCCATTTTCTGAAACATTTATTGTTGCTTTATGATGAAAACAATTTTGTTTCTTCTAGCTTGCTAAATTGTAAAGCGTAGTATCATTATGATATTCCCTCTATTGTGTGGTGATGCATAAGAATCTCTTTCTTGTAACTGTGACTTAGTATGCATTGATCAGTTCTCCATCTCTTTTCTTTTTTCTCTCCTTCTTTTTCTAGTGACCACAATTCTAGTCTCCACTTTTGCAAGATAAACTTTTTTAGATCCTGTATTACAGATTATATGGTACTTGTCTTCCTGTGACTGTTTTGTTTCAGTCAATGTAATTTCAATTTATTCATGTTACAAATAAGAGAATTTCATTCTTATTTATGACTGAATAGTATTCCATGATATATATTAAACACTCAGCAACTTTTAAAAACTCAGTAAGTAAATGCAAGGTTAGATTAATATTTTTGTCCCATGAATGGAAGCTTTTCTACGCATTTGCATTACCTCATCTTTAAAAAGCTATCTCTGAATTTGAGTTTATTATTGGTAGTTTCTCAGGAAAAACTTACTCCCAACTTCCAACTTACTTCTAACTTCCAAACTTACTTCCAACGTATAATTAAGTAGAACTGTGAGTTTCCTTTTGTTTCCATCTATTAGTCAGTGTGTCTATTATCTGCAGATTTTTATTCCTGACAGTGTGCATGTTAAGCTTAGTTGTTAACTGATTTTGAGAGATGCCTCGGAGATTAGTAGGGCGCAGTCATGGGGATGTGTAGGTGAGTCATGGGCATGGTCTTTGGACTATATCTGTTCTGTGTCTTCTTTTTATTTCTTGCTTCCTGCTGTGCTTTCTGGCTATCCCAAGGGTAAGAGCTTTCCTCTTCCATGCCCTTCGGGGCCACCTTTCTGCCATACTGTTTTTGTCTTGGAGCTGACTAACCAACAGCTGAAACCCCTGATACCATGAGTGGAAACACATTGCTCTCTTTTCAATTGTAGACACCAAGCATTTTTCACAGTGATGAAAGGTCACCTAATGTGCACATAGACACCTTTACTAGAGCATGCTATTTAATGGCATCTTATCCTAGAAAAATTACTTTGAAAAAAGGTGTTTTATTAAAGTTTTCCACCGCATTCATAATGACATTTATCTTAGCAATGTTCAGAATATCACTTAAATTGGAGCCAACACCAAACTCACTGTCCTAGTAGAAAACTTTGTGAATTGAGGTAAGTTTTCTCCTGGAATAGTGTGTATCTCACACAAATGCTGGTAGTGAAGAATTTATGATAGAAAGAAATACTTATGATTTTATCTCAAAAGGCGAAAATTTTAAGATCTCAGTGGGAGTGAGGTGCAGCACCTGGTTCTGAGACAAACGGGCACTGATTAGAGCAAATCCACATTCGAATCCCAGTTCTAGTACTAATTATTAAGAGTGGGTCTAATATCTCTAATTCTATTAGCCACAAACAAAGCAATGATGCATCTTTTTCTGAAGATTTTAGGAGCATTGTAAAGGGAGGACAAATGCAGTGTATTGAGGAAAGAGAGCTTTAAAACAAACTACTTAAGTAAATATTCATTATTCTTGTATTATCACTGTTATTGGCATAACAATGCACATGATGACCATAAAATGACAACTTATCACAGTGACAGAAAGGAACAGTGGGAGAACGGTTATTTTTCTAGGGAAATATTTTCCTTAGATACAATCTAAGGCCCAGAAGAAAAACAAGTTTATATAATCGTTATTTTTTAAAATGGGGTCAATGCCAGAATCATTAGCTAAAATTATTGCAAACAGCCACTTTTAGGGGACGAAAGTTGTTGAGAAGAGATAGGTCAGGTTCTTGCTGTTTCTCATTATCATTTTCATTTATAGAACAATTTATATCCTTTTGTCCTGGTATCACACTGATAACAATGAAAAATTACGTTTAACAAGAGAAATGCATTACAGGTGAGAACGCCTCATGGAATCCATTTTCTGATGCACTGGAATCGCGGCATAAAGCTTGGAATTGCCAAATTAAGGCAGCATGACCTTTAGATAGATTACATTTTCTGAAGTTTAAAAAAAAAAAAACAAATTGGATCACGCACGCCTTTATTCATTTTCTCTTTAATATCTGTAGACACTGTCTCTTCCTCTGCCCTTCTGCTTCCTAGGTAATCACCAACTGGAAATTGTATGCACCCTGCCACGAAGCTTTCAGACCTGCATGTGCAAAGAACATCGATAACTCTTTTCTTGGTTTAAAGCCATTAATCAATCTTTATATATTACACTTTTATCGATATGAAGAACAGTTCCACTGAACCTAAGTGTTTTCTGTCTTGGTGGAACTAACAGGAGTGGCAAGTATTTTTTCTCTTTCTGTACTCACCTTCATTTACTGAATTTTCAAAATGAGCACTGCCCTGTGTCATCTTCCTGTGGGCTACAAAAGCCCCCTGAGAAAACACAGCAGCGATAACAGGAATGAAGAAACCAGGAGGTCGTGGAGTGGCGGCTACAAAGACAGTCATCAAACCCATTGATTTCAGCGGACCTCTTGATGACGGAATCGTCACCCCATCAGCCTATGTTGTATAAAGTGACATTTTCTGCATGGATGGCAAATATATCGATATCCTCCAGCATTACTGCTTTGTCTTCACACCAGAATCGCTTCTCAGAAGGCTGGCTAACTCCGTGTATCATTCATTAACTGTCTCTTTGCTGAATAGGAAAAATGAAAGGACTCCTTTAATCTGACGTTAATAAATTGTAACCATTTGGGGAAGTATTCAAATGTAAAATGCGGAGACTCATTACTGAAATTATGGTTGATGACTTGGGTTGGTTCTGGCTCATTTAGAGATATAATTTTCATAGGACTGTGTCCCTGATGGCGAATGATGAAAGATGTTGTGGCCAGGTTATGAAGTAAGTTTAAGGAAGAATTTTTACGGCTACAAGGTGCAGATTAATCGGCTGACAAAGCTGGACCAGTCTTGAGGAGCATAGACAAAGTACTTTTTAAAGTTCTAAAAATTAATCTTTTTCTTTGAATAAAAATAATATATAAAATATAGTAAGTTGACTTGCCTGCTAGTCCCCTCATTTTACCTACTGGAAAAGACAAGATCAAAGTCAAAAAGCAAGATCGCACTACAATCCTACTTTTCCTTAAAGTTCTTTACAGATGCTGTTTTTATAGTAGGAGGTGCAGCCAAAGGGAAATATATAAAACTTATTTTGTATGTTTTATAAAGTGGAGCACAAACATGTGCGGTGTGTGTACCCTTGAGATGAGGGATTGAGAAAGACATTTTACAAACAAGGGGACATTCGAAATGGCTTGGAAGGATGACTACATATTGCATCAAGTTTGTTGTTATATCTTTTTGCCTCTTTCATTTCAACAAGTCTGTGACCTTTTGGAGGAAAGGGACTGAGCTTTATTATATTGGTAATTGCAGTTTGAGAATGATGTGTAGAATACAGCAAATACAGAAATATGGCTTGTGTGTCTCAAAGCAAGTTAAATAGAAAAATCCCCATTTGAGTTAGATGCCCCGTATTCATTTGTTTTCTGAAATTTCACACTTTCCCCTTTATATTTATGGTTTGCAAGATAAATTTTGACCTTGCTATGGACGTTTTCAGTTGGATTTTTAAAAAAACAATGTCTGTCATATCTCTCACACTGTTGCTTATCCTGAGACGTGTTGACCTGCTTCAAATGAGTTGTGTGACACTATGATTTAAATGGGGATTCGATGGACACTGACACCTTTGTGAAATCCAATATTCTACAACACAGTGTATTTTTAAAGCTTGAGATAGAATGCAATATATTTTGTTCACCATTTTAGCAAATGTGAGCAGATATTCAACTATTTCAGACATAAATAAGAGATATTAGAATAGAGAGATGATTCATTAATACAAGGAAGTGATTGAAATGAACGAATTAAAAGTGTACTGTAAATGCTATTTGTGAAAAGAGAAAGCTGCGGAAGCAGGAGGATTAGCAACACTTGAATTACTACGCAATTTCTACGTGAAGAATCAGAGGAACCAAGCTCATTATGGGTAGATTTTCTTCAAAATGGAAACAGAAATAAGACTGTGAGTTATTTGTTTGGATACCCATTTTTCACTTGTTAAACATAACCTAGGAACATTACCTATTCAGGAAGAGATGTTTAACTCTGCAAAGAGACCAGTGATTTTTTTTTTTTTAATCATACTTGCTTCCATACCCTCATGGATAAAGTCACTGATTTTCATGCACTTGGAAAAAGAGAAATAAAGCATGTGTGAATTAGGTCCCCTGTACGCCTGTGCACATACAACATGGAGTCTGAGGAGGCTGCTGCCTTTCTCAAATAATGAAAGTAATTTAAATGGCACCATCTAGCCTAAGTATGTGTATACTCAATAATCATTCAGTATCAACAACACACGAGTGTATTCTTTTGAAAGAGTTCACCAAAACCTGCTGCTGGTATGCACTCACAGCAACACGGCAGAATGCATTAGGCAATGCATTAGGAAATCAAAAGTGAACAGGAAAGTAATTGTCCACAAGGAGTTCAGAGAGCAATGGGTGGGAGAAGCTATGTAAGAGAAAGTTGTAGAAGGAATTTGCCAGCTATTGCAATAAGGATGCAGTTGAGTTAAAATGTACCAAAGAGATAAAGATTGTGCAAATTTAGAATTGTGAGTGTATAGGTTGACTGACTGAAAAATTAAATTTAACCAGCTATGGATCTAGACGATGGATTTATAATGGTTGATTGGCTGTAAGTTGCTAAACATTTCCCATGCATGGTATTAAAGGGTTTCCAAGATCTCTCTTTAACAGATGGTCTGAACCTTAGCTGCATTTCTCTCTCTTTCTCACCCTGCTTATTAGTCTTAAGAATTATCAATATCAAGCATTTTGTCAGCACTTACTTTTTTTCCCTCAGTCTTTTTAATGAGTTTATTTTATCAGTGCAGCATGTTGGAGAGTGAGTGCATGAACATAGCTCAGTTTGGTTCTTTTTAATTCCCTTCTCTCCCCCACACCTTCCTCCTCTCATTCCCTTGCCCCATTTTCACTCTCTTTAATATGCAATTGCAGCATATAATGTTTTTACACTTTTGTTCTTTCATTGTTCATTACCTTCAAGAAAATTTACTTACCTGCCAAATGTCATTTTAAAAATAAACTATTCTAAGTTGGTAAACTCTTTAGTACCAAGCTTTCTCAAATAACTGACTGTATGAACACATACAGCATACTCTTATGTTATAAGTACAATATAAGCATTAGATGAATCCTACTATGTTCATTTAATATGTATTACTCCATGGCTAGAATGGGACTTTTTTTTAGTGGGAGGAATACTGGAGATCAAACTCAGGATCTTGTGCTTGTGCAGCTGAGCTAAACCCCTGGCCCTTGGAATGGGACATTTTACATCACACACAAGATTTATATATGTACTGCAATTTCTATGATACAGTGGAACCCGTGGGTGGTCACGCAGTTTATGCATTTTCAAATAGTCATATTTCCATAGATGTTATCCACACAGACCTACCAACGGAGAGTTTGAGGGTACACAATTTGTTACTACAATCTTTTGATAAATAGAAACGGAAAGAAAGAATGTCTTAATTAAATTTTCAGAAAGGAAGAGTGTGGGTCACCCCAGACGAATTTACATTTTCCTCATTGCTGTAAAAATCCTACAGTATTATAGCACAGTTACTTTGATTAAAACCATAATGAAGAATATACAGGACTCCGAAGATTGTTGTGACACTGCAGGGATTTCAGTTTTCTCTTTGATGTTCTTAAAAGAATTTATACCAAAAGCTAAATCAAAAAATATAAATTTTCCTCTTGAAAACTTTCAAGCACCATGCATGCGATTATCCAAAATACTTGCCTTGCAAGCTTATTTTACAGCACCAGTGCTATTACACAACTATAAATTTTCCAGAGATTCCAAATGAAGTGAAAACTTTCAAAATCAAGTAATTACTTGCTTCTCCCAGATCTTTGCAAGAAAAATCTAGGATGTCAAAGCATGAATAGAGTACATTTATATATCTGCAATACACCAAATTAAAATATTTCTGGATACATTTATTTCTGTTTTATTATCCATTATACTTACAATCGTTTCAGATTTATAAAACATCATAGTTTTGTAAATACTACTCATAGTTCTCATATACTTTCTTAGATAATTCTTTTATCACCATCATACTTTAGGATGCTGGGTTTATTACAGCTAATGAACCAATACTGATACATTATTATTCAATAAAGCTTTTAGTTCATGAATATTTTTGTATGATTTGACTGAATGTACCAATCCTGTTCCATTATCATCTGGAATGTCACATCACTGACGCCAAGACTGTACATCAGCTAAAGGTACACATATATCTATAATTGCTTCTGTAGTAATTCAGCTAGCTCTGCATAAACTAAGCCATGGGTCATATAGGGGTCTCTAATACAGTTTATTATTACATAGATCATTCTAGATTTTCCCACTTACTTCTAAACCCACATCCAATAGTGAGAAATCTGGTCTGCGCCATTTACTATCTATACAGTAAATTTGCTCTATTTGGTATCCATGTGTGGGATTATAGTAATCATTGATCAGTATGTGCATGGGAAATATCTTTAACAACCAGATGGCAATGCTAATGTACAATCTTTGGCCTTTAATTGTACAAAACTCTTTCATTTAAAAAGTTATGAAGTTACCACCTTGCTCTGCCACTATTCTTCAGAGAGGTTGATTCATCCACCTGTATTACCCTTATATTTAGTATCCTGTTCTGTGTTATTTCATGGCACTTCCCCAAGCTAGAATGTATTGTATTTTAAATCAATATATATTAACTTTTATTTTTGTCTTACAAAATATATGAATTGTAGGGAGAAAGAGCAAGAGAAAAGGAAGGGAATAAAAAATAATAGGGATGTGCTATGCACATGTACCAACTCTCCCCAAAGAATAGTCGTTATGTACTGCGAAAATAAAAGTGAAAGAACTACTGAAAAAATGATCTATGAGTTAAGGGAAATTTATAACGCCATGTGTCTGCCATGGCGTCATCACACCAAGTAGTCTGCCACTTTGACGCTGCTGGTTTCCCCAGTCTCCATCTCCCCTCTTGAAATCCATGGCAACTACTGGAACTTCTCCTTTTCTATGACATAACCTGAGAATAATGAGTTTTGCTTTTGGTGTTATAGCTACATGCACTGCCAGTGGGATTTGTTTATACTTCCTTGCAATTCTATTACTTTTTACTTTCCATATTTTGATGGTGGTTAGCTGCATAGATATTAAAGGATTGGCATCTTCTAGGGACTAACTTATGATTGCTTAATGTCCATTTCTTAATCCTGTTCATCTCCTTTGCTTTGAAATTACTGTAGTTATTTAAGTTTACTTTGGTGTTATCAAGATAGTTCTTTCTCTATCTCTTTGTTATTTAGTTTTAAATATAGTTACATTTTTGTTTTCATTACATATAGCTGGTTTCCTTAAATAAATACATGTGGTTCTTCTTTCCTTTTTTCTCTATTCTTAGAAGTCTTATACTTTTATTTATATAAGTTGTCCATTTACATGTAAACGGATTGTTGATATGACTGGATCAATTTTTTTTACATTTATTTATTTATTTATTTATTTAGGTACAGGGGATCAAACTCACGACCTCATGCCTAACAGGCAAGCGCTTAAGCCACTAAGCTAAATCCCTGGCCCGTGGATCAATATTTTAAAATATTTTACATTTGTTGAATTTCTTCTCTGACCTTCTTTTTTGGCATTACTAACTTAATAAAGGACTTTTATGATTATTTTTTCTTTTCTTAGAGTATTATACATCTTTTACAAATAATAGTTTTCTTATAGTATATAATGTATACTTTAATTGTAAAGCTTCATGTGTAAAGCTCTATAGTTCCTGAAAACAGAAATATTTCCATTTTTTTCTATCCTGACCCATGTTAGATTTCTCATTTGTTTTATTTATTTGGCCACCCAATCATGGTTGTTTTTTAACTTTCAGTAGTAAACTATCTATGACATAGTTGTTAAAAACAAGAAAAACAAAGACTAACGTCACGTTCATTTATTCCTTCTCTGAATCTCTACTTTTCATTTGTAGAGCAGCATTTGTCACCTGAATTAGTGTCATGGCTTATGTCAGTGGCCCCCAAGCCTCATGCAATTATGCGTCTGTGATTGGTTCATTGTCTAGTGCTCTGATTGGTGGTGTGAGTGCTACACGAGCCTAGGGGGTGGAGCCAGGAAGTGATGTAATCTGTGTCTCTCTTTTGCAGGTTAATGCTTGCTGTTTGCAGCCACCATGAAAGGCTGCCCACCATGAAAGTCCGCCTGCCATAGCATCCTGCCTTATAGCCGACTGAATATGGACCGAAACTTCTAAGCACTGTAAGAAATAAACCTTTCCTTCCTTCATTTTGGGTGTCTGGTATTTTGTCCCAGCCACTAGTAAAAAGTAACCAAGACAACCAATTTCCTCCCCACTGAGGAACTTCCTCTGACACCTTGTTAAAGGCCACTCCAGTGGTCAGTTATTTCTGCAGGTCTTTTTCTCTATGCTCATTTTCCTTTCTGTTTTAAAGGGTTGTTTCACAGATACAGAATGCTAGGCTGGTAGGTTGTTTTTTTCTGTCACAGTTTTAGTATCTTCATGTATTATCTAGCTTGTAGGGCTTCTGATGAAAAATCAGAAGACTTTCTTATCTTTATTTCTAAAGATAAGGTTTCCTCTCTGTAGCTTCCTATAAAACTTTATCTTTGGTTCCTTATAGTTTGAGCATAAAATGCCTCATTGAAGATTATTCTGGTATTTATAGAACTGGTCTCCTCTGAGCTTCTTGTATCTATTGTTTGGCTTCTCCTTCTAATTTTAGAAAACATTCAGCCATTTATCTTCTGTTATTCTTTTTTCTTTTTCTGTACTGTATGATTTTCTTGGGTATGTAACTCTGACATCCCTCCAGATAAACACACAAAATTTCTCCCCTTTCATTTCAAAATTTGAACGATATCATTGAACTATGTTAAAGCTCTCCAATTCCTTAGGTAGCCATTTCTATTCTATGAGAAGCCATCCAAGATATTCATTTCTGTTCCAGTATTTTTAATATCTGCCAAGTGCATTTAAATTATTTTACCTCCCTATCCTTGCTTTTGTGGGCTTTTTCCATTACAGCCTTTACCCCATTTATAATTGCTTTTTAAAATTCTTATTCTGATCATTCTAGCACCTCTGTGATATCTGATTCTAGTTCTAATACTTCTTTTGTCTCTCTGGAATTTCTTTTCTTTTCCTTGACTCTAAGTATGTTTTTAATCCTTTGTTCAAGGCTGGGGGTACAGTGAGTCATGAATTAGCACTGTGACACATAGCTCTTGTGTGGCTATAGGTTGGGATAATTTTGTTTTTCATCTCTGCAGGTAACAGTGGCTCTGGTTTCTCTTAGGGTCTTGTTTCTCATGTCCAGCTATGTCATTGTGTTTTCTGAGAACACCCAAAGCACAGACCTGTGAACCATAATATTACAGTGGAGCTCTATGGCCTTGATAGTAAGATATGAAGAAGGAACAAAGGGGCCTGTACTCTTATGATTAAACGCAGACTTTAAAACCAGTGCACAAAATGCTGATGTCAGCAGCTTCCTAGCTATTTTCCTTTCTAAGTGGCTGAGCAAGGCAGGATGAGGCTATGTTAGGGGAATTCTGGTCTTGCACCTTAGACAAGGCTCTGGTATAAACTTTTTCCATTGGAATCTGAGCCTGTTATGAGGAAAATCTTGGACACATTTACAAATGGCCATTATTTCCTCCGTCATATCTGCAATTAACAGGGCTTCATTTTTTGGGCACTTTGCTGTAAGGATCTGGTGGCATTCTTGCAAGTAAAATCCAGAATATGTGAGTCAGCCCTAAGGCCACTGCCAGTGATTCCTTCCTCTCAAACGAGGCAGTACACAGAGAGGACCCTTCCAGGAAAATCGCCACACAAATGTCCTCTCCGTCTTTTAGCTCCAGTGTCCTCTTTTCCTGGTTATACAACATCAACAGTGAAATGCCGTGCTTGTCTTCAGGCTCTGGGGAGCAGTTTGTCCTGTAGCATCGATTATTGGACAGACACAACAAAAGTTACTGATTTTGAGTTTGCTCCACTTTTTATTTTTACAAGAATGAGAGTAATGCATCCAAACATGTCCTTTAAGTGGCTCCAAGTTGAACCAAAAGCCTTACATCTAACTTCATTTCTGTCAGGCAATCGTCTACACTGCTGTCAGACTTCGTGGCTCAGTGGCTCCATTCTGTTAGGAAGATTGGTCTCGGTTTGCAAAGGATTAAACCCTCCACATCTGTGAAATGTATCCCAAGTTCGTATCCAGTACCTTTTGCCACCTGTAAGTGTTCGCTGGCTTTGATTTTCAGAGAGCTGTGCTTTTCAGTGTGTGTGTGTGTGTGTGTGTGTGTGTGTGTGTGTGTGTGTGTGTTCAATTTATTTACATCCAAGGTTCATCTGCCATCTCAGTCTTCCAGATCTAACTAGCAAATTCTTATCCTTGGCCAATTCAGTTCTTATTCCATCAAACACTGTTTTATCATCTATAGCATTTGGGAAACACAAATAAAGATTTTATAATAAAAGCCTCCTTGTGATAATGTGCCTGGTTCTCCATCCTATTATTTCTTGGGTGCCCTAGAGCAATTTCATTTCTCAGGTGTCCCTCGTGCCTGAAATGGTGACCAGCCAGTACTTAATGAAAGGTGAAAAGTTGCCAGATTTCTTTGAAGAAATTAAAATAACTCTGAGAAATCATTATCTACATCATTTCATGGTTAATTAGCAACACGTCCTGTGCCTTTCATGCTTTTGTTTAGAGATATATTAAGAATTGAGAATTCTCAATTAAGATGCAATGAAATGATGAATAAACAGTTTTAAATATGTCACAATTTAAAAGTGATTCTGTGTCCAAAGTTAAGTTGGTTATATAAGTTTTTCAAGTTATATCTAACATACAAGTGTTCGAAATTCATCATATCCTAGACTCAGGTTAGCTTACCTTTATCAGGAATAGGTCAGTTACTAATAATGATTGTATCTGATATTTAATCACGTAATTTCTTATTTGTCAAACATTGTACATAAGTACATTAAAAGCATTTTCTTGTCACATAAATTGATGAGTTTAGAGTTAACTTTATTTAATCCTTTACAGACCAAAATAAGAAATTCAAATAGTCAGGTCACATGATCTATGTGATAGTGCTAGACTTCAAAATCAAACCTAATTCCCAAATCATGGTTTTTTTGATCCACTATATTGTATGTCTATAAGTCTATAGAGATACATTTATTTATGCAGAGATACAGATATAGAGATATAATTTTTACCCTTCTTTTCTCCTTTCCAACAACCCAATTGTCTTTTTCTTCTTTGCATTTTTTTTGTTGGTCTGTTTGAGATTTCATTATGCAGTTCAGGCTGGCTTTGAACTCAAATTATAGCCCAGGCTGGACTAGAGCTCACAACCAACCTTCTGCCTCAGCCTTCTGAGTACTGGGATTAGGGGTGTGTACCACTATGCCCAACTATTCTTTTCTTTTCAACAGTTTCTTTCCCTTTCACTTTCACTGTGCATTTTGGGTCTTATTTACTCTTTCAGATTTTTACACTAGGGAGACTATGATGTTTAAACATTAAATTGAACCTTAAAGGATTATCAGTCTGATTTATTTCACTTATGAGTATGGTTTCAAGTTCCATTCATTTACCTATAAAAGCTTCAAGTTTATCTTTCTTTATAGCTGAGTAGTACTTCATTGTATAAAAATACCACATCTTTTTTATTCACTCTGTGGTTGATGGGCATTAGGGTTGTTTCCAAGATTTTGCTTTATCAAATTGTGCTGCTATAAACATGGGTGCACATAAGACACTGTGGTATGAAGTTTTCAATTTTTCTGGGAAAATACCCAGAGGGAGAATAGTTGGGTTACAAAGGACCTACCATCGTAGTTTTTTTTAGGAACCTCCACACTGATTTCCACAATAAGTGTACTAGTCTATATTCCTACCAACAGTGGAGAAGGAGTCCTTTTCCCCACAACCCCAATTGTATTTGTTATTGGTTGATTTCTTGATGATAGCCATTCTTTCTGGAATGAGATGGAATATCAACTGTTGTTTTAATTTGCATTTTTCAAATTATCAGTGATGCTGAACATTTTTTTTATACATTTATTTTCCATTTGTATTTCTTCATCTGAGAAGTATGCATTCATCTCAGGTGTCCATTTTTGTATTGGGTCCTTTAAGTAGGGGGGCCTGATTTTTTTCAGTTCTTTATATGTTCTAGATAGCAGTCTTTTGTCTGAGGGACAGTTGACAAAAACATTTTTTTCCATTCTGTGTGTTGTCTTTTCACTCTGTTGGTGATTTCTTTTGATGTGCAAAAACTTTTTAATAAAGTGAGATCCCAGTTGTTGATTCTTTGAAGTAGGTTGTAGTCAGAGGTTCCAAGGAAAACAATTGCGTAAAGGATGAGTAATTTATAGTAGAATTTATAATGCTAACTCAAGGTGCCATAAACAAAGAAAGTGCAGGAAATCTATCTACACACTAAAGATTCATTGAATCTAGCTGAGGGCTTGGATCCCACAGCAATATCTTGCATGATTTTAGCTGAGGACCTAGAGCCCATGACAGTGCCTCCCACGAGTCTAACTGGAGGCCTGGAGCCCATGACAATGGTTCATGCAAGTCTGTTTCACAGATCTGCACTGAGAAGGCCCAAAGGTCTGTGGTGGAACCTAGAAATTCTGTGCCAGTGAGATGAAGGATCTGCGCCAGTAGGTTGAGGGTTCTGCGCTGGATCCAGGAAGCAATGTTCAAAGTAAGGACCAGGGCTCCACTGAAAAGTACCTCAAGTCATCCTCAGTGACAGTGAGCTCCTGAGCTCCTCTGACAATGATAACAGCTGAGTTTATATCAGGAAGCCAGTGTGACAAGCTTCTCCTGGAGGCTGAACAGCACACATCTTTCCTTTTGGAGTCAGAATACAATACTAAAAATAAGGACCAGAGCTCCTCCAAAGTGAGCTGCAATCATTCTCAGTGACAAAGTCCCGAGCTCCTCTGATGATAGCAGCCCAATTCATACCAGTGAAGCCACCATGTCAAGCTCTTCTAGGGGAACCAACAGCTCCAAAACAACCAATGACTCTAAACAACGATAACTAAACTCTTTCTCTCCAGGTCTCCAATGTAAAATGCTTTGATTTTTAAATATTGATAATAAATACAAAAACAAAACACAAACTTACGTACCTGCTACTAGAAATGGTACATGAGTGTCACCTCTAGAAATCTTTAGTAAAAATTCAAAATGTGCAGGGAGAAAAATATATAAAGGCCAATGAAATAATGTCATGCTAAAGAAATAATGTGATAAACAATGTTTTTATGGTTTTAAGGTTGTAGAAAAACTTCTAAGTTCTATTTTCTTTGATTTTATATTTTGTATATACACATACATTGGCACAAATAAGTATATGCTTATGTATACATTCAATTTTATTTATGTATGTATATGCATATGTGTGTCTATTTATCTGAAAGACAACAAAGTTTACTTATTAAGGAATGATTTATTTACATAAGCATATATTTTCTCTTGAGATAAATACTATTATAATCATGAAATTTATAGAAAACCCATGATTATTTCAAGCCTAAATAATATAAAGGAGCATGAGAAGTTTTACAAAGATATTTGCATTGATGGAAACTTTTTAAATTCCTAAATGTTTGTGGCATTATCATGGAAAAACTTGAGTAACAAAATCAATAGCAAGGATATTTGGTTTTAATCAAAATGATGAAACATCTTTGATTCCATATTGATATCAATAAATAATTAAGAGGAAAAATTTTAGAAAAAATTTAATTAATAAATGTATCAATGAATGCATGAAGAAATAAAATTGGCATTATAAAACCATTATGATAAATAGGACTTACTAATGCTAAAATGGTGAGCAGAGGCTTAAGATGAGTGGGAATAAACATTGTTTTGAACACTTTTGTGTCCCTTCAAAGCTTAATATTTTTTAAAAGAGAAATAAGAAAAATAAGGCCAGGCATGCTGACATATGGCAGTAATGACAGGGTTAGGAGGCTGAGGCAGGAGGATTGCCAAGAGTCGAAGGCCAACTTGGGCTATATAAATGAGTTCAAGGCCAGCCTGTGCTACACAGTTAGATCCTGTTTTTTTAAAAAAAATGGGGGTGGGAGGAGGTCTATGACCTGAGAAACTTGGAAGACAGCACTTAACCAAGTGACCCACATTAACACTACAACTAATAAAACCTGCCAGCAGGTATGGCTGGTTACGACTTCCTGCCTAGGAGAGGTGCTTTCCTCCTTATCCATCCCCAGGAAGCACAGCCTCCATCCAATGAAAATACCACATGGATTCAACGACAAAAACTCATGAAATGATGAACCAATGTGCTCCTCACCTCTCTGTGCCATGAAAGTCAAAGACCAGCTGTGGCTGTGCATCAGGAAGGTGGAGCAGGACCAATGCCCTGTGGGGTCACAGATTAGGAAGTGCAGAAACTCACTGGTCTATTGCTATGTGGATGCTTCAGTGCTAGCTTTCCTTTCTCAATTCTGATAATTTTACTGCAAGGAATCTGGTCAAGGATATCAAGGAACTCTGACCTGTTTCATTACTGTCCTGTAAATGTAAAATTTCCTTAAATACAACGTAAAATACAAAATTATCTTCATGTGACATGCACAGCAGCTTTGCACTTAGGGGACAAATGAGTAAAATCTAAAGCACACGCCACCAGTTTTCCACCAAGCATTCATCTATAGATCAAATATAACAATGAAAAAAGATACCAATTCTGGCCTTGCATTGTGAGGTCTAACTCCCTGAAGTAGATGGCAATGATTTTTGATAGTTAATGTGAATAGAAATAAGCAGCGAAGACTAATGAATTTTTAATTCTGGGGCCACTCTCTGGGAATCCTGGACTCCAGGAAACTGAATATTGGGCCACAGCAGCATATGAGTCTGAGACAGGTCCATGGAGACACACTGAGTGACCCCCGGGCTGTGTTCAGTGCGGATTCCCCGTAATTCGTAGTTTGAAATGCTTGTCGTGTTTTCGTGGAGTTGTAGCCTAATTTAGGAGCCACTCAGTGAACAGTTTCTTTGAGTCATAATTTAGCTAATGATAAACTGCATCAAATCTATGACATCATCAAATGTAAGATAGATTAATAGTTTTTATACTTCTAAGAAGAAAAGACACATGTACTGTCATGTTTTTAAAGGAAGCATTTGGGTTTAAGAAATACTGAATTTTAGTGGTGTAAGCATATAATTGGGGTATCTGGATTGCCACAGTGGTGTACTCTGTGGCTTATCAGGCATCAAAATATAAATCATTGTTAGGGTAATTTAATAACAATTTAAAAACTTGCCCTATATGATATATATGTGATGATTTTACCAGTACCACTCTTGTAATATATAAAAACTAATTTAGCTTAGGCTATTGGATTTTCAAATGTGAATTAGTAAATATATTTAGACTAAAGCCTTCCCCTTATGTAGAACTCTAAAATAGACTTCCTGAAAATTAGTGCATTCAGCTTGTCTACTTTAATGCATAAGAAATATAATTATACTTAAACAGATTATAATAAAGTTGAACGTATAAAACTGAAAAATTGTATGTACATACACAGTGGCCTATGAGGAGCTACAGACGCAGACAGCCCACTTGTTCAAAAGAATTTCACATTGACAAACATTTTTATGCATTTCAAATGGGCAGCTTTATTGCTGTCTGACTGAGCTCTTCTAGTCTCTCCTACCCAGTTACAATGTCCCTTCCATCCAGGAGCCAAATCAGTTTTACTCTATATCCTTATTGTGTTCTCTCATTTAGATCTATGTTGTTGGCCTCGAAACAGTAAAATAAAATGCTCTTCAGCTTTCAGGCCAACCTGATTTTACGAGTGCATCCTTTTACTGGAAATTGTGTTCCACTGTTAACATGAGAAATCCTGCCGCAAGCTGTCACCATTTGGTGGACCAGACCACCTTGACAATCATCTACCTTTACCTGACTATGTTACACAATGTGTTGAGTGGAATGATTATTTGGTAAGACAAGCTCTTACGATGGATTCAGCCACAAGTGGTGAATGGTGGAAGACCCTTGTTTATTTTTATTTGTTTCATCTCCAGTTGCTGAGATAAATCCACTAATATTTTGATCAGCCAATGTAAGAATACTTACGGTGGCCTGAATACCATATGTAAATGGGTAAATTGATGAGACAGTCAAATTGGCATTATTTTACATGCGTGTAGACCAAAAGAGCAGGTTTACTAAATATAAATACAAAAATTTACAGAATTTAAAGAAAAATTTTACAATAATAACTGGAAAGTCTAATGCTGTCATTATAACTAGCTAACAAATTATTAGAAAACCAACAAGGATCTGGGATATCTGATAAAAACATTAAGATGATCTGGTTGACATATATTGAACACATAGTCTAGTGACAGCAATATGCACAATGTTTTTATGGATCCCTTGTGAAGACACTCACAAAATAGACCATGAACAAAGCATAGCTCTAAGCCAATTTCTTTTTTTGTTTAGAGAAAAAAAGTAAAACAGAAAAATGTAGAAATAATACAGAATTTTAAAAAACAGTAAGAAATGATGAGTTGATACATTACATATTGTTATCTTAGAAGTAGTTGCTCAAGTCACAAAATCAAAGCATAAAAAATGGACAATCAAACAATGACAGTAAAACCATTATGTTTAATGGACTAACAAAAACTTAGTATTATGGTTATCTATCTTGCACATTTGCACATACATACAGTTATACCCTTAGAGCACTTTCTTTCCCTTTCATTATCACAATATCTATTATAAATTTTGGATCTTAGTACTCTTTCAGATTTTTATTATTATTTTTTATACTACTGAGATAATATGATATTTATAAATGTGAGTCTGATTTATTTCACTTATGAAGATAGTCTCAAATTGCCTCCATTTGCCTATAAAGGCCTCAAGATCATCCTTTTTTTACAGATGAGTAATATTACATTGTATAAAACACCTGAAATAATATAGTATCATCCAAACATACTTTCAAACAGGAAACTGCCAGAAAAATAAGAAGAATCTTTAAACTTATGTGAAATAGCATGCTTTTAACTAATTCATGGGTATAGAAGTTTTCAAAAATTTTAGTATAGAAACATAGAAGCATAGGATGACAAAAAAACATGTTTGAATGCAGTCCAAGAAACATCTTGCTTTGAAGGAAATTGACAATAATATGTGCTTGATTTGAAATAATAGAAGAACACAAATCAATAAGGACTAAGTTTCTACCCAAGGAACCTAGAAACAAATGAACAAAGCAGGTCCAAAAGAAGCAGCTTGGAAAAAAAATTAATATCAGATGATAGTCAATAAAATTGAAGGCAGAAAATCAATAGAGAATATTTATGAAACTAAAATCCATTTTTTCAGTCAATAAAATTGATAAGCTTCTAACAAGACTGAATTGAAATAACAAAAGAAAGAAAAATATCCCCCAGCCCAGAGTGAAAAAGGAACTATCCCTGCAGATCCCTCAGCTATTAAAAGGATAAATATAGATTAACACAAACAAATTTAGGCACACAGATTCAACAATTTAGAGGAAATGGATTGCTTTTTTGAAAAGCTACCAAAAGTTCATCAGAAGGAAGCTTGTAATGTAAATAGCCATGTATTAATCAAAATAATTTAATTTTTAGACAAAAGACCTTGAAAAACAAATTTTTCTAACCTATGTCCATATGGTTGGACTAGAGAAAACTAAAAAATCTTAAATAAGAATTGATTTAAAGAGCACCCCATTCTTTATAAGAAATATACATCAGTACCACTAACACCATATAGTATACAAAAGAAATGTAACCAGACTGGAATCCTTCATGAATGTGGACATAAAAATGCCTAGCAAAATATTCTGAAATGAAATAGCCATATCTATATCTATATCTATATCTATATATATATATATATATATATATATATGTGTGTGTGTGTGTGTGCATATATGCATGCACACACCTGAGTAAATGAGATTATTTGGGAATTACAATGCTGGCTCAATATTTTACAGTTAATTACTATAATGAAAAATATCAGCAAGTAAAAGAAGAACTATCATATGATCACATGAATTTGTACATGACATGATTCATCAATAATAAATATTCACTTAATAAAAAATCTCAAAATATTCACAATAGAGAACTTCCTGTAAACAATCCACAATGAACATTTTAGCTAATGGTGAAAGACAAACTTCATAATCCTCACTGAAATCAAAAAGCGAAGGGGACCATTTTTACTGCTTTTTATGAAGTGTATAGCCTCAGAAGTCCCAATGCATCCAATGACAGAAAATGAAATAACAGGTACTGATAAAAACCATTAATATGTTTTCCTACTGGTGGATAATATGATTGTCTATGCAGGAAATCTTAAGAAATCTATTAAATATCAAACTCATAAGTAATCCCAAAAAGATCATAGTATACAAGGTGAACAGATACCAATCAATTTATCTTCCTATATACTAGAATGACTCCATGACTGTTAAAATAAAAACACAATATCAATTATAACACTCAAGATTTAAAGGTATATGTAGAAATCTAACAAACAATAAAAGAAATTTATACCAAAATCTCCAATGTATTGATGAAAGAAGTTAAAAAAAAAAAAAAAAAAAAAGCCTAAATTTTCATGGACTAGAAAATCCAAGATAGTAACAATGACAAATCATCTCTGTATCAACATACAAGTTTCATTCAGTTTCTGCATAAAGAGCAAGAACTTTTTGTGGAATACAAACAATATTATTCTAAAGTGTATCTCGAAATCCCAAGGAACTAAAGTAAAAATAATTCTGAGATGGGAGAATAGCACAGGAAGATTGGATAAGCATAATTTAATATTTACTATCTATGTGAATTAATTAGATCATTTGTTAGCACAATAAATATAAACTCGTGGTAGAAAAACCAGAAAGAGATTTGTGCAAATATTGCAACTGCTTTTTTAAAAAATAAAATACAACTGAATTGAAGAAAACCCTTTTTGAACAAATGGTACTTTAGTAATTGAGTGTTCATTCAAAGGCCAAAAGAAAATGAAAAGCATTTTGACCTCAGTATCCTATATTGCTTAAAAAGTAAATCATACAATTAAATGTGGAATTGTCGGCTACTATATCCACTGAGGAAAACAGGTTTGAACTTTCTAATAAAACTAGACATTCAACTAGCATTCAACACAGAAATTGTCTTTTATGAATTAATCACAGAGGAAAATTTTTACTTTGCAGACACCCACAAGATAAATATTCAAAGCAACTTCATTTATGATTGTCAAAACCTGGGAATATTCCAGATGAATTTCAGCAGATAAATTATTAGGCAATTGGCTATACATACATAATTCAGAATAGAAGACTGACTACAATCAGTATTTAACATGAAGATGAATAGGAAATTATTGATATATTCAACAACTTGCATAAGTCTCTAGAGAACTATGATATGTTAAAAAAACATAACTCCAATGGTTAAGTCTTGCTCCATTTGTGATGAAATTTTGGAAATGGAAGTAAAAGTTTAGTGGCAAAGATTATGGATGAATGGATGACCTGATAATACAGGACTATGGTCATCGAAGAGCAATAGAAAGAATCCTGTGGTCTTGGTATTGTTCAGTACTTTTAATGTTTTAGAAGATAAAAATGCTTACTCATGCAATATTAAAGAATTTAATACACACGTGTATATAGAAGTGATAAAAGAGAAATCTGGATTAGACCAATAAATTTTACTAATGTTGGTATTCTGCTTATGTTAGTGTACAATTGCTTTATAAAATATCACCATAGGGAACACTAGACAAAGTATACAAGTACTGCTCCTTAAAACACGCATGGACATAAAACTGTCTGGATTTAAGTTGATATGAGAGAGGTTCAACGTACCAAATATTCCCAGAAAATACAGTAAATACTAACTCAATGATACAATAGCGTTACAAAGATTAATTAGCTTGAAATTAAACAGGAAAGCTTAGAACACATAAACTCAAACAGGGTTTGGTATTCACATCAAGAAAGAGAAATAGCAATAGCTTCACCAAGCGTGAAATCGGTGTGTCATTCTGTGTTCTCACACATTTGCAAAGCCAGCACCCAAACAGTATTTGTCATTGACCTTGTATGAGAGACCCATGGGTCAGGTAAGAGCCAGAGAGAGAGAACACAATAATATAAAATAAAACGCTAACGTGATGTTCTGAGTGAGAACAGGCCTGAGGCTGTTAGTAACCGGCATTGCCGTCATGCTGCACTGTGATGGAACCACAGCAGTACATCACTGTGATCACAATATGCTGAGATGCCACCTCACAGCTGTCCAAGATCGGCAGTATTTTGGCTTCCACACAGTAATATTGCCATTTTAATTAACATTTGGGGAGCCGCACATCAGCTCAACAGTCCTTCTCCGTTAATTGATAGCCCTTTGAAAATCAAGAGGCTTGTTTCATTCACGGGCCATTGCTTGCCACCTGCAGAATTTATTTGTATGACTACCTATTAAATCTTATCTGTAACAGACACGAAGCCAGATACCCACAACTCCTGTTTTATAGTGCATTTCGAAGGATGATTTGAAACATGAAAGTGTTAGTGCTTTGTGGTGGATAAGGAAAAAACAAAATTTTGCTAGTCATTCTGGCCCCTGATGGAAAAGAATTAGAATATATTATACGTTTGGCGTTGGTTCAATGTTTAAATCAGCACAGAAGGAAAAAAAAATGTCCATTTCCATTACTACTTCATGCTACAAATTGAAAATATTATATCTTTTGTATTGGTTCAAAAATTGGCACATTAATATAATTTTTGCATGCCATTACCAGTATTGGAGATACAAGTGATATTTTAAAACATTACCATACAGATGTTTTCAGATAAAGTGGATATAGCTGATTGTCTATCCAACTGCATTCGTATCTGCCGTCTTTCAAATAGAAAGTTCTTTGGGTATCACCATTCACAGCATCTCCTCCTCCTCTCTTCGCTCCCCTTCCTTGTCTCTGGCTCCACTGCCACTGCCACCACCAGTTTCCCCTTCCACCTCTTTCTCTTTCTTCCTCTTATGTTCTTTTCATTTTTTTTCTCTTTTTCTCTTTACTGGGAATTGCACTCAAGGAATGTGCACTAAGCTACATCCTCAATATTTCAATTTTAACTTGTTTGGCATATTTTTGTGTTACATGTCGACATTTCTTATGGATAATTGGTTTGTAAATATAATGCACCTTAAAGCCTTTCTTTTAAAGTCCTTTTCATTTCCTCCCACTTTTGAGGCAGGGTCTGGGTACATTGCTAAATTGCCCAGGCTGGGCTCATATTTGGGACCTTTTGGCATCAGTCAGTCAGAGTGCAAAGATTTCAGGCCGGCAACGCCATCTAGGCAATTTTTTGCTTCTTATTCAGGAGTGATTTAGCCAATTGACAGTTCCATAGACTAGTTGGAAGAAACAAGAATAGCTGCATCTTCCATTTGTGTATTTAAGTACAGAATGACCATGTGACTCATTGTAGGTCACTGAAATAAACTAAACACTTTACTAGAGTTTTCATGAAATTCCCCTCCCATGTTCCCAAAGAGTGAGGGTCCCCTCAAGTCTCTTAGTTTCTACAATGAATCTACAATATGTCACCCAGTGTGCTTTCTTACTATCATTTATGGTATTTCATGTTCTAATGAAGAAGTTATGGTATGGAAATAAATGTGTCATTTGCATAAAATGCCATTGATAGATCAGATAAAAGGTAAACTGATATTTTAACTAGCCAATTTACTAAATACAATTCATCCAATACTTTGATAATATCACTTTTATTTGGGTAGTGGAAGTAAGGTTGATTCGAGAGGATTTTAAAAATTTAATTAAAAAAGGACCGGGGATTTAGCTCAGTGATTTAAGTGCCTGCCTGGCAAACACAAAGTCATGAGTTCAATCCCTGACATAAAAAAAAAAAATTGAATTAAAAAATACAGACAATTTTTTTTTTATTTAAGAGGAAAAAGAGAAAAACACAAAACAAACCAAAGCGGCGTAAGGGTACACGCAATACAGATCTACAAAACAAAACAAAACAAAAAAACAACAGTAAGAAATTACCTGCTAGTAGATTACACACTATCTTCTTGAAAATAGTTCCTCAAATCACAGTATCAAAGAACACAAGGTGGACATTCAAACAGGGAGACTGCAAACAGCTGTGTTCAATGTTCCAAAAACATTGATAAAGTCAGCTATTTAACACCCCCAAACACACTTGCTGTTATATCCATTAGAGCTCTTTTTCTTTTTTTTTTTCCCTCTCTTTTTTACAACAAAATTTACACATCTTGGATTTTATTACTCCTTAGTGCTTATTACTTTCTTTGGGGGGGGGGAGGAAGAATACAGTCAAATATGGCAAAACAAAGCTGTCAGTCAATACCAAGGATAGACATAGCACATGGTGTAGAACAGAGTACAAGTTTATCAACAATGGTTATCAACGTTGTCCCTTGTTTCCTTAAAAAGAATTGTCTATCTTATTAGATATTATAAAGTTGAACAAAACAGTAGAGAACAAGACCAATAAAACTTAGGCATTGTAAACATTACAGGACTTCCAAAGAAGACAATAGTCAAACCAGAATGGGTATCTTAGTGAATCTTATTGTCTTCAAAGTAGTTGCCTATGTCTTCAAACTTGATACTATCATATAGAATGGAACAGAGTCTAATCAGAAAAATACAGACAATTTGAAGCCACTCTGATATCTACCTACGGATACACAGAATGTATCATAACAATAACTAGAATGATATCCATCCACCAAAAGAATTACAGATATTTGATACACCGTGAGTGGACATTAGAAAACAAAGAAATAAGTATATGATTCCACATGTGTAAAATATTTACGACAATTGAACTCATTACATTGAAGTAACTGTGGAAACTGGTTAAAGTCTACAGAGTTTTTGTCTGAGATGTGGGAAGAGTCTTGGAATATATACTGGAGATGGGTGCACAACATTCTCAAGCTATCACTGAAGTGTCAACTCAAAAATGGATAAAACAGATTTTGTGTTTTATATTTTTATCATAAACCATTCAAATAAATATTACAGATAGCAACTGAAGATAGTTCTTTTGATTACATTTCTATAAAGCAGCTGGAGAAATTTTAAGCGCTAATGGGATTAGGAAATGTAGTAAATTAGTGATTTACTCTGAAAATGGTAAAAGAATAATTATCCTAATGCATGACACTTAAGAATAGAGACTGGAAGTAAGCGTCTCCTGAGAAGCAGCCATGCTGGAACTTGGGGGACCAGCCATGAAAGCAAGGAGCCAGCCTTCCTGATAAGTGACATGAGCGGCTGGTGCTCCAGGGAGAGAATAGGTCAGTGTCTCCCTTGAGCCTACCATGGTGCAGGCTGAAAATCAGAGGCCCTGTGTCTCCCCTGTAAGCATCTGGATGGTTTAGAGGACAGCCAGAGTTGATAGCAACTGAGGTACATAAAGCAAGTAAATGCTTGTATTGTTTGGTTGATTATTCTGACCTGGGGCCAGAGGTCTTGGGAAGATGACTGCATGCAATATAGCAAATATGGGGTATTTCCTTCTGTCTTGTCTTTGAAGGCCAATAATGTTTTCACTGTTTTGCTTTCTTCTTCTTCTTCTTTTTCTTTTTCCTCTTCTTATTTTTCTCCTCCTCCTCCTCCTCCTCCTCCTCCTCCTCCTCCTCCTCCTCCTCCTTCTTCTTCTTCTTCTTCTTCTTCTTCTTCTTCCTCTTTTTTCTTCTTCTTCTCTTAAACCAGAATACTCTTCCATAACATATTCAGCTTGAAAACAACAAGCCTAATATCATATTCATTACACATAAAAAAAAACCACTTCCAGATTGGTGTACAGAATGATTTAATGTGCCACACATATCTCCTATGGCATTTGTACATAATTAACACACTCACACCCACTGGGTCATTGTTGCAAAGAGCCTACCATATCCTTTCCAAAAATATAACTCTCCCTGCTCTTGATTTTCATGGAGAAAATGTACTCGGGTTATTTCTTTTTCCTTCATTTTTTTTCAGTTTATATAAAAAATTCTCCTCTGTTATAGTTTTAAAACATCATTAATGTTGATCAGCCTTTATTCTTTTTTTATTTTAAAGATAGTGAAATTCTACAAAATACGACAGAACAAAACCAGTAAAGACAAGGCAGTGAAACTGGTACAGAATTTCAGAACAGGATACCGGGATAACCATAATAGGTACCATAATATATCTTGTCTTCACAATAATTGTCCATTCCATCAGGTATAGCAAAATCAAACCAAAAACAGAAGAGGAAGAAGCAGGAGGAGGAGGAGGAGGAGGAGGAGGAGGAGGAGAGCTTTCCAGAGCTAAGAAAGAAGTCATTGATGAGAAGCCTTTGCTCAAATCAATGGTCTAATTCAGATTAATGAATTTACAGGTAGCCTCATGCAAAAGAGAATATATGAAATATTAAAAGATATCACCTTACCGCATGTTCAGTAACCCATATCTCCTAGAGTGACAAAATATTCATTCACTACACTTGAGAAAATTAAAATGCATAAAACAAAAATACCAAATTTTGGGTTAAATATATTAACATATAATATATCTGTACTTTTGTCAGTAAGACATAAAAGCTTTTGTGTATAGAATCAACTATTATAAGACATTCTTGTTATTTTTTGTCATCTTATATTCAACTTAAGGCTATAGATATTTGAATATTTTATTACAATACAAGGCATAAAACTTAATTGGAGATAATCAAGAGATAAGTGCTTAACTGAGAAAGTGAGGTTTCTTGGATTGGATTATATTTGTTTAATGTCTCAAAATATGAATGCAAAACACTTCAAATATAAGTATAAAATTTTTATAGTCAAGACTTCATTCCTAAGGAAAATAAAAATTGAAAAGGCATCATCTGTGTCGGCCAGTTGTTCCTCACTGTGACAAAATGCCTGAAAAAAAATGTAGAGGAGGAAAAGTGTCCTTTGACTCAAAGTGTCAGATGTCTTAGTCCATGGGCAGTGACTCCATTGCTTTCAGACATGTGGTATGGTAAATACAACAGGATAGAAGCCATGGCAGAAGTGAGCTGCTCACCTCATAGCAATCTGGAAGCACAACAAGGATGGGAAAGAACTTTTATGATCCAATCACCTTCCAAAAATACCTCCTTTTAACACATAAGCCTTTTTGGAGACATTTTCAATCCAGATCATTACAGCATCTAATAAATTCCATATACCTGTTGTAAAATTAAAATTTCTGTACCAAATAAAAGAAGAAATCCAGATGGTGTGGTGGATTGAAGACTGATGGTCACCTTAAAACCAGCTGAACAGAATCAGCATGATGCTGAGTGTAAATAGTCACCAACTGAAGACTGTTGCCAGCACGAAAAGGAGACCTGGAGAGGAAGAGTAGCATCGTGGGTTCTCGTAAGCATTGTTGTTCAGAGACGTATGTTCTTTTGGAGCTGTTGGTTCTATTGGAGGAGCTTGTGAAGCTAGATTCCCTGATATGAACTTGGCTATTACCATCAGAGGAGCTCAGGACCTCATTGCTGAGAATGGCTGGGGTTCACTTTGGAGGAGCTTTGGTCCTGACTTTGAGCATCACTTCCTGGCTCTAGGGGGGAAGATGTGTGCTATTCAGTTTCCAGGAGAAACATGTCATGCTGGCTTCCTGACATGAACTTTGCTGTTCTTATCATCAGAGGAACTAGGACCTCATTCTCACTGAAGTCACCTGTGATACTTTTTAGAAGAGCCCCGGTCCTTATTTTGATCTTCGTTTCTTGGCTCCACTGCAAAATCCCCAACTTATTGGCACAGACTCTTTACCCTCCTGGCATAGACTTTCTGGCTTCCACCACTGACCTTTGGACCTTCCCAGCACAGGTCCATATATAGACTTGAATGGTCATTATCATGGGTGCTAAGCCTATAGTTGGACTTATGGGAGGCATTGTCATGGATTCTAGGTTTTCAGTTGAATGCATGCATTTTATTGCTGTAGTATCCAGGCCTTCAGTTGTGTTCTCTAGGTGTTTGGCATGTGGACAGATTTCCTGTACTTTCTTTGTATTTGATTCCTTGGGTGACCATTACAAATACTACTACAAATTCTGTGTACTATATGTAATTGTTTTCCTTGCAACCCCAGACTACAACAGACAACATTACAATTCCTCACAATTTATCTTTTTAAGTGATAGTACAATATTCTTATAGTTGGGTTTTGGAAAATTTGAATATGAAAACATATAATAGTGAAACTGTTCTTTCTTTATGACTGTGATTGACCTTGCTTTCATCACTTACTAAAGAACTCTGTTCTAGGATTTGATGACACATTGATAAGGAAAACGAAATAAAGTACTTTCCCATGATGTTTGCATTATTGATATACTTAACGTTTCCTTTAGTCAGTGCTTTATCTAAGTGTTTCCTACTGAAGTCACAATAAGGGCTATGAATTTTTCACTCTAATTCTTTGAAAGAATAGGGTACACTCAACTGCGATGTCCCATTACTTTTGCACAACTTGTTTTTAAATCAGAATTACAAATTAAACAAATATTATCGAGGAGCAACAGACACTTCTTTAGACCAGGGACAAGAAGGCATCTTTTATCTTTTGGTAAAAAGACCAACAATGAAATGTGGCATGCTTCACTACTCAGCACTGCACAGGTACAGGTTTTTTGTTTGTTTGTTTGTTTGTTTTTTCAGTACTCACAACTCTCCCCTACTTCCTGGCATTTTTTGCAAACATTTTCCAAAGCAACAAAAATGCGTGACTAGCAAAGCTACTGCCTGGACCCAACTAACCTACAGAATTTGTACTATTCTTGCTTTAATCTTCTCTATTTTCCTTTGTGTAATTCTTTCTCATCCTTAATCTTAATGTTAAAAATGTACCAGACAAAGGTAAACTTTGGCATCCCTGGGATGAATCCTGCTTGGTCATGGTGTATAATCATGATGATTCGCTGCATCCTGTTTGCCAGTATCTTACTGAGGATTTCTGCATCTGTTCATTAGGGAGATTGGCCTGTATTTCACTTTTTTGGTTGCATTCTTCACTGGTTTTGGAATCAGGGTAATACTTGCTTCCAGGAATGGCTCTAGGAGTACTGCTTCCCTTTCAATTCCATTAAAGTGTTTGAGGAACGATGGCATTAGAGCTTTTCTAAATTTCTTGCATAATCCAGCAAAGAACCCATCAGGACCTGGGATTTTCCAGGTTGGTAAGTTTTTAATTACATCTTCAATTTCATTAACTGATAACTGGGTTTTTAGAATTTTGTGTCTCCTTTAGGGGCTATTTGAAATACTCATCACAGTTTAAATGCTAAGATTTTATAATAATGACATTTCATACATAGCTATATGTGTATAAATATTTTATGCATATTTTATTTTATGTATTAATATTCTTCACTTTGTCATAAATTTTACACTTTCTGCGTGATTGTAATTTGTAATAGAAGGTACGTACATATAACACACTAAACTTAGTTGGTCTTTGCAGCAGGGAAAATCAAGTCAAGATTCTTTTCTTTCCCACAAGCATATGTGTACATGCATGACTTTATAAAAAGATACACATATATATTTATATATGTGTATGTACACATATATGTATAAACTGTACATACATAAATACATGTTCAAGGGTGTATTTATATACATGTATGTGTCTATACATATTCAAACAAATGATATTGTTTTATGTAAGACTATATACATATTCTAAATATTGAATGGATTCAGATTTAGAAGATACTCATTTGACACAATGCTTGAAACACTTGCATTATTAATGTCACTTATATTATTTAAAAATATTAACATAATTCATGCAACTAATATTTTTGAATGTTCACTTGGTCAGTTGCTTATGTTTAGATATATTGAATTGCTCTTCAATCTATTCTTAGGGGGACTGAGAAATAGAATAAATGCCAAACTCGCAACCACAAAACTTAAGTAACACTCTTGTCTCATTTTTATCTAAATACTATTTTCATTTGTCACCATTATTGAAATCTGACTCAGAGGGTTCCACAAAGTGGTTTACATACTGTACCCACTGCTTGAGAAATTATTTATATTAGATAATGCCATTGATAATCATGAACACTTCTGACAGTGTTTTAAAATAATCCACATTGTATATTACATTTCAATTCGGAGGTAAATTGCTAGAAACTTTTCAGGAACACCTCAGTTGATCATTCTACCTTTTAAAAAAAAATGAAATTCAGATACAAAACATCATTTCTGTAAGCCCAGAGAGTAAGTGTATAATGGTTCATATTTAAACATAGGTCCTCTGAATTGTAACAACAAAATTCTACTCCATCAAAATTTACTATACTGGGGGAATTTCTCAGTTTAAGTCTTCTACTATTTCTCTTTATTTCCTATATATTTGACTTATATTTTAAAAATCTATGTAATTTTCTGCTTTATTTAAGTAGTTTCTAAAATGAAAGTTATGAGCCAAATTTATATGAGCATTAACATTAAAATGTTTACAATCTTTGGGCCTTTATTCCAAATTGATTCCAAAAGATACAGGTATGAAAGATATTTAAAATACTTGTTTTCATTTGATAGTTTGGGTTAATGACACAGCTATTACAGTTACTGAGAGAGGCATATATTTTTTAAATAAAGTAGATGCCTTGATGAATTTCATTTGATCAATAAAAATCAAGGTAATTATTACTTTCACTGTGAATGTTTGCCACTGTTTGTCAGAGAGTAGTATTTGTTCTTGTCATCATTCTTGCCACTATTTGATTTTCCTTCTTGGATTCAGAGGGAGCTGCCCTGGCTATGCAAGGTGTCATCTTGTCAGAGTATTCATGAGCATGGAAGAGGTGGCCTCTCTTTCTGTAATCAAGATGTCTGAGAGTTGATGTGCCCAAGGTCTTCTCTTTAATCAGCTGTGCTGCTCTGTGCCCTGATCTCAAATTATCCCTGCAACAAGAGTAATCAAGGCTGTATAAAACCCACAGTATTCTCCATGGCCCAGTTTCTCTCTCTATAGCCACAGGGAAGGCTGTTACATCAATCAAGCCTCCAAGTAAAAAGGTATTTATTTCTTGACTTCTCCAATGCAGATGCAAGGAGGGCAAGGTTGCTTCGACTGAGAGTCCCCACTGTGCTGCCAAACAGCTGCAATTATCATAGAAGACAGAAGCACTTATGGCAAGACGTCTTTTAAGGAGGACCAAGTGTTAGTCATTAAAATCCACCTAGCATTCGGAGAACTAGTATGATGTGAGATATTTTCATGTACCTTTACTAATTCAATTCCCTTTAAATTTCAACCACATGTGAATGCAAACAAAAATGCACACTAATTTTTAATAATCAAATCCTCAAATGAGGATGACCTGGTCAATTTCCTGAATTGGTCAGCAGCTTGGTAATACTTCATTCTATTTCCCCATCACAGATCCAGTCTACACCAGCACCGGCAACATACATTACTTTGCAAATCCTGTTTCAAACACCCAGCATGCACACTGCTAGGTAGATGGGGTGGTCAAAATGTATGGCGAATGTTTAAATGAAAAATCTATTACTGTAAAAGATGCACCGCCTTTAACTCTCAAAATCCTCTCTTTCTTTGAACACACTCATTCCATTATTCTTTACACTTTCATATGTAGCTCTAGAAATATGTCTTCTTCTGTCTCTTTAAGAATTATAGTAAAGCTACAGTGAATGCTATCCAGCCAACATGCAGACTCCGAAGAATATGATGATGTGTCTTCGGCTACCTTATTCACTGTGTCCAGCATTGCGTGACTTCTGGCTCTTCCCCAAAATCAAATGTCCAGGGAAAGGAAATATTTTGAATTCATTCAGAACATCAAAGCAGCAACAGCAGAGCAACTAAAGATATTCAGGAAAGAGGACTTTCAGACCCATAATAAATAATGGAATAAGGGTGTTTGACAGAGGGGAATAATTTTGAGAGAGATTACATTCATGTCAATGAGTCTTTTACCTTAATACAGTCCAAAAATTTTTAAGTGCTCATGGTGTTTCTTTTTAACAATTATATGTACATAATTGACCAAAAAGACTCATGAATGGGTCTGAGAAGGCAGGTGCTAAAATTGCAATTTGCAGTTAAGTTATTCATCACTCAGGAGGAAAGGAGAACCTTATCAACACTGATGCTAAGTGGAGTAAAGGCACAACCTGATAAAGGTGATGAGTAATTTTTGCAATTGCAGTAACAGAAATTGGTCCATACCTTAAGACATGGTGGAGGAGAATGCTCAGAGCAATGCAATATATCAATAGTTCATAGGGAGAGCAGAATTGGGTAACTTTACTTAGCTTGATGTATGCCTTGAAAAAAAGAAAAAAAAAAGTGAGATCAGGTAAACTAGAATTAAAAGTTATGCATGAATACAAGTGGAGTTATTGGTGCCATATGAAGAACAACTCGTTTGCTACAGCTAAAGAGCAAAAAATGCTGAAGTTTACACACTGTTCTCAATCAGAAGAGTAGCAGAGCTACAAGGAAAACTAGGTTGTCAACCTAAATCCTGTGCCACACCAACAAAAGAATTTGCACTTGAAAAGAGCGGGACTGTTTCTAATGGAATGAGAACATCTGAGTGACTACATCTGCAAATGTCCTCAGGACCCATTCTTCTAGACCCACACAGAGATTTCAGATGTGGCCAATATACCCCTGTCAAATTACTGTGGGGCAAGTTACTTTTTGTATACATATATCAAGTTGTCACACCGTAGCCTATAAAACTGAAAAATAATATGTCTCCATAACTGGACTAATAAACATGGTGATGATAGTGATGATGATGATGATAATAAAAGATGTTATAGAGACTTATTAGCTACATTACAAAAAAATCTCTTAGGGTGATTCCTTCTAGACATTAAGTCAGCAACCAGAGTTAAGCAAGGACATAACATGTCTACTGATACATGGGCTTGCCAGCACAGTAAGGAAACCATGTCCCAAAAAATTGTAGGCATTAGCTGAGATTTGGGAAGACCAAGCATGAACTTAGACCATGAGGTGCCAGTCAAGAGGTGGACATAAAGTTGGATAAGGGTTTGCTGACTAATATTAAAAGAGTTGTCTCAGGGCTCAGGGCCCCAAGAGAGGCTGAAAACAAGATGAAGATATCAAGAATCATAGAGATACATCCATGTTTATCACCATGCACTAACCTAAAGTCCAAATGGATCAAAGATCTAAATAGTTAAACAGAAACACTAAATGTACTGGAAGATGAGGTGGGTAGAAATCTGGAAGACATACGGGTAGGCAAAGAGTTCATGAACAAAATGCAAACCACACAGGAAGTACTTCAAAGAACCAACAATGGGGATCTCTTCTTATTAAAAAGTTTTTGTACTTATTAAAATGTTTTCAAAAGAAATCACAAACAGAGTGAAGAAAAAACCCACAGAGTAGGAAAGAATTTTAGCCAGCTGTCCTTCAGACAAAGAACTTGCATCTAGAACATATAAAGAGCTGAAAAGCATAAGGCCCCCCAAATTCAAGGACCCATATATTTCTCACAGGAAGAAATACAAATGAAAAATAAACACATGGAGACATGCTCACAATCACTGGTCATTTGAGAAATGCTAATTAAAACAACATTGAGATTCTATCTCACTCCAGAAAAAAATAGCTGCCATCAAGAAATCAACTGATACCAAATGTTGGCTGTGCTGTGGGGGAAAAAAAAGATGTTTTTCCACTGCTGGTAGGAGTGTAGACTGGTATAACCACTGTGGAAATCAGTGTGAAGATTCTTCAAAATACTAGAATTGGAAGTTCCATATAATCCAGCTACTCCCCTTCTGGATATTTTTCCTCCAAAATTGAAAATGTCATGCCACAGCAACCCATGTTGATAACGTAGTGCACCCATGTTTATAACAGCATAATGTGTAATAGCTAAATCTTGGAAACAACCAAAATGCCTGTCAATCACAGAATGGATAAAAAAAGATGTGCTATTTTTATACAATGGATTATTACTCAGCTATAAAACAGAATAATCTTGAGGTTTTTATATGTAAGTGGAGGCAATTTGAGGCCATACTCATAAGTGAGATAAATAAAACTCATGTTTATAAATATCATATTGCCTCCTTTGTATAAAAAATAATAAAAAGTAAAAATCTGAAAGAGTAATAAGATCCTAAATACACCATAGGTATTGTAATAATGAAAGGGAAAGAAAGTCCTCAAAAAGACAGAACAACTAGGATGGGGGAAGTAAAAAAGGAAAAAAAAGAGAAAGATTATGTGTATGTTGGTAAACATATATAAATGTATATGTGTATATGTGTATATGTGCGCTAGATAGATAACTATACTACTAATCTATGTCAGTTCATCAGAAAGGACAGCTTGTGCTGTCACTGGTTGATCACTTTTGAACCTAGATTTTATTACCTGAACAACAGCTTCTAAGACAACAATATGCAATATATTAACTAGTGCTAACTCCCTACTTTTTTTTGAAACTTGGTATCATTTCTATCCTTTTTTTCTGCTTTGTTTTTTTTTTTTTACAAAAAAAAAACTTTTAAAAAAGAATCGTGGAGAGACTGATAACCCACATGAAGTAAGGAGTAATTGCTTGGTTTACAACAGATTATGTAAGATGAGATTGAAAGGTTTAGACACAGTTAAATTATGTAAGGCTGAAACACACACACATGCATACACAGACACACACACAATCAGAGTTAATCACCTCTGGTGAAGTGCTCAAGAAAAAGCCACATACAGTAATTATGAATGTGCTATCAGCATAGGCTTCAACATCACCAAGAAGTCCAGTGAAAGTCACCACTGCAGTTCATGAATGACTGTAGGAACTGTCACTGAAGCTCTGAGCTCAGTGTTAGCTATACTTGGTTACCAAAACAGCACAAAGGAGGAAGTGGCATCTACACATCAGAAGCAACTTTGATACAGTTAGCATATGAGAGTTTAGATTTATAATGGACAGGGCTTGACTTGTGGAGAGTTATGAGATAGTTAATAGGACACAGATTCTATAGACAGAAATCTAATGACCACCAGTGAGCATGCTGCTTCATCTGCACATCAGGTACATCAGGGATGGGTGACCACAATGCTGTACACAACTATCCTAGTTATGTCAGACAGACGCTAAAGGAATAAACCCTTACAAAAATGTCAGGCCTTTCTTGGGGTAAGAATTTAGCTCAGTGGCTCAAGCGCATGACTGGTAAGTGTGAGTTTGTGAGTTCAAGCCCTGGTACAAAAAAAAAAAAAAAAAGTCAGGCCTCAGAGGCTCATGGAAGGAAGTTTTTATAGGGTTGTAAGGCAGGGAGTACAGAGGTAGAGTATTTGGCTGTCTTTGATTGGCTCTTACAGTATGCATCATAGTGAGCAGCTACGCATCACAATGAACAGCTGTTTCTGGGACATGGAAGCAACTGGACCTGGAACAGGAACTGTCACTTGGGTAACTCACAAACTAAAGTATACTGGCTGGGGGACATTTTCTACTACATTATTGTGTGTTTATCAAAGCCAGTTAATAACTGGATCAGTTCACAGTTGGACCACTTGTCAGTAGAGGTCTTCTTTACCAGTAGTGTGTCCTCATTTACTTAAACTATATTTGGAACAAATGCATGTGGCAGATGATGATTCTCTACATTGATTTTTATACCCATTTTGTTAAAAAAAAATGCAGTGATATAGAATTCGAACTGTAAACAATGAACTTTCCCTCAAGATAATAAACCACATGTGGCATTGCATTAAAGGGGCTGAAGATAACAAGTATGTAGCCAGTTAGCTCAAAACTCTGGCCTGTGATTCTTTCAGCAAGAGAGAAGAATAGTAAAATCTCAGCAAAGGAGTATCTTCAATTACACATTCAGTGCAACCCAGTGATCCTGATCACTGGAAAGAGATGGATCTGCTGTGAGGAGACTGTGTCATGAAAAGACATTCTCAGCACACAGCTGATTCTCTTGGGTATATGTTGGTATTCTGCTCTAGCTTCGTTATTACATGGACTTGTATGACAGCAATGATCTAAGAAGGATATGGATCCTCCACTAGCTCACGCTACTCCAGCATGCAGGTCTAAGTAACAGCACTGGGTGCAACAAGCTGCCAACTGAAGAGAACAAAATATAGAATAAGAAAGAAAATGAAAGTGCATTCAGTCTGTGTCTTCAAAACCAAAAATGCACAGCAACTTATACCTAATTCTGTCTCTTTCTCATCAGTTTCCAAATGCATTCTTCTTCATAAGTTATCTACATGTTTATCTTTGCCTAAAGAACAACTTCTCAGAAATTTTAATGTTCAATAGATACCTTATTTTATATGAGGACAGATATATTATGATTTTTATCTTGTTCATTCCTGGTGGCATATAGCATAGCATATTATATATGAAGAGCATATATTAAACGATTATAGTTTGTTGAAATTCATTTTCAATACAAATAGAACGCAATGTAAAAAGTTATGGAAGACTGTCTGGATCTACTGTAGATGCATTTTATACTACTGCTTCTACCACTATTATACACACACACACACTAAATTTGCAACACAAACAACTCACATTTTTGGGGGCATGCACTATTTTCAGAACAGTAACATTTACAGTGTTTATTAATTCATTGAGAAAATTCTACCAGTCATTGAAATTTGCACTGCAAAGAAAATGACTAAGGCATTGTTCTTTTTTTTTTTTTAATCGATACCGGAGATCAAACTCACAACCACACGCTTGCAAGGTAAGCGCTTATGCCACTGAGCTAAATCTCCCAAGCTAAGGCATTGTTCTTGTGCTAAGATGTTAGTAATTCAGTTCAAGGAAGCAAATTAAAGTATGAGTAAGCATAATATATTGTGGTGAATGCTTAAAAAGGACACGGGCAGTGTGTTGCAAGTTTAAAAAGGGAACATCTAATTTTATGTATATAATGTTCTGCGAAATTTTTACAGAGAAAGTGATGGTAAAACCGAAACAGTTATAAGAGTAGAGGAAGACAACAAATAATAGTAGATGAGGATGTAGGGACAAATAGTACGGGGCATGGATGTGACCAAGCTGCATTACATGCATTTAATCTTTCCCGCAAGACAGTGGAACCAGGACATCAGTGGGCAAATGGGGGTGTTGGGAGAAGACTGGTATAATACAGTAGGTGATACATAGGTGAACCTGCCAAATGAGTTCCATTAATTGGCATAATATATCCACAAATAAAAGAAGACATAGAAAGAAAAACCTAAAAAATAAGATTACATTTATGTTGAAAAAGGTGATAGCTGGGGCTGGGGATTTAGCTCAGTGGCATAAGCACCTGCCTTGCAAGCAGGCGGTCGTGAGTTCGATCCCTGGTACTGATAAAAATGAAAAATGAAAAAGATGATAGCTAACCTATATGGTGAAAGAGAGGTCGTTTTAGGGTAAAAGAATTAAGGCAGATGGGACATGCAAGACTATGACACTTCTAGAGAACAGTCAAGAACTGACCTAAAGCACATGAATGTAGGAAGATAAAATGCGATATAGAATAAAAGATATTTGTGTAAAGGAGGACTTTATAGATATTATAAAAAACTTGGAATTAGCAAATATGTTTCTCCCACTAGAAATTTGAAGAATGTTTCAGAAAGTTTTAAAACTTGAGTTATCAGAAATGATTAATACCCACCCCAGATATTCAATGTAAGGTGAAAAATATCTAAATTTCTAAAGTGGAAAAATATCTATCCTGGTAAGGAAGAATCTTCATAAAATCTGTGTGTTGACTGAAATCTAAATGTGGGTAAAGAGTTTAAACAATGAAGAGAGTTGTAAAAAGAAATGTGAAATAATCTGAGACCCTCTGATTTCAGTAGGCTGGTATTATGGAGGATTCATGTTGTCTATTAATGTCTAGAAAAAAGCTAACATAGATTTTCTGGGTAACTACACACACATGCACACATATACATGTACACATACATACATGTTGAGAATAAAAACCAACAAAGAAGTATAATAAAAAAGACATAAAATAACATTATAGGGGAATAATTCTAGAGAATGTAAGTATATGAGAAAGTCAGAGGTAGATAGAAACAAGTGAACCTAAGAGAATATTTGTTATTTTTCTTAGCATACAAATATTGATAAATTATGAAGTGAATGTATATGAATGAACATGAATGCAATATATATTATTCATTACTCAAAAAGCAATTTGTTTACAGAACTTGAAAGTTAACAGAGAAAATGATTTTGGCAATGGAAATTAGAAATGAGAAATACTAAGTACAAATTAGAAAATACTAAGTGGAACAGATGAAATGTAATGAGATGGAAAGTGACTTGCTCAACCACACTTACGTAATGACAAATTAGTTAAATTCAGCAATAAATATTCACAAACTGGTAAAAAAAAAAGTAATGTGCAACGTTTTGTTTCATACAAAAGTTTCAGTTTGTTTAAGCAGAAAAACTATTACCAAAGGAAACTTCAGGGACAAATATGCAAAGCCATAGTCTCTTATACAATGGCCTAACATTCAGCTGAAATACAGCATCTAAAGTGAGAGAATGAGGGGGGAAAGGAGAAAGAAGGAGAGAAAGGGACACTACCAGGGAAAGAGAGGAGAGAGAGAAAGACAATCCACACATTGAGGTTAAATGTGCAAGTAAATAGGTAGCCAGACCAAAAGATAAAAGAACAAAAGAAATAATAAAGTAAGAGAAAAACCAGAATGCACCACAAAGGGCTATTTCTGAAGAGGAAAAATGGAATGAAACATCAGAAGTTGATGAAAACTCCAAATAAATTATCACTGATATGGGATTATGACAAAAACCATGTTTGATAAGATGGTGAGAGTAAGATAAGACTCGACATTTGGAATAAAACTAAAATCATCTGAAGTATTTGGGACCAACATAGTTGTAATTGTCATGAAACAGAAGTCAGTGCAGTCAATTTCATCTCTTCTATTCATCTTTCTAAAACAGAGTCTGGGAAAAGCAGTCAAGGTATGCATGCCTAGATATATGCAGCTAACCAGGAGCATACAAAGTCAGCCCCAGACTAAAAGAAAAAGTACAAACTAGAAAACTTAACCACACTTATTTTCTCTTTCTTCTATCTTGGACTCTAATTTTGACCCCATATGAACCCAGTGCCAAAGAAAGAAAGAATAAAATAATACCAATAATAATGTCTTCATAGTAAAGGAATAAATCAACTTTTCTTAAATTTCTTTATAGTTCTTTGCTTAAATAAATAGTCTTTAAGATCTTTTCTTAGGTTGCCTTCATTTTCAATGCATGGACCCAGCCCTGCACATTAGTTAATTTTATCTTATTTCACAAGATGCAAAGGATAAAAACTAGAGACAAAACAATATAAGAAAAAAATCTGACACAAAAAATGTTTCTTATGGGAAACCAAGAAATAATATATCTTTCAATACCCTTTCCTTATTAAAGATGATTAGAAATATTTTAGATTGAAAAAAAATGTATTTTAACAATCAACATCCTAGGCTGCTAAGGACAATGAGCAGACAGGAAGAGTACACCAGCACTGAGTGGAATGGGATGGAGGAGGCAGTGAGGGGAGGTTAGCTTGTAATAGCAAAAGGAAGCCTCTTTAAATATGCAAACATAAATAAAGCTGAGAACTTGGCATGGTGACAGATCCCCAAAATCCCAGAATGCATTGGTAGAGGCAGGAGGATCACTGCGAGTTTGAGACCAACCTGGGCTACATACTGAAACAGTGTCTCAAAAAAAAAAACATAAAAAATCAATCAATCAAGGTGAGAAATAGTACTTAAAAATATAGAGCTATGACGCCAATTTACCTCTACTTTTTGTGCCCTCAGGACATGAAATGAATATGTATTACTTGTGAATACCCATTAAAACCAGGACAGACTAGGAGTTCCTCCATTACTTTTCACTGACGCTGTATCCACTTGCATATTTCCTTTTTCTTTGCAGTTCCATCGTAGAATCCAACTAAGCAGCTGTGAGAAATAACAGAGCCATCTGTATGCCCCATGGCAGACACGAGCTGTGGAGCCTTAGAATTCCAGAGCTGTGGACCACCTGCATGATACAATAATGGACAGGTTTACTCTTTTCTTATGAGCACATCACTCACTGAATCCCAGCATTGGTAGGTGTACACTCATTGTCAGTTTTAATCTCCAGGCTAGCCCAACCATTATAAAGTGGTTTTCCAAGTTGAGATTAGGAGTTCTCTTGGGTCGGAGAGAACCATTCTGTGGTAGCCAGACACTGGAGTGATCTTCACTTAGAAATGACCTCCTGAACTGGACCTGGCTTTCCAGATTGGAGTCTAAACCCTGTTTTAATCATATACCATAGGAATAAGATATGAGAGAATGTGGCAATGACTCAGGAAATAAATATAGATATTTCTCATTATGTATAGGCTGTTTCTGGAAAAACAGCTCAAAGGTACTGTCTTAGTTACTTTTTACTTGTCGTTGAGACAAAATACCTGATGCCTAAAGTTGGGAAAGGAAAGGTTTATTTCTTACAGTTTTTGAAGGTTTCAGTCCATACTCAGTTGGCTTGAAGGCAGGGTGGCATGGCAGGGCCACAGTTCATGGCTGCTGCAAATAGCAAGGCAGAAACCGACAAGAGAGCAAGACATGCCTTCTTCTTGCCATTACATCACATCCTGGTTCCACCCCTAGGCCAGTGTAGCACTCACTCTCCCAGTCCAAGTGCTAGACAATGAACCAACCACAAATGCATAATGCAAAGGCATGAGGCTTGGGGGCCATCAACATAAACCATGGCAGGTACTACCTAGTATTTTTAGGAATGATATGACACCTATATAATTTATTTGATGACTAGTCCTTGAATTAGAAAATATTTACCATTCATAATTACCAAATTATCTGTTTTCTGAAAGTAAACATTCATCCCACAAATGGATATGTTCATGTAGATTCCCTCCCAACATGAGGCATAGGAATCACCTCTGTGAAAGGAAGAAGGGTTGAGGTTTTAAAATGAATGTAAGTGTCAGAAATACTGCCATACTGCTTATCTGAATTGTTTGTTATGTCCTATTTTGCTAGATGCCTGTCATATTCAATTTATTCTTTAAGATCCAATTATCTCTTTGTTGAAAGAAACAGACTGAAAAGTGGATTAAGTAGTGAAGACATTAATTTTTCATATTGTAAAATCAACAGAAATTATGACTCCACTGACTCCATTTGATCATGACAAATCTGTCTGCTTCTCTAGGGTTCCTTTGATCTTGCCCTTGTGTGATTAAGTTGTATGCTCAGGGCAGTAGCAATTCCAAGCATCACCATCTAGAAATGGCCAGGATCAAAAGGTTCAATGGTTGACTTTTGGAAATGAAGTCTTAAAATAGAGTTCTCTTTAAATTTCATCAACCAACATTGAGCCCCAGAGAATTCTAAATTTATCAACTTTAGCAGAAGATGATAAACTGAATTTTCATCAAAAATCAGATCAAGTTCTGGAGATGTGCACATGGCCATTTTTGCTGGGGCAATATGAGAAGAGTGACAACCTGATTAAAACGCTCCTTTTAGGAGACTTTATTTTGAGTACTATAGGAAAGGTTGACACAGACAAACCTTCCCATCAGGAGTACTATAAAACTCTGATATCTCATGCTTCACTCTCCTAGAGTTTACCAGAACAAGTGGTAAATGCTTCATTATTTCATTTTATTTTTTCTAATCTTTTGCAGATTATAATACTTTCTTTTAGAATTTTTTCTCATTTGTTTTTATTGGTAATTAACACATACTAACTATACACATCAATGAGATGTCATGTGATGCTTTTATACATGTATATAATTTTTAGTGATCAAATTAATTTGTTTGTTCATCACTTACAACATTTATCAATTCTTTGTGTTGAGAACATTCCAAATTTTTCTAGCTATCTTGAAGGATACAATGTATCATTGTAACTGCAGTCATCTTGCTGTGCAAAGCAATGCCAGAGCCAAATTCCCACCTCACTATAACTTCAGAATTGTTGATAGCTTGACTTATTCCCACCTTCCCGCTACCCTTGTCAGACTCCGGTAACTACTATTCAGTTTTATACTTGTATGACATATCCTACCTTTGCTTCCATATATGACTTAGAACATGTGATGTTTATCTTTCTGTGCCTATCTTATTTAACATAGTGTCCTCCAGGCCCATTCATATGTTTCTCAGTGGCAGCTCTCCATTTTTTTAGGGCAGAATAGTATTCCATTTTGTAACTCTGCCAGAATTTCTTTATCCATTCATCCTCAGACAGATACATTTATTCCTTGTCTTGGTTTGTGTGAATAGAGTTGTATGAAACAGAAATACTTCTATCTCTTTGAACACTGACTTCATTTCTTTTGAATTAGAGAGATTGCTGGATCATGTTAAATTTCTATTTTTAATTTTTTGAGAAACCTCCAAGGTATTTTGCATGCTGATTGTTCTAATTTACATCCACACCAACAGTGCATTTGGGATCATCTTCTCTGCATTCTCAGTAGCATTTGCTGCATTATGTGTTTTTGATAGTAGCCATTCTTAGTAAGACAAAATGATGTCTCATTATTGGCTTTTCCTTGATAATTAAGGATGCTGGACATTTTGCCATATGACATAAACTCCCAAGAAAATATAGAACTGAAAAATAAGTACACGTGCTTATAATCAACCACTACTGGAGAAAGACAGTGGTGACACAGATTGGGGATAGATTATTTGTACCATAAATGGTGCTGGGTAAACTAGATAGCCACATGCAGAGGGGGTAATAAGACCTCTGCAAAGCCCTTACAAAAATCAACTCCAAGTGGAATGAGAGTTTAAATGTAAGACTCAAATATTTGAAATATTGGAAGGGAACCCAGAAGGAAAAGCTTCATAGGGATATATCTGAGCAATAATTTTTAAAAATAATTCTACGAAGTCACTGGAAAAAAACTAGATTAATAGGAGTATGTCAAAGTAAAATACTTCTGAACCACCAAGAAAATCATCGACAGAATGAAGAGAGAACCTAAAGAATGGAAGAAAATTTGCAAACTGTGACTGACAAGAACTTATAAGAATATGTAAGAAACTCAAGACAATTCAGTAATAAAAAGTAAATAATATGACTTTTAAAATGTCTATCATATTACTTTCAACGTTTCTCATTTTGAAGTAGCAATGATTCCTCTGATACTTCATTTCTACATATTTAAATATGTATTATGCATATATTACTCACTCAACTCATCTTTTTTCTCCAAAACTATCTGACCAACACAGTATTTGGAGTATTCCAACATTTTACTTCAACTCACATTCAGTCAATCAGTCAATGGCTTGATTATTACAATATAACCATTCATTATCCCATTTATACTGTCTCCACTACCAAAAAATTCTCAAATTACTGCAATTGCATCCTAAAGATACAATCAGAACCCACTTTCACTCTCTTTGAATTTTAAATGAAAAGGAGGAGCAAAGGGTCTCAATACAGAAACAGGAAAAAGATTGTGGAACGTAAGTGTGGAAAGATCTTAAATACATGGAGAAATTAAAAGAAACTCTTCCTTGAGAAATAAAAGACAATAGCTTTTGAAGATACAGAATAACCATACAACTTTTTCACTTACAATCATTAGTTGGTGGGTACTAAATAAACTGACAGCTGTCACATGTAATGAAAACACAATTAACAATAAGGCAACAAGGGTATGATATTTAAGAATAAATAATTTTAGATATAATCTTTTGACACACTAGGTAATTAATACATGATGCCTATTTTTCCTTTTGTTGCTAGAAATATATTGCTGTTACTAATATATTAATGTATAGTATTTCTATTTTTATTTTTCTTTATTTTTTGGTACCAGAAATCAAACTCAGGACCTTGTGCTTGCCAGGAAGGCACCTATGCCTCTGGCACAATGTATGTTCTTTTGAGCTGTGATCTCAGCTACTGCATCCCTCCCTATGAATGATGCCCACAAGCAGGTCTCTCTTGGTGACACAAGCCTTGCACCATGCCAGTAGGTCAGGGAATGCCTGATCAGTGCCACACGTTTGATGACTCTGAAAAGCTTGACCTCATGGAAGAGACCACAGACTCTGTCACTCACTCATCAGGTCATCATTAGACAACACTTTTCATTTCTCTGCATCTTCCCAAACCCATATGTATGGAAAATAAACCTTATAACCCTTCCTTAGTCTTGTACATTTAGTAATTACATAGGGGGATTCCATACTAGGAAAAGAAAAGATTGCAATGCATGTTTAGCTGATGATTGGAAGATACTTGGGTTTGCCTTGCTTGTAGCCATTGGTCCTGCTGTAGTTACCAAAATCACTGAGGTACTGAATACTGAGCAATCATCCCAGTGAGTTTTTGACCTCAGAACTTCCAGCATCTGGATCAAAATCATAACCTTCACCTCACAGTGCTGTGTGACTGAATGAAGCCTACATAGCCCATATGTTTTCCACATAAGGTAACTAAAGCTTCATTGAACACCAAAGACTAGATACAACGTCAGCAATTCTGCTTTGGGGACATGTAAAAACATTAATCCCTGAGGAATACAAAGATGTGAAAAGTATACTCTATTTGACCACAAGATGGACACTCACTCACTAGAGGAAAACTGACAGAGAATTGCAGGTTGTTGCCCTGTTTGACTTCTGCTGAATTCATTCTTGTGTGAAAGGTGACAACTCTTTGACTACTCTGCACATTTCCAATAAATGACTGTAAAAGTGCCATGAGTCCTTGATGTCATGCATGAATTTGACCTCACAGGCAAATTTTCAAATTTGAAATTTAAAAATAATGAGAATTGACCCTTGGATGTCATGTTCTTGCCTTCTCTTGATTTAAAAGCCCTGCGTGAATTCACTGATGTATTAATCAAGAGTCTCCAAAGAAACAGAACCAAAAATAATGCATAAATTAAGAGAAAGAACCAGAACCTCCATATGGCATAGAGGCTGGGTCATCCAATCATGGAAGCAGAGAACGTCCAAAATTTGTGAAAACAGCTGATGGTGTTGGTTCCTGTTAAAGATGTTAGGCTGGAGAACCAAGAAGAGCTGAAGATTCAATGTAAATCTGAAAGACCAAAGTCCTGGTACAACGGTCAGGCCAGAGTTTCTTCCAAACATGAGAAGGTCAGCTTTTTCTGTTCTATTAACCACATAAATTGATTGGATGAGGTTCATTCATATTAGGGAAGAATCTAACATATTTTATTACCCAAAAGTTAACCTCAGTCAAAACACCTACAAGAACCCAAACAAAATTTTAGAACCTCGTTTTTTCGACAAGTTGGCACATAAAGTTAGCCATCACTGTTAGTATTGCATGGTTTTACTCTCTCCCCTGCCTTAATTCTGTGCCTTGCTCATGCATAAGACAAAGCTTTGCATGCAACTATGATTTCATAATTGTAAGACGTTTGCTCTTCTCCCTAGAGGTCTAAAAGGCTGGGAAAAAATCTAAAATACTACTGAGTACTCATTATAGGGCAAATGTCCTCGTGTATGACCTCAGTACTATTTTTATGCACGCTTTGAGTTGCAGAGCTGGCTGTACTATTTAAACGATGAGGTACCTGAGATGTAGAAGAATTTGTTAACTATCTCAAATCACCTATCCTAGTAAGCACTTCAACCTGGAGGAAACACGAGGCTCTGACTTGAGCAGTTATATTTCTACCTCTTCTGCCATGAAACTGCTAACTTACAATCCTTCTTCTCACTGGTCTTTCCCTTTGAGAGAAGGAATTAAACAAATTGGAAATATTTGGAATACAACAAGAGTTAGCCCGTGCATTTATGCAACCTACAGAGGTCTTTAGTTTTGTAAGGGAGTAACACGAATGAGTATTCTGTATACAGCTTGTTTGGAACATTCCAAGTCTAGCTGTAGAAATGTAACGGGTTTTAAGTCCACAGAAATGATTTTGTTCCCAATTTGATACAGCCCAATGTGATTTCTGTGCCTTTGAAAGGAATGACAAACACGAAACATAACTGGCATTCTACTGTCAGTTAAATTACCTTTCCTCTTTTATAGTTCCTCTGTGAAACTCGAATTTAGTTTGTGAGTCAAGTTGCTTTTTATTTTTTTTAAATTTTGACATAAAAAAGAATAAAAGCAATGATACAGAATATCAGAGCTAAATAATAGATTAACAAAGGTTATATTACATTTTGTTACCTTCAAAGTAGTTGCTCAAATTATAAGATATAGACATGAGAAATTGATTAAACAATGAAAGCATAAACTGCTCTTTTTGGTGAACAAATAGACAGTAGTAGCATAATTATCTGTCATATATACATACACAAAAAATATTTAATTTTAGTTTTAAATATGTGGGTAGACTGAGATATGATTCTTCTTTCAAGTCATAAATTATGTACGTTTGAATTCTGAAAGATATAAAGAAATACATCTTCCAAGAAAAACACCACACAGAAAATAAGAATCTGAGAGACTTGAAATGAAAATAATATATTTAATTTCTTTGTCATACAAAAGCAGGGGTTAGAGATCAAGTGGTCAGAAATCGATGAGCAAGTCACAGTGCTGGGAAATGAAGGCTTAGAGTCAAGAGTGACATATCTCAAATGGTCCCCAGTGAGCTCATGTGAAGATTTCGAAACTCCTTACTGTGATTATATCTCTTTGAGTAGTGATCTTCTATTTAGATCTGTAGCTTGAATCCTAGATAGATGTCCACACGGATCTTAAAACAGTTACCCTGAATGCTGTCTGGATCCTTAAAACTTAATACTTCATATCATGGAGAAACTTGTCTTCTGTTTCCTCTTCTGTACCATCTTTGCTTTCTAACTCACACCTTGCTTAGGTTTGTGATACCCTTCAGCATTCACTCATCTACATATTTAGTGGAGAGGAATGTGTTGATAGACTCAGATACTGAGAATTACCTTTTGTATCTTCTGAAAACTCAAAGGCTCTTACAGTTTCCTCTCTTTATTTAAGTTTTGAATGTTTTTCTTTCATTTTCACAATGACCAGAAAAGAGAAATGTTTTGAATCCATTCAGAACATCAAGACAGCCAGGACAGCACAGCTAAAGACCCTCAGCAAAGAGGACTCCAGAAATGCTACAGAAAGTGGCCAGGATGATGGGAAGAGTGTGCTAAAAGTGAGAGGGAATCAGATGAAGAATAATAGTAAATAACTTTTTACTGTAATAATTAAAGAAAAATTTAATCATTTGCCATATTTGTTGATCATACTTTCTACATGTGATCAGTACTGGCCAATGCCAGTTTCAATTTGAAGAATTGAACAAATAAGTAAATAAAGGCAAGGACTGGCAATGTAGCTCAGTGGCACAGCACCTGGCTGCCAAGCACAAGGTCCTGAGTTCGATTCCTGGTACCAAATATAAATAAATAAAACTGCAGTCAAATGAAACAAAAGATCAGATCACAGTTTTGCTCGAGATAATGGCTGGAAAATTAGTCAAGGTTCTGTCTTGATTTTTCTTTTTTTTTTTTAATCCTCTCGTAGTCTGATTTATTTTTTCTATGTTTTTCTCTGAAAACTGGACTTGCATGTTTTTAGATAACCGCCCACATGTAGTCTGATCTCCTCACTGAACTCTCATTTTTCTGTTTCTTGCTGTAGGAAGGCTGGTAATACTGTATTAGCCAACTTGTGACTGATAGTCTATCGACTACATCTGGAGCATTACACAATGGTGGCCACAAGTGTCATCACACGAGTGGGAGTAGATTAGAGAAAGAAAAGTGGAAAAAATGCAGAGAACTGGGTGCTTTCTTAGTTGATATTCAAAGCATCCAGATGGGCCAAGTTTATAGGTCCACCCTGGCTCCTCCACACCTGGTAACCGAGTGAAGACGATTACTGGATGGGATACCAACTCCCACATACATCCACATGACAAAAGTTGTATTTTACTAAAAACTGAAGAAAACATAGGTCACTATTTGTTTCTGGTGGAGAAATTGTAAGATTTTAAAAGAATAGAAGAGATACAGAAAAGAATGAGCTGATTTGACAGCTGTATTTTACAATTTTTCAAATATTTCTCTTCACATGCATGGACTTTGGGAGGAGAGAACCACTTCTGAAAAGGAGATGATGCCTGCCTGGAAACCAGCGCCATGAGCAGCCACTGCCAGAGTGGGGACAGCCACACCCTAGCCTCTCTCCATGAGTCAGTGCCATTCACGGACTATGGTGGGAGAGAAACAGCCCTCACCAGACGGTGGTTCCCACCTGGAAACCATATCATTGTCATTATTTTGTTGTATCGGGTTTTATTCTCTTTTGTTTGATTATGTTAAATTTGGTGGCAGGAGCAGCTATTTAAAAGATATCAACACACGTTATGGTAGCCATTTTGGATTTACTATTAACTTATTTTGAAGTCCTTTATTGCATTCATTGCTTTGTATTTATTGTTTCTACTCTATTCTGTTCTGCTTGATTTTTACTGTGTCTGAAAGGTATCTGCAGCTATTCTGAAAACAATAAAAGGAATTACGGTAACTATTGCTGATTTCATAAGGTTTTGAAATCCTATATCACTTATACTAGTTTATTTTGATTGGTTTTTATTGTTTTATTTTCCTTGGTTTTATTTTCTTTTTTAAAAAACAAGGATTTCTCTTTATGAAACATAATCACAAAATAAAAGGTAGATGATCTATGCCGGCACTACATAAGGAGCATCATTTGGCATTTGACTCCACTTCTTGATCTAGAAATACATATTTATGTGATCCTGCTCCTTGCTGTGCCAGGCCGTAAGCACTGCCACACCAAACAGCAACCCCAGACCTTAGGTGGCACTTTCTCTGTGAAACTGTCTGAGTCCTGGGGATATGGGTAGCTATATATATATTTCAGGTTCCTTGACATTCCACATTTAAGGGTCAGAAAAAAAATCAAATGTAATACCGAACACGGTGAAAGTACTTTATAAAGAACTCAAAAATGCCATTGATTGCTTTCAAGCAATATGGTGCTTCTAAAAGCACGTTGTAAATTCCCGCGTGCAGGGAGGGATGCTGTTAGGCTTTCCAGGAGGTGACTCAGAGGCACTCTGGGCTGCCTCTGCTATCAGTGGGTTCAGCAGGGATCAAGACACAGGATTGATTTTTCCTGTTCCACGTGTTCCTGTGCACAGTGATTTTACAATGCGAGTCCTTACCTGGCTTTGTGTCCCCCAGGCTTGACTGCCAGTGAGGGAACTCGGGTCCACAGGCCTCTGAGTGACTCCCTCGGGAAAGCAGAACAAGGGCTCCAGCTTGGAGCTCCCCCACCCACCCGCAGGAAGGAGGTGCTGGGACCCACCAGGTGTTTTCAGCTCATGTGAGGTCACTGCATTCCTTTTCTCCTTCTTGCCTGCTGAGTTCATTCTTCTTATAAATAATAATGCTTGCTCTTACTTTATAGCTCTTTTTCTCAAAACATGGCATCTGGGTGTTCTTGGCTAGAACACATATAAACCACCTCTCCTGAAGATACATTTTTTTAATCTAAGGATCTACTATTTTAATCAAATAAAATTAAACAGTTGGATTGAATATCATCGCTTGATCTTTTACACTGGGAGCCTGACGAATTCCTTTAAATCTGAATGCAAGACCTGACTTCATGCAACATAATGAATTGTAATTAGCACATAAGCAAGTGAGTACTGCAGTGTCCAGATGCTCATTAAGCCAACACTTTCTCTGTCTACTCTGTTTATACCCTAATTGCCTAGTTGCACATTGATTGGTCACTGCTGTTTTTGTTAACTGATGACCAAGTTCATCAAGGTAGCTCTCTTTCTGTTCTTCATCTCACGGGTCTTAGCACTTGACACAATTCTTGGTACATAGTATGTAGTTTGGAAGCAGTGGTCAAATGAAGGAATTAGACATATATAACTGTGGTGGTGGGGATTATGACTCTCCTCTAGACCTTCACAAAGTGTGATCAAAATGTATAGGGAACATTTAAAGCTTTAAAATGTATTAGGATAAAAACACACTGCCATGAATCTTCCTCAAATCTTTCTTCTTACATTACCCAAACTCATCCCATCATTCTAAACACTTTCTGAAGCACCTCTGGAATCCTCTTTCCTGAGAGCGTTTATAACACAGTTTGCTGTTTTTGATCATGTCCCATTCAACAGAAAGGCAACTCAGAAAACCATGCAATGCATCCTCACCCACCTAATTCACTCGGTCTGGAACCACAGTACTCAGACTCTCCCCTGATGTCAACGTGATTATGAAAAACAAACATTTTGAACTAACTCAGAACATAAAGGCAACTAGGACAGTGCAACTAAAGACACTCAGAAAAGAAGACTCCCCATGCTGCTTAAGAAAGAGGCAAAAGTTATGGGATTGGTGTGTTCTAAGGAAAAGAAAGCATTTTGAAAGGAATTAATAGGAATGTGTCATTTACTATAATAAATTTCAATCACACCTCATACATTCCAGAGCCCATGACTAAGACAGATTGCATGCAAAGGGGAAATGATGCTACAGATGGAAGCAAGGTTTCTTATCCAGTGACCTTGAGGGGTGCTCTTTGCTTATGCTTGGGTCAAATGTAATTCCAAGGGAGTCCTGAGAGAGAAAGTCAGTGTTGGAATCATGCAGCAAGGAACCGAGTCACTGTTCTGGCTTGAAGAGGAAGAAGCCCAGGAATGTAGTCAGACACTGGAAGCCAGAGAAGGCAGGGAAACAGGCTGCACCCTCCAACTGCGGAATGAACACTGTCTTTCCTCACTTTGATTCTAACCAGTTCAGACATTTGATTTTCAAACTGTTCAGACTCTGGGGATTGAACACATGACTTTGTGCATACTGGGCAAACGCTCTACCACAGAACTAAATCTGCAGCCATGCAGATAGGATTCCTGGGACATATTTGTGTGTGTTTGCGTACATGGGTGATGTGTTCCCTCTTTCATCTCTAAATCATCAGGTTTTCTCCTTTTTGATGGAGCAGTCCTGGTAGCCTCCTCCCAGTATCAGAGGAAGTAAAATGTAGTAAAATATACTGAGTTTGGAGATCAGAAGCCCCCATTTGTCACCGCAGGCACATTCCTAGACTTTACTCAATGCTTTTTATGTTTAATGGAGAAAGTAATAAAGGCTATGACATATGTACTTCCCAAGGACATTGTGAAGATGAAAATAATAAAAAGCCCCTGGACGTAGAGTGAAATATATGCACTACAGCAGAGACTATCATTTTGTGTAACAAATGAATAAATATTATATGGCATGAGGCCTATGTGAATGGCAGGATTTCCAGTGAGGTTTTAGTGGTCATTAGTCCTGCCATTGGCCTCTCATGAGGGGAAAGGTTTACACTCATGGTCACAGGGGAGAGGGACATGTCAACCAGTGTTAAAGTTGTACATACATAGGAAAGCAGGGAGCAGCCTTGCAGAGCTGCGGATGGCACTGCATAGTGGCCAGAAAAGTGACATTAGAGCATCCTGAGTTTGGCCTGGGGGAGACAACTTCCAGGCCTTCCTGGTTTACTATTCATGCAAACCTGTAGTGCCTCTGTCTGCTCAAGCCTAAAAGGAAAAGTAGCTCTGGAGATGTCATGTGTAAATATATCCAACACGCAAGAAGCTGATCTTTTCTGAGCATGTTAAAATATAATGTGTTGTGATGATCTGCAGGCATGCAGGTATAGCTGTGCCTATGGGAAAGAGTTAACCTGAGCAAAAACCTCTTTAAACCTGTGGGAAAATATCTCAGATGGAGGCATTTGAGTAATATTATAGGAGCAGACAAGAGGCTTCAACTAGAGTCTGCATTCTATGAGAGTAGTCATTGTACTTTGCCTTCCATGTGTTGTGATTTATATCCAGATGCCTCCTCTCCCCTCCATGAAAACAAATCTCAATGGGATGATAGGTGTGGCTTTGGGGAGGGAACTGGATTAAGGATTATAACCGACTTGCTGTTTGTAGGTGGGATCTGGGTGGAAGGGACCAGTTACTCTGAATGTGGCCTAGAATGATATTTCTCCATTTCTGGCTTCTCCCTTGATACTGTTTCCTGGGTGCCATGATATGGGCAACCTTTCTACCATGCCGTCCCGATTTGATGCCACCTTACTGTGGGCTAAAATATGACGCTCAGTAAATCTCGCCTCCTTTAAGTTGCGGGTGCTGGGTATTTTGTCCCAGAGATGAGGAATGGTGTGACTTACCCATTTACTCCAATTATTTTCCATGAAGGTCCTCTTCCAATACCTCCTGTTGGAAAGTACTGGTGCAGCACGTGGATTTTCAATCCTATTTTGCAAAACAATGCAAACAGCTCATGTGCAATCCATAAGGATGCTGCCAGAAAGCCACATAAATCACTGCCTCAACCACCCTGATAGATGTGTCTAGACGCCTCCCCTCTTGCCCATAAAACTTTATGTATCATTCAAAGTCACCTCACCTTGGGTTCTACCTTCATGAAATGAGAATTTTATTTGAGTTCTGTTCTATTCATTGACTTGATTTTGCAAAGTGCTAATAGTGGTCATCATAATTAGTTAAACTCCATAAATATTACTTTCCTGTCCCATTTAATGGGTGCATAACCAAACTTGTAACACACACAGAAGAGATGGGACACAGTACTGCCCCATGGTGGTCTGCGGTGGACCCCTCTGTTTCTTAGCCACAGTGAGCTCTGGGTGTTTTCTCCATCTTTTCATTGGCACCAAGTGTATGCACATTTCTGACATGAAAGAAAGATGTTTCACCAAATCAACCCCATGACTGATCACTCCAGCACTGTCGTTATTTAAAAGGAATTAACCTGTTCCTCACATTGGCATTTTATAGATAGACTGTCGTTTCAGTGTCAGAGCAGTCTAGCTCCACTAAAATATTGCTTTTCCTTGGGAAATGATGTCAGGAGCAAGGTGTGTGGCAGGAAAACAAAGCTCTTTCTTCCAATGGAGTAAGAATTTAAAAAAAAAAAAAGAGTAATGATTCTGTGAAATAGTAGCATAAGAAAAATAAAGCTGGATATTTGGGTAGTGCTGATTAGAAACTCGCAAGCAATCACCTTCTGCAGGAACTGATCTATGGCTCCCTCTCAATGCACACACAATTTATTTGCTGCAGAAAGAAACTGTAGACAAATTCATAATTCACAATATTTAGAAATATACTGGTGATACAGTAGCTCGTGTTAACAAGGGAACAGGAGAGCAGGTATTCCTACCTGATTGTACTGTTTTCAGCATTTTTATGGCACTTTTTTTCTTATCAAGAGTAATTTTAATGCTTCTCAATAAATCTCTGTTTCCTAATAACATCTGTGGGAGATGCTATGTTTATGAAACCAAGATTTGGGGTAACTGAGTTTGGTGAAGCACCTTGACGTTTTGGTAGCAATCCATTGTTCTAATTCATGAAATGCAATCATCACATCAATAGAAAGTTTATAATGCTGTATGTTATGTTGATTGAACACTACTATGGTATAGTCTTTCTCCATCGTATGGAAACATGTGTGTGCATATTGTGATATCTAAAGACAGAGATATTTTTAAACATTAACCGCAGGCAGGAACTTTGGGTATTGGTTGGTTAGTTGGCTAGTTGGTTATCTGACTAATTTTGCATTTCCTTCCACCTACGATGGCTTGCAGTCTACTTCAGAGACTCTAAGATATTCATTTAAGTCAAGAATTCTATTGGCATTTTTATATATCTCTTTTCAAGACTTTTCTATCAGGCTATTTAAAAATGTTTAGGAAAAAATCAAGAACTTAAAGTCATCACATTCAATGAATAAACAGATAAAGATTTGAACACTATTCCTCCTCCTGCATAGCTCATACCTCATTGTAAAAAGTACAACACTTCTGGAGCTCCACAATGTTATAAATAAATAATTTTTATGTCTAAAACAAGGAAGTTAGTGTTTTTTAATATTTAAAGATTTTGAGTTTTAGGCATTTGTCTTCAAACTTTCACAGATCTTTGCACCCAAATCTTTTCCATGTAATCAAGTGACTACTTCATGTATTTGTGCATTTTGCTATCACTTCATTACTGATAAGGCATAAAAATATCACTGCAGTAAGAAGTACATGATAAGTTCCATTGCTGCCACCATGTTGTATTAGATACTCTTTGATAACCATTTCAGGGCTCTGAAAACCAGAACACAGAACAGTAGTTGACCTGTAAGGACCCAATCACAACCTTAACAGGGATTCTATCCCCAGTTTCTTCTGGAGAGAAGCATCATGGAAGAATTCTATTTAGCTTTAATAATAACCATCTTAACACATACAAGGCAATAATCTCACTGGTGATTGAATTTGCATTTCTCATATGACTAATGACTCAGAGTGCTTTTTCATATACCTGCTGGCCATTTGTAGGTCTTATTTGCAAATACGTCCCTTATGGACTTCTGAAACACTGGGTTACTTGCTGTCTGGTTGGATAGTTTGAGCTCCTTTTATATTTTGGATATTTTCTCTTTATCCAATATATCATAAATAAATATTTTCCTGCACTGATCAAAAAGTTGCTGTTCAGCAGAGCATGGTGGCGAATGCCTATAATCCCTGTCTACTGGAAGGCTCAGGAAGATCACACAAGCTCATTCTGAGATAGCTAGTGACTGTGAGACTCTGCCTCAAATACTTTCTAAAGCACTGGAAATGGGCTCAGTGTGAAGGTCCTGGGTTCAATCCTTAGTACTGTATGGGAAAAAACCAAGTGTTTGTAAATATTTTGAGTTCTGAGATGAAACATAAACCCTAATGATGGATTCCCATCATCTGCTTCCACCTGATGATAAGACTGTTGCTTCCACCTGTATATTGATTATGTATCTCTATGCTTGCATTTTTTTCTCCAGAGGAATAACAATTCTATTATTGTCTATAAAGAAATGACAGTACTCTTCATCTAAGTGGCTACTTTCAAGTCAGGAATTCCTCACTGCATATTTCTATTCTGGCAGAATAGCATACGTCCTATGATTTAAATGTGGTTTTAAAATGTCTCAAATTAGCCCTATTATTGTTGAAGAAAGTGATCCATTGTGGAGAGAATTCTTCCTCATTATTTGACTGAAGAAGCATGGTTATTTTTGAGGAGAAAACATTTTGCATATTTTGGAAGAGAATATAATTAGTGACCAATATGAGAGCACCTCCTGTGGTAGTGTTTTTATAACATACCATGAAGAAATTCAGCTTACATTAAAAATGTTTATGAGTCAACTAAGTGATTAACTGTTTTGCTTTATTCAATGTTCTTCTATTTGATTGCTTTTATTCTTTTTTGCGGGGGGGGGTTGGTTTTGTTATATCTGATGGAATGGACCACTATTGTGAAGATAACAAGATATACAATAGCAACTAGTGTTGTTTTCCTATTATCCTGCTTTGAAGTTCTGTGCCAATTTCACTGCTTTGTTTTTATTGGATTTATTGTGTTTCCTTTTCTTGGGTTTTATTATCCTTAAAACAAAAATTTTAAACAGGCAAAAAAAGTCAACCAAGACAAAAAATCAGCAGTTTGGGAAGATAATGTGTGGAAGATCAGCCTCCTAAGAATAACCAGTGCTTTGGAAGTCCATGGGGTTATTTCAAACCAAAGTCTCCAATGCATGTTGATCTGATATCACATTAAATCATACTACATTTTTAAGATGGTTTCATTAAAACTAAAAAATTTACCTAAGTAGAAATAATGAATCACTTTTGACTATGAGAACATTATATTGCAGATATCTGTAGAAGAAAGTGATTTATCCATTATGGAATTACTTTAGAAAAACAAATTCACTTGGAATTTGGCTTTGAAATCAGTGGTTGAGACTTGTTTTTTAAAATAATTTCCCATTAGGAATTCAAAGTACAGCATAACATTTGCAAGTTTATGTGTAAATTAAAAAATCTGTCAAATTTTCCCTCAAATATGGATTGATTCATTGATTTTGTATGGTTTGAAGAATTGTCTTTTACCTTTTCTAGAGGTTAATAAATTTCATAAAGACTTTTTTAGAGCACAAGATTTTCCAGGCTGAATATCATATTTGCACGTCAACACAATATCACCCCTTATGTAACACACACACACACACACACACACACACACACACACACACACACATATATAAAACACTTTTACTTCACAAACAAATTTGCAAGCTATTCATAGATATAATTTACATATGTTAAAGTAGGCTGAAGGAGGAGTTACAGGGATTTCTTGGTGGGGGGGATACCGGGAATCAAACTCAGGACCTTGTGTTTCCCTGTCAAGCACTGTGCCACTGAGCTAGACCCCCTGGCCCAGTTCAGGTTCTTAAGTAAGAGAAGCTAGAATAAAGAAGGAAATAAAGAAGATGGGGGAATTCCTTTTGAAAACAGAGAAGGAGGTCAGGAAAAAGGGGAAGTAGAGGAGTGAGTTACAGGAGTCCAAATGATCGAGAAGCGATGTGTAGGTGCCATCGTTCTATCTGGTTCTCCTCCTTCCAGTACAATTCTACACTTCCAAGCCTCAGTGTACTTATATACATATAGATAGATACATAGAGAGATGGAAGGATGAGTACAGTGGGCTGCTGTACTTACACAGATACAAAGGTGGCAAGCAAACACATTAGCTGATCAGGAATGATCCTATGGAATTTCACTTTTAAAAATCCCAAGTACCCACAATGTTCTCTTGCCATTAGTTTTTATCAATGTGTTTTTCACTAACATGTTGAGGACCCTGGCGAGCTCTTCAATTATAAATCTACCATCTCAGAAGGCCTGAATAATGAAGTTACCTGCCCCTATGAGTTTATGAAAGTATAACGTATGCATGTGAATGCCCCTTTCATTAATAAATCCGGAGAAGCTATAAATTTACTGTAATGTATTACTTGTTAATTTGTCTCTGAGGAAGAATAAAAGGTACAAGGAAAGACAATTTGAGATACACAAAAGATATCCTTTAAGTCTTTTTCAAAGCCAAGACCCTTTTGAGTTGTAAGTAATGATAAATGACCTTGTCTTTGAAAACAAGAATTAAATAAATAAGCCTTATCACTTGCAATTGTTCAGACTAGTCCATCAATTTATCCTTTCATGCTGCTTTTTAAAGTACCTACTTCAATGGTTTTTTTCTCCCTAACTGTATTGTCTTTCATTACAAAAACTTTTTATACGCAAATGAGCTATTCTTCTATTTTTTTTTTCAGAATCTAAATTCTCAAAAGAACCATCTATGTTATCATCTTGTTCAACATCTTTTCACTTTTTAAGCAACTACAGTTTGAAGCCCACATGCACTCCTTTCTCACAGCTAACAGCATCTAATCCCTGTTCATTTCTCCTAACATCTCTTCTCACACTCTTGTACTCTTCTCTCGTCGTGGAGGCATCCATTCCATCTACAACCCTGGGACATTCTCTTCGTACAGCATGAATTCGGCACAAATATCACCTTGTCATTTGCTCTATGTGTCATCTGGGTCAACAAAAGGTTATTAAGTAGCAAGCAGGCATTCCGGCAAGAGACATTTGTTCTCCACTGCCTAAAATGATGAGTTCTGACTTGCTTGTTTGTCTGATCTTACCTCTAATGACAGCCCTGATGATATTTACCTGATAGGGTTCCTTCTCTGCTTCAAATGATATGTGAGAGAAAAGAAACACAAATCAAGGACAGGTCAAGATGAACCAGGTACATAAACAAAGAGTCTAGAGAAAATCAGTTGCAGTCAGCTGCAGGTACAAAGAGCTCATGTACTAAATGTGGGATAAACTATAACAACAAATCTCAATATTCCTTTATAAAATCAGAACAGCTATGAAAGTGCACCTAATTTATTCTAGACTGTGATATTATAGCACATAATATCAAATCCACTTTCGTCACTAAACCTCCTGTCTTTCTGCACTAAAGTGTTGTAAGTTAGAAATCTATAAATGAGTCCAGAGATCTCTCTTCTTGAAGTGTCTTATTATTAATCAATAAAGCTCACTTATTCAACTTCTGAAATGCTTTGAATCAATTACGTATTTTTATGTGTTACATTTTACAATACACAGTGAACATTATAGACATTTTTTCTGATATTGAAAGATCTTTGTAAGCATATTTTCTTGTCTATAGTTTATTGATCACAAGGCACTTATTAGTAACACTGTTTCCTATTTTAATAATAAAATGAATATATAATTCATAATTGAAATTCTCATTACCCTAATATTAATATTGATTCCTTTTGATTAGGAGACAAATTCATAGTTTGGTATTACATTTATCACAAATAGTGAAAGAAGAACATGAGTCTATCATGAAACCGCATTCACTAGTTTGTTGAGTTGTCGAAATTCATAGCGTATAATTTTGCCATTCTTGTTTTCTTTCCAAGTTCATATTAACGTGGAGATCTTTGTTCACAATATTTCATACATTGTTTCTCTAGGTTTAATTTTCTCAATTATTTCATCAAAGAATTAATACTAGGGAGGCTCTTCATATTATCAACTTTCTGTTTAAATTCATATTTGTTAAAAATCCCATTTGTGTTTTTAGTGAGCAATAAATGCAACAACCCATTCAGATACTATTGGTTATCCCTTTTCCTTTTCAGGCACTTATAGTGGTTTTTACCAGCTGAACAGCTCAAAAATATAAATTTGCACGCCCTAGGGGACTTTCTAAAGGCCCAAGTCACTTTTGGATATCATTCAGGTGGAATGAAACACTCATAAGTGATTATCCAATAAGCAGAATGTAACCCGTGATTTTTAACTTCAACTCCAACAGAAGGACTGGCCAAATGTGCCGTGTATTGTAGCTGAGAAGGTAAGAATTTCACATAGGCCAGAATCCCATGTATGAGCTTCAATCCAGAAAAATTTACACCTTTCAGCCTGCCCATTAACTCTCCTATTTATCAGTCGCTTCACATTCTGCTACTCATGTGTCAGCATGTCTTCAAAGAGCCTTAGATTACGGTTGTGATTAGCTGAATTTACCATTGCCAAAAGTCTGGCAGTGATGCCTACAGTTGCTGCTCACCAATGCAAAAACAAACTTGCTTCTCTGGTGTCTGGTGTAGCATTTAAATAAATGAAACGAATAATTCTGCTCTCTTATGATGCATGTTTTGTAGTTTTTATTCTTTAATTTTGTATTGAAGCATACATATGAAATAGGGAAAAAAATCACAACCATATCAGAAAACACAGAACCTAACATTCTAGAAACTATCCCCAGTCCTTTGAATTTTTCCAGGAATTAAGCCTTGGGATAAACACATTCTTGTTAGAAATCAGAGATGAATTTTGCTTTCCCTTGAGATTATATTGCTAGAATCAAGAATTTTGCTTTCTTTTTGCTTTGGCTCCTTTCATTGCAATACATATTTATGAATTTTATCCAAGATTATTGCACAGTTATACTTTGTTCTCATTTAAGTAAAATATAAATATGCTAGATTCCATGTATTCATTAAAAACACTGATTCTGTGATCATTAATCATGATGTCAGTTTGAAGGTCCCAAGAAAGGACTAGCAGATTAGTAAAGCATAGTTCTGAGCACATCTGTTGATGATTTGGAAGGTATCAAACCCAAGGACAAAGCCCCAACCCAGACAAGGGTGGCACCAACCAATAGGCTTGCAGCCTGGATGGAATAAAAAGGGAAAGAAGCAGGAATTGTGCCTATTTTGAAGCAATCCAGTCTTGAGAAGGTACATTCTCTACTGTCATATTCTTTGGACATTGCTCTCCAAGTATCCAGTTTATTGAGCCTTCCAAGGCAGATTCTCTCCAGTGACTCTCAAGGGAACCTCCATATCTTGGACCTTCAACTGATCCTGTGTTCTTGATCCTTCTTTTTTTCTGTGGTTTCCATCTTATTTACAGAGCTACTTCTGAATTCTCTACCTCTGATGCTGGAGAAGACAACTGTGAACTCTCTCGACTCTGACCATGTAATCTTACTACATAAATATCATTACATATTATACATCTATTCTCTATTGATTCTGTCCCTCTTGAGAATCTTAATTAATATAGAATTGTATATATTTATGTTTGGGATGAGTACAGATACCAAGACAAAGATGATAATACTTAACAGATACTACCAAGAATTGTCCCCAAGTGGCTTTATGAATACAAATTCCTAGCAGATTTAATTTTTTTAAAGAGAGAGTGAAATGTATGATTTTGAATGGGACATTTTGTGTTATCTCATTTTCTAGCTTTTGCTTCATATATATCCATTGACATGATTGTCTTCTGATGTGCAACCTCTTAGAGGGAAAGTACAAAAAAGCTGTGAGGGCTTCCAATCCCTGCCAGAGGCATAAATAAGGGATACTTAAGAGGTACTGGAGGCAATTCGCTTCCTATACTGTGCTGTTTTTACTCCCGGGGCCTAGCAATTCTATCTAGTAAAGTACTCACTAAAATGTCTTTTTCTGTTCATCTCTGTTGTCATTTTCTGGCACAAAGCAACAGTTCTCTCTCTATGATTTCAAAATTTTACTTCCAGGAGATTTAATCAATTTTCTTAATTGACAGAGAATCATCCTTTACTGTTGATAATATTTTCTCCATGTGTAGAATAGTCAAGTGCATTGGTAGAACCTAAGAATAACGCTTCCATGTTTATGCTACATTGTCACACTCTTCTCTTACACCTAAACTCAGTGTGTGACTTATTTTAAGAAGAGAATATACCAGAATGTTGCAGTGCCAATCCTAGCCTCGACTTTCAGGAATTAGGAAGTGTTATGGTTGATACACTGTGTCAACTTGGGAAGTTTAGAATTTTAATGGAGAGACTCAGTAGGAATCCAGGATCCTTACTTTGTAAATACCATCATCTTGTGCAAGAGGAGAGCACAGAGACTTTGTGAGTGCTACACCCACCCTGGAGGGCAGGGGTAACCTATGTACAATATAAGGGAGAAGAAGAGCCTAGTTCTCCCCTTTTGCTCTGGCTCCTGCCTTGAGGTGTTGCCCAAGTGCCGTACCACCCTGCCTGTGAGCCAGCTGATTATGGACTGAAACCTCCACAAACAGTGAACTAAAAACAAAACAAAACAAAACAAAACAAAAAAAACCTTTCCTTCCTTCATTTTGGGTCTTGTGTGTTTTGTCTCTCAGCAATGACAGAAAAGTAACCAAGACACAAGGCTTCCATTTTTGAGTGCTGAGAAATCCATAATGTCCTGTCTGAATTCTAGATGGGACCACCCAGTCACACAGACAGAATGCATTAAGACCACACAAGAAACATAAAAATCTCACACACTCCAGCCTAGTTCTTCTGCGCAGCCGTCAGCTGCCCAGATCTCCCTTGGGGACACACAAACATGAGGGCTAGGCTCACCAGCCAGACTTCCCAGTCCTTATGCCCATCACTGTGAAAACACACATGAACCCATCTCCTGTGTGAATTCCTGATCTTAGAATCATAAGAATGATAAAATCATTCCTAGGCTAAGCTGTTATATTTAGGATGAAAATCTGTTAAATGAAAAAAGTTTCAAAAGATGCGTTGATACCTATAAGAGAGTGATGTGGTAATAAAATGCTCAAAACATACCACGTTGGCCTTACCATCAGCATGCTGTTGTGGGACTAAAGAATTTGTATGTTGCATATAATCCTGCATCCCTGAAACCTACCACTCTGGGAGGCTGAAGCAGGAGGAAGACAAGTGTAAGGCCAGACTAGGCAGCTTAGCAACTTAGGCAGATCCTGTCCCAAAATTAAAACAAAAAGGGCGGGAGGAGGGAGGTCTGGAGATGTGGTTCAGTGTTCAAGCCTTAGGTTCAACTACCAGTTCTAAAAAAATGAATAAAAGAAGAAAGAAAAGAGAGAAAGGAGAGAGAAAAAAACAGGAAAAATTCAAGAAACAGTTGATAGGAGCTACAGAAAAAAAGGGGAAGGAATTAATGATGTGTGGGTAGGAAGATCTGCAAAGTTCCCATTTACCATTCCATGGAAGATTTCAAGTACGCTCCTAGTAACCTTACGAATACACATACTTAAAGGGTTTTCAAAGCATACGTTTTAAAATACCAACTGGTGTCTTTACTTGGCCTATACTAAGAGAGGTGACAGCAAGAAGAGCTAACGCAGGCATTACTTAAATTCTTTCCAACATTGTTTTGTTCCATTTGAATATAAATCTCAAATAAGTTACTGGCTTATTTGAGGGAAAGGGAAGTAAAACAAAAGAAATCACCCAGGAAGAAATCGCTACTCTAGATGAAACAATAGATTTTCAGAAGCATTTCATGCATTAACATCATTGGGTATTAATAACGAGAAGAACTCGGAAGTAAGTCCATTTACACATATTTGACATGCTGGAAATTAATCAAAGCAGAGGAATAAACTGCCCAGTATCACCCAAGCTGTTGACTGGCAGAGCTGAATAGAAAAACTGGTTGAGCCAGCACCCTTCCTGCAGGACTGCACTGAGTCTTTCTTCCTCCTGCGGGACACAGGCTGGCAGCAGGGACATCTGAAGGCTTCGCTGTCAAACTGAATCCAGGCTGCTCAGCAGTGTCACGGGGAAAAATAACCTAACAGGCTGAAATGAAGAGATGGAAGTAGCTCGCAGCAAGAGGCATCAGCCGCCTCCATACCCTTCTTTCACCTTATTGCTACAGACATATTAATGGCAAATCTGCAGAGGTTCTTTTGTGAATCACGTTAGGGCTCCGATTGTTCCAAAAGCTCATTAGCAATTTATGAAGAGCAGAAAACCTCATTTTCCCTTAATGTGAAATCACTTCAGCCTGTCACAGGGGGAAGAATTGCTGAAAAGTGAATTGACCGCATACTGCTTTGTTCTTTCTTTAGAAACAAGGAAAAAGAAATGAAGGCTAAAGTCATCCACAGGAAAAGTATCACGCAATAATGAGATCTGTGCAAGACTCTCAGAGTTAAGCTCTGGCTAACGTGGTTTTCTGAATTGGGCTACTTTCTCGTTTGCCTGCTATGGGCAGCACCAGGTAGACTTCATAAACCTGAGTTGTCTGCCCATTGAAGAGCAGTAGGACTCCCATTCAGTATCTCATTAAAGGAACAAAAGAATTTTGGAAGAAGGACCGAGTGCATACTCTGAGATGAGGACTTCACGGAGTTTCTACATAGATGTTCTGTACACAAACTGATCCAAAGTAAGTGATCAGAATAAATCCTTCACGGCTCTGTTAAAGAAAACAGCAGTTGTTCCTAGTGGTGACTGAAGGGTTAGAAGGGTTAGTGCTCTGTTCTCTGTGGGGTTATCTCACAAGGAGTGCAATTAAAGAGTAAGGTGAGTGTTTCCGTTTTTAAAATTATTACAATAAATGGCACATTGCCATTAGTTCCCCTCAGTATAGTCCTCCCACTCTGGATACATGGGCCATTGTTCTCCCTTTCTGAAGCACTCCTGAAAGTCCTTTTTTGTGCTTTTAGTGACTGTCTTAACATACTGAATTGTTTTGATTTACAGAAATTTCTATGAAATAAGGCCTGTGTGTCCTCCTCTACCTTAATCACAGGTTCTGGCACAGTGAGTCCCAGCCTTTCTCCAAAGTCAAAATGACCATGAAAAGGAGATGTTTTGAATCCATTCAGGACATGGAAGCAGCCAGTACAGCACAGATAAAGACCCTCAGGAAAGAGGACTCCAGAGCTGCTGCAGGAAGTAGCAAGGATGATGGGATGAGTGTGCTTGAAATAAGTAGATATACTTTGACGTGGGGATTAAAGGCAATGTGACTTTTTCTGTAATTTCTTTCAAATTTAAACATTCATCATATTTTTCAATAACACTGTGTTCTTGCTCTCTCTTAGGATATCTAGGTGTTTTCCCAGAGATCTTCAAAAACATATTTTGCATCCATACATTTAGCCAAGTTTCAGTCTAGAAACACTGTACCTTCACCCGTGTTTTCTGCATTGCTTTACGACCCATTCTGTATCCTGAGTCACCAGCTGTTCAACCCTGTAAACTCAGGATAGTTGTAACTGCACACTTCTGATTATTTTAAGAGTGATATACCTATATTATTTCTGCCATAGTCATCATTGCACTGACCTCTTGTTTCTTTCTCTTTGCTTGTTTTTATGTGCAAAGGATTTAGATATTTTAAAAATGTTTAGTTTCACAATAAATTTGAGAGTAATGTACAGAGGTTTCCTAAACATTCTCTATTCCAACACATGGACAGTGCACTCCACTATCAAGGTCCCATGCCATGATGTTACATCTGCTCTAATTTATGAGACTTCACTATCACAATGTCATGACACAAACTATATGGACCGTATCACTTTGGATGTTGTACATTCTTTGCACGTGGGCACTATCTAATGACATGTATCCACCATTACAATAATGTAAAAATGTAAAGTGTTTTCTCATTACTCTATCTTATGCATGCCACTTACTTAATTGAATCTCACAAAGCCTGATACCCAGTAATCTTACTTTGGCCATAGTTTTCCTTTTCCAAAATGGCACATAGTTGGAATCATATGTGTAGTCTTTGCTGATTGGCCTGTATCACTTACTAACACATTTCATATGCCTCTATGACTTTTCATGGTGTGAAAACTCACTTCCCAGGGATGCACAGCATTCTGTTATCACAATGTGCCATGAATTATTTATCTTGTCACTCTTAAAAGACATCTTAGTTACATCAGAATTTAAACATTATAAATAATGTTATAAATAATAGAGGTGACATCATATGCACGAACTAGCATGAGCATAAGATTTTGTTTTTTAACTCCTGTGGACAAATCCTACGAAGAATGATCATTGGATAACATGGTAAGATTCTGTTTAATTTTGTAATCAACCAGCAAATTCTCTTCCAAAGAGGATGTAACATTTTTCATTCCTATCATCAAGGATGAAAGTTATTCATGGTATGAGGTACTGACAATGTTGTAACTTTTATTCATTTCAATAGGTCTATGATAGGCTATTCTTTCTTAATTAATGAGAAACACTTATTGAGAAAAATATGCTGGTTGCCACAAGCAGCATCAGTACAATTCAATTTCATCTTCATGGTACAATTAAAAAAACACTAAAAGAATCTTGAAGATTTTATAGATTAGAATAAAATGAAATTTTAAGGTATAATCTTTGATTACCAAAAATATTACACTTGAACTATTCACTCCAATATTCTTTAGGTAATTTCATGAAAACAAATATGAGCATAACTACACTAGTAAAAACAAAATCAACAATGCCTGGGGGCAGCAAATTTTGTAAAAAAATTAAGTCTCATAGCTTCAAATCTAAACTAACTGCCTACGTATCTGCTTATCCTATAGCTGATGGGCAGACAGGTTTAACACTTTTTGTCTGTATTTTTGTACCTATAAAATTCTTCAGTTGAAAGTTTATGAAAATGAATCTACCACACTCTACAGAAAATCTTTCAGGGCATGCCACAAGAATCATAACCAGCATGTTAAAAATACAGAACTCGACATAAGTTTCCAATCCACATGTAAGAGGAGGGTTTTTTGTTTTTGTCTTTGATTTTTTTTGGGGGGAAGAGGGGTGATGTGGGGGTACCAGAGATGGAACTCAGGACCTTGTACTTACCATGTGCTTTAACATTGAGCTATATCCCCAACCCCTAAAAGGAGTTAGTTTGAAAAGTAAAGTGATGAATGGTGCTGTATGCTTGGTTCTCAAGAATCCAACTCGAAAGCATTAACCAGGTGAAAGACTGTCAGTTCCACGATGTTCTCAAAATTCCCAAAGGCACAAAGCTAAAATTATTCTTCTATCTGCCTTTAGATAATAAATATATTCCCAAGAACCGAATTGAAAAATAAAATTTACAGTTAAAGATCTAGATTTAGATTCTTATTCCCCAATCCACTAGCTGGAGGACAAAGTTGTCCAAAATTTATGCCAGTTTCCTTTCATTAAAATGGGAATTAAATGTCATAATTTCAGAAAGCCTTTGCAAAGGTTAAAAAGGAGAAAAACTATCCTTTAAGGTCTGGTTTGGGAGCAAGGATGAAACTGAGAGTATCATCAGTGTTATGGTTGAGAATTAATTCCCCCACAGCAACTCTCATGCATTGAGAGGGGGAACTGTGGGAGATGGCCAGATCCTCTCATCTGTGGTTTCATCCATAGGTAGGTTAATTCATCCACGGAGAGTTCAGATTGAATGTGCAGTTGGGAAATTGGATCTGGTCAGTGGTGGATCATCAGAGCTGTGGTTTTCGGCATATCTCTCTCTCCAGCTCCTTTCCTCACATTGTGTTTCCTGTACACAATGAGCTCAGGAGTTTTCCTTAACCAGACCCTTCCTGCCTTGGAGCCAACTAACTATGGACTATAACTATGAGCTAAAATAACCCTTTTATTTACCTGCTTGAATTGTAGTGTCAGAAATTTTCCCTGGTGACAAGAAGGGGACTAAGACAATGAACTATCAAAAACACACACGAATTTATTTACAAATAATTTATATGTCAGGGATCCCCATTAAGAAATGGAGACTCAATGCAAATGAAATAACTAAAATAGTCACAGAAGTAATAGCAGAAAATTTGCAAAACAGGGGGAAAAATCTGATATGCAGATAAGTGACACATATAGAACACCAAACAATCACAACCAACATATATCTACACAGAGATATATAATAATTAAGATCCCAGACATGCAGCATAAAAACAGAATACTAAAAGCTGTTAGAGAAAAGACACAACTCACCTATCAAGGAAGGCCCATTAGAATCATGGCAGACTTTTCAGCACAAATCTTCAAGTCAAGACGAGCTTGGAGTGAGGTATTTCAAGCAAGGAAAGCAAACAACTTTCAACCCCGACTGATGTATCCAGAAAAACTTTCTTTCAAATTTAATGGAGAAACAAGGTATTTCCATGACAAAGAACAACTGAAGAAATTCATGTCCACCAAACCAACCCTAGAAAGAGTATTGAAAGACATACTAGATAGAGATAAAAATGACCACAATCCCCAGAACAACAGAAGGAAACCACCAGGTAGGACAAACAATTAAAAAGGAGGGAAATGCAGTAAGCAAACAACTGGAACATAACATGGCAAAGTTATGCCAGTACGTATCAGTTATGTCCATAAATGTAAATGGCCTCTATTCACCTATCAAAAGAAATAGCTTGGCAGATGGATCAGGAAACATGATCCCACAATATGCTGTATACAAGAAACACATCTGACCCAAAAGGAAACTCATAGATTAAAAACCAAAGGATGGAAAACAGTATTCTATGCTACAGGAGCTCAGAAAAAAGCAGGGGTAGCTATTCTATTTGCAGACAATGTAAATTTCAAACCTAAAATGATTAAGAAATAAAGAAGGTCACTACATACTCTTTAGTGGAAAAATTCAAGAGGAAGAACTAATAATTATAATATATATATATATATATATATATATATATATATATATATACACTAAATACAAGAGCACCCAACTATACAAGACAAATACTAATGGACATGAAAAACCAAATACACAAGAAAACATCAACCCTTCAGACAAAGGACTTATATCCAGAACATATAAAGAACAGAAAAATATAAGGCCCCCAAATTCAAAGACCCTTTCCAAAAATGGGCATCTGAATGAGCACACATTTCTCAGATGAAGATATACAAATGGCAAATAAATACATGAAGAAATGTTCACCATCACTTGTCATTTGAGGAATGCAAATTAAAACATCACTGAGATTTCATCTCACCCAGAAAAGAATGGCTGCCATCAAGAAATCAACTTAGAACAAATGTGGGTAAGACTGCAGGGAAAAGGAACACTGCTCCACGGTTGGTGGGAGTGTAGATAGGTGCCGCCACTGTGGAAATCAGTGTGGAGATTTCTCAGAAGACTAGGACTGGAAGTTCCATTCAATCCAGCTATTCTCCTCTTGGGTATTTTCTCAGAAAAATTGAAAAGGTCACATCACAGTGATATATGGGCATCCATGTTCATAGAAGCACAATTTGTAATTGGTAAATCTTGGAAACAACCAAAATGCCCATTAACTGCAGAGTAGATGAAAATGATGTGGTATTTTTATACAATGGAATATTACTTAGCTATAAAAAGGATCATCTTGAGGCCTTCATAGGTAAATGGGCTACCTATGTTCTAATAAGTGAAATAAATAGAATCATATTTGTAAGTATCACATTGTGTTTCTAGTGTGAAAAGTAATAAGAACTATAGGAGTAATAAAATCCAAAATGTGTAATTGCTATAGTAAAAAAGAGGGGAAAAGAAAGTACTCTAAAAGATATAACTGCACATATATTTAAGTGTATAGGATTGATAACCATATTACTAAGGTTTTATTGGATCATTGAACAGAATTCTGCAGTCTCACTGTTTGAATGTTCACTTTGTATGCTTTAATTTTGTAACTGGAACAACTGTTTCTAAGGGGGCAATATATAATTTATCAACTAGTAATTTCTTACTGTTTATTTTTTAAATTCTTTATTATTTCTACCATTTTTTCTGTTTAGTTTTTTTCTTAAAATTTTTTTATAAAGGAAAAAAAAAGAAATGGAGACTCGAAGAAATACTCGGGGACTCAGTTATTTAATTGTATATACTGACTAGAACAAAGAATGAGTAGTTGTAAAGAAGCAAGTAAATTACGTAGTCTTGAAAGATGATACATTTTAACAAAGTCTGTACAGCATTTTTGACTTCTCATCCTTAAGGTCAAGATGCTGCTTCCTCTTCTAGCTTGAGTGATTGTCTTTCAGATACAATTAGCATGTTCTGTTTCCAATGGACATCACAGAAGTCAGAGTGATCTTACACCTGCTATTTTACAAGTGCCCTTGACTTAAGGACTCATGTGCCAAAATGGCACATTTCCACCTTTCATATGCAAAGTCTGTACCTCCGTACCTGGTCATTATATACAGAAAATCTAAGATACTCTAGTATTCCTTTCAATATTATTCCACTCTACTGTAAAATTTTAACAGGCATTTTGGAGTTTGGCAAATTTCATTTCCACTTTAAAAATTATAAAGCAGACAGAAAGTTCAGTGAGCATTATTTACATGATCATCTGACTAAAATAAAAAGAGTAATTTAAGAATAAATTATTTCTTCCTTGAAATATTTGCATTTTATTATACTTCATTTGCCCTGGATACATAAAGATCAATGATAGTCATTCCTCTGATGGATAAAATTTCCAGTGAGAGAAGGAAGAACAGGATTCTGGTCTCTGTGTTTCATCAAACTCACTAGCAGTATACTGGGTCCCGGTTCCCCCAGGAATGTTAGCTTGAACCCTGCTGTTACATAGACATTCTGAGGTGGCCACATGTGCAGATGGCATAATTAAAAAAGGTAAAACCTGAGAGAATTCTGTTTCTGAATTTAAAAAAAAAAGACGTTGTTATAACAGGGATTAAGCCTAGAAGATTATAGCGCAAATGATAATTAATGCATTCAGCAAACTGAATTAATAATTGCTGAGAAAGTAAAAGTCCCAGAGGCTAGGATTATAAATGTTTCATGTATAGTGTCAGGGGTGTTAAAGACCAGTGGTTGAAAAATGTGACCGCAGGCCTCGGTTTCTGACACACGTTTAAGACTTTCTTTTTTATTTCTGTGAGGAGGTAAGAAGAAAGCAAAAAATATGTAACAAAGATTATACATAAAATATTCTGTAGTACTGGCCATCTGTGGGCCACCACTGGACTGGGAACAGCCAGACCCAAGCTTCTCCCCATGAGTCAGTGCCATTTGCATGGCACTAGGGGAGAGAAAGCAAGGTCACACCAGGAAGTAAGCCCAGTCTGGGAACCAGCCCCATGCCCAGACTGCAAGCAGCCAGACCCCAGCCTCTTCTGGTGCACAGGCTGGCAAACAAGAAGTTCTAATCCCCCCACATGTCCCCAACTCGTAAGTGATCGGTTTATCCAGAGAAATACAGGCTGTGATGATAGCTATGGACATGAAATGCAATTGGATGCCTCTGGTGCTTTGGTGTTTCAATAACATTACAGATTTAGGGCCTGTGGTCTGATTATAGGTTCAGAGGATGGTGGTATGCAGTGTGGCATCTAGGAGGAATCTCATTCTGAGGGTTGTAGCCATTGTCGATTCCCTGTGGTCTTGTTTTGAAGTCCTGTATCACTTCCATTGTTTTGCTGGGTTGAGTCTTACTCTCTTTTGTTTTGTTTGCTTATGTCAAATCCAATGTCAGGAGCAGCTCTTTCAAAGATAGCACGATATTTTATGGTAGCAATTTTGGATTTACTATTGGCTTGTTTTGAAGTTCTTTATTGCATTCATGATTTTGTTTTTATTGTTTCTCTTCTGTTCTGTTCTGTTTGATTTTACTATGTCCCAGTTGTCTGTAGCTATTTTGAAGGTGTCAACTATGATAACTATTGTTGATTTGGTAATGTTTTGAAGTCCTGTATCACTTCCACTGGTTTATTTTGATTGGTTTTATTCTGTTTTATCCTCTTTAAAATAAAATAAAATTCTACAGCATTAATCAATTTGTTCTTTAAAGTAGTGTCACCATTCCTGGTAAAGACTAGAGAAAAAAGACAAAAGGACAAATTTTGTTCATCACTCTTTCAATCCTTTATTGATAGTGTCACCAACATTACAATTAGACACAAGATCACCAAAGATAATAAAATGTGATCTATTTCTGTAATATCTCACAAATCTACTATTGGAGAGTCCTGAAAAAGATATCAGGGGTGTATTTTGATTCAAACAGTGGTCAGTTTAAGCACAGGAGATCTGGAGAGAATGCCACCTGAGACGAACCATGAGCACACAGCAGCATGCAGTTCCTTACACAAGCTGAGGGTCCACACCAAAGTATGGACACAGGGTGCCATCAGCAGAGCAGAATTGGAAAGGATTGTCACTGTGTAAAGTTCCAGAGGAGTCCAGTGAGACTCAAAAGGAGCAAAATGTTAGTATCCTCTACCCACCTGCACACAGCTATGTTCTGATGCCCACCACTCTCCAGCTGAGACCTGTCAGGAGAGAAGCTGAACCAACCCAGCACGGGGAGCACACCGCTCCTACAGGGAGTTAGGGGGTTGGAAATGTCACCTGTGCTGCATTGTTTCATGTGTTTTCCTCCATAACATCTAAAGGGTATATAACTAGATACATTTGTTTCTATAGATCTCCTAGCATAAATACTAATATAGAAGTGTTAGTAAGTATTCACATGCCAAGGCATCATGATACCATTCCAGTTAAAGCATTAATGTTACCTTAGGATAAGAGGAAGGAACAAGTTATATCAGCCACTCATTCAGTCCTATATTGATGTTGTCACCAATGTTACTGCTAGATGCAAGGTCACAAAAGATAATGAAGTGTGATCTACTGTTTGAAGTATTTCAGTGATTAAGACATATGAAGTCATACATGTATCATATATATAGTTACAAATAAAATAAAGCCTTATGTTGTTTTCTGCAACAATAGATTTTCTACATATTAGCAATAAATGGTTCCTAAAATAAAATAATCAGCGAAATCTAACTACGTGCAAAATAGCAATATCATTACTCCTTTCAGACTGACAATATAAAGTTTTATTTCTGAAAACAGAGATGTGAATAGATATACAAATAAATGCAGTGATAGATGAATTAATGTAAATTATTTTGCACACATGAGATTCTTCACACTAAACTATTTTAAATTGGGGATATTAAATTTATTGTAATAAAATGAACCAAAACTAAACTTTATATGGTAAGTAAAATTGACTTAAACATTCTATTGGAGGATATTATGGTTTTCAAAGAAATTCCTAAGTTAGGAAAGGTTAAAAAAAAGCAAAAGAAGCATGTATTTTATATTTTTATGAAAAAAGAAGATAATCAGGATAAGAGTCTGTTTTTTCTCTTTGATTCAGCTTTTTAATATGAAATTCTTCATAGCTTTATTTAAAAGTAAATGGATATTTTATCTGTATCCTACAAATTGACTGATATTTCTGGCTCTAAGATTAAACTTACATTGCCAGTGTTTCACAAATGTCACTCTCCCATTATGATTTACCAAGATTGTGTTGAATATTAAGTTTATTTCATACTTAAAGCCAGTTTTCAAAAGTATTACTCGCTGCCCCACATTTTGCCATTGTCGAATCTCTTTAATGCTTGTCTGGATTGATGGTTTTTTATCTTTCAGTGAGATTTCAAAGAAAACTCACGGTCTTTTTTCTCTATTACTCTTGCAGGAACACACAACTGATGGTCAGAAGCCCAGGGTCCCAATTCTGACAGGATTTCAGTGTTGCTGGTTCACTGCCTTTGAGTCCTGACAGTCATTATAGAGAACCCCCACCTCCTGGCAGAGATATCTACTCTGATCAATGTTAGAATACTCTACAGTTCCAGTTCCTCTTACTGAATATTCCACTTTACCTGCTATATGTCGTAATATCCAACAACTCTTCCCTGTTTTTTGCTTCTGTTTCAGTGTTCAGTGTTTAGTTCTGTTCAGTGTTCACCTGCCTTGAGTAGTGTATGAGGCATAACCACAAAATGTGGTGAGTTTTTAGATTAAAAAAAATAGTATAGAAGAGATACACTGCCATTTACCTCTAAATACCCTCCCTCTAGAAAATCTTCCCCTCATTTTCAACAGATGCTTGCCACATTTTGAAGTTGCTTTGGAAGTCACTGTGTAAAATTTCTTTAGCATTGTCTTTTTGGAGCTCCTTGAGGTCCTGAATTGATTCAACATGCTTATGACAATTTCTGGGTCCTCATCAAGCTTGTTCACCAGAGCTAGCACCATGCAACTTCCAGCTTTTCCCACAATCACAATGACCATGAAAGGTAAATATCTGATTCAGGATTTAAAGCAGCCAGGGCAGCACAAGTAGACATTCAGAAAAGAAGACTCCAGAGCTGCCGCAGAAAGTGGCCAGCACCATGGGATAAGTGTGTTTTAAATGAGAGGGAGTGTTTTGCTGTGATTAAAGGCAATATATTTTATATTGTAATTATGTTCTTTAATTGAAACACCACTGTATTTTTGATCACACCTCATAGATGCTATAAACAATCAATTTCCGAAGATAACTGCACATCGTTACTTAAGATTTTCTTTGTTTTTTCCTGCTTTCTATATTACAAATTTTATTATGACTTTATCTATATTGTTATCTTGAGCTGCCTTTTGCATTTGAGATTATTGTCTAATGTTGTTGTTTATTTTGAAAATAGAGAAGCCATGCTGCCTTTTGGAGATGGTGTGCTAAGGAGGTTTTAATGTGAAGTTTAATTTTTTCTACAGCATCCAGATCTGACCATTGCAAGTTAAAGGCGTAGATTGCAAAAATTTGGAATCCTAGTCCCTTAACTCTATACTCTGTGTGTTGTATCCCTACACGACCTTTTCCTTGTTACATTTCTCCAGAAAATAAACAAGTAGGCCTGCGGTTACTTCCATTCAGAAGATGCTCAAGTCCTTGGCAAATGAAGATCTTGTTATTTCACCAGATGGCTTTCTCACCAACCACCACCAACTGCAAAGCTATCGGCATCTCATTCTTAAGTTTCCTTTGTTCTGCAGCGCTGAACAGTTTTCTCACTGCAAGTGTTTGAGAACAGTCACTTTCATGGTCCAAATTTATAACGTCCTCCCAAAGTCTCATGTGCTCAGAGGTGGGGCCTTTAATGTGACTGCACCATGGGCGGCCATACTGAATCTGTCTTCTCAGCAGCCAGAGAAAAAGTGCAAGCTGCCCGTTCCCATGTCACAGCTGTGGTCTCTCTGTTCACTTTCTCTAAGGCTCCAAATTTCCCTTTGGATCATTGCTGGGCCCCAAGGATGCACCTGTGTCCTTCTTTTCTTCCCCCTGTTGTTGTAGCCCAGTGTCTAGATTCCAACCTTAGAGAGCTGCTTTGCTGCTGCTTCCCACTCCACCGTCTTCCCAGAAGTCCCTCAGCAGTGGCGCTCCATAGCTAGGTCTCCTGGTAGAAGTCACGGCCAGTTTGGAAGCAGGTAGGCCCTAGGAAGATGCATTGACTTCCCTGCCTGTTCTCTCTTCTCTCTGCTTCCCCACTGCTTGTCATTCAGGTCATTCTATCCTACTATTTCTTCCTTGAGCTGACCATGACTAAATCCCCTGAATCATAAGTAAATTAAAATTCTCCTCCTTTAAAGGATGGAAGTCAGTTGTTTTGCCCTAAGGATGCAAAAGAGTACTAACAGAGTTGCCCTCCAATCTGCTAAACCACTGAGATTTTTCTCATTATGTCTCTCCGCTCTATGGAAACTGAGGCTTCGGCTGTCAAAGCGTCTATCTGTTCTGTGGGTATTTTGATGGGTGGAAAGGTTTTTGTTTTTCCCCACTAATTTAAAGCCAGAAATCCCTACTTTATTTGTTTTGATCTTTTCTCTAGAAACCCCAAATTTATGGAAGACATTTCCCTTCTGGTTTAGACCTAAAATGCCCCTCAAAAGTCTCACATTTAATGATGCAACCTGGTCTGAAGAGACAGTTGATGGGGATAGGGGTGATCTGAGACGGTATATTCTCCTCAGCTGCTGCTTTTCTTTCTGTTGTTCGGCTGCCAGGACCTGAGCAGCTCTCTGCCGAGTCTTCCACCATGCTGCTTCTGCCCTGGAGCCCTGAGTCACGAACTAAAACTAAGACAAAAGAAACCCTCCTTGTTCTAGTGTCAGGTTCTTTCTTTCTTGGTTTTTCATCTCTCTTCAGTTTGTAATTACTGGGAGGCAGAATTCTAAGGTGGTCTCTGAGATTCTCAGCTCTGACATGTGTGTTCCATGGAGGAGCCCCATCTCAGTGGAACTAACCGCAGGCCTACTTGTTTATTTTCTGGAGAAATGTAACAAGGAAAAGATCGTGTAGGGATACAACACACAGATGCATGGATCCACACTTCCATGCCCACAAAGATGCATGGATCCACACTTCCATGAGGACATAAGTTCCAGAAGGGTCCTTTAGTGCACTCTGGGGAAAGAGTCTCCTTCTTGTGTTGAATAATATGCAGCTGTGTTTCAATAGGACAGTACTTCAGATAGCTGAGCATACCTGGAGCTAACAGCACCAAAAAAGCAGTGACAGTCTTGCCACGGTGAGAACTGAATTCATTCAACCAGTGGACATGAACCAGCCTGTGCAGAGTGTTCAGGGAACCTAAGCCTAGACTCTTGAGTGACATAATACTTTTGATTAGCGTATTGCATTCTTTTAAATGTTTACAGGTATGGGAATCTGTTTTGTGACAGTGAAAAGCCTCTCTTCCTGCCCGAAGTGTCCAGTTTCACATTTTGTAATCTGTAGCTTGTGTATACATGACTTTGGGTTTTCTAATGCTAGCAATCATGTTTTGCTGTCAGCTTTTGAAACTGGCTTCTTTTTTCGTCATATATATATAGTTATTTTTGAGCCACATATGTATGTCTTTTTATACAATTTGAATTGGTATAATAACAATATTCTTTTCTCTTCCACCACAAGGGAATATTTGTTGAAAATCGCTTTATTTTCCAAAGGATTTGCTTTTAGAATATCAGGTCTTCGTTAGTCTGTTGATTACTCTTTTTTCTTTTTACACATAACTGTCAGTCACCACTCTCCATCCCTGTTTGTCACCTCTGCCCCTCCAATGTTAGCATGTGACTTTTGTTAACTTCTTTCACATTTTTTGCATTGTTTTAAATGGAGTCAAGGATAAAAATAAAATACAATAATGCCTGAAGTGGCAAGAGAGAGAATTGGGGTGGAGTTCAAAGCTTTAATTCAAAGTTCTAATTGTTTCTGACTAGGTCTTTTCTTTATTTGTTTTCTACTATTGAAAGCAATCTTACCAAATCTATTTCATTGTTTGTCATAAATAAACGATCATCTAAATTCTAACAGTTACAGATTTCATATATCTTCCACCTAGGCAAAAAAGATTACTTTGAATTTTTCTATATCTATTCTTTAGATGTTATTTCCTTTATCTAAATGTTATTTCCTTTAGATGTTATTTCCTTTATCTCTAGTATATGATTATCCTATTAACAGTGCTCAAATTATTATGATACTTTTAATTTTGTTTCTGTTTCTAAATATATCTCTAATCAACTTGTGTAAGGAGGTAAGCCTTTGAAGCATTTGAAGATTTCACACTAAAAACTACTGAAGGACAAACTCTGACTTATTTCCCTGGACACACTGATTCATCATGTTAGCTGGTCTCTCAAGAAATCTGTGAAAAGATACTCGACACTATTTTCATAACAGCAGCATAATTTAAATCCTGGTTATAAATTGTGAACAAATTTATAGAATCACAGTGGAGCTGATCTTTCCCCATGGTACAGCTGCACTAATAAAGCTTTACAGCAGGGTTAAGCAATTATAAGCTAAGTGAAGCAAATGTACTTTACATGCATAAAAACAGGCGCAGGCAGAATGCAGAAGGTAGACAGTGTCAGGGATGAAGAAGGTACTGGTGGTGTCTGTTGTCTGATTTCTCAGGAGACCACCATGAAAATGCCATCTTTCCAATTCATTGTGATTAATGATTTCCCAGTATTTTATCCAAACAATAATGAGATTTTTTTAAAAGATAGTAAAATGTGTTCTAAACTGAGAGTGATTATAATCTTTAACAATATTTATGAATTAAAAAGAACGATATTTATGGATGATTTATTGATTTACTTACTTAAAATCTATTTGGAGAATATTTGATTTTGCATAAGTGAAACAGCAATGCCTTCCATACTAATTCTTGCATAAAGCTTAATCTATTCAACGATCTTCAACAAACACTTATTTTAAGATTCGTAGATTTCAAGGATACTCTGAATTGCTATAAATAGCAAGAAAATAAATTTTACCCTCTACTAAAAAGTACATAGTCTTTAAGGCTAAAAAGAAAAGAAATCATGTAATCTTACAAAATTAATTAAACTATTATTCATTCTTTTCATACAATAATTATTTTTTACCTACAATGTGCAAGTTACTCTGTTTTGGTACAAATGTAAATTATAGGGTTCTATTTATATATGCCATGAATCTACTTTATAATAACCTTTATATTATAATGGAATATGCAGTATTAACTTTTCTGTCTTTTGTTGTTAATACTTTGCCTTTACCACCTCAGAAAGTTGGCTTCTTTCTTTATGAATGCTACATTTTTCTTCTGTATATATACCATTAACCCTTCAAGATGAAGTTCGGAATTTAGCGCTTCAATTTGCTATTATATTTACATGCATCTGCGTCACCCAACTGGGAATAATTCTTTTCTTCTTCCAAGCCAGGCATTGTGCTGCCCCTTCCGCAGTGGGAAAACTGAGGCAGGAGGATCACCACAAGTTCATGGCCAGCCTAGGGAGGCTACATAGTGAGTAGAAGGCTAGCCTAAAATGTAGCAATATCCCATCTCCAAAGTAATCAACTGATTAATTAATTAAAAAATAAAGAGTATTTTCTTTTTCCAAAACCTCCTAACACTGTCTCTTGACCCTAAAAGATTGCCTTACGTTAGAATACATTGCATATATGTTTCCTCACCTCAACACATTTAATTTTTGTAAAGTAGGGTTATTATCTAACCATTTTAATATTCTTGGAATTTAAAAATGTCTAATTAATAATACGACCCATTAAATGCTTTTGTATGTAAATTACATATATGTTTTGATGTCATATTTGTAAATGCCTTTTAAAATACTTGATGCACAGACTACATATTCTTCACATATCAAATGTTATAAAGTTGAAATAAGTGAATTGAAAATGTAGCTCTCGGGGCTGGGGATTTAGCTAAGTGGCATAAGCGCCTGCCTTGCAAGCAGGCAGTCGTGAGTTCGATCCCTGGTACCGATAAAAAGGAAAAAGACCAAAAAAAAAAAATTTAGTTCTCAGCCAAGTGTGGTGGTGCACACCTGTAATCCCAGCACTCGGGAGGCTGAGGAAGGAGGATCACTGCAAGTTTGAGACCAGCCTGGGATACAAAGTGAGCTCAACGCCAGCCTGAAATGCATAGTGAGACCCTGTCTCAGACAGATAACAACAACAAAAAGTATGTCTGTTACTATCCTACCAAAAAATATCCTCCCTTTACATCAGAGAGAAAATACTCAACAAGTAGACCAGTAGACTTATCTAACATGGCAATTTTGAGCCACAAAACAAAGAATAATAAAATTAATGCATAACTTTATAATATTCTAAAAAACTACACAAATGTGCCAACTTACCAGGTTTATGAGTTTCATAAATTTACAGTTCATATGGATTGCCTCTGCATTACTACATTATTTATAAATTGTATATTCACATTAGTTCACATAGATAAAGAACATTCAAACAGATCTCTAATACCTAGTCTTTTCTCGACATAATTTTGTAAAGCAATGCAAGAAGACTACTTGTACGCAAGAAGATTCTTTCAGTGCAGACTGTTACACTGAAATACAGCCTGGAAATCAATTTTTGTAGCACATTCTTCTTCTGGTTTTGACCAGGAAAGCATCTCAGGAGGCTATAAAATGGCACGAGGTAGGACATGATATCACGGATGTGCCAGGTGAGCCTGGTGACAACAGAGCACACATTCATGGCTACTGCAATTAAGGACGATGTACAAAACTATAGACACTTAATGTCTAACCACAACAAATGCTATCAGCTATACTGAAATATCTCCTTTGAAAAGCAAAAATACAAATTCTTCTAAAATTTTAAAAATATAAGATAAAACATGGAGAAAATATCTATTACCATATATATATATATATATATATATATATATATTCATTTATACATACATATTGTAGGACTGATGCCCATTATGAAATAGGCAGACCAAGTGTAAATATTTTAAGCATATTTTCTATGCTAAAAAATATGTCAGATAAAATTCTATTGCATTTGTTTATTTTTATATTTTTGTTTTTCTCTTTCTACATTTTTACACATTATATGCATTTTGGCTTTTAATTTAAATATATTTTTTACTTGATACATAAACATAAAACAGTATGTAGCATTTATGGAGTAGTGTGTGATTTTTTAATGCATGTATACACTGAGTATTGTCTAGCAAAAGTAAACATATTTTCTAATATTTTATTCATTTTTATGGCTAAAAAACTTAAAAATGTTTTCTTTGAGCTTTTGCAGTACACAGCACATTGTCATTACCTATAGTCATCTTACTATGTGAAGGAAGGCAATGGTTTCTTAATCCTATCAAGCTATAACTTTATACCCATTGATCAACCCATCATCGCAGTCTTCGAGCTGCCAAACTATGGTGACTGCCATTCTACTTGCAACTTCTAAGAGTTGAGATTCTAACCATATATGAATTTGGCAATTTCCTTTTTATGACAGGCTCATTTCCCTTAATATAATGATCTCCAGGTGTTATGATTTGTGTGTGGATGTCCCTCCAAAGACTTGTTCAGTCATGGAGGTGGGCTTGTAGCGTGTGTGGTTGATTCATGGTCCAATGCTGGGATTATGGGTATGAGGGCTACACTACCCTGGGTGGGTCATGTGAATACAATATAAGGTACTGAAAGAGGCTTACTCTTGCAGTTTTTCCTTTTATTCTTATTGCTATTGTTGTTTTCTGCTGCCATGATCTGTTGCCTTTATTCATGTGCCACTCTGCCTTAGAGTCAGCTTATTACAGACTGAAACCTCCACAAACCGTGAGCTAAATAAACCTTGCCTTCCTTAATTTTAGGCATCAGCTAATTTGCCTCAGCAACAAGGGAAAAATAACCAAAACATCAGGTCCAGCACATTATTGAAAATGACAAAATTCTGTTCTTTTTGTGGCTGAATAATATTCTATGTTGTATATGTACCAAATTTTCTTTATTCATTCATCAGTTGATAGACATTTTGGTTGTTTTCATTTCTTGATTATTTTAAACAACTTTGCAATAATGTGAGAGTGCAGATGTCTCTTTAACACACCGATTTTGTTTCTGTTGAATTCCACACCCAGTAGTGGAATTGTAAGATCAAATAATTAAATTCTTTTTTTAATTTTTCAGAAACTTCCAGAATGTATTGTACGATGGGTCTTCTAATTACGTTCTCTTTAGTTAGTAACATGCAAAGGTTTTCTCTCTCTCCACATCCTTGACAACACTCCAATCACTTGTCCTAGCCATTCTCACTGAGGTAATATCTACTTGTGGTTTTGACTTGCATTTCCCTGATTATTAATGATGTTGAGTGTAACTGTTGCATTCATGCATTAGTAATAACAGGGGTTTTCCACGGAGTCTTTGGGTATTTTCATGTCATCTGCACACAGTAATAACTTGAATTCCTCTTTGGATGCTCTTTCTTTCCCTTGCCTGATTACTCAGGTTGGGAATTGCAGAACAATGTGAATAAAAGTGGAAAAAAAGGAGAAACCTTGTCTTAGAGAAAGAACTTTCAAAGTTAAAGAAAGAACTTTCAACTTTTCCCTACAATGTTGGTATGTTATACCAGAACTTTATTAGGATGAGGTATGTTTCTTCTGTACTTAAATTTAGAGCTATTAATAATTAAAAGACATTGAATTTTATCACATGCATTTTCTGAATTTGTTAAGGTGATCATTGTTTTCTTCTCTTCAATCTCATCATGAGGTGTATTAAATCTATTGCCTTTTGAATAACAGTTTTATCTTTAGGATGAAACTCAAATGGCTACAGTGAATAACTTGCACAGTGCTATTGGATTCAGTTTGCTGATATGTGATTGAAGACGTTTGTATGTATTTTGTCAAACACATTGGCCAAAATTTTATTGTATATATTTTTTCTAATCATTTTCACAATGCTTATTTTTATATTTATACAAAAATATGTATTTAAGTATACTTAAGTATACTTAAATATATATATATATATAAAGTATACTTAAGTATATTTAAGTATACTTATATTAAGTTTATATCTTATTTTTCTTCTAGATAATTTTGAAAGTACCCTGAATCAAGTCATCGGCTTCTTAATTTATATAAGCTTATTTATCCTTTACATTTTTTAAAAATTCATACAAGTTCTCAAAGCTCTTGAAATAAGTTATTCTATGTTCTATACTGAATGAAGATATCTTGTTGCATAGTGGAAATTAGTGTAAAGTAGATGAGAAGCAAGGTCAACATATGTGACTCAAAATACTTTTTAGATCAGACTTTAATACAAAAACAGATTTTAAAGTTTTCTAAGAACAGAATTTAATATAGTCCTTTAAACTATAAATTCCATGGATTACCTCAGAATTGGTAAAATATTGTTAAAAATCTTATTTTTCTTCTAGATTCAAGTCATCAGCTTCTTAATTTATATAAGCTTATTTATCCTTTACATTTTTTAAAAATTCATACAAGTTCTCAAAGCTCTTGAAATAAATTATTCTATGTTCTATACTGAATGAAGATATCTTGTTGCATAGAAATTTTCCCTTGTATAAGACCTCCACTTTTGGAGCTGAAAAGAAAAAGGAACCCTTTTCCCCTGGTGGTGGGAGTGTAGACTAGTGCAACCATAGTGGAAATTAGTGTAAAGATTCTAAAACTAGGATTAGAGGTCCCATTTGGCCCAGCTATGCCCCTTCTTTGTATCTTCTCAGGAGAATTAAAAACTTTATCCCACAGTAATATATGTGCAAACATGTTTATAGCAGCAAAACTTGTAATAACTAAATCTTACCAACAACACAATGCCCATCAACTGAGGATTTGTCTTGGTTACTTTTCCTCATTGCTGAAACAAAATACCTGGTGCCCAAAATGATGGAAGGGAAGATTTATTTAGCTTACAATTTTTGGAGGTTTCAATCCATACTCAACTAGTTCCAAAGTAGGGTGCTAAGGCTGAGGGCCAACAGTTCACAGATGTGACAGGTACCAAGGTGACAAAAGTAAAAGGGGAAAATCACACTGCCTTTATTCCTTTATATTGTGTGCTAGCTATCCACCCCTGGATGGGTGCAACACTCACAACAAGAATCCCAGCGCTAGATAGTGAATCAGTCACAAATGCTACATTCAGCTGCCTTCAGGAGGCCTGCCTCCTATGACCACATGAGGCTTTGGGAGGACATCCAAACACAAATCATAAAAGGAGTGGTTGAAAAGATGTGGTTTTGTTATGTAATGGGGTACTATGCATCCATAAAGAAGGATAAACTCAATACTTTTATAGATAAATGAATGCAACTTGACACCATATTCATCAGTGAAATAAATCAGACCCATATGTGTAAATATAATATAGTCTCACTAGTGAGAAAAATTGAACAAGCAAATAGGTCCAAAAATACACAATAGATGTTGTGAATTGGGGAGAAACTGTTTAAAAGAAAAGATAAACTTAGATGGAAGAAAGGGGAAAGTAAGGAAGAGAAAAGAAAAAAAATATATATTATAGCTAAAACAAATATATTGCTAGTTTCTCTTAGTTCATTGAAGAGAAAGATTGTTTGGACAATACCTCATGCTTAAATCTTGTTCACTGAGTAACTACTATAAAGATATCATTACACGATGTTTTAATTATTGTTACTCTTATCATCTTGTTTTGAAATTCTGGTTTTCTTCTTCCTTTCACAATAAAAAATAAAATCCCCATTTTTTTTTTATCGGTACCGGGGATTGAACTCACGACTGCCTGCTTGCAAGGCAGGCGCTTATGCCACTGAGCCAAATCCCCAGCTCCATTTTTATTTTTAATAACATTTTCTTGATATTTAACATGTGTCTTCCCATCCAAGGTCACATAATGACACTGCTTCACATATTTCATATGCTTCATACTAAAGTCACACATCATTCTTTATAATATGTGAAAGTTTACTGATTCTTCTGTTGACATCTTCAGTACCTGAAATGAGGTAGCAGAAATGAAGAAATGGTAAATTACAACAGTTCTTTCTGTTTGATTTACAGAACAATCAATTGTGGGATTTGCTTCTTTCTTTGAAAATTAGTATTAATTATCTGTTTTGTGTGAGACACTGAAACAGTCAAAATCATCATACGTAATAAAATGAAAACAATCCACATTCTCATTTAATTATTCTTCAATGATCAAGACTAGATACTGAAAAATGGTGCATGTTTGTGTACATGTGTAATATTAACTAATTCCCTATGATACTGAATGAAATGTAAATGATTTTGCATTAAAATTGGCTTTTCATTGGTGAAACTGTATTTGACTTACCCAAATGTCATAGTAAAAAAGGAAGGAGCTATATGAATAACAAGAACAAAAGGATATTCAGAGCTGACATCCCATTTTCAAAAGATGTTTGAGTAGCCATGAAAATTTAACTCAGGTTTAACTGAAATGGTCTCATTTAAAAAACCAATATCTAGCTTGTGAAATGCAATTACAATAAGAGCTACCATTCACATTTTAGAAATTGGTTGTGTATACAAATATGACATAAATCTAGTAAATATGTCATCTTTATAACTTTTCTTTTTGTTCCATTTGTTTTCTAATCTTTTTTGTTCAGCTTATAGTACCTTATTAAAGTAGTATTTAGAATTACCTTCTACCTTTTATATATTTTATAATATATATTTTATATTTTATATCTATCTATATCTGTTTTTATGTTTTAAAAGAAGACATTACTTATGGAATTATGAAAGAAAAATACTTTGAGTAATCTACAAATTCTTTTCTATGCTCTCTAGTAGCTTTCAGGAAATAAAGGAAATTTCCAAACCACCAAAGAGAATGAGGAGATGAATTGTGAGAGTAAGAACATGTGAAATACTAAATTGGAGTGAAAATGATTACTTGAAGCAGCATTTTAATTCAGACACTAAACATTTAAAAAGCTGTAAATTAAGTTACTTAATTTCCTGAAAATCTAAAGCTAATCCAAATATGCTGGAAAGAAAGTGAAATATTTAGTTATTTGGAACCTCTGTTTACCAACTCTAGTTATATATAAATGGTAAACAGGAGTCCCAAATATACTAAATATAGCCACAAGCAAATTTAGAAGTCAGAAAGTATTTTTAAAATAATACATTAATAGCACATCAGTAAAATACAAAAAGCAATGGAAATAAAACTTGATTTTTTCTTCAAGATTCATGAAAATAAACCTTAGGCAAGCTAATTAGGAAAGGAAAAGAAAAGAAAACAAAACAAAACAAAAAGCATCAGAAAGGAAAAGTAAGATGTAATTACTGATTCCATGAATTCCAAAAGAAAGTAAAACATGCTCATGCACTTCATAGCAGACTGGGTCAATTCTTTAATGAAAAATAATGACTAAATTTCAAAGTTAAATAGATAATGTCTCCTATTCGTATAGGAGAGATTGGATCAATATTGAAGAACCTTCCAAAAATGAGTAACCCCAGATCTACATAAGTTTTATTGGTGGGTCTCACCTAACATTTTAAAAATTTTCCTTAGCTTACTCCAGAAACAGAAGCAAGGAGAATATTTCCTCATTCTCTAAACCCATCATTAAACAAAGTGAAAAGTATATAAAGACATTTCAAGACAGAAAAACTACTAATGATTCTTGCCTGTGATTCTGAGAACAGAGTAAAAACTTTGACATGGTCAAGGTATTTTGCTATTTTCTTCTAGTAACTTTCTAGTTTTACATTTAAGCCTTTAACCAATTTTGAGTTTGTTTTGCTGTTAACATGATGCAATATAAGATTTAAATTCAATGCCATACTACTCTGATTACAAGGAAAGATCAAAATATATGGTGAATGTTTAATTGTAAAAAGGTATTCAGGGCCAGGGATATAGCACAGGAGCATAAGCACCTGCCTGGCAAGCATAAGATCCTGAGTTTGATATCTTGTAACAAAAAGAAAGCAATATTAAAGTAAAACACAAATTGCCATGAATCCCCTTCAAAATACCTCCCTCTCCCCACTACAACACACTTTAGCCATTGTGGGTGGCTTCATGAAACATGAATAAAAGATATGCAGAACTCTGATGCTAGGTACCATTCAACAGAAAGGCAGGCCTGTGAAAACATAAAGGTGGGTCCTCATCCATGTCAACCTTGTATCTGACACCATGTGCATTCTGGCTCTTTCACAAGTCAGAATAGCTACGAAAGGTAAACACCTCTATTCAGTTTGCAACAGTGGACTAGACATAACATCCCAACTAAGACACTCCTGAAAGAGGATTTCATAGCTGCTACAGAAAGGGGAAAGAAGGACGGGATGAGTCTGTTTAAAGTGAGGAAAATCTCTTTATTTTTCTGTTACTGAGAATCAAAGGAAAATATCTTGAGGGGAAAGGACAATGTGTCTTTTACTATGATATTATGTTTTTTAGCTTCAAAATTTACTGTATTTTCCAATCACATCACATACTATACATTCATAATAGGTCTGGAGTTCATAGTAGTGGGATATCTCCCACTATCTTACTTAAAAGTGCTTTTGATTATGTGAATCTTTTGTGGTTACACATTTTAAAAATTGGTTTTTTCACATTTCTGTGTAAAGTTGCACTGGAGTTTTGATAAGGATTGTGTTGCATCTCTAGATAGCATTGGGTATTACGGAGATTTTAACATTAGACTAATTCATTACTCAGTTTTCTTTGATATTATCATGCATGAGGTTGTTTTGACTTATTTTTCAAATAGCTCATTGTCATTGCATTGAAATTACTGTTTTTGAGACAAGATATCACTATGTAGCACATGATACTTTCACACTTACGATGATCCTTGTGGGTCAACCTCCCAAGTGCTGGGATTATAGGTGGGTACTACCGTCCCTGGACTAAAGTTACTAATTTTTGCAATTTGATTTTGAACTTTGAAACTTTATTGAATTTATTTTTCAGATTTAACAGGTTTTTGTGGAATCTAGGATTCTTTATACATAAGACTGTGTCTTGGGGAAGCAGAAAATCTACCATCTTTAATATGGAGAGTTTTTTCCTCCTAATGTCTGATTGGCCTGGCAAGAATTTAAAATAGCCATTTCTCAAAAGAAGACATGAAAATGGCTAACATGTGTATGAGAAAAATGTTCAAAATTAGTAATCATGCGAACATGTGAATTAAACCCATACATGACTTCATATGAGTTAAAGTGAAATTTGTTCAGAAATAAAAGATTATAAATGTTGGTAAGAATATAAAAAAACAACTACTCTGGTACACTGCCAATAAAAAAATGAATTGGTGTATTTATTTTGTATGATAGGTATGTCCTCTAAAATGTAAGTATAGAATTACCATATGATCCAGCAATCCCATTATTTAATATGTATCTAAAGAAAATTAAGCCAATGTATAAAACATCTGCAATACAATGATTATTATACTACTATTTTCAGACTAAGAAATGTGAACAACCAAAGTATCTACCAACAAATTCATGGATCAAGAAAATTTTTTACATATGTACCATGGGGTACTGTTATGTCATAAAATGAGTGAAATTTTTTCATATGTAACAACATAGGTGGGATTGCTATAAGCAACTGAGTTAGTTAGAAATAGTATAGGCAATAAGACAGGGCTTGGTCCTCAAAGGAGCCAGTACGGAATACTAGATACCTTGCAGCCTTGGAGGAGATAGACATTGCTGAGGGCAAGACCTCAAAACAAAAGGCAAAGCAAATGCAACCACACCCATAGTAAAAACATCAGGGATTGATATTGTACATAGATATGGATCACCTTGAGGAAGCCAGGAGTCACCATCCCAGGCCCCTACTGAAAGAGTCACTGCTCTTTAAGCATGTCTGCTTGCTACATGACATGCTTCCTTATTTGTCCCTGATTTGGTCAATTTTAACTGAACAATTAATCTTATTAGTTTGCTATACTTCTGTCCCCCCTATGCCTGTCTGCCTTGTGAGTTCCCATGTTTTCCCCATCTTGGACCCATCTCACCTTGTGATTTTGCTCTCTAAAAGTCCTTAGAAAAGACAATCTGGAAACCCACTTAGAACCCCATCTCTCTCCCAAAAAGCTTTCTTTCTCTCAATAAATATATTTTGCTCTTAACCATCCTTGTTCCTAAAATTCATTCTACAATTTTATTTGTTTTGTTTTTAATTTTTAATTGTAAAGAGAATAAAGCAAATCAGATCAGGGCAACGTAAGCAACACAGGAATTCACAAGACAACAGAAAATCAAGAGTGGCTATCAAAATGTCGCTTGTTTTCTTCACATTAGTTGTCCATACTTCCACACACAATACAATCAAACAAAACACAATAGTATAAAACCAATCAAAACAAAAGAGTAAAAGCATTGTCGCACTTCAAAACAAAACAATAGGAACTCAAGGATAGCTACCATAGTAACTCTTGTTCTCTTCAAAATAGCGTTCATACCCTCATACATAAAGAAATCAAATAAAGGAAACAGACTAAAACCAATCAAAACAGAAGAATGAAAGCATTACAGGACTTCAAAAGCAGGTAACAGGAAATAAACAATAGTTATTACATTTCGTTTTCTTCAAAATAGCCATTCATACCAGCATATGTAATAAAATCAAAACAAAGCAAAATAAAACCAATTAAACAAAAGAATGAAAGCATTATAGGACTTCAAAACAAGATAATAGTAAACCAACCGTGATTACCATAATACATCCCATTGTATTCAAAATAGCTGCCCATGTCATCAGATGCAGTGAAATCTAAAAAACAAGACAGAACAGAACCGAATCTAATAAAATTGTGAAAACATTACAAGAGTTAAAGACAAGACAATAAGAAATTAACATCAATTACCACCTTTTCCTCCTAGGCATTTTCTCCCCTATCACTTTTATATTAGCTATTGTGTTTTTGGATCCCACTAACTCCTGTTTTTTATGCTCGGGTTCACCTGTGTGAGTTCCAACTGTTTTGCCCATGAACATGATCGAGTTGTGTTCATTTACCTTATAAGAGCCTCGAGATTATCCTACTTTATAGCTGAGTAGCTTTCCACTGTACAAAAATACTATATCTTTCTTATCCATTCTGTGGTTGATGGCAAGTTACCCTTGATTTTTTCTGGTTTGCTGTCAGATAGAGCAATTGCTTTCTCCCCTTTAATTTTTGATCTATGAATGTCTTTTTGAGTTAAATGTGTTTCTCATAGAAAGTATACTGATGAATCTTTTTTCTTGGTCCATTCTCCCCGTGTTTCTTTTTATTGTTGAATTGTGGCCATCAACATTAATGTTTACAACCAGCATACATTTGGTTTGTCTCTGCCCTGCTGTTTTCCTGCTGTTGGACCCCCGCTTCTCCCTTTCATTAGTTGCCTGTCCTGTTTGGTGATCCTCCACGCTGCTGTTCCTGGAACCATGGTCATCTTTATCTCTTTCTAGAATATCCTTTAGTTCGCTGTATAGGATTGATTTGGTGGTCATGAATTCCTTCCATTGTTATTTATCATGGAAGTACCTTATTTTTCCATCAATTTTGAAAGATAGTTTTTCAGGGTACATCAACCTGGGTTGGAAGTTGTTTTCTTTCAGGATTTGAAACACTTCACTCCAAACTCTTTTTGACTTGATGGTTTGGTTGATAAGTCTGCTGTGATTCTGACTGATTTTCCTTTATAGATGATCTGTCTCTTTTCTCCTACAGCTTTTAATATTCTATTCTTGTGATGAATTTCTATAATCTTGATTATTATATATCTGGGTATAGATGTACTTTGGTTATGGCTAGATGGAGCTCTATATGCCTCACTTATATGCATGCCAGATCCCCTCCCCATCTTTGGGAAGTTTTCTGCTATTACTTCTGTAAATAACCTTTTTATTTCATTTGTGTTGACCCTGCTTCTTCACAGATACCTATCACTCTTAAATTATTCCTCTTTGCATCGTCTTGCAGCCATTGAATTATTTCCTGATTTCTCATTATTTTTAAAGATCTTTCCTTTGACAATCACTAGCTGCAATATTGTCTTCAATGTCTGAAAATCTATCTTCAGTCTCTTTCAAGTAGTTTTCCCAGCTTTCAATTGACTTTTTAATTTCCCAGATATTTTTGAATCTGTTTTATGTATTGTAATTCTATATATTTCATTCAAGGTTTCCATAATTTTCCTATGCTCTTTTTTTATCTGTCTTCTTTAGATATGCTGAGCAATTCTTTCATTATGTTTTTATTTCTTCTTTTATCTGAGACATTATTATGATCTGATTATTTTTACAGACTCATGAAGTTGTTTCTTTACTTCAGTTGCTATCCTCTCAGAGATTTCAGGTGGGTGCCTTCCATTTTCTTCTATAACTGTATCTCTCAGACTTATTTTTGTGAGCTGGAAGTCTAAAATGGCCTTTTATTCCTTTGTCTTGACATTTTCCTGGTTTCCTTCCAGCAATCTGATTGTGGGGTCCCAGGTACTTCTCACTTTGGCTGCCCCTCTGTGGGGAAGGGTAATGGACAGGCACCTGGGTTCCTCTGGCCCTGCGTTTACAGGGAGGTAGCAGGGAATGGGATGGGCTTCCCCAGACCTATGCAGATACAATGCAGCTTCCCCAATGGCCAGGGGTACATGGGGGGTGGACTGCTTTTCTCAGCCTGCATGTCTACACTGGGACTCCCATAATGGTGGCAGGCACACAGTGTGTGTTTATCTGATTCTCCTGGTGCGTGATGGCTGTCCAAAGGAAGAAAGGGCCTCCAAAAGTGGCCTGTGGGTGAAGTGAAAGGGATTTACTTGGGTGCATGTCCCTGGCTGCCTGTAGGAAGCAAGAGTTGTACTGTTGGTGGCCCAGCAGGTGGAGGTGGATCTGCTGGCTCTCTCTGCCCACACTGGCTGTTCACAGTAATGAGGCTTTTTCAATTTTAGAGAATATGAACTCATACCAGACACCTAGTAGATGGGGAGTTTCATTCCCCTACGTCAGAAGTGAATATTATTATATTTGAGTGGAATCAAAAAGATAAGTACTACACAATCTCATATATATGTATAATCTAAAACACCTGTTAGTGATAAATGTTAGAGTTTTCTGGTGCATTAGAGAAGGAAAAAAGGAAAAAAGCAAAAAATGTGTTTGCTGAGGATGTGGAAAGGAACACCCAACCCATAGCAGTTGGGCTATCTCCTTCAACTGAATTCAGAGGGGCAGAGGGTTATATCACCTCTGAATGGATGTGGCATGGGGCAGGCATTGATGATATATGAGCAATTGATTGGAATTTTCTTCATGTGCAAATGGGAAATGGAATTGCAATTAGGACTAAAGAAGAAGAAGCAAGTGGTAAGTGTTTCTACTTTGGCCTTCCACCATGTTAGACCACCACCATAATTGTACAGTAATTTATTCTAAAGCAAAAATCTTTCAATAAAAGTTGACAAGAGAGGTTGAGACTATAATCATGGTAGCAGGGCAAAAGAAGAGAGAGCTAGAAAATGTTGACCAATATGTATTTAGTTAAGACATTCTGGTGTTATTGCATAATGGGGTAGCTATACCTAGTAATAATGAACTTTGCATTTCAAAGAGCTAGAAAAGTTTACTGAATATTCTTACTGATACGGGGATGATATAGGACCTCCAAATAGAAAATCTAACTTCCAACCGACTGGATGCCTCGTATTCTGTGAATACAAGTTTGTACTCTCTAAAATTGATGAATGAATTCTAGGAACAAAGGAAGAAAAGAGTGAAAAATATTCAATGAGAGAAATAAAGCTTCTGTCTGAGAGACTAAGTGGTTCTGAGTGGGTGGCCCTGGGGACTCTGCTTCTCAAGGGAGTTTTATAGAGCACAGCCATGAGGTAAGGCATGTATAAATAAGAATGTAACTCTAGGGGCTGGGGATTTAGCTCAGCAGCATAAGCTCCTGCCTTGCAAGCAGGCAGTGCTGAGTTCGATCCCTGGTACCGATAAAAAAACAAAAAGACAAAAAAAAAAAAAAAAAAAAAAAGAATGTAACTCTAATCAACTAATAAGATTATAAGTATAATCACTTAGATAACTTTGATCCAATGGGAAATCACAAAGCAGGTATGCAGTGGGGCAGCCAGTAAGAATACGAGTATAATCACTTAGGTAATATTAATTATGTGGGGATTAAATGGGAAGCAAGTCACTTAGCAAATGTGGGTGGGCCCAACAGGAACAGGGACTTTTCCTGGAAGGGAGGTTTTATCTCCACCCACAGTGACAGATGCCTATTTAGAATATCAATCAGTGCTCTTCATCCCTAGAGGATGTGTGTGAGTATAGTCATTCTCTATCCTGAGGTCCAACCTTCAAAGAATGGGCCTCCGGCCACAGTTGTCTGCTGCGTTGACCTTTTCCCAGAGCCCGTCCTACCTGACTGCATATAATATTTTTAAATAACTTAGCTGTCTGTAATATTAACACAAAGAAATGACAAATGTTAGAGGACATAGGTGTAACGCATGGTATGAGTGTTGGGGAGAGGTCAGTAGAGACCACTTGGCTGTGTAAATGCAACATGGCATAGAATTTATTGTGCCTCGGTGCAGGCAAACAGAGAATGAGAGGGATGTCTGTGTGGAATGAAGAGAAATGCATCTCTTTTATAGATATGGAATGAAGGCAGGGGACTGTAGGCGGTTAGATGTGGTTGAGTTTTCTGGCTGTCTTGCACCTCAGTAGCAAAGTCCTTGAAGCCTTCAGTGTAAATTTTTGGGTGGCCCCAGAGGTCCCTAGATATGTTCAGATGTCCTGGGACCTGAAAAATTCCTTGTCCCGTCTAGTCTTCTTTCTGACATCCATGCCAGCTAATGCCAGCTGGCTGTGGTGTTAATCTGAGCTCTCTCTGCTGTCCGTAGCACTTCTGCTTGCAGGCAGAGTGGGAGCTGGGAGAGGCAGATCTTATTTGAGTCTCACAGTAGGTATACTCTGATGGGTTCCGCTCATATGGGACTCTGCCAGACTTAATGTGGTGCCTGCCTTACACAGCGCTGGGCCCTAGTAAGACAGCATGTCTCTCCCATACTAACTTCTGTGTTCTTCTTCCAAGCTCAAAACGAACTTCGGGCTTGTCTTTTATGCGCATGCCAAAGCTCCTCCAATCCTCTCCCAGCATCACTATCCAGTCTCCACCCCCAGCCCAACTCCATAAAAGCTGCTGGCCAGCTTTTCCTGTTTAAGGGTCCTTGCAGGGTCCAGCAGCCCTCCCTTGCTGGCAATAAAGACTTTTTCTTATGTCTGTCTTTGTCTCTCAAATGCAGTGAAAAACCTAACACACTTAACCTGATTTTAGCGTTACACACTACATACATTTATGAAAACATTACAGATTATTTTATCAGTCTGTATACATTTTAAGGCATTATTTACCAGTTAAAGTTTAATGAACAACAATCAGAAGTCATGTAACTGTGAATAAAAATAATGTCAGTTACCCTAAGGGAATCTGGTTTAAAGCAAAAGGGCTTTTTCTATACTTCATTAAAACTTTTAAGACTCTTTGGCCTCTAATGTAAAAATAATTAGTAAATACACTATAAGTGTAAGCAGCTAACACATCTAACACTTTGTCTAGGATTGATACTATTTGTCTATTTTACTATCCCAGTCAAACTAATTATCACAAGAAACAGATCTGAGTTTCTTCTTGTTTTACAAAATAAGGAAACTGAAACTCAGAGTTTTTTCCTCATGATCCCAAAATCAGAGGAAGTAGCAGAATTTAGATATGAACATGAACAAAAAGATCACAATTCTCAATTCATGTTTACAGCAGGAAGAGGAAAGAGGGCTATTCAAAAGCTAAGGCCAGGCAGAGCCAACCAAAAAAGGTGTATTTTTGCACATGGAAAAGTTCTAGGTGCAAATTCTACACGGTAGGTGTTTCCCTGAATTAGAATAGTATTCTCTACTCCCCTCATTTTATAGGTGAGAAGTTTCTGTGTATTACTTACTGAACGTTATGATGGTGGTCTACCATGGCTGAAGGCTAACACAGAGAACAGCAGCTTATCCTTCTGATGAGAAGTTTCTTCCTCTCCACTCTGCCCTGATTACAACTTCCTCTTTTTCCTGGGTGTGTGTGTGTGAAGAAAGCTCCAGTCAGCTCCCAATGTGTCCTCCAAGTCCACCCCTTAAACTTCTCCTCTATAGGTAACCCTCAGTCCCCTTTGGCTCTGCCCAGAGGATTCCAGTGAGCTGTGTGTTGCTCAACACTTCCCCAATAAAGGCCTTTTTTCCCCCTTTCTTTTTGCCTCTCTATTGCAACAGCAAAAGTAACATTTTGGTGCTGTGTGACTCGGATTGGGAGTGTGTGGGGCTCCTGAAGGTCACCCCGGTTCTGAGCTTCCCTGCCTACAAGCCACTCTTCTTTTCTCTGGGATCTGCCTATTTGCTGTTGCTAGCCTGTATCCAACACTAATCCATCTCATTCCTCACGGTGAGCCACCTCTCAGTTTGGGGTTTCCTGTCACAGTTTCTCAGTCCCTCAGTCTCAGAAATCCATGAGCTGGCACTTGGAAACCTCCTGCACAACCCTTTGGACAGACAAAAATACTCTCACACTCCTGGGGCAGGGCTACTGCCCTTAAGCCCTAAGATAGGGCTATTATACCCTCATTTTTTGGGACCCCCTCCCAACCTTGGTAATGGCCAACAAAAATGGACGTTGTGGCTTTCTCTCAATCACAGTCTCAAAACAGGTAATGACCTCTTTTGAAAAGCGTGGCCCAGACTATTTTGATCTTAGCTCTTGGCTCACATCTAATTTGATCACTATGGGAAGTAATACTCCCAACCTAAAAAAGACTCACCACTAGGGTGCCTGGTTTGTAATCTTGGCTCCTAAAAGATTGATCTTTTACTACCAAGTGGCTTGGCCAGCTTACAAACTTAATGACAGCCAATGGCCTGTAGGGGAATCTTTTGATTGCTCTATACTTCAAGAATTAGATGACTTCTGTCACTGCAATGGCAAATTGTCAAAAATTCCTTATGTTCAGGCCTTGTTTAGTCTGAGGATACACTCGTCTCTTATTCAGTCATGAAACGCTGCTCAGGTACTTCTGCTCACACTGTCCCACTGGATTCCATTTCTTTTTCTCCTCCACATCCTTAGACAATCTACCGCCCGTCTTTAATTTCCCTTTACCGTACCCTCAAGCCCAAACTCCTCTGCCTTCTTGACAAAGCGCTCCTGAGTTTTTTGTCTCACCTTTTTCCCTTTCCTCACTCCTGCAGGTTTCAAACACTCCTCTTCACCCATCTCTTTCTGGTAATACCAACATACCCCACACCCGCTTTGGGTGGGGATCTTCTCCAAAAGCTGATTTCTTCTTATCATCTCCCTCCCTATAGCTTTTGTTCTTCAAATGCCATCACAGCATCCACCAGTCCCTCACTTCCTCTTCCTCCTTCCCTCATTGATGTCATGGTCTGGGACACCTCCAACCCCACCCTCATTACCCATCCTACAGCTATATAAACCATCTCAGAGATCCTTCAATTTTTCCTTGTGTTCCCCAATACCCTGTAACTCCCAAACATCAACAGAGACTCAGACCCATAATCAAGTGCCTTCTTAACAATAGTTTTTTTCAAATTTACCCATTCACCATACAATGAACCCATTCTTCAGGTACTCAAACCTAATTTTTCCTATTGCTTGGTACAAGATTTTAAGGCCATTAACAATGCTGTTACGTCAATTCACCCAATGGTGCCAAACCCTTACACTATGCTCTATCATATCATATTCCTCCCTCTACCACTCACTTCATAGACCTAAACTTCAAAGATCAGTTTTTCACCAGGCCCCTGCACCCTGATTGTCAGGATTTCTTTGTGTATACATGGAGTGACCCAGTCACTCTTAGGTGTCAACAACTCACTTAGGCAGTGCTCTCTTAGAGATTCAGAGACAGTCTGCATTTTTTTTACCCCAAATATTATCATTTCAAGATATCACCAACACTTACCAATTATTTTTTAACATTAAGAAATCATCACTAGGAATATGCCTGGAAGTGGAATAGCTGGGTTGAATGGGGCTTCCAATCCCAGCTTTTTGAGAAATCTCCAGAATGACCTCCACAATGGTTGTACTAGTCTACACTCCCACCAACAGTGTAGGAGAGTTCCTTTTTCCCCACACTCTCTCCAGCATTTGTTGTTGGTGGTTTTCTTGATCCTGGCCATTCTTTCTGGAGTGAGATGGGATCTCAGAGTTGTTTTAATTTGCATTTCTCTAATGACTAATGCTGATGAATGTTTTTTCAGGTATTCATTTGCCATTTGTATTTCTTCTTCTGAGAACTGTGTGTTCATCTCAGATGCCCCTTTTTGGTTTGGGTCTTTGACTTTGCAGGGTCTGATTTTTTTTTAAGTCTTTATATGTTTTAGAGAGAAGTTCTTTGTCTGAGGGACAATTCACTAAGATTTTTCCCACTTTGTGGACTTTCTTTTCACTATACTGGAGATTTCTTTTGACTGCAGAAACTCTTTAATAAAACATGTTCCCAGTTATTGATTCTGGGAAGTAGTTCCCATGCAATTTGATTCTTGTTCATGAATTCTCTACCTACCCTATATCTTCAAGATTTTTACCTACTTTGTCTTCCAACCAATTTAGTGTTTCTGTTTTAATATTCAGATCTTTGACCCATTTAGATTTTAATTTAGTACATGGTGATAAGCATGGGTCTAGTTTTAGTTTTTGGCATATAGAGAACCATTTTCCCAGCACCATTCATTACAGAGACTGTTGTTCTTCCAGTGAACATATTTGGCCCCTTTATCAAAGATAAAATGGTTGAGTGCATTTGTAGTTGTGGTTGTATCTTCTAATCTACTCCATTGATCTTCAGATCTGTTTTTATTCCCAGTACCACATTGATTTTATTACAGTAGCTTTGTAGTATAACTTCAAGTCAGGGATTGTGCCTCCTGCCTTGCCTTTGCTGCTGAGAATTGCCTTTGCTACTTTAGGTCTCTTCTGGTTCCAGATGAATTTTAGGAGTGACTTTTCTGGATCTATATGACATACGTTGATGGCATTTTCATTGGGATTGCATTGAATCTGTATAACAGTTTTGGGAGAATGGCTATTTTCACAATATTTATTCTTCCTATCCATGAATAAGGATCTTTCCATTTTCTGAGATCCTCTTTGATTTCTACTGTAGTGGTATACGTGTACCCATGTTTATAGCAGCGCAATTTGTAATAGCCAGATCTTGGAAACAACCTAAGTGTCCATCAACTGAGGAATGAATAAAAAAGTTGTGGTATTTTTATACAATGGAGTACTACTCAGCTATAACGAATGATCACACTGAGATATTTATAAATAAATGGCACAACTTGAGACCATACTCATAAGCAAAATAAATCAAACTCACATATATAAATACCGTATAGTCTCCCTAGGGTAAGAAATGATAAGAGTACATAAGATTTTATGGTAATCATGATTCCCCATTACATTGCTTTGAAGTCTTATAATGTTTTCATTCATTAGTTGGAATGGTTTTATTCTGTTTTGTTTGATTTTATTATCTGTGATGGTATGAACAGCTATTTTAAAGAAAACAAGATATTATAATAGCCATTGCTGATTTAATATCTTGCTTTGAAATCCTACCATGCTTTTATTCCTTTGTTTCCATTAATTCTATCATGTTGTGTCTTATTGTATTTTAATTATGTGTGATAGTATAAACTAATTTCCTATGGAGAATGAGATAATAGAGTAGCCATTGTTAATTTTCTGTTATTTGGTTCTGAATGCCCTGTAATACTTTCATTTTCTTGAGTGGTTTTATACTATTTTGTTGTGTTTGATACTATTGTATGTGAAGGTACACTCAACTATTTCAAAGAAAGAGACATTATGGTAGCTACTGTTAATATCGGCTTGTCTTGTGATGAAGTACTCTGTTGCTTACATTGTTTTGTTCTGATCTGCTTTGTTATGTCCTCTTCTGTCTCAATCTCTTTAAAGTAAAAAAAAAATTAAAAAAGAAATCATCACTAGTTGCTATATTACATAGTGTTATTTTAGAAGTAGTTGTTCGGGTTACAAAACCAAAGCATAAATAATGAACAGACAATCAAACAGTGGCAGCGCAAACTATTCTGTTAGATGAACTAACAAAAACTTAGTAGTATTGTTATCTATCTTACATATTTAACCACACATACGGTTATTTGTGTATACCTACAAGTTGTCCTTTCGTTTCAAGCACTTCCTTTCCCTTTCATTATTACAATATTATATATTTTGGATCTTATTACTCTTTCAGTTTTTTATTATTTATTTTTTACATAGTCCTTATTGTTTAGCCAAGCCCTTTCTGCTGACCTCATCACTCCTGGCCTCAAACCCAGAAATCTCTTTCAATATGTTGCTGAACTTCCCCTGTGTCCTCCATCCCACACTCTAGCTCTGCAGCATACAGCCACTTCTCAGTTTTCTCTCCAGCAACCTGCACAGTCTCTCCTGCTAGAGTCCAAGTAGTTTCCTCAAATGTCAACTTGGGACTCACTCTCACTCTTCCCCCTCCTTCCATCATCACAGATCGCAAGGCGATCCTTCAGTATCTCCAGGTGCCCATCACCAAGCAACAGGTCCTATCCTTTCTGGATTCAGCTAACTTATTTTACCTCTGAATTCCTAACTTTGCAGCTTTAGCTCAACCTGTCTGCAAAGCTTTAAGATGCTCCTTATCAGAGCCTGTAGACCTCTTTGCACCGATGCACACCTCCTTTCATAAGCTAAAAGAGGCTCTCCTAAGGGCCCCAGGCCTCCCTCTCCCAGGCCCCCCACAACCTTTCACTCAGTACACTACCTTTGAAGGCTACAATGCTGTGGGAGTACTGGAACACATAGGGTAACCTTCCTTTCAAGTGGTAGCCTGCTTGTTAAAACAGTTAGACAACACAGTGCAAGGATGGGCACCCTGTTTCCTAGCCCTTGCAGCTGCAGCTGTACTGACACAAGAAATCAAAAAGTTCACATTGGGACAATCTGTTGTAGTATACTCACTTCATTGTCTAAATGAACTTAGCACACATAAGATACTCCCCTGCCCTGATGGCTCCTCCTTATCTTCAGTATATCTAGTCCCCTCTCAGGATGCTTCCATCTCTATTGCAACCTGTAGTCCTCTCAACACAGCAACTTTGCTCCTTACCTCCAAAGAACGCCCTTATCATGACTGCACTGAGGTCCTATAGAACCTTTACCTCACATTAGTAGCACACATCTCTCTCTAGCCTTTGACACGTGGTTCATTGAGGGCAGCTTGACGAACACATTCAAAAGTGAGTAAAATATGCAATAGTTAAGCAGTCAAAAGTCATAGAGACAAATCCACTACCACCTGGAACATCTTCACAAAGGGCGGAACTTCCAGCTCTTACACAGAATCTTACACTGGCAAAGGAGAAGATCATAAATATATGCACCGATTCAAAGTACACAGTCAGCATTTTGCATTTCCATCGTGCCATCTGGCACAAAAATGGTTTTATCAATACTCAGAGAGCCTCCATCATTAATGCACCTCTCATCCTTAAACTTCTAGAAACATCGTAACTCCCCAAACAAGCAGCAGATACGCATTTCAGGGAACACTACACTCCATTGCTCAGGCCAGTGCCTTTGCAGGTACACAAGCCAAGCTAGCTGCACAAAGGCCATGTCCTTCTCATCTTCTCCCACTAGTCCCAAACACCTACCTCTGCCTAACTGCTCACAAAAACCTAGCAATAAGTTTAGGTATGTAAAATAAAATATCTTTGAATTTTTAAAAATTTTACAATCTCCTTTTTGATTTTCTACCAGTTTTCTAGTTGTTGAAAAACTTACTCTTAACTTCCAAAAGCATAAGTACACTCCTATCTTGTGTGTTGATCTTTTCATTAATAGCCAATGAACTTTGGATTCTAAGAACTATGAGGATGACTCAGGGCACTATTTTTAATGTTTCTAGTGGTTTCCACATCTGGTGCCTGAAGATGATTGTTCTGATAGTACACTGTGCATCTCACTCACAAGACATTATCTGCTAAACACTCATCAACTTACTGTTAAAATACCTTTTTCATTTTACTCTTTCTTTCTTTTTTTCCTTTGAGATTGGACAAACTCCATCTGTCATCCAAAAAGCAGACTTTTGGGAAGTCTATGGAAAGCAAGGAAAAATCTGTTTTTCTGCCTTCACGCACATGGATGACAACTTGGCAGGGTGGGAAATTACTTGGAACACAAAGTGTTTCTCTAAAATCTCTATACATGCTGCAAAAATCTGGCATCTAATTTCCTGAACAATACTCCACCCTATTCAAATAGTCTCTTTTCTTCTGCTGAGAGGCTGGCTGTTTCTTTTACTTGATCTCAAGACACTCTTTGTCCTTTTCCTAGTCAGACTGGTCTCTTGGTTTGAACAATAATCAATTTTATTGTTTTGACTTGACATATCAAAAATTAACAGGGACATGTCAATATTTCCAACATTGGCTAACTCTTCATCTGTTACTCTCTCTCTCTCTCACTCTTATACTAGATTCTTAGAAAATAGAAATGTATGAATATCATGCATATATCAATATGTATATTGCATACAGTACCAATATAGTATATATTGGCTTAATTTGTGGTAATTTATACATTTTCAATTTCAGCTACTTTTTATGACTTAAAGAATATCAGTCAAATTTTATGTTTAGATTTTACCTTTTTGATGTTTCACTGTTTTAATTTAATTTTATGAATATTTTAGTTGAATCTACTAAACTTGGTATACAATTGTAATTTATGGCTTTCTTTCCCCTACTTTAATCAGATACTCTCTTCTAAAAATTTTATTGCTATATATTTACGAAGCATAAGAAATATATTAATTATAGGGAATTGGTTCAGATACACATAGCATCTTGATTCTTTTAACCTCCACTAAGTTAGTATAGGAAGGGCTGGGTAACAGAAAGCAAATATAACAGAAAACAGGCAAAAACTAGGTAAGACTGGGTGAAATCAGATTAGTAATGGGCTCTTATCAAGGTTGACTGGTTTCCCTGATGGCAAGCTTGGCTCCCTGCATGTCTTCTCTAAATAGAAAAGTCATTGCATGGTTAGCTTGTAGCAGTCCTTCCTGAAGGACAGGGCGATATGTGCTTCATGCATGAGAGGAATACAGTGCCGCAGAGACTATTCATCTTGGAAGCAGCAAGGTCAGCCCTGAAGAGCCTGTGTTAGTGTCGACTGTGCATCTCCTCGAGGAGAAGGGGACATCGGGAAACTGAACTCAGATGAGCAGAGTATGTTTCTATTCTCTGGGTCCATGCAGACTAAGCTGAGTTTCTTGATTCTTGAATTACACACTGGTAGATAAATCTAATTGATCACTGGGTACGCTGTGTCTGTCCTCTTCTCATGTTTGGTCTAATTGTTCTCCTTGTACCAAATGGTCTGTTTACATGGATACAGGCACAAATGTGAAAGACAGAAGTAACAGTGCTTCTGGTCTCCCCACCTGTACTCTACTCACAATTCTGAATTAGCATCTTAGTCCTATCCTGTCATTGGGAAAGATTACCTGAAACATGCAACTCGATGGAGGAGAGAATCATTGTGTCCTGTGGTCTCATTCCTTGGTCAGCCAGCGCCAGGGTAGAGGAGAATGACAAAGGGGTCTGGTAAAGGAAAAGACGCTCAACCCATGGCTATCAAGAAACAGGCAGAGAAAGGAAACACTAGAGAACTTTGAAGGACATTCTTGATCTCAGCCTTAGCTGATTCTGTTGCTTTTTCCCGATTACTTGTGGTAGTACCATACATAGTTCATAGTAACACTTTTGGACATCAGGTTTGTGGATAAACTAAAATTATTATCAGTTTGCCTTTAAAAAACTACTTTCTATAAATGAAATCTTACAGTGTGTACCATCTGTCTTCTTCCAACCCCTAATTATTTAGCAATTCATGAATACTTGTTATGCATCAATAATCAGCACATCAATACTGTTCCTAATGATGTGACTGTCACCATTCGTCCATGTTTTCAGCTTGTGATGAATACTGGCTACTTCCAGTTTGAAAATATTTGACTGAAGCTTCTACGAATGACCATACACAAGTCTTTATATGCACATACATATATGCTTTCTTCTTCCTTGCTTTAATGCCAAAGTTCAAGTGGCTTGGTTATGTGACCCAAGTGCTTCTACACTTCTGAGGAACCACAAAACATTTTCAAAATGGTGGAAATATTCTACATAAACAATAGTATGTAAAAATTTCAGTTGTTTTGCAAAAATGCTGTTGTGGCTTACATCTCTATAACCACCCCTTAGGTGGGGAATTTAAAAAATGGCTGGATTAGGTTGTGTAATTGGATTAAAGATGTGATCCTGGGATTAAGGATGTGGATAATGGAAACCGTGTTTTGAGTGTGGTTGGTGCCAGTCCATAGGTTTACAGCCTGGATGGAGTATGAAGGGAGAGAAGGAAGCCAGGCTTGCTGTTGCTGCTTCTCCTGCTGCAGCTGCTTTCTGCATGTACTGCTCTGCCATGAGCTGTTTCTCCTGTGTGCTGCCCTATTCTGGAACCAATTGACTATGGACTGATGTCTCTACAAATCATAAACTACATGAAAATTTCCTCCCTTAACTTACGGGCATTGGGTACTTTGTCTCAATAGTGAGAAAAGCAACTAAAACAACTGCCAGTAAACACTGCAATTAGTCTTAAATTTTAGACGTTTTTCTAAGGTACGTAATTGTACATTGCTGTAATTTGATTGGTACTTCCCCAGTGACTAATCATGTTGGGCGCCAGTGCTTATAGCTGTCATCTTTATACTCAGTTTAATGAGGCATCTGCTAGCATTTTCCCATTGCTTTAATTTTAATATTATTTTTGAAATCTTTTTAGATTCAACATGCAAAATCTTTATTAGAAAAGTAATCTTGTAATATATTCTTTCAACACATGACTTGTCTTTTCATTCATTTAATAGTGTTTATAACAGCAGAATATTTTAGGCATTCTACATATATAATATATATTTGAAAAGTTTTATGCATACTATATGTGTATATATTTATGTCCTCAATGTTAAAAACTTTTGTTCTGTATAGAACTTCTCAAATACACATATATAGACAATACATGTATTCAGAGTATATATAGTGTATATATTCACAGTAATATATATCACACATATATTCATATATACTATGCATGTAATAGTTGCACAAACATATACTATGTATATATAGTTTTAATTTTATGGACCATCATTTTATAATAGGAAAGAAACATTACTTTAACTCAAAGTAACTGAGTTTTATTTCTTATCTTTAAAAAAAATCTTTTTTATTTTAAAAAGAATAAAACAAACGAAGACAAAACAGAACAAAGCACATCAGAATGGACAATGCAAGCAACATAGGACTTCAAAACAAGACAATGGGAAATCAACAGCTGCTCCCATAAAACCTCTTGTTTTCTTTGCAAAAGTGTCTACACTGTCACACCCAATAATATCAAACATGACAAAATAGTATGAAATCAACCAAAATAATAGAATGAAATCATTATGGGACTTAAAAAAAGAAAATAGGAAATTAACAGTGGCTAGTATAATGTCTCTTGTTTTCTTCAAAATAGCTTTCCATATCTTCACACACAATGAAATTAAATAATAGAAAACAGACTAAAACCAAGCAAAGGAAAAGAATGAAAGCATTGCAGGACTTCGAAATCAGATAACAACATATGAACAATGGTTACTTTAATGCATTTTCTTCAAAAAAGTCATCCATACTATTACACATAATAAAATCAAATAAGCTAAACAGAATACAACCAGTTTTAAAAAAGAAAGCATTATAGGACTTCAAAACAAGATAATAGAAAACCAAACGTTATTACCATAATGTACTTTATTGTGTTCAAAATAACTGTCCATACCATCAGTCACATTATTCAAGAAGTTGTTTTTTTTTTAAATTTTAGACTTTATATTTAGGTTCAGATTTTACTTTGTGCTAATTTTACTCTACTGGTTGAAATTAAGTACAAAACATGCATATCTAACTACTTGAGCACAATGTTCTTCTAAAGTTCTGCAGTTATAACAGTTGAACATATATAAGCTACACTATTATTGTTATGGTTTATGTCTAGATGGCTCCCCAAAGCCTCATGCAGTCAGGGAGGCGGGCTTTTCGGAGGCAGCTGAGTCTAGAGTTTGTGATTGGTTTATGTCTAGTTCTGGGACCGAGTCTGTGAGGGCTACATCCACCCTAGGGGAAAGTAGCCTGCCTATAATATAAGGAGGGGAAAAAGGCTTGTTTCCCCTTTTGCTTTGATTATTTTTATATCTTTCACCACCATGAACTGTCACCCCTTCAGCACACCATCCTACCTTGGAGACAGCTGAGTATGGATGGAAACCTCCTCAAACTGTGAGGTAAATAACTCCACCTTTAACTTTGGGTGTTATGTATTTCGTTCCACCAACAAGAGACAAGTAACTAAGACAATCATGAAGTACTCCCATTTCTTTGTGTAGATAAAATAGCATACTACTAACACTCTACCTTGATAGTCCTCAGCTTTATTGCTGCCTCTTTGCTGTGTTAAGTTTTCCTGAGTCTTTCACATTTCTATTTAAATTTTAGAAGCATACTATCACGTGTGCACATTGGGATTGAACTGAACCTTATAGATTGTGGGAAAGACACTTCAGCAATACTTAGATTTTATCTCATAATTTTGTAATGCTCACAAACATTTATGACAAAATATTTCACATTGATACTATAAAATATATTGCTTTTTAAATTATATATTACATTGTCATTGCTAATATTTAGAAATATAGCTTACTTTTGTGGTTCATTTTCATTTTTCCATCTTTCTAAACACATATAATATCTAAAAGGTTTTCTTATAGATTGTGCTGAATTTTATATATATGTGATTATAATATGTGAATAAAGATTTTCCCTTCTTACTTTTGAATATGGATGTAATTTTTTCATTTTATTACTCTTACTGGAAACTCCACTACCTATTCTGTAGAACTGGTAAGAGCAGACATATTCCTTCTGTTTCTGATACAGGAAAAATCAATGTTTTTCCAGTAAGTCTGATGATAGATATTGAGTTTTCACTGATGTTCTGTACTGTACAAAGGAAAGTTCATCATATTTCTGAGTTTCTGAATGATATAAATGATGAATATTGTGTGTCATCTACATTCTTTTCCTTTCCACTCGAACTATTATGCTTTTAACTTATGAATATGTTTGATTTGTTTAACTTTATGCACATCTTGATTGGTTGATATGAATTACATCAACTTTGCCTTCTTGAAAATATGTTCAAGAATATGCCATCTCTTTTTGTTTCTTATGCTCCCTTGCTTACTTTTTTGTTTTGTTTTTATGAGGTAAAATATGCATAACATAAAATTTACCATTCCTACCATTTTAAGCATTTATTTCTGTAATATCAAGTGCTATGACTCCATCTATATCTATATTTTCTTTTTCATTTTTTCCAAGTGTAACCCTGTGCCCCTTTGGCACTAACTCCTCATTTCTCCTTCCCACCATCTGCAAAATACAACATTCTATTTTCTGTTTTTATGAATTAGACCACTATCAGAATCTCATAAGTTGAATCACATTTTTTCAAAGATAAATCACATCATTTATCCTCCCATGATTGGCTTATTTTACTTTGCATAATGTTTTCAAAGTCTATCCATATTGTATAGTGTGTCAGCATTCCTTTCCCTTTAAAGGATAAATAACATTCCATTTATACATAAAAGTCCTTGCATTTACACCATTAAACTGTTGGTGAACATTTCAATCACTTCTGCCTTTTGGCTATTGTGTCTAAATGCTTCTATGATCTGAAGTGTACCAAAGATGTATTATATCTTGACATATTATTTTTTTCTCGGGTTCTTCGCAACTAAGTGGGTGAGAAAATCTCTGTGGTGTTCTCTCTATGTGTGGTTTTGTATTTCCTGGCATTGAAAGTCCAGTCACTGGATCTTCCTGAACGCATAGCTTAATCTCATCAATGCTCAGAATCTGTTAGACTGTCCTGGGATCCTTTTTTCTGTATCATCTCTGAAAACTCTATTTTTGTGGTAGAAGGGCTCAAACCCAGGCCTTGTGCTGATTTGCCTCCCTTCCTCTTTTAAAAATTTATTTATGTTTTATTTATTTTGAAAGTAGTAAAAATGCAACAGCACAAGACAGAACAAAGCCAGTCTAGACAATGCAGTCAAACTGTGCAGGATTTCACAGAAGGATACTGGGATAGTAGTAATAGGTACTATGGTATATCTCTTTAACTTCATAATAGTTATCCAGTCAATTAGGTATAACAAAATCAAACCAAAAATACAACACCATAAAACCAATTGAGAATACTAAATAGAGCAAAAGAAACATAACAAAACAAAATGGTGAAAACAACCTTTGCCTTCGAACAGAAGATAGAAGGAAATCCCCCATTTTGCTATACTGCATATGGTCATCCTCCCAAGAGATGTTGAAACATCTATCCCCAGTAGCTATGGGGCGGGGATGGGTGCTTAATTTTCAGCCCTTGTGGCAGTAGGCTCACAGGTAATGGTTCTCTTCCAGGCCCACGCCACAGGCGCTCACGAAGAAGGCGGGTGAATAAGCTGCTTGAATCCCACCATGCCCATGTTTCGGGAGTTCTAGATCTCCTCCTGGCCCTTGCCTCAAGTGCTTACCAAGAGGGTGGGTGAATAAGCTGCCTGAGTGCCACCATGGCCAGATCTCGGGAGTTCTCTAAAAATTTATTTTGAAAAAGGGTATTGCTAACTTGCTAAATTACCCAGACTGAGTTCCAACTTGTGACCCTCCTGTCTCAAATTCCAAGTGCTGGGATTACTGGTGGAATGGAAACTGCCTTAGGCCAATGAGCCAAGGAATTCAGAGGATTAACTTTAATTGTTTTCCATCCTTCAAATACCAGAGTCTTGTATCACCAATTGTTCAGTGTCTCGAAAATAATCATCTCTTACATTTTGTCATGTATGTATGCAAGTGATTAAAGCAATTTTCTATAACTGAAAAACTGAATTTTTATCAGTTTAAAATTCAAAATTTTGACAAGTCAACAAGAAGCCCTCCCTTCAAGTAGATGCCATACGTGGGCCACTGTATGGAGAACCAGATGCCAGCCCCTTCTGGCACATAGACTGGGAGACAAGATGAGCCAAGGCCCACCCCTACTCTCCATCCCTACCCTCCACTGTAAAAAACCAGCTGATCTGGAGAAACACAGGCTACAATGATAGCTATTGAGGTAAAATACAACTTAATGCTTGTAATGTTTAGTGTTTCACTGACTTTGGAGGCCTAAAACCTATAGTCTAATCATCTATTCAGAGGATAGCAATACGTGGTGTAGCATCCATGGAGCATCATTCAGAAGGTGGTAGCCTTTGTTAATTCCCTGTTGTCTTATTTTGAAGTCCTGTATCATTTTCATTGTTTTGCTGGGTTGGGTTTTATTCTGTTTTGCCTTGTTTGATTTTATTATATCCAATGGCATGGGCAGCTATTTCAAAGATAACAAGATATATTATGATAGCCATTTTGGATTTACTATTATCTTGTTTTGAAGTCCTTTATTGCATTCATTGTTTTGTTTTTACTGATTCTATTTTGTTTGATTTCTACTATTCTGAAGGTATGGGCAGCTATTTTGAAGAAAACAAGAGACATCATGGTAACCATTTTTGATTTCCTACTATCTTGTTTTAAAGTCCTGTATCACTCACACTGTTTTATTTTGCTTCATTTTATTCTCTTTAAAATAAAAATTACAAAAAATGGATTAATTCTTTTTTAAAAATTTTGGTGTTTTCTAACTTATTTTAACTCTACTAAAATTTATTTTTGTTAATAATGTGAGACAAAATTCTAATACTATTCTTCTGTATGAATGTCATCAGAGTTCACTTATTAAATACTCTACACCCATTAATACACAGATATGACATTGTACAAGTGAGTATATGTATATCCATCAGATTCTATAATACACTTAAATCAGGTGTTGCAATTGTAAGTTTATTTTTTCCACAAGGTCTCCGAGGAAATAAAGTACCATCATGGTTAACTTACTTGTTACTCCATCTCTAGACTCTACTTTCTCATCAGATTAATTAGTTTCTGTATAAAACTATTTAAAACTGTGATCAGTTCCTGAAAACAGGAAACATTCCTTAGTCACAGAAATTTATGTTTAAGACTCATAATATGCTTACAATATTGTGCCGCTTTTATCATCTCCTTGTGCCTCATGTTCATTATATTTTATCCCTTCATCAAAACACAAGGAGTGACCTTGTAGCAGAATCTTTTCTCACTTGGGTAACACAGCTCTTTAATATGCTTATGGCTGCTGCTTTCCAATTAATTTCTTTAATGGTAATGAGGAGTGACTCCAAATGCTCCAAATGCATTTCTAAAGCAGAAGCCTCTTAACCACATTCTGGAAGTTATGTATGAAATTTTGATTTCCAGGCACTCATGTTATTTTTTAAAGGATGATATATGTTGATATAATGTGTAACTTAGTCATATACGTGGGACAACTAAAAGATACCTGATTCTTTAAATTTTTATTATTTTAATGTTTAAATTTTTAAAAACTTACGAGATAAATTATAGAAGCTTGCTTAAAGCAAAGGAGAGTAACTTGAGGAGGATTAAATAGCAACTTTTTAAGTCTAGACATTCACTGTAGTTTTTGATCATCTTGCCTTGATAAATGTTTATGGCCATTTGTTGTTTGTTGCTGTTGTTGTTGTTACCAGGGATCAAAGTCTCAACTTCACACTTGCCAGGCAGGCACTTATGCCGCTGGACTAAATCCTCAACCCCAGTGTTTACGGCCATTTTTAAAAAATAAAAATATGATGTTGCATCCTCATCCAGTTTATTCACCAGATTTGACTCTATGTGACTTCTGACTCTTCCACAAATTCAAAAAAACAGTGAAATAAAAGAGTTTGGATCAATTCAGGACATCACAGCTATGAGGCTAGCATAGCTAAGGATCCTCAAGAAAGAGGACTCTAGAGTTGATTTTAAAAAAAGAAAGAATAGTGGGATGGGTGTGCTCTAAGAAAAGGGAAGAGTTCTAGTGTAATTGGTTCTTAAGTTGTGTTCATTTTATATTTATTACATTTGCGTGAATACTCAGTCTCATCAACACATATAAACAAGAAAATCAGTACTGCAAAAATTATATCAAACAGAGTAAAACCTCACAAGTTTGCACACCTAGTGTGTGATTTATTTAAATATTAATGTCTCTCATTAATTGCACTGTAGGCATGCTGTCAGAAGCTCTATTGTACCTGACTTTGCAATCCATCCTATTCTGATTTTTTTTTTTTTTTTTTTTTTGCAGTACTGGGGATCAAAGTCATGACCTCATGCTTGACAGGCAGGCAGTTATGCCACTGAGCTAAATCCCCAGCCCATCCTATTCTGATTTTACTACACTCTAAATTCATAAACTCTTATTTACTTATAACACAATCTATGTTGAGTACTAGTGCTATAAATGTAATAGAAAATGCAGTTTGTGATCTAATTCATTTCAATCTGTATCGGTTTCCTCTCATATTGTATGTTGCAGCTGAAACAAATGATCTCTATCTACTCTGAGATAGCATCACTTTTTCACAACTGTTAGAATTTTATTTTTCTCCCTTCCAATGTTCCAGTGTAATAATTGAATTAGATTAGAAAGTTGAGTCCACTTGGAGAAAAGCAAACAGACATATTTTTGACATTATCTCCCAGTTGCCGATTTTCTTTACACTATCAAAGTAAACACACACAAAAACAAAGTGTATGATCTTGTGTATCAGTCCTGATTGAATTTAGATACGCATGGAGGTGAAAAACTACAAAAGCAAGAGCTTTTAAAGACTGTCAAGAATGGCCAGGAATTCAAGTAGATAAAAATGCCCACTTATATGTATAACCAAAGACAGAACTAGGAGATGTGGTGATGTTGGCTCTAGGAGGATTTCCAGGATATTTTCAATATCTCTGAAGGGCTGTTGTGGAAACCAGGACCTACAATACATCACGCCATTACATGAGACTCACAAGGAGTGACGGAAAGATATTACGGGAAGCAGATTTTGATCAGATATTTTAAAGAATACAATCATCCAGGAATAGTAGTATATATCTTTAATTCCAGCACTCTGGGAAGTTGATTCAGGGGGCTGTTCAAGCCCAGTCTGAGCTAGTTAGTGACTTGAGAAGACCTTGTCTCAAGAATAAATAAAATAGGAAAATGAACTGACTTGCTGTGGTAAAACAGTTTGGTCCATCTGTTACCTTTTCACATCTGTACAGTGGTACATTGGTTTGCAAACTTAATTCATTCCATGATTCTAGGGAAGACAGCTGTGGTTGTGTTCATCACTTGATGCAGTTTGTGAACTGAAGTAAACTTTTACTAAAGGCCTGAGTTGGCAAACTGACTTGCTCACCAACAGAAGCATTTGCAAACCAAGCCGTTATATCTACATGTGTACCTATCTCAGTATCTGCGGTTTTTGCATCTAAGTGTGTATGTGCATGGGTAGATTTGTGTCACTATTCATTGTTTCACTAACACAGTGTAAGAGTTGGAGGACTGAGCTGGGTCTTGGTGAACCCAGAGATAGAGAACAGAGTAGGCAGGCTTTTCTGTTCCATTTCTATGTTATACCTTGTGCCAAAGACGCAAGATGAATGTTCATTACTTTTGTTTGACTTTCTCCAAATCATCAAATGTGGAGACTGGGTGGGAGTGTGTGGCTCATGTCACAGGTGTCACCTAGAAACCAATTTAAGGTTGCGGGCAGAAGGACAAGACTGTTGCCTGATGCATGCCTGATTTCAAAGCAGGTGAACCTACCTCACTCACCAGGTGCCAGGTACTCTGTCTGGCATTGTTACCATGCATCGCTTCCTGCTAAGAGGAAGCAGAAGGCAGAGAAGGGCAGGGGAAAATCACACACTCTAGGTGTGGCCAGGTGGGGTGTCTGATCTTAAACAGGAAGATCTGTACAGTCATCTTTCTGGATAAGAGGTATGCAGGGACAGGCACTGTGTTAAGGGACAGGCAATGGATGCTGTGTTTAGAAAAGTAGGGAGGGAAGAGGAGAGGAAACAAAATGATGCTTTGGTACAATGCTAGTGACACCCAAGGGTCACGGTGATGGTAAACAGAATGATATATTTTAACCTAAAGCATATCGAGTTTCTTAACAGACTGCCTAGCTTGATTTTCAAAGCTTCCGATGCAGAGAATTCTGTTTCCTGTGTCCTTGGGAGGCACCTTCCTTGACCTGTGGACCTGCTGTCTTGCTCTGTAACTAGTTTCAGGTACCAGTCAGGAAGCCTGCTTGTAGCTGGGTGTGATAGTGCGCAGGTTTAATCTCAGCACTCTGCAAATTCAAGGTCAGTCTGGGATTCACAGCGCATTCAAGTTCAGCCTGGACTACATACCAAGACTCTGCCTCAAAATAAATAATTATAAAAAAATAAAGACAGTGAAGATGAATGACCCAAAGTAAGATGAATGAATATATAATGAGTGGCTGAAACGGACTGTGTTCTGATCATAGTAAACTGAAGAGCTAGATTCTTTTTGTTAATTTCCCCAAGTAAGAGAGATTTAGTCAGCGAATGAAAGCCTGAGCAGGACTTTGTAAACAGAAGCCACGGGATTATCCCCATGAAGTAAAAAATCTCCAGATTATGAGCTGCCGGAAATTGACAGAGGATCCTGAGATTTCTGGGCTGGGAAACACATAAAAGAGCAATAGGAAAGCTACAGGTGGTGAGATCCATCTAGGGAAGCTCAATATACGGAAAAAATGGACGCAAGTGTCAGTTTATCTTATTTTGACAAGATGTGTTCATGCATACTTATACAAGGAAGTGTTACCAAGTGGCATGACTATTGAAAAACCCTGCTATCCTCAGATTTGTCAATCTGCAAGATGGTCCATCTACATCCTTGAGTGGGTTTCACTGCTTCAATGGATGTCTTTAAACACATGGTAATTCTTTTGCTATCGAAATCTTACTTCTTACTTACAAAGTAAGAAACTTTTCTTTTTGAGTGGGCACTTGGAAAAAAATTCCTGGGTATTTCAAAATTCATATTATAAGATTAAAAATGAAAGTAGAGCAGAGTGAATGCTAAGGGATATATCACTGGCCTGATCATACACAAAACTGTGCTCAGAATGTAACAGTACAAACTACGTGGAATGGAATGGGACGTGGATTTCAGTATGCATTTGGGTTCTAGTACCAAAGTTAAAATGAGAAATTTAAAATGTTTGTCCAAAATATTTAAGTAACTGTATTCATCAGTTTCCTATGGAGACAAAATACCAGACACCAAAAACTTAAAGGAGGGGAGATATATTTAATTCACAGTTGCAGTGTAGTTGGTCCATGGTCACATGGTCCTCAAGGCAGGCAATATTAGTGTTGCAAAGTTGTGACAGAGGAAAGCTGCTCGTATCCCTGGCCAGGAAGCAGAGAGGGAGAAGAGAGAGGCAAGGACAAAAGCACAGTCTTCCTGGTCACACTTCAGTGTTAACTTTGCTCTTCTGACCTGGTGGAACTGCCCACAGTCAGCTGTGAACTAACTCAGCGGACTAATTCTTTGACAGTATACCACCCCATGATTCAGTCCCCTTCCAAAGACTTTGGGCAGACCTTTTACATTTAAATCATAAATAATGATGAACTGAACAGTAACTGAAAGCTTAATACTTCATCCCACGGGGTGCATCAGAAGGGTGTGGTTCTATAAATACAGAAGGTGACACCTATGCAAGTTCACAATCTGGTTGCCTTGTGGGTTCGGATGGACAAGATAGACCTGCCTCTAGGCAGCAAAAATGCAGACCATTGGGGTTATTAGAGGTAGATATCTGGCTTCCTAGATTATAGAGGCAACACGAAGTCAAGAAGTGTTTTTCTTTCCCAATACATCAAAAGACATAGTGTGAAAATAATGATGATTACAGTGGTACAGAGAGCAGGCCAATCAATCTCTCCAGAAGGGTAACGCATAGGAGAAGATAATCAATGGCAGAGCGGATCCATTTCCATTTCTATGGAAACAGAATTAATTTGGGAAGCACCTCATTATGTGATAAACTATTACCCTCATATCGTTCTTTTTAGTCATAAATGATTTGAGTGCTGACAAGATTAGAAGCTAAAGAAGCACATTTCAGTGAAAACACCCTATAAAAGCAGAATCTAGCAGTACAATCACTGAGCTAAAGTGAAATTCTGAAAAACTTTTATTTACACACAGGATAACAATTTCAGAGCCCATATAATTTACTTAGTTTATGAAAGCGTTTTAGCAAGAATTAGAGGACCAACTTTCATCCAAGTGTCACACATAAGCAAAGAACATGTAGTATAGACACAGAATCAGGGTAATAAGAGATTAAGTGTCTCCAACTAAAAACCAGGAGACAGAAATACTAGAGACTGCCAGATAAAACATCCACTATCGTCCTGACAAAAAGTCGTTAGCAACTAGCACCGTACCCCACAAATCCTATGCATATCTGCAAACACACTGATAGGTCCAAACTCCAGGTGACGCACTGAAATTTTTCAACTTTGTGACAGTGTGAAAAACACATACATTCAGTGAGAAATAAATATTAAATTTAAATCTTTTCCCAGGTAGGGACAGGTGATATACAAAGCAATAACAGCCAACTTCAGCCTCTGCCCAGCAATTAATCATTAAGGAAATCAATCAACCTTATCAGTATACTGTGCTGCTCAACTATGATGTTTGGCTGATTAGGTGTGTTAAGTAAATTTTCCTCTTGTAATATTTTCCATTATGGTAAGCTTATCAGGATCCTATCAATAAGTATATCAATAATCTATTGCAGGTCAAGAAGCATCTGGGTAATAAAATAATAAAGACTTTATATATATACATTATATATATGAATATACAGCAATATATACACATATATATGTATGTATGTGTTGATATGTACAGTAGATCTTTGTGCTCAGTTTTACTTTCTGTAATTTCAGTTATCCAAAATCAGCAGCAATCTGAACATAGTAAATGGAAAATCCCAGAAATTAAAAAAGTTTTAAATTTTAACCTGTATGTCACACAGAGTAGAGTGATGAAATCTTGCACAATCTTGCTCTATCCTGCCCTGGAAATGAATCATCCTTTTGTCCAGTATACCTACATCATATATGCTGCCCGCCCATTAGTCACTCAGTAGTTTTCCTGGTTATCAGGTTGACTTTTGCAATAATGGTTGTACTTGTGTACAAGTAACCCTTATTTTAATTAATAATGACCTGAAATCACAAGAATATTGACTCAAATGAGACATCAGAGCACAGAAAATGGAAGGACAGTTAACTCTAGTATCATCTGGCAATTCTCCTGGGCATGTAGAAGAATTATCCATGGTTCTAGGCATCCCTGGATGTACTTGGAACATATTCATATATATATATATAAAATAAATTTATATATATCATATTAATTTTTTGTTTAGTATTATTGAATATTTCCTTTAATGCTATGCTGTGTTACATTACTTTTTCAGAATTAATGTGTAACTGAAATTTAAATTTTAAGAGGATCTAAGGAGTCTTTAAAAAAGCTGTTGAACAAGTGGAATTAAGATACATTATGTATATATACCAATTCCTTACAAGGAATTAATTATTATTTGCTACACACATGCATTCACTTTTTTTAAAGTAGAGGTATTTTTTAGAGTTTCCAAGTGCTGTTTCAAATGATTAAATCCAGCAATAGTAATACACAAATCTTTAAAAATCCAGAACAACCCATTCTCTTAATTGTAACCATGGAAATGGTTCTTATTTTCAGAATAAAGATTTTTCCACCCTATAAACCACATAGAGAAAAAGAGACAGAGATTATGTTGGTATCCATTTAATTGTCACTTTTTATGACTAAAAGTATTGACTAAATTCTTTTAGCCTATATATTTTAAAATTCAGAGCTCTGTTAGCACCCAGCTCATGATGCCCATAAAATACTAATTTTTATGGATGTGGTTCTTTAGGGATCTGATTTTGGCAGGGACACTAAAAGGTTCTAATACTTAAACCTGTACCCAACAACCTGCCTGCCTAAAACCAACCACTAAGAACCCACTTGCTCTTGGCTTAGAGATCAATTTCTGGGTAACACCCAAAAGATTTCATCTTTCTCACATTCCCATCTCTGCTTAAAAACTAGACATATTTAGTAGGTTATTGCTTTTCCTCCCAACCCAGTCAATGACTTTATTTTAAAAATAAAAGAAGAAAAGAACCTAAGGACGGGTTATTTTCCCAATTGCCACTCCTGGGACTGTAAGAGATCGTGCAGCCAGCCCACCACAGTATCCAGCAGATCCTGATACAGCCCGCTGCATGACACACTCATCCCCATCACTACCCACATCCTATAAAGGCTAATAAAGCTGCCTGCAATTTGAGATTAAAATTGTGAATGTTACACACTGCACTGCATTAAAAATGCACAAAGCCAATGGACTATAACTTGGCATTGTGGAAAATGTCTGAGATTGATTGGAAGGCAAAAGAAATCTACGAGTTGGTGGATCTGTAAATGTTCACATTGAAAGAGGTTTTAGAGACTAAAGTATTAAGATAACCCCCTCATTGTCTTTAGAAAGATAATGGAATATAAGAAAGGAACCCTAAATTTTAAATTATAAACTATGAATTTGGCTCTGGGTTCCATTTCCAGGGCAGACAAATCATTTACCCTTCTAAGTTTCAATTCTCTCCTTTATAGAAAGGAGACAATGAAGCCTAAATTTCATTCTGTTGTGAATACATAGTAGTTGCATTCTTTTGACACAGTGACTGGTAATGCTGTCATTATTAATAACAGGGCTCTGACTTGGGTGTTGTAATAGGATTTCTCCTTTGGAGTGGTTCTTTGCCCATCCTTCCTTGTTCCCTTATTCCCCTTCCCAATCCTGAAGAGAAGCCTGCGTAGATGGATAAGATGTTAATTATTAAGTCTTTCTTAAGGTTCACAAAATCAAGAACACATGATAATTGTTCTAATACCTTTCCTTAGGCTTTAGTTCTATGGCAAAACAGTTCTTAGTGAGATATCAACTAACACAAAGAATATGAATGAACCTGCTGTGGGAAAGTAATTATGGTTGTCTGAAAAGAAAATACAAATTTTGGCCCAGAGGGGTCATTACAATGTATCTTTGACAGAAAAAGAAGAGAGGGAGAGAGGGAGAGAGGGAGAGAGAGAGAGAGAGAGAGAGAGAGAGAGAGAGAGAGAGAGACAGAGACAGAGACAGAGACAGAGACAGAGACAGAGACAGAGATACACACACACACACAGAGAGACAGAGAGAGAGAGAGAGAGAGAGAGAGAGAGAGAGAGAGAGAGAGAGAGAGAGAGAATCTAGTATAGTGATGTATGCCTTTAATCCCAGCACTCTGGGCAGTTGAAGCAGGAGAATAGCAAGTTGGAACCCAGCTAAGACTATTTAGTGACTTAGAAAAAACTTGTTTCAAATTTAAAGTGAAGAGGGGTTGGTAGGAAGGTGGGGAGATAGCCCAAAGGCCCTTACAGCCAAAACATGAAGCATACCCGCCACACCCCAAATGACAGGATGACAGAAGACCCACTCAACTTGCACCTCCTTCTACCTGCTTTCCCTTCTCATAAAAGCTCTTTGTGCTGTCAAGTCCTGCACCAAGGCGAGAGTTTGAGGATGCAGTCGCTCTAAATTAGGATAGTTGATCCTTGAATAAAAATAATTCTTACTGAATTATTGGTCTTCCAGTGTGGGGCAGCCAAGCCTTTAACTCAGCGGTAGTAGTCACTAAATTCACACTTTTACTGACAGGTAGTGCCTTATTGCTTCCAAAGTTCCTTTCATACACAAAAATCCATGTCAGCTCATCTTTCCTTACTCCTTGCTATGTGAGAGGCTCTGAAGTAGTCATCCTCTGTTTCACTGCTGTAGCAACAGAACGATGTGGGTATTCTTATTGTCAATCATGATTTAGAGATAAAGACACTGAGGGGATTTGAGAGATTAAATTGTGGAAGGATTCTGTCACAGGCTAGCATGGACCTCTTTCCATTTCTTAGAAAAATAGAAATTAAAACTGAGTCACAGCCTTACAGAAAAGGGAATCTTTAATCGGGAAGTCAGAAAGCAGGGAAGGACTCCAACATGGGCAGTGAGAGAGAACACATTCTGGTACAAGGATTCAGACTGACACACCCAAAAGGAGGGAGGCTAGCGATTCAGGATCGGCTGGTGGACCGGGGTTCAGTGGATCATTATGGTACAGGCAGCAAAATTAGATATATTATAGGCAGTCAGACAGGGCTGGACTCTCGAAGGAGCCAGTGCAGAAGACCAGAAACCTTGTAACTTTGGAGGAGACAAATATCTCTGGTGCGGCCAGATCTCAAGAAAAAAAACTAAAGCAACTGCAGCCACACCCTAAGTGTAAACATCAGGGATGATATTCTAAATAGGTATGGATTATCTTGAGGAAGCCAGAAGACACCATCCCAAACCCCTACAGAAATAGTCACTGTTTGCTACGTGACTCACTTCCCCATTTGTCCTGATTTGGTCAGTCTAACCTGAACAATTAATCTTATTGATTGGCCATAGTTCTGTCCCACCTCATGCCTCTTTGCCTTGTGTGTGCCCATATAGTCCCCACCTTGCACCCATGTCACATCATGGTTTTGCTCTATAAAAGTCCCTAGACAAGACAGAGTCTTTGGCAACCTGCTCGGGACCCCTTCTGTCTGTCTCTCAGACAGAAGCTTTGTTTCTCTCAATAAATATGTTCTTCTCTTAACCTCCACTATTCCTACAATTCATTCTTTGATTTTAAAGAGGCCAGACTTGTACCAGACATCTAGTAGGCTGCGAGTTTCTTTCCCCTATGTCAGTTGCCTCAGTTCTGGCATCACAGATCTGGAATCCTCGTGGCTGAAGAACAGTTACAGTTGAGTGGGCTGAAAATAGCCCAGGTTCTCCTGTGCCACAAGAAAAGAGTTGCTATGTGTGCACCTTACAACATGCTATAGACAACTACGTTTATGACAGATAACATGATGGCAGCAGAAACAGGGAGAAGGGCAAAGGGAACAAGAAGGCAAAAGGGGTCCTGGATAACTCAGGCTACTAGGGTTGGCCGCCACTGATCCTAGGCGTCTCCCATCATGTCTCTGGTGACAGCAATCTGCATGCCCTCCTAAGCGTAATCCTGGATAATCATGAGGGTGGTGTTTGACATATGGTTGACCACAGAGAAGGCAGTGACTCACACAACTTACCTGTCTTAAGATTACAGAAATGGATGACCATTAGGGTGGTGTGGTGTTTACAGCTGAACAGAGGGAAAGAAGTGACTCTGCTCCTCTGTTGCTAACTATATTATTCCCCCTGAGAATCCTGATCCCTGAAAATCTTTGAAGACAATTGGGAAAGGAAGTTCTGTTTTCTGTAGCTGCTTCCGTCTGGATAAGGGTGTTGGCCCAACCTTCCCAGTGACCAAGGAACCCTCACCTGATTGTTCAGGACTTTAAGGGTGCTCAGTGATTTCTTCACAAGATTTCTTGATGAACCATGGGTATCAAAGCAACATTTGAGCTTGAATTATGGTCACTACCAGTGGTTTGACAGTTTTGGAGCTATTGACAAAAGAAGCATATTCTTCTTTTAGGAACAAATAGTCCTTTGATTTCAGCTGTTAGGAGAGGACAGCCTTCTTTAGGGGTTCTCTTAAGCATGTGGGGCTCCATCTTTCCTGGATTCCCAGTGATCCCATGGTTAGGACAGAGCTGGAGACTTCTGGGGTAGCTGAGGGTCCCTATGAACCTCTCATCTTGGTATCCCTAGTCTTAAAGGAGGCTGAGCTAGTGTTAATCCAGGGCTAGTCAGCTCTGTGCGGCCAGCTCTTGCACGGACTCCTTAAATCATCAACATCTCCCGATGTGCAGTAGAGAAAAAATTTGGCCCAATATTTATAGCAAAGAATGATAAATGAAGGTCAAACTTTGTTCTGCTCATAGCTATCTACTAGACTTCTGTCAGTTCCAGTAAAAATTAATGGTTCCTAGCAAAATGGCTTTTATGTCCCAGAAGAAAACACAGCCCATACTTTCTACAAGCCCTGAATCCAGCCTGTCCTCTACTCTTGGGGTGGTTTTTGATGACATCATGCCTGGGTCAGATACTAGCAACTCTCAGATGGTACTCATTCCTGACACCACAGATTCATTTCTGATAAAACCACTGAGACATCTGATAGTTACCAAAACTCTACAACTAAATTTTTGAAAAGCTTGGGGATATAGCTCAGCATAAAGATTTTACGTTCGATCCCCAGTACCAAAATAATTAATAAGTTAATTAATTAATTGAAATTTAGTGTGGCATCATGTTTTGGAATTTGAAAGCTAGAAGAGAATTGATATTTCCTTGCCCAGTTGATTTTGCACACTATCATCAGGCAGGTAGGTATGTTGATGTGAAATAGCGTTGCTGTGACTAATATAGCTGGAAGGAATAAAACATAAATTAAATTAATAATCATAAGAAATAGAACCACAAAATATTTAGGTTAAGTAATTATATTCTAATAAAAATATGGATTATTTTCATCATGATATGTGAGTTTGAATAAGGAATGACTTATTTTGAATTTCAATTTTTAAGCTTATGATTTGCAGAATTGCAATTTACTGACTACATTTCCAAGTGCAAATTACTAGTTCATAAAAAATCTATTTCATAAATGATGCTGTTTGATAATACATATTTAATCCTAATTTTAATTAAATATTTATGGTACTATGGTAGCCTAATTACTACAAATGTGGTAGGTGTATTTATAAAGTTACTCTTATTGTATTCTTCTATGAATTTTTCTGTACAGGAAAATTTAGTTACACTCAGGAAAGTTTCCTTGCTTCAAAGTTTTCCATTTTGAAATATTTGTTTTGGTTTCCTACAGCACTGATTGGGTTTGTGGGAACTTCTCCATGGAGAAGTTTCTTGCATGAGAAGTTTCCTGGGCTGGTAAAAAGAGGACTTTTCCTGAGGCAGGAACAAGGATATAGGAAACACTACAGAATCTGGGAACTAGGAGAGCCCTGCAGAACTGTCCTGACCTGGGGGAAAGAGGCTGACACTTTATACTCAGTCACTATGCAGGTCCATGGCCCTGTGTGAGGGTATGCATTACAGCCAAGGGTACATATCCAAAGGAGTACATAGTGGCTGCTGCTAGAGCCCCAGTGACATGTGGCCCTCAGTTGTCATCTTCTCATGAAGGTCACTTTGACATATGAGCCTGGGAACATCACACATTCCCACGTGATCTACATCCATGCTTGTTTAATGTAGCAGTGCCAATGACTGACCTTTTTATGGGGTGAATTTTGTCCTCCTGTGAAGTTTCTATATGGAAGCCTTCCACCTCATAAAATCAGATTGACTAAATATGCCTTAAGAAGTGATTAAGGTTAAAAGTGCTAATAAGAGTTGTATTAGTCAGCCATATCATTGCTGAGACACATGAACCTGACAATCACTACTTAAAGGAGGGTGCCATGACTGGTACGGCTCTTGACATTCCCATGGAGTAAGATCAGGAAAGGATGGGAAAATAAAGAAAAAAAAAAAAAAAGAAAGAAAACTGAGGTCAGGTAGAACCCTCTTTCCTGATGGGAAGAAAAGAACTGCTCAACCACTGTAGTGCATTTATTTATACATTTAGCTACTTAATGTCATGTGACACCTCACTGCCTAGTAATATAAATGTAAGTCAACTTAAGGGTTAGTGTTTGGAGGCCTGGAATTACTTGTTCTGTAATTCATCATTGGTCGTCTTTGTTTTTGGACCTGGCTTGTTTTATTGATCAAATTTCAGCTTCAACCACTCCCAGAAGGAAGAGAGGTTTAAATTGGCTCATAGTTTCAGAGGATTCAGTCCATGGTAGGGTGACTCCAATTCAGAAGCATCCTGGTGCGAAATTATGATAGAATAAATATACTTAGTTCATGGTACATAGCACTAAAGAGGAAGGAGCTAGGACTAGATATAGACCCTAAATCACCCCCCATAGCCACCCTAACACACCCAGTAGTGTGCTTCACTAATCCTCTGTGAGAATTCCATGGCAATCGTATTGACACAGTCAAGCTTCATGATCACAACAGTGGACCCATAACTTCATGGAACTAGTGTCCTCATGAAAGAAAAAAGGAAACCTCAGACTGCTCTTTCTTCTATGTGAAGAAATGGCAAGAAGGCAGAATTTGCAAGAAGAGAGCCTGCACCAGAAATCAAACCCTGCTGCAAGTTTAATCTTAGACATCTTTGCTGTCAGAATTCTGAGAAAGTACACCTTGGCTTTTCAAGCCCTAGTCTGTGATATTTTGCTATGGAAGCCTGAAAAAATTAAGACATCCTTTCTCTCCAGTTTGCAAGGGTTTTGACTACATGTCTTTGATGTTAGAAATGGAAGCAATATAAGAAGGCCATCAAGAGCATGGAATTCAGAGTGGAACCACCGGCTACCCAACTGCAAAGAAAACCCCGTCACTTGCTGGAAGTAAGCAATGCATGGATTTGTCCTGGAACAAGGTATAATATTTTCACAGAGATTGGTGGGATTTATCAGTGATTGGAGAAACAAAGAGTAACAGTAAAATCAATGCAATCAGATTGCTACTGCTAAAGAAGGAAGATGAAAAGTTGAGATTTATTAATGGACAACACAAAGACAAACTTTCAACTCAACAGATTCCCTTGATAGTGTACAAAGGAAGGGCTCATCCTCTCCAGGAATAAGTCAAAAGCACTCAGGACCAAGACTAGGATTTAATCTTAAGAAGAGCTCGCCCTAGAAAATATTCTCATTCCCACCCTCCCTCTCTGCCTCTTCTCTGCTCTCAGATTGAGGTGCATTTCTAGCATTTTTTATAATATTTTAAAATTTTATTTTGTTAGGGAGTCTCACTAAGTTGCTAAGTGGCCCAAGCTAGGCATACATCGCTCTCCTTTCGCTTCAGACACCCAGAGTGCTCACAGGAGCACAGCTTAGATCCTAAACATACACAGTTCACAGTGGGGTTTGAGTTCCTATGAGAATCTGATGGCCAGTACTTTGACAAGGGGTAGAGTTGAGGTAGTTGGGGCATGATGGGAAGTGGATGGAAACAGAGAATAAGACTGTGCAGTCCTGTTTGTAACAAGCCACGGACCCATGTTGTGACCTGGGGATATAGAAGATTTGCACAGTTAACTAGGGTTGCAGATAGGATGGCCTGTCTTTGTTGTTTAGGAGCTCGTGATGTGATGTCTAGAAGAATGCAGACCTATTACTAAGTAGCAAATGCTGCTAGCATAAGCTGAAATCTTTACCAGGATAAAGTAGTAATTGACAGACAAGTGAAGAAAAGAAGTTAAAATTAATATTTAGGAGTTAGATTGTCCAGATCTTTTATAAAGATTCTGTTCTAGACTTCAAGGTTTCCCGTAGAGAGGTCCTCTCATTCCACACCTGGGTGAAACATTCCAGTCATTTGTTTTCTGTATTAGAGTACCTTCTCTTTCAACCAAAATATTTCATCCAGTGATCATTATTAATCCAGTGGTCCAAGTTCTTCTCTTTGGAGAGTGACTTATAAAGTCCCACAGGCAAGTTATCATTTAAAAAAACAAAATTATTAACAATACCAAAGCAACAACTTGAAAAATCTCTCCTTCTCTTTTTATGGACTAAAGTTACCTTATAAAAAAAGGAATTCTTAATATACACACTCAAGCTATGTTACACTCAGGAAACATCAAAAGAACAACTAGAAAAATGAATGCAAAAGTTATCAGAAATACAGGGAGAAACGGCTTGTGCATTTTCTCAGTTGATGAGTATGGTTAGGAGACATATAACTGAGCACTTATAATGACCAATGTGGTTCCATGGTTCTACTCTCAGGAAGAGTTGTACTTTGGGAGGGGGGAGTTAACTGCAGGAGTAGTAGCAGAGTGGGAGCTCTTTGGAGTCACATAGTCCTACCTCTGAGTTTTTCAACTCAGCTCAGAGATTGTGCCCTGTTTCCATACTTCCAGGGCAGTGGCCTTTCCTCTCTTATTTCCGTTCCCCCTCAGAAGATGCATGGTGGGCAGAAACTCTGCCTGCTAAGAAGTTTTATGCTTCAGATGGAGTTCGACCCCAGCACACTTGGATTTCTGAGTTGTCCTGTGATTGCATTTGTTTATTGCTTCAGGGAGAAAAACCACTGTACTCAGCTGCTTCTTCTATCAGCAAGATCTTATCGTCTTCGCCTCCCTGCTCCTCTGAACACCTCATCAATAGTTCACATCCTTTCCAGATTGCTTCATAAACTATGCTAGGTTTTATAAGAAAAGCTGTTCAATTCATGTCCAGAACAAATGATGGTTTGTACCATTCACGAGGCATTCACACTTCTACAGGCATCTTTTCTATGCACAGATGAATGGTCCCACACAGCCCCACTCTCCTGTCACTTTAGGGACTGCACGGGTGCCCTCTGGTGTCCTTTCCTGTTGCTGCTCATTAGTTCTGAAACACTGATTGTTCCTAGACTGAGCTGTTGTCAGTTCAGTTCTGAATCTAAACTATGCTGTACAAATTATTGCTGAACATTGAAGAAAAACTTGGAAGGAGTTAAACAGTTTAGAGAATTTCACAAGTGAAGAAATTGATAGTGAGAGTATAAAAGAATGACAAATAGTAAATAAGTTGCTTTATTTTATTCAGAGTGAATAATTCTTTGAATCTTTAGTGAGCAGACATTTATTGAACATTTGCAATGCATTATATACTTTGCTGATTACTGTTAGACTGGTATGTGTAAACACACGAGGCTCAGTATCCTTAGAGAAATCACATTCCCTGCCTTGATTCAGACTTTAAATCACCGTGCAAGGTGAGAGAGAAGGAATGGGAGACAGATGAAAAACAAGGCTGGAACTGTCTTCTGAGAAACTGACTTAAACAACAGATAGAGTAAACAGTGGGTGAGGAGAACTTGAAATAGAAAGGCCAGAAGATTGTAGCCTCAGGGGAGTTAAAAAGTTGTAAAGAAAGTAAAGTAGAGGGATTTGTAGGGTGAAATATGTTATCCAAAAGTTTCCTGGGACAAGTGAACAGAAGAATGCTACTAAGAACTTAGGAATTTTTGATCAATAGAGAAGACAGGTGCTGCAGTGGGACAGGGAATAAACACATGTCTTGTCATTTTAAGGTGGCTCTAGAATGGTGGTTTTCAGAGGTAGAAGATAGGGTTCTTTGCATGCTTGTAAGGAGTAATGAATGAATGCTGGGAAGTGTAAAATTGATGATAGTGAAACAAGAGAAGGGGGAGGGGTAGTTCCAATACAGTAATGCCATTATCACTGTACCTATAACCAATCAGAAAAGTGCTATTTTGAGCCAATCAGAGCTTTGCTGCATTAATATTTCATTTCAATCTTGCTGTTGTTCACAGGGCCAATCAGAAGTTTTTTCTCTTCAATTCCTCATTTGCATACAAGTGCAACCAATCAGAAAACACTACTGCTGATCCTTTATTTACATATGACAGGAAGCCAAGTGAGTTTTTGTTAGCATTTACACATAGCCTGATGCAAAGTTTTTGAAAGAGTGTCTTTCCCAATGCCTTATTTACATAAAAGAGTAGTAACTAGGGAATTCTGAATGTACAATACCCCTTTCCCTTATCCCTGGGGGTGCCATGAACCTTTTCACCTCCCTGTTTTCACTATGTAGAGCATTTCATTATTCCTTTGATAAATTTGTACTTTCTGTACAAATTTGTGCCTTTTCTGTATGGCTTCACCACTTACTTGTTCAGGACATTAAAGAAGCCTATGCGACACTCTGTGCAGTATCATTACTAGATGAAATGATGAAGAAAGTCTTTGTGGACATGGAATGAGATGCAGGCCAGTTCAAGTCTTCCTAGAAGAATGGATCTTCCTCCTGCATCTAAAATAAAAGGAGCCTGTTGCAAATCTCAGCCTGGTTGTGGGCAAATTACAGGAAAAGTTATCTCCTGAAATATTTAAAGAAATAGAGTGAAACAACAACGGAGTAATCTGTTAGAAGAGAAGAAGAATTTTGTCTATGAGATGGGAAGTAAGTGAATAAAAACCATAGACTTTTTCTGATATCAAAGATATTCTTACGTGGTTTACTTTTTCTCAGAGTGACCCATATTCAGGCAGATGTTTTTCAAGGGTTAAACTGAAAAGGTAAAATGAGAAGACAGTACAAGACATGGGTGATATATCAGTCAATACACCATCACAATTTCTTAGAGATCATTGAAAAAAACTAGATAAGCTGTATTCAAGCTGTGACCGACCTTTTGAGGGAAAGTCTTCATGCCACGAGTAAGACATCTCATGAGAACATGTTATTTAAAGTGTAAATCTGATATGTGGTTGGGCTATTGTACACTTTATTGTCCCTGTAACTTATACAGAAGAGAAGTGGAAATAAAAGAACCTGACTGAGGAAAAAGTTTTAGTACAAAATGTCTGACTACTAAAAAGTTGCTGTACAGTTTGCCTTTAGGGAGAAGCATGAGAATAAGGGATCAGGTGTCTTTTTGGCTGTAGATCTGAGTGTTTCAGTGGATGAAAAACTCAGGCTGAGCCCATTAAAGTGAGCAGAAAATTTGGTGGCCAGCAGAATGTTGAATAGATGAGATCAAAGGAATGTGAACCCAGGGCTCCAGGTAGGGCTTCCACCAAACTTTCAGCTTCTCATACGATTTAGCCTCTTTGCCTGGGCAGTCATGTGTGTTCTATTTCATCCTGTAACGGCAACCTATGCTGCCATTCACTTCCCACCCCACCTCCCAATGTGGTTACTATATATAGAATGTGTGCTTCTTTTTAAAAAAGATTTATTAGTATTTTATTTTTAGTATATGCTTGCATATATAATACTTGCATTCTATTTAGGGAGTAGATCCATGTACCTAACCCGTCTTAATTCTTTTTCTCCCCTTCTCCTCCCTCCCCTTGTCCTTTCATAACTAGTTCCCATTTCCATTTACAAAAATCTGTCTCTGTTTCCTACTGGTTATCTTACAGACTACATATTCTTTAGCAACTCCAAGATTCGTAATGAATGCTCATGTCTTAAATTTTCATACTGATTAGATTTTCCTCATCATTCTGTTGCTAGCTTAAGTAGACAAGTACTTTTCCAAAAAAATACAAAAATACAGAATTCAATCCTATTCTAGTTATTTCTGTTTCTTCTCAATTCTAAAATCTACATATATTAGTTTCTTAATAAATGTTATAGTGAATTGATCTGAAATACGTATTAAACATAAGATTCATAATGAAATTATTTTATTTGTTTTACCACCCATGTTTTCACTAGAAAATTTCACTAGATTAACAATTAAATACCTAACATTTACTAAATGTAGAGATTAAAGTTGAACATTTTAGTGCACTTTTATATTTTCTCAAACTACATTATCTCTGAAAGTTGATCTCTAGATAAATAAATTAAAAATAGATATATCTTGTTGTTGGAAGGTCTATTAGTCAGCTTTCTCATCAATGAAATACAATAGCTAATGCCCACAAATTAATTTTTGCTTTGCATTGCAGTCTGTAATCATCTGGGTCCAAGGCAGGAGCATCATGGCAGAAGCATGTGGGGTAGTAAAGCTGCTCAGTTCATGGTAGCCAGGAAGCAGAGCAGGGAACAGACCAGAGAGGAAGGGGGCAGGGACTAAGTATAGAACCTAAGGTCATGAATTCCCAGCAGTGTGATCTACCAACTCCCAGAGAAGATCCTAAAATCAAGGAAGTTGAAACACTGACCTAACTCCCAGAGAAGGGAATATACCAATTTGTTGATTGATAGTCACACTTTTAAAAATTTTATTTAAAGAGAATAAAACCAAACAAAATAAAACCAATCAAATGAAAAACAATTAAAGTGACACAGTACTTCAAAACAGGATAACAGGAAATCAACAATGGCTACCATAATTTCTCTTATCTTCAAAATTGCTGCCTATATCATCAGAAATAATAAACTCAAACAAAGCAGAACAGAATAAAATCGATCAAAACAGAACATTGAAGAAAGCAGAACAATAAAATGGACCAAAACAAAAGAGCGAGAAAAATACTAGATTTCAAAACCAAGACACAAGGAAATCCCCATAGTTGCTATATTGCATATTGTTATCCTCTAAACAGATGCTCAGACTACCAGCTTTAGGCCTGTAAAGTCAATCAAACAATGCAAGAATTAAGTTCTTTTTATTCCTCAGTTGCTATCAACTCAGCCTGTGTTCCTCCAAATCAGTGGGTTGCTAGGTTGTTACCTGCTTACCTGGGTTGAGGGGGTTCCTGTCTGTGTGTGTGCTGGGTGGCTCATAGGAACTGGCTTCTTGTTTCTCCTCTCGGGCTCCGCATGGCCACTGCCAGCTCGCAAATTAACTCCAACACTGTTTTGTTTTTATTATAATTTCATTTCTAAAGTATTCAATATATGATCACACTGCTACAAGGCATGAAAGAGTTAAGAATTTCTAATAAATGCTCTTTAAAAATTCTGCATGACATTTTGCGTTACAATTTTTGGAGCTTCGAAAGAGAACTTTATTTAAGCCGATGGTAATGGAAGAGAACAGAGTTGGAAAGACTGAAAAGGAATGTGCGCTACATCATATTTTTACTTGAAAAATTTAGAAGATGTTTATTCCAAGGAATTAAAAATAGATACATCAGATTCCTTTGCTAAAGAAACATCCTGATATTGTTTGGATGCTGTTGTCGTTGTCATTATTGTTGTTCCTAAGATTCTTAGAGATATTTCACTTTATTTTGAACCTGAAAAGTCAGAGTACACTGAATTCTCATAAATCAATCAAGAGGTTTTCTTAAAAGAAATAAAATGTTTATGATGGAAAGAAATCCTTGTATTACAAATTAAAATGCATGACATGTATTTTTAAAACTCAGATTTTGGAAATTTTTTTAGTGGCAGAGACTATTATACTCCAAAAAAAAAAAAAAAAACTTAGTCTTTCCAAAATATAGTTATAAAATAATTTAGGAAGGAAAAGATGGAGTCACTCATGTGAGTAGGCATGATGTTGTTTGAGAGGGAGAGTAATTGCTCATTCAGAGGATGGGTAGGGACGAATAAAACCTGAAACTTATCGCTCAGCGGGTCACAAAGGAAAGAAGAACATAGACATGTTCAGAAATACGAACAGGGATGCTATTGATTTTTCCATGTCATTTCCTATCCTGCTCCATTGCTGAACTTGGTTATTAATTCTGGGGCTCTTTTGGTGAAACTGATTGGGTCTTCTATGTAGAGGATTGTGTCATCTGCAGATAATAGCAATTTGACCTCTTCCTTTCTCATGCACAGTGCTTTTATTTCTTTCTCTTCTCTGATTGCTCAAGCCAATGCCTTTAATACTGTTTGGAACAGGAGAGGGACATCCTTTGCTTTGTGCTTCAGTGTAGAAGGAAAAATTTCAAGTTTCCCCCAATACTTGGCAGAAGCTTTGTCATGAATTTATTTTTTATCAAATTGAGATAAGATCTTTTTATGCCTATTTTATTCAGGTTTATATTTTATCATGAATGGACACTGGATTTTGTCAATCTTTTTCTGAATATAAGATAAATGCGAATTTTTCCTTGCTTCTGTTTATATGGTGTATTAAATGTATTGATTTGCGTTTGTTGAGCTATCCTGAGACACACAGCTTAAAGGCTCCCTGGTTTCTCTCACATGAAAAACTCCAAATATAAATAAAGAACAAAATAAAAGACGGATAATAGGAAGC